>NC_083739.1:24780838-25380838 GCF_033458585.1 Syngnathus typhle | reverse complement strand
TCCAACTTTCAACTGTTCATCATTTTTCTACCTATTCCACAACTTACCAAAAACTTCACGTCTTTTATTTTGAAATTCACACCCAATTCTCCAATATTTCCTTTTTCCCTACTCATTTCTACATTTTTCAACCGATTCAACCCATTCCAACTTTCAACTGTTCATCATTTTTCTACCTATTCCACAACTTACCAAAAACTTCACATCTTTTATTTTGAAATTCACCACAAATTCTCCAAATATTCTACATTTCTCAAGTATTTCAACACGTTTCCACATCGTTCGGCAGCATTCCCCGAAGAAGTTATTCATACATTTCGCCTTCACACGCAATTTCTCCAGAAATTGCAAAATTCTAGTTGTGTGAAGGCGAAGGCCTTCACACATATGTTATTCTACTCCATTTACTTTATTGTGTGAAGGCGAAAAGTTATTCATACATTTCGCCTTCACACGCAATTTCTCCAGAAATTGCAAAATTCTAGTTTGTTGTGTTATCTGTTTATTTATGTTTTATTATTACTCTTATTATTTATTGTTTGTGCCTTCTTGTTTTTTATATTTCGTCGTTTACTTGTATGTCTATCGTGTAATATGTCTTGTCACCGTGGGATAGAGAAAACGTAATTCCGATCTTTTTGTGTGTCTCGGCATGTGAAGACGTTGACAATAAAGCAGACTTTGACTTTGACTTTGATATATAAGGCGCTCTGCATTATAAGGCACACTGTGTTTTTTTTAGTAAAATGTAAGTTTTTAGGTGCGCCTAATAGTGCGGAAAATACGGTAATAATTTTAAATCGTGAACAGCATAATGAAGAGAACTTTTTACCAAGTCTGATGTAATCCAGAATGTCTTGGTATATTCTTGTATGAAATAGCTGCTGTGAGCAGCCCCACTCGCCATTTCTTGTTAATGGCAACAATAAGTTATTATCCTGAGAGCATTCAAGAATTTTAGAAGTTCTAGTGTTCTGCAAAAGTTTGGGCACCCCTGATCATTTTCATGATTTTCCTTTACAAATCATTGGTTGTTCGGATCAGCAATTTCAGTTAAATATATCATATAGCAGACAAACACAATGATATTTGAGAAGTGAAATGAAGTTTATAGAATTTACAGAAAGTGTGCAATCATTACTTGAACAAAAGTATGCAGGTGCATAAATGTTGGCACCCCACAGAAAGATGTCATCAATATTTAGTAGATCCTCCTTTTGCAGAAATAACAGCCTCTAAAGACTCAAGTTACGGGTATTTAAGGTGGCCAGTTGCACGTTGTTCTCCTCTTTGCATCTTCTCTGAAGAGTGGCAATATTGGAGCATCAAAACAACTGACAAATGACCTGAAAACAAAGATTGTTCAACGTCATAGTTTAGGGCAGACGTGGGCAAACTACGGCCCGCGGGCCACATCCGGCCCACGGGGTTGTTTAATCCGGCCCGCCAAACCTGAATAAATTGTATTATTAAAAAAAATTTTTGAAGGCGTTTCCATTTTCGCAAATTTTCGGCAATTTTTTCCCCATTCATTCTTAATGGCAGATTCAACATTTCACATTTACGTTGTTCCAGTTTGAAATTCACATAATTCAACACATTCAAATCATATTGGGGACATTCCCAAACTTGCCAAATTCAAAAATTTCATATTTTCACTTTTAAAATTTGCACGAAAATTTGCAAAATTTCACAAAATTTAGTTTTTCACTTCTAATTTCTACATTTTTCCACCGATTCAACTCGTTCCAACTTTCCACTGTTCATCTTTTGCCTACCTATTCTACACCTTCCCACTTACGAAAATTTCCAAATTTTCAATTTTAAAATTCCCACCAAATTTTCAAAAAGTTTAGTTTTTCCCTTATAATTTCTACATTTTTCAACCCATTCCAACTTTCAACTGTTCATCCTTTGCCTACCTATACCACAACTTCCCACTTACCAAAAATTACAAATTTTGAAATTTGAAATTCAACCAAAATTCTCTAAAATTTCGTTTTTCTACTCTAATTTCTACATTTTTCAACCGATTCAACCCATTCCAACTTTATTCACTTTTTTCACCTTATACTTACCATATTCACCCCCTTTACCCCCAGTTCCACTAAGCATACACATATCGAACCTTGACCCCCACTTCCAGTATGGCGGCCATCTTGGATTGACCCAGAATTGACCCAATGAACCAAGAATGAACCGAAAGTGCCTCAAATCAAACCGGAAGTGACCCCAAATGAACCGGAAGTTACCTTAACAAACCGGAAGTGACTTTGGGCAAACCGAAAGTGACTCCAAATCAAACCGGAAGTGACCCCAAATGAACCGGAAGTGACATTTTTAAACCGGAAGTGACTCCAAATGAACCGGAAGTGACCTCAGCTAAACCGGAAGTGACCGAAATTAAACCGGAATTGCCCCAAATAAACCGGAAATGACCTGATTCAAACCGGAAGTGACCTTATTTCAACACTAAGTGCCCCAAATAGCTACATTTGCGCTAACTTTTGCATTTATTGTCCGATTAAACCTGTTTCTACATTTTAACCCCAAAAGTGAACCTCATGAAGCTATTTGTTTTCGTTCTGTTCCAAATTTCTAAAAGATTTGGCGCAATTGCTTTTTTTTATTTTCCCATTCATTCTCTATGGGGATTCAACATTTGCTCTAACTTCTACAAAACTTCATTTTTCTACTCTAACTTCTACATTTTTTAATTTATTCAACCCATTCCAACTTTCAACTGTTCATCTTTTGCCTACTATTCCACAACTTCCCACTTACCAAAAATTCCAAATTTTCAATTTTGAAATTCAACCAAAATTCTCTAGAATTACGTTTTTCTACTCTAATTTCTACATTTTTCTACCGATTCAACCCATTCCAACTTTCAACTGTTCATCTTTTGCCTACCTATTCCACAACTTCCAATTTACCAAACATTCCTAATTTTCAATTTTGAAATTCAACCAAAATTCTCTAGAATTACTACTCTAATTTCTACATTTTTCAACCAATTCAACCCATTCCAACTTTCAACTTTTCATCATTTTCCTACCTATTCCTCTACTTCCCACTTACCAAAAATTCCACATTTTCAATTATGAAATTCACACCCAATTTTCCTATATTTCCTTTTTCCCTTCTCATTTCTACATTTTTCAACCGATTCAACTTCTTTCAACATCATTCTTCAGCATTCCCCAAGTCTTTATTCAACTTCTTCACCTTCACACGCAATTTCTTCAGGAATTGCAAATTCTAGTTAGTGTGAAGGCTCTATTTCTATCAGTGCCGAATTTCGAGTGTGGGCTGTAACGTCAGCATTCTCGTAATTCGCATGCTGAGCTTTCAGATACAGTTTTACTCTAGACTATGATGCACAAGCAAAAAAAGGGAGATCAACAACACTGTTCCCACTGAAAATGAAGGGGTTTGTTGTAAAAAAATGCATTTTGAAAATAATGTATACATATTATATATTTATAAATAGCAGGGATTTAAACTAGCTACCATTCTCATTATCAAACAATGCAGGATGTTCAAGGACAGTGATGCACCACCTGTTTGCGACTAATGTTAACTTTTAAACGTTTCAAGGCCGACTTTAAGAAAGTGTTTCCCGTTTCCTCACCTCTGTCACCAGGTGTTTGTGAGTTAAGGGTCTGCTCTGATTTTCAGATATCCGTCACCGTGTTGCCGTTTTGATGTCTTTATGACTTTATTTAGATGTATTCTTTCACTCATTCTTCAAGATGATGTATTTTGTCAGAATGTTTGCCGTTTTATATGATTTTGCCTCATAATTATGAACATCTTTCATAAATCTGACCTGCAGCCACTGAAGTGATGCAAACTGTTATTCATAATAACAGTGTCATATTTAATGAGAATCACTGATAATAGTTTTTTTGGTGAAATATTTCTTTTAATGCTGTTAATAAATGCATTTGTTTTCTAAAAGCTTTTTTGTTTCGAATATCCATGCTTTACTACCTACTAAAGGCCAAAACCTTTTGTGCAATGACCTTTACATGTCATTTATATTACTTCACACCAACACTACATCCATCTGCTCCTGGTTCGGCCCCCCAGTCAAAATTTAGAACCCAATTCGGCCCGCAAGTCAAAAAGTGTGCCCACCCTTGGTTTAGGGGATGGATATAAAAAGCTAGCTCAAAGATTTTAGCTGTCAGTTTGCACTTTGAGGAACATAGTGAGGAAATTGAAGACCACAGGCACAGTTCTAGTTAAGGCCCGGAGTGGCAGGCCAAGAAAAATCTCAGATAAGCAGAGGTGAAGGATGGTGAAAATAGTCAAAGTCAATCCACAGAGAGGCTCCAAAGACCTACAACATGATCTTCATGCAGATGGTGACACTGTGCATCGTTCAACTATTCAGTGCACTTTGTACAAGGAGATGCTGTATGGGAGAATAATGCGGCAGAAGCCTTTTCTGCGCACGTGCCACGAACAGAGTCGCTACAGGTATGCTGAAGAACATTTGGACAAGCCAGCTTCATTTTAGAATAAGGTGCTGTGGACTAATGAAACTCAAATGTAGTTATTTGGACATAACAAGGGGCGGTATGCATGGAGGAAGAAGAGCACAGCATTCCATGACAATCGCTTGCTGCTCACAGTCAAATTTGGTGGTGGTTCCATCATGCTGTGCGGTTGTGTGGCCAGTGCAAGTTCTGGCAATCTTGTTAAAGTTGAAGGTCGCATAGATTCAAGTCAGTATCAGTTGATTCTTGCTAACAATGTTCAAGTATCAGTGACAAAGTAGAAGTTGCGCAGGGGCTGGATACTGGAGACAACGACCCCAAACACAGCTCAAATTCTACTAAGGCTACTAATACAGAGTGACAAGTACCATTGTACTTGTTACTGGAATGGCCATCTCAGTCCCCAGACCTGAATATTATTGAAAATCTGTGGTGTGATTTAAAGCGGGCTGTCCATGCTCGGAAACCATCAAACCTGACTGAACTGGAGATATTTTGTCGAAGAATGGTCAAAAATACCTTCAACCAGAATCCAGATTCTCATTGGAAGCTGTAGAAAGTGTTTAGAGGCTTTCATTTCTGCAAAAGGAGGATCTACTAAATATTGATGTATTTCTTTCTGTTGGGGTGCCCAAATTTATGCACCTGCCTAGTTTTGTTGAGGTAATGATTGCACACTTTCTGTAAATCACATAAACTTCACTTCACTTCTCAAATATCACTGTTTTTGTGTGCTATATGATATACGTATGTAACTGAAATTGCTGATCCAAACAACTAATGATTTATAAAGGGAAATCTTGAAAATATTCAGGGGTGCCCAAATGTTTGCAAACGACTGTATGATATATTATATTATGCATATCGTGCATAAAATCAGTCCTTTTTACATTTTAATCATTCAGTTGTGGTTTATATAAAGTAGAACAGCAATGATTTTGTCTGAATTCCTCATTATTATAGCATCACAGGCCCTCTTTCAGCCCTGTTTTGAGTAGCGTCTGAGAGCTAGTCTATTTGATGCAGTCTTTTTAAATGCAAATGAGATACCCCCACACCCAGGCAGCAGGGTGTGCGCCTCCACTCTGGTCGGACATACGTATTTGTAGTTTGCTACCACAGGTACAGTTATCCTGCTGTGCACAAACTTTTTGATTTGATTAAAGATGTAATCAGCAGAAGACTTGTCCATCCAACAGTACGTTAGAGTCAGAATCCGACCCAGAGCAAAAGGACAGTGAAGACAACAAACCTGCGGAACCACGACTTCAGATGAACATATCATAATAATGTGTTATCACTGTTCACTACACTGTTTACTCGCTGCAAGAAATAAAGATGGCAGATTTGTGAAACCATTTGGCCATACCCATTACCTTGTTTGTCAGTGCAGCTGCAAGGACTGTGACGTACCGTTTTTTTCCGTGTATAGTGCGCAATATTTTACTAATTTATTGTCCTAAAATCTGGGGTGCGTATTATACATGGGTACAAAGAAAAAAAAAAAAAATTTTTTTTTTTAATTTTTTTTTTTTTTTTAAATAAAGTCATGGTACAACAAAACCAACAACAGGACTGACCGACAAAGTCGTGGAACAAAAAGACAGGGTGACATTACCAAAGACAGGAACAGAATGACAGTAACACATGCAATGATCCAACAGTGAGCGAGGGGCAGACAGGACTTAAATACAAAACACGTTACATCGATTGAGGTGACACAGGAAGAGCGGGGTGACACGAACAGAAACTATGGCAACCTAGACACATAGCAAAACTGGGGACGAGACATGACAAATCTCCCCCGAAATAAAACTCACCTTTCTTCTTGTTTGTTGTCAATCGCGCATCGCATTCAGCCATCCTGCCCAACACACTTAGTAAAATTCATAATTGACGACACATCGTTTGATGCGATGGTGCAATCCTCGATGGTGTGTTATTGTCAAATATTGTTTGTTTTTTAATCTCCATCGCGGACCGGACGTCATACGGAGGCCGCCATTACAGATGCGCAGAACGGTTGCGCAAGACACGTCAGCTATATAAAGAGCGAGAGTTCAGTTCTCCACCTATTAGTTTCAATTCACAGTTTAATTAGCAGTTTCAATCAGCAAATAACAAAATGCGTATTACAGGTAATATTTTATTTCACAACACTTTGCCTTGTTCCTTTCGTCTCTGCTGTTCATTTCAAACACGCTCCATACGACCGCAATGCTCTTGTATCAGACGCTCGCTCGATCACCTGCTAGTTTGCCGTCTGTCACAATGTACCCTACACAAATCCGAAACATTTGTTGCGGCTCCGAGTCACGACGAGGGGCAAGTTTTGGTTTCCAAGGGTGTTTTTATTCCTCTTCAACGTCTCTCCCATACAGAGCCGCCGTGTGCGCACGGAGCGCGGTGGTGCGTTTAGGGGCAGTCGGAGAAATCAACGCCAACAAAAAAAATGACATCCAGCCTAGTTAAGACCATACCAAAGACTTTAAAAATGGGACCCATTGCCTCCCTGCGTGTGTGACGATCTTTGGGACTTAAAAAAAAAAAAAAAAAAAAATAATTAAATTTTTTTTTTTTAAAAATTCATAAAAATTGGGTGCGTATTATACATGGGTACAAGCTTTTTTCCAGCATCAGCATGCCATTGTTAGGGGTGCGTACTATACATGGGGGCGCACTATACACGGAAAAAAACGGTACTTCACTTAATATATAGTTATGTATTTATGTCACTTTTATATTTCACGTACACGCATGCACGCACGTATGCATGCACACACATGGAAAATAATAACCAATTAAAATATTTATTTTACCTTGTTAATGTGATTTCTGCTCCTGAACCCCGCTGCACAGCTTCTTCACGTCAGGGCTGTAAAATGTCACCTTCATCTTCAAACAGGAATGTAAGCTGATGTCTGTGAGGCGTGAGCGGTGCTTGTTTTTAATAAAGTTCATGTTGGAGAAGACCTGCTCACAGATGTATGTGGATCCGAAGATTGCCAGGACCCCAAATGCATACCTCTTCATGTTTATGTAGCTGTCGGGGATGGCATTCCATGTCTCAATCACAAGTTTGTCCTGTTTGGGAACGTTCGCAATGAGAACGGCCTTCTGACGGGACACATTTTCTAGATCAGCTGTCAAGCTTTTGAGCTTCAACACCCAGATGTCCTTGTCGGCGATGTCGGCCAGTTCCATCTCCAGATCAGGTTGACTTACACTTGCAAATGCAGTCATGTTCAACAGGGATGGATCGATGGTCAGGGGAGTGACAGGGAAGGATAAGGTGTTTCTTTCCTCTCTGAACTCACAGAATCGTTTTCCAAATGATGTTTGCATTGCAGTGATTACAGATTGCAAATACTGTGAATTTATGGCATTGCCCGCTTGTTGGAACTCTCTCAAAGTGAAGTGATAGTGTACCTCGCTGTAAATCCTTGGCGAACACTGTCAATTTGCGCTCGAATCCCAGCACCTCTTCCAGCATGTGCAGAGCTGTGCCTCCTTTCCCCTGAAGAGATGTCTTCAACGTGTTCAGGTCATATCAACCATGAAGTGGCGTTTTTCAAGCCACTCTGGCTGTTCCAGCTCAGGAAAAGTGAGCCATTTGTTGCTGAGGAAAACCTTCACCTCTTCCAGACACGCTGCAAAGCGTTTCAGCACTTCCCCTCTGGACAGCCACTGGACTTTGTTATGCAGCAAGAGATCAGAATACGCGCTGTTCAACTCATCCAGTAATGAGCGGAACTGACGGTGATTTAAACTTTTTGCCATTATTTTGTTAACAATCTGAATGACAACATCCATTACTTCTGTGCATTCTGGAGGAAATGTTTCCGCACACAATGCTGCTTGATGCAAGATGCAATGGAATGTCAGCAACTTTCTATCCAGTGACTTCTGAAGTAAAGCCATAAAGCCCTTCTGAGCTCCTGTCATAGATGGTACCCCATCAGTAGCCACGGACACCAGGTGGGTGGTCTTTATTTCTTTGGTTCTTAAACAATCCAAGACAGCCTCGGAGATTTTTCACCACATATTAAGCAGACTGGTAAACCAGTTTCATCAGCAGTGAAAGCAAAATAATCTGCCCACGTAGCATTAAACGTTCTGTTATCTTCAGAAATCTTCCTTTTCTTGGATTTATCCATCATTCCTACCTTCCAGGCAGGTGTCAAAAAATAACGCTGGTAGTGTGCTGGAAAAACGCCGGCTGCTATTTTGGGCGGTAAAAATATTAAAAACGTTTAATTTTAAGTTTACAAGTTTACCATAATCTTCAAATTCAGAATTGTATTTTAAAATGAACAAACTAAAATAAAATTATTTTTTTTATAAAATACTCATTATTTTCCAAAGTCACAGGGAGCCACAACAGAAGGATGAAAGAGCCACATGAGCCATGGGTTGCCGACCTATGTACTACCGTAATTTCCGGACTATAAGCCGCACCAGCTAAAACTCGGGGATATTTTAGTTTTTTCCATATATAAGACGCATCGGACTATAATCCGCACGTGCACATGAGTTTTTTTACAAAGAAAGACAGTACACAGAAAGCCTTTTCAAAGTTTTAATAACATACTTTAACATGTCTTTCTAAACATTGCCTGTGACACAGTTGTAGTACCGCAGCAACACGGAAGTGTGCACGTGAGTTATTAACAAAGAAAGACTGGACACAGAAAGCTTTTTTAAAGTTTTAATAACATACCTTAACATTTCTTTCCAAACACTGCCTGTGACACGGCAGTAATACCGCAGCAACACGGAAGTAACACAGCACTAATAGGGTTTGATTAAATAAAACGTACCGGTAAAAGTCACTGAGACGCGGCGGTAATACAGCAGCAACACGGTAGCACAGCACTAACAGGGCCGGTTAAAAAAGCATACAAGTAAAAGTAAAAAAAAGAGCTTTATCGTCTTCGTCTTCCTCCTGTGCATTGAAACCATCGAAGTCTTCCGATTGGAATAGCGTTAGTTATCCAATGCCACACACTTTCTCAGTATCTCTTTCGTCGTCGGTTTTATGCATTTCTTCTAGCATTTTCCATGATGATGGTCTGTTCATGCTAATTTCATTCATGCACGAAGCGCTAAATTACATTAAACTAGCGAGCGACACGTATAGCTCCAGAGTAGACGGGACCATGAAATAAAGAAAAGGGTGAAGCAACACAATGTCATCAACACAGACTGCCTTTAGCTTAAAAGCGGCATCATATGCATTTCTTTTGTCCCCCATAATGATGTTTTGTGTATAAAAGCTTCTTTCAGTAATGTCCGTCTTGATCTAGTTCTGTCTCATCTTTGTGTAAATTTTACGGCAATATTTGCCTGGCGGATGGACATGCGATCAACACACCACTTTTCTCCCCAGTGACCATGTCATATATCCCTCCGCCCAGCAAAGCGGTGCTGCACAACAGCAGTCTACAGCCTTTTTACAAGTGTATAAAAGTGATCAAGTCGTCACAAAAATCACGGAAAAAATTATATACAAGCCCCCCATAATGACGATTTGTGTATAAAAGCTTCCTTTCAGTATTGTCCATCTTGATCTCGTTCTGTCTAATCTTTGTGTAAATTTTATGGCACTATTTGCCTGGCGGATGGACATGCGACCAACACACCGCTTTTCGCCCCAGTGACCATGTCATATATCCCTCCGCCCAGCAAAGCGGTGCCGCACAACAGCGGTCCACAGCCTTTTTACGAGTGTATAAAAGTGATCAAGTCATGACAAAAATCACGGGAAAATCCAATAGAAGCCGCACCGGACTATAAGGCGCAGGGTTCAAAATTTGAGAAAAAAGTTGCGGCTTATAGTATGAAATTTACGGTAATATAATATCTGTCCTGTGGTCTATGCTTTTAATGCAATTTTGGTGTGTTTCCTATACATTTGAATCATTTTCATAGTCAAAATAGCTGTATTTCTTGTTCAAATAACAATGGGAGACGAGAATCATGGAGGCTGAGGCAGTGACAGGTAGTGCCTCTCAGGGCGTGCGTGTGAGAGTGTGCACCACTCACACACTGTACTGAGCGCGTGCAAACGGCGCGTGCTTGCAGTCAGCGGGAAAATACGGGCCTTGAGGCAGCCAGTACTTTTTCCTAAAAGATTGGGCGATAGTGAGCCTGCAGCTAATAGTTCACGACACGAGTAAATGCGAGAGTAAATTGAGAAGAAAAAAAGGAAAAGAAAAACAACCAACAACATTCGGTGCTAACGCGTTGCTATTTGGCTTTATTTTCCCTAAAAATGGAGGATATAATCTCGAAAATAAGACATTTTTCAAAACTTTTAGTCAAAGCAAGAAATCATAAGTAAGGGAAGACCAACGCCAGATTTGCGAGGATTAGTTCAAACTACGGGGATCCCGGGACGGACTACAACACGTTCGTTTCAAAAGGATTGGTACTCTAAAAAAGACTGGCTTTGTGGTTGCGCTGCAAAAAAATCTACTTTATTGCTTTCCCTGTCATCAAGATCTTCGTCCAGAAGGACAGGAGAATGGACTTCATTTACAAGTAAAGGTAAGAATACTGCAGTGGTGTGTTTAAATGTACAGTGGTGTGTTTAAAATCTTATTCAATTTAATCAAGATTGGGATAACAACACTTGTGAATCAGTGCCTTAGCGTCATACAGTACGTTTGTAAATCTGACTCTGAGTCAGTGCCTCACCAACCCCAACCCTCACCGTACGTCACTGGCATCAACCAAGTGTAAAATGCTTTTTGTTACATGCAGAAATAAAATTCTGTGTTCTCTGCAGCAGTTCGTTGATTTCATTTTCATAAATGCAATAGTTTTTTGTACATAGCATAATAATAATATATACATGCATAATATATATAACTAGAAAATGCAATTTCTGGAGAAATTGCGTGTGAAGGCGAAGACCATGAATGGGAATTTTAAAAAAAATTGCGCCAACATTTTTTTCAATTTGTAGCAAAACGAAAACTACAGGTTCAAGAGGTTCACTTAGGAGTTCAAAAGTTGAAATGGGTTGAATCGGACAAAAATGATAAAAGATAGAGTAAATGTCATATTTAGGTCACTTCTGGTTTCATATAAGGCACGTTTGTTGAAATAAGGTCAATTCCGGTTTATTTGGGGCACTTCCGGTTTAATTTAGGTCACTTTCGGTTTAGCAGAGGTCACTTCGGTCTATTTGGGGGCACTTCCGGTTCATTCTGGGTTCATTGGGTCCACTTCAGCGTCAATCCAAGATGGCCGCCACTGGAAGTGGGGGTCACGGTTGAATTGTGTAAACATAGTGGAAGTGGTGGTGAATGGGGGTGAATATGGTAAGCATAACGTGAACAAAGTGAATAAAGTTGGAATGCGTTGAATCGGTCTAAAAATGTAGAAATTAGAGTAGAAAAACTAAATTTTAGAGAATTTTGGTTGAATTTCAAATTTGAAAATGTAGAATTTTTGGTAAATGGGAAGTTGTGGAATAGGTAGGCAAAAGATGAACAGTTGGAAGTTGGAATGGCTTGAATCGGTTGAAAAATGTAGAAATTAGAGTAGAAAAACGAATTTTGGGGAGTTTGGTTGAATTTCAAACTTGAAAATTTTGAATTTTTGGTAAGTGGGAAGTTGTGGAATAGGTAGAAAAAATATGAACTGTTGAAAGTTGGAATTGGTTGAATCGGTTGAAAAACTTAGAAGTTAGAGTAGAAAAACGAAATTTTGGAGAATTTGGTTGAATTTCAAATTTGAACATTTTGAATTTTTGTAGGTGAGAAGTTGTGGAATCGGTAGGCAAAAGATGAACAGTTGAAAGTTGGAATGGGTTGAATCGGTTGAAAAATGTAGAAATCAGAGATGAAAAACAAAATTTTGTGAAATTTTGTCGAGATTTTAAACGTGAAAACGTGAAAATTTTCAATCTGTCAATTTTGGGAATGTCGAGAATCTTTCCGAATGTGATTCGAATGTGCTGAATGATGTGTGTGTGAAGGCCATCGCCTTCACACAATAATAGAGAATGGAGTAGAATAACATACACTACCGTTCAAAAGTTTGGGGTCACAAAATTGTTTGGGTGACCCCAAACTTTTGAACGGTAGTGTAAATATTATTATAATAAAATATTATGAATTAAATATTATAAATGATATCTTATTTGTATAAGATTATATATAATCTATGAATATAAGTATACATACTAGAGATGCACCGATCCGACTTTTTCAGTTCCGATACCGATACCGATGCCGTGGCTTTGCGTATCGGTCGATACCCGATACCGATCCGATATTATGGTTGACTTGATTGATTGATTGATTGTATATTTATTGATCCCCAGGGGTGGGGAAATGCAGGCCCCAGCCGTATTCATACCACAGAGTGGGTATACAAAAGACACACACATGGCATGAGCGCAACTCAATAGGCTCTCATAAGGCTGCCACACAACGGTGCCACAAAGAAAGGCAGAAAGTGCTCAAGATAAAAGCCATCAAAGCAAAACAAAGCTAAAAGACAAAGGAAAAAAAGTAACAGCGGCCAACCAGCACCCCTCAATACAAGAGAACACCCCAAAACACACAAAATAGCCTCCACGGGGTCCATAGACAGGTGTAGGGGCAGTCCAGTTCAAACTTAACAAGCTACATAACTCTACATGTGGAACAGAAAAGACCAAAGGCAATGGCATCAGGCAGACTACACAGTTCTTTGCTCTAAATTAGGGGTGTCCAAACTAACGGTCCAGTTTTTATTGGCCCGCAGCAAATTCTGAAAACATAATTGAATATGGCCCGCACAAGAAGCTTGAGCTCAGCTTCTCAGTTTCCACACTAGATGGAGCCCGCCACACAAAGCGTTTGACGTCCCATTAACACCCCCCCGGAAGAGAAGCGAACACGCAGCGTTTCACATCCGATTAGCCCCCCCCCATTCGGGAGAGAAGCGAACGCGCAGCCTTTGACGTCCCATTAGCAACCCGAAGAGAAGCGAACGCGCATGGTTTGACGTCCGCTTAGCAACCCGGGGAAGAGAAGCGAACGTTCGCTCCATGTTTGCGTTTGTTTAGAAAACTCTCGTGGCATGCGGCACACGTGCTGCTGACGTATGACGTAGCCCGCGTCCCAATAGATTAAGGAAAGTATCGGCTCACAGATCGGCTGTATTTTCCGATACCCGATCCATCTATTTTGTTGATATCGGGACCGATATCCGATCCAGATATCGGATCGGTGCATCTCTAATACATACGTATATATTATAAGATCTTTTACACAGAAGATTATATATATAATCTATAAATAATTAACTAAATAAATATATACACTACCGTTCAAAAGTTTGGGGTCACAAAATTGTTTGGGTGACCCCAAACTTTAGTAGTGTAGTGTATGTGTGAAGGCCATTGACTTCACACAATAATAATAATAACTAGAATTGCAATTTCGGAAGAAATTGCGTGTGAAGGCGAAGGCAGATGTTAATTTACAAACGTTAAGCGTTAAAAAATTGTGAAATAAATGGGAAAATGTTACAAATACATGTTACAAAAAGGTACAAATGATAAGCGTTAAAAATGAAATGTTACAAATGTTACAAAAAAGGTACAAATGATAAGCGTTGAAAATGATAAGGGGAAGAATGAAGGGTAAAATAATTTATGACGCCCAATGTGGGAATCGAACTCACTACAGGAAACTGGCGCGGGTTGACATTGCCATTGTGTTTCCGACTGAGCTAATCAGGTTCCTTCCTTAGTGATGGTTGAATTTGGTTAATGTAATGAATGTGTTTGTTGAATGCGAATGCGTAATCAAAGTGGTGGAAATTGCTTAATGTAATGAATGTTGAATGCGAATGACAAAAGTTACAAATGATAACCGTTGAAAATGATAACCGGGAAGGATAAAGAGTAAAATAAATAATGACGCCCAATGTGGAAATCGAACTGACGCGGGTTTTGATACCACTCGGGAAAGATGCTCGTGTACTGGAATCACTTGTGTTTCCCACGAGCTAATTGAGTCACTTACTATGTTGTGGTTGAAATTGGTTAATGTAATGGATGTGTTTGTTGAGTGCGAATACGTAATCAAAGCGGTGGAAATTGCTTAATGTAATGAATGTTGAATGCGAATGTTAGTTACAAATGATAAGCGTTGAAAATGATAAGCGGGAAGAATAAAGAGTAAAATAATTAATGACACCCAATGTGGGAATCGAACCCACTACAGGAAACTGGCTCGGGTTGACATTGCCATTAAGAATGAATGGGGATTGTGAAGGCGAAGGCAGATGTTAATTTACAAACGTTAAGCGTTAAAAATGATGAGCGGGAAGAATAGAAAAGGAAAAAAAATTATTGTGAAATAAATGGTAAAATGTTACAAATACATGTTACAAAAAGGTACAAATGATAAGCGTTAAAAATGAAATGTTACAAATGTTACAAAAAAGGTACAAATGATAAGGGGGAAGAATAAAGAGTAAAATAATTTATGACGCCCAAAGTGGGAATCGAACCCACTACAGGAAACTGGCGCAGGTTGACATTGCCATTGTGTTTCCAACTGAGCTAATCAGGTTCCTACCTCAGTGATGGTTGAATTTGGTTAATGTAATGAATGTGTTTGTTGAATGCGAATGCGTAATCAAAGTGGTGGAAATTGCTTAATGTAATGAATGTTGAATGCGAATAACAAAAGTTACAAATGATAACCGTTGAAAATGATAACCGGGAAGGATAAAGAGTAAAATAAATAATGACGCCCAATGTGGGAATCGAACTGACGCGGGTTTTGATACCACTCGGGAAAGATGCTTGTGTACTGGAATCACTTGTGTTTCCCACGAGCTAATTGAGTCCATTACTATGTTGTGGTTGGAATTGGTTAATGTAATGAATGTGTTTGTTGAATGCGAATACGTAATCAAAGTGGTGGAAATTGCTTAATGTAATGAATGTTGACTGCGAATGTTAGTTACAAATGATAAGCGTTGAAAATGATAAGCGGGAAGAATAAAGAGTAAAATAATTAATGACGCCCAATGTGGGAATCAAACCCACTACAGGAAACTGGCTCGGGTTGACGTTGCCATTAAGAATGAATGTGGAAATAAAAGGCACAAATTTGCTAATTACTTAAAAACGGTAAATGTTATGAACGGGAAAAAAGGTGGAAAGCTTGCCATGAATTTTTGGAACGTGTGAAAGTTTGAACGAGGTGAATTGGTTGAAGCATGTGGGAGTAGTTGGATGTCAAAAAAGTGGGAGGAATAAGTTGTTTAATAATATAGTACAATATCAATGTGTGAAGGCCTTCGCCTTCACACAATAATAATATAGTGAATGGAGTAGAATAACATATGTGTGAAGGCGATGGCCTTCACACACTGGTCAAAATGGGTTGTGGCTCCGGGTGCTTTCTTTTCCTTGGGGGGGCGGTCTTAAACCAGCTCAGTGGCCTAGTGGTTAGAGTGTCCGCCCTGAGACTGGAAGGTTGTGGGTTCAAACCGCGGCCGGGTCATACCAAAGACTGTAAAAATGGGACCCATTGCCTCCCTGCTTGGCACTCAGCATTAAGGGTTGGAATTGGGGGTTAGGAGTGGAGCTCTTTACAAGCCCTAGGCTTCGTCTCCCTCCTTGCACAGTTATTGATATAATAATATGTGCTAAACAATAAACTAAACTAAACTAAACTAAATGGCTCTTTGAGTAAAAAAGGTTTCCGACCCCTGATTTAGCACCACGGACCGTTTCAATAGCTGTGTCCAATTTCACAGGCTGCGTCCTTAGAAGTCAGTTTTTTCGGCCAGTTTTCAGGCTACATCACATAATTTCCAAAGCGACGCGATGGCGCATCACGTGACACACGAATGCAGCCTTAAAACTGGCCTTCGTTTCCATGGCGATGAACTTGTTTCCTATATTACTTTTTAGAATATTTATTTAGGACATGTAAACACATGTAGGTGTCAAACATAGAGCCTAAGAAATAAAGCACTCCAATAGATCGTTTTGTGTGATTTGGAATTTGTAGATTGCCCAATAGTTACACATGTAAATTAGGTTTCTGGTTAATGTATCGACATTTATAAACATGCCATTTAGCCAGCAGCATCTTAGAAATGTATTTTTGTTCAGATTTGTTGCATGAGTAACACTTAAGTACCTTTGTTTTATTTATTTCTTTTCACTTTCTTGTACCGGACTTTAGTGATGCCCACATTGCTCCACTTTATACAACAGCAATGCATTTAACACTACTTGACGCGCCTTCTCGCCCAAGCTGTTGAAAATGAAAAACCTTGTGTACGTAAGTGTTTCCGGTGGAGCATTTACTTTGAAGTTCCAGAGACAAGTGGTGTGTTGTCGCTAGACCAATCGGGGAGTCTTCGTGTGGTTCAACGTATTAAACGTTGAGAAGAGAGTAGGAAAGCATTGAAAGAAGAGAGACACAAAATGAAGTCTGCGAAGATCACATTTTTATAGCTTTAACTCACGGCCCGTCTCCATAGAAACCAGGCCAGGTTCAAAGGCCAAGTGAATTTGAACACCAGCAGTACCGTCTTGTTGTGCCGGAAGTGACGCCATGTTGTTGCCATATTGTGCGTTGAAAGACGCTGGCTATTAATTTGTACAGAGATAGTCCGCCTGTCCAAATTCGCCACGGCTTATGCGGTACAGGGAGACGGAGCTTATTATGTGAAATGTAGCTGAGATTTCCAAAATAGACATAGGTATAGATGCAAATAGCCTGTTAAGGTCTATCCTCTTTTGGTGCAAAATAAAATAATATTCTGCCAAAGTAGTGGTCCCCAGGTTGCTTCTTGGTTATAACTTGGGGTTCCTTGGACAAAATTAGTTGAAAACCCCTGCTTCATGCGAACACCACAGTATAATATAATAATAAACGTGAATACACTGTGCATTCCTATACAACTTTAGCAGTGTCCTCGTACCTCGCACCAACAGCATAACGTGTAATGTTACGTTCACATCACAAGAATTGAAGAGGATCTTGTCCATTTTTATAAATAAAAGATTGTTCAGACTGTGGGAAATTAAACACGTTTTTTATTCTTTCTTATGCGGCCCAGCGCCAAATGATCCACGGAATGGTACCGGTCGGCAGCCCAAGGATTGGGGACCCCTGGCTAAAAGCACAGACGTCAGATTCAAGGTTGGGGGCCATATCCGGCCCACTGCATCATTTTATGTGGCCCATGAAAAAAAAGCATGTCTGTCAACTATAATCTATACCAAAATGTTTGTCATGTGTAATGAATAATATTGAGATTTTGGAAGATTTTTTTTTGATACCATTTTTACAGTATTGAACTACATCTGAACTCATTCCTATCCTTGACATCTAATTTCAAAGATAGAACGCTATCATTTTACGTGTAATATGTGATATGGGTTTGGTTTCACTGTCAAAAAAGCCACCTGAGAAAGGAAAACCGTATCTACAAAGTGGCCCGCAACCAAAATAATAGTGTGGCAGTTTTTTCCTACATTCCAAAGAGGTTAATTGGAAACTCGAGGTTAATTGGACACGCTAAGTCCATAGGTTTGTTTGTTTGTTTGTTTGTATTTAGGATCCCCATTAGCTCTGGCAATGCCAGTGCTACTCTTCCTGGGGTCCTTAAGGTGTGAGTGTGAATGGTTCTGTGCCAATGTGTGCGCTGCGATTAGCTGACAACCAGTTCGGGGTGTCCCTCGCCTCCTGCCTGAAGTCAGCTGTGATAAGACATTGGAGATGGAGTGAGCATATGGTTCGGGAAGGAGCAGAACTGTCACCAGACCTCAGTCTTTAGGAGGGCACAAGAAATACATGGGGGGCCCAATTATTACCCTAAAAAACTGCATGCGTGCATACATGCGTGGCTTGAATGCATCAATGCAAACACATTAGAACCAAATGATGGATGGAATTATTGTTAATGGTTGGTTCAAGTCTCAATTTATAAGTCAAGGATTCTGATAAAGCAATATATGTATTTCATATTTGACAGGGCAAGCAAGACATTAAGAAGTTTAGCGGAGGTGAGAGACACGAGATAACGAAAAAATACAAAATATATTTTAACCTTAGTTTGAGGGGGCACATTTATATTTGTTGCAAGGCTCTGGAGAGGAGGCCGCTGGCTGTTCTTATATCTATCCACTCAGCGCATGTGCGCACATGCGTGCATGCATATTGATGTGGGGGGGCGCTCCCCCAACTGAAACTCCCGCCCCCCACTCGTCCTGCACAAGGGGTACATCAGTGAAAGAACCACTGTCCAAAGAGACCAGTGACCATGGAAGGACTTAAGTCACTGCTGCTGAAGGATTTTAATGCCACTAGCTTCCCATTGTAATGTCTGACTTGATTGCAAAGGATATGCTGAATAGAGTTCCTCAGTGCAAACATTCATAACACCTTTGAAGAAGACACTGCAAAAGAAAAGTCAAATGTTTTATTTTCTTTATGAATCAGTAAGAGTCCATGTTTCATACTAACATGTCTGACATCAAATTAAACATCTAAGAGCACACAAAGTCAATACATCTTGCGTTAAATAGTTAAGAAACATTTTTACAACAGTATTGTTATTTGCTCACTATCGTTACATTTGAAATAGAACATAATGTCTAAACATTTGTCTTCCACTCTTGATGGTTTAAAGGAAATCCGCACGAATCATTGGAGAAGGGGATGATGGAAAGTGGAGGAACCACAACATTCTGCGTTCCTTTGAAGGAAGTCGTGTGGCCACACGGCATGTTAAATGGAAGGACTTGCACGTGTGGAGAAATGACACGGTGTCAGTACTTTGGTTCATCAATATCTTACTGTATCTACTCAATTGAACACATTACTCTATTAAGCTTTTCCGTTTGTCCTCTAATAGAGGCCTAACAGTCTCGGCAGTTGAGTAAATATTTTAGGAAGTGCAAAGTACGACTTTGGAACATCAAGACAACCGCGTGCCAATATTTCTCACAAAGCTCTCTACAATAAAAACAAAACGACACAAACGTATAAAGTGATCAACGGTGACACTGTGGACGCTTGTAAGCATTCATCAACATGCTTTTCATGGGTGATTCGTGAAAGAAAGACATGATAGAAAATGTGTGTACATTTTTTTTTCTCATTTGCATTGGCAAGCAAAGATGAAAAAATAAAAATCCACCACAAAACAAAAGCTTGTTTTTCAAATTTTAATTTTGGGCTCACATTTAAAAAATGGCTACATGTTTGAGAATTTTGAAGAGTTTTAAAATCTAATTAGTCAGCTGACATGAAATTTGAAACAGTTCAGTAAATACACGTAAGCATGTTAGCTGCCTCAGAATAATAAAGCCAGGTCAAAATGTTTTCACCTTACACTCAACCTATAACTCTAAAAACTTAACCGCATAGAATGCATTCAAATACGTACACTTTAATTTGATTACAGGGTACAAAAAGGTCCGCTGTATACAATAAAGAATTTAACATGATCATTATCAAAGGTCATAAAAGTCAGGCGTTGAATGCCACGCACTATATATCGACGAAAAAGACGGTGTAAGAACAATGGCAGATACACTTACATTGATCGTTTAAATCACACCCCTTTTTCTTGTCTTCCGGGTTAGAGCAACGCTGGCGTCTGGACTGTTGACTGCCGCTTCTACCCCGAAAACCGTGTCCGCTATTTGTTTGTCCCCCGTCTGTTTTGTGTTTTCCCGTTTTAAGTGTGCTCGTTTCTTGTTTTCTTTTATTTTCTCGCCTTTTCTCCTGCCCACCGCGTATCTCTGGAGCTCTGCTCGCACTTCTTCGATCCCGCTCCCTCTGACTACGAGCTACGCTAGCCAGCTAGCCAACCCACCACCGGACCCTACTACCTCCCGGCTCTGAGCCTGTAACTGCTTGCTCTTGGCTCGGCAAGCGGCTCCAACCCAACTTGCTGGCCACTTGGCCGGCGTCCTCGGGGGGAGCACCCGCTCGCTGCGAGCTCGCCGGTCGTGGCTCGGCTGTGGGCCGCCATGACACACTGGGGCGTGCCGTTTGCACGGGTACAGTCGGGATTGACCAACACCACCACCCACTCCACCAACATCACGACTCGGTCCACTGCTGCTTCCATGCATTTCACTGCCTACAAACTTCTAGTTAACCAGCTACTAGCCATTTCTACCATTTTATCTGGATTATTCCCTGCTGCTTTCACGTCTCATCTCCTGCATGAACTATCACTTCTGCTTCTCCGGCCTTCCATTCCACTAACTTCTCGTCCATTTGTCTACACTGCTGCTGATCTTCATCATTTCAACAATAATCACCGTCTCCCTGCTGCTGCTGCCTCAGCTGCCAGCAAGGCTGGGATCCTCCACCGTCGCCGCTACATCCACCGTAGCTCCGGACTATCTTTTAAACGACATTTCCCTGATGGCTCACCCATCCCCTCTTTCTGGACTAACTCTCGCCCCCCCGTCACCCCCACCTTCCGTACTGTGAACTTCAACAATCTCCGCTCCCCCACCCCCGCTCCTTCATCCATCTCCCTTGCACTGCTGAACTGTCGCTCCCTCTCCAACAAATCACTAGTTATTTTCGAACTAATATTGGACAATAATTTGGATCTGCTCCTTCTCTGTGAAACATGGCAACAGCCTCTGGACTATTTTTCTCTCAACCAAGCCACTCCGTCTAACTACAGCTACATCGCCAAACCCCGCCTCTCTGGGCGAGGAGGTGGTATCGCTGTCTTCCATAAGCGGTCCCTATCAATCACTGAATTGGACCTCAACCTCCCATCTATTTCATCCTTTGAATATCTCGCTTTTTCCCTCCCCAACTCTACTACTGCCGTTCTTATCTACCGCCCCCCCAAGTCACATCCGTCTTTTCTCTCTGAACTCTCTGAACTTCTCACCATCGTATCCTCAGTCTCCTACCGCCTCCTACTAATCGGTGATTTCAACATCCACATCGACCAGCCAACTGCTCCACTGACATCTGACTTCATCTCCGTTCTGGAATGCTTTCATCTCACCCAGCACATCACCTTCCCCACCCACACCAAAGGGCACACCCTGGATATAGTATGCTCCTCCTTTCCACTCACATCCAGCCCCCGTCCTCTCACCTTTCCACTGTCAGATCATCTCTGCATCCTCTTCTCCGCCCCTCTACCCTCGCCTCATAAATCCACAAAGCGCACCATCTCCTACCGCAACATCAAGACTGTAAACCCAATCACGCTTTGCCAGCTCTTATCCTCTGCTCTTCCCTCCGACCCCACTTCTTCCTCCCCTGATGACCTTGCCACCACGCTCAACAACATCCTTTCTGACTCCCTTGATTCCCTAGCCCCCTGGAAAACTTCCTCTGTTACATTCACTAACTCTGCCCCTTGGTACACACCGGAACTCCGCACCATGAAACAAACTGGCCGTCAACTGGAACGCCTCTACAAAAAAACCCGCCTCACCGTCCATGCCGAAACCTTTGAACAACACATCTCCTCCTACCGTGACGCTCTTCTTGCTGCCAAATCTGCTTACTTCTCATCTCTCATTAATAACACCAACCGAAACCCCCGCATACTCTTCTCCACCATCAACAAATTGCTCCAGCCACCGGTCACCAAGCCACCCTCCTCACCCGCCCTCTGTAACTCCTTCCTTGTCAACTTCAACAACAAAATCGCCCAAATCAACAGTTCTCTGACCGACATCATCAATAACTCCTCCTCCCCTGCCCTCCTGCCCCCACTTCCTGACCGCCCGCCCTTTCCCTCTCTCACTGCCTTCTCCCTTGTTGACTCCTCCACTATCCTAGACATCATTACCTCATCCAAGACAACCACCTGCTCTCTTGACCCTCTTCCAACGACCTTAACTAAGGCCTGCCTCCCTGTCCTCCTCCCCCACCTCACCACCCTTTTCAATCAGTCTTTATCCCTTGGTCACTTTCCCGCTGTCTATAAACTTGCAGCCATCACCCCCATTCTCAAAAAGCCCACCTTGGACCCACTCAACCTCTCCAACTACCGTCCCATCTCCAACCTTTCATTCCTTTCCAAAACCCTTGAACGCATTGTCTCCGCCCAACTCCACACCCATCTCCAGTCCAACAACCTCTATGAACCCTTCCAGTCCGGATTCCGCCCACTTCACAGCACTGAAACAGCTCTAGTTAAAGTCACCAACGATCTCCTCATTTCTGCAGACTCTGGTGCCCTCAACATCCTACTACTACTTGACCTTAGCGCAGCCTTTGACACTGTGAACCATTCCATCCTCCTCCAAAGGCTGCGCCAACTAGGTGTTGAGGGCACTGCACTCGACTGGCTCACCTCTTACCTCACCAACAGAAACCATTTCATCTCTCTCTCCGGTCACACATCCATCCTCTCCCCAGTTACACAAGGGGTCCCCCAAGGCTCAGTTCTTGGCCCCCTCCTATTCATCTGCTACCTCTTTCCCCTTGGTACCGTCATCCGCAAACTCAATCTGGACTTCCACTGCTACGCTGATGACACCCAGATCTATATACGTACGACACCAACCCGTAACCCTTCCCTCACTCATTTTGAAACCTGCATCTCTACAATAAAAGCATGGCTGACCCACAACTTTCTCAAACTCAACAGTGACAAAACAGAGCTCCTCCTCATAGGCACTAAATCCTCCCTTAATAAAACTGGATCCATCACACTCACCATTGACTCCTCAAACATCACTCCTTCCCCTCTGGCACGCAACCTTGGCATTATTTTTGACCCCACACTGTCCTTTCAACCTCATGTTAGCTCAGTTGTCAAGACCTCCTACTTCCACCTCCGACGCATCGCTAAAATCCGGCACTGCCTTTCTCTCCCTGCCGCTGAATCTCTCATCCACGCCTTCATCTCATCCCGGCTTGACTACTGCAACTCCCTTCTCACTGGAATCACTGCTCACTCACTCCATAGACTTCAACTAGTCCAAAACTCTGCTGCCCGCCTCCTTACCCACACCCGGTCCCGTGAACACATCACTCCTGTTCTCCACTCTCTTCACTGGCTCCCCATGAAGGAGCGTATCATCTTCAAGATACTCCTCCTCACCTTCAAAGCCCTTCACCACCTGGCTCCCACTTACCTATCCGACCTCCTTGTCCCCTACTGCCCCAACCGTCCCCTCCGATCCTCCAATACTTCACGTTTGACAGTCCCAAATTCCAAACTCAAATCCTTCGGTGACAGAGCCTTCTCCTGCACATCACCCCGACTCTGGAACTCTCTCCCCCAGTCTGTCTGTGACTCACCCACACTTCCCATATTTAAGTCCCGTCTAAAAACATACCTCTTCTCCCAAGCTTATGACCTCCCCTACCCATAACTGCTTTCCTCCTCTTAAGTTTATCCGATTGTTTCCTCCTCCCCCCCCCCCCCATGTATGTCTTTGCATTGTTCCCTGTAAGCGTCTTTGGGTTCTTGAAAAGCGCTATACAAATATAATGAATTATTATTATTATTATTATTATTGAAATATTCCTTCAGTTCTTTTGGTTGTTAACGCGCGCGCACTCACGCACACACACACAAGTACACGCACGCACAAAATGCAGGTGAGGTTTCGGTGAGACATTAAAGATTAAAAGATTAAGATTAAAGTCCCAATGATCGTCACACACCTGGGTGTGGTGAAATTTGTCCTCTGCATTTAACCCATCCCCGTGTGATTTTAATCCATCCCCTGGGGGAGAGGGGAGCAGTGAGCAGCAGCGGTGCCGCGCTCGGGAATCAGTTGGTGATCTAACCCCCCAATTCCAACCCTTAATGCTGAGTGCCAAGCAGGGAGGCAATGGGTCCCATTTTTATAGTCTTTGGTATGACCCGGCCGGGGTTTGAACCCACAACCTTCCAGTCTCAGGGCGGACACTCTACCACTAGGCCACTGAGCTGGTGACGTGGGACGTGTCAAACGGGCACTTTTTATTGAAGTGCCTCCGGCTCCCCAGTAACGGGTTCAATAAGCCGGGGCGGAGGGACTCGTCCGTAGCTGACCACCCGAGTTAAATTAATTCTACCAGAATCAATCTAACTTCTATACGACGCCAACCCCTTTCAAGTCATCCGACGCGCAAGCCGAGTAACTCAATTCGAGACAAGTCGCCGGTATGACCGCGCCGTAATGACCGCGCCGTAATGATGGCTCCCTCCTGTTGTTTGATGCTGGTATTACGTTACGGATATTTTTTAGATGCCTCAAGGATTCGTTAATTCACTAGAGCGCCCTCGCCCTAGCTGAGCTCAAGATAACTACTTCTAACCAGATCTGACAGATGTTAATTCCTGATGTTAAGGATTAAAGCTGTCTTCACTTTAAAAAGAATTGAACGGATTCAAAGAATGACTATGATAGGGAAATAAAGACATTTTAAAGTTGTAATTACCGCATATAAAACCATGCTCGACATAGTTAATACGAAATAATCGATACCGAATTAAGGCTCAAGAAGAGATTTAATGAATAAGCAAGAAAAATAATTGCAAGTCGAAAAAACAAAATAACAAGACTCACCCAGACAGAACAAGAGAGGAGACTAAAGGTCTAAAATCCTATTTGGTTGAACAAGTCGAGTGATCGGCTCTCCTTTGTTCCAAAATCCGAATTCTGTTTAAAAAAGAGGAAAGGTCTGGCCATGAGGAGAAAGTAAAAGTGCCGACTTCCCCTTTTCTGCCCGGTGGATTTCTCCCCTGCTTTCCTCGAAGTTTAAAATTTGACAAAGTCCAATTCGAAGACTCTGGAAATTCATTTTAGTAGATTTTGGTTCAATCTCAAAAATAATGCAAAATCCATCTTCGTTCTTTTACTCCGGGCAGCGTCACGGCCATCGCCCTGACTAGGAAGAAGCGCGCCCGCTCTGTGTCCGGGCAACCTATTTATAGGCTTCTGGTATTACCTCATTGGAATGACATCATCCCGCACGTCAGGTGGCCTTCCTGGAAGTTTCTAGAAGTTTCGAGAATGTTCCTTAGCTGATGCCTGTCCAGGCCGGCTAGAAACCACTGGTTGTCTTGGCAACCTTGCTTCAAGCAGCAATCACCGGAAACAGATGTTTCCTGTTTTGCTCGCTCTTTACTTCTAGTATCAGCCCTTAAGTCTCCTCTCAACTTAATGCATTCAGGTATGAATGGAACACCAATGTTAAATACAGGTTGGACAAAACATTGCAACATGAATCACATATATCTTGTCTAATAAAGATCAATCTCAACACGTAATAGTACTTAACACAATAATGGGTTCTTCCAACCTAAACACATATATTGATATTGCTCAAGATGTTGCATTTTAAAATTATGGCATAGCAAATTCATATTCCAAAATTGTGCGTATCTGCGTGTTTGAACAGGTCGTGTCCTCCCAATTGCTAACTATTTAATTTGTTAGATTTGTTCATTTCCATCAGGTCACCCCTATGTCAAGCTTTAACACCATCTCCTGGTGAAATTTTGAACTACTACATGTTTTGGGATAGCCAATGTGCCTGGGCCAAATTCACTACCTAAGTTTACACCATCTCGTACCTCCATGTCACTTGACAGACGCTATCAATGCTTCACAGCCAAAGTTGACATCAGCTGGATGCCTGATGTGTAACTACTCTACAACTGATTTCACCATTTCTTTGAAAGAACAGTTCTACCCAGTGAGCCAGTCATTGTCAGTGCCCGTGTGACAACTGTTACACAATGTTTTTTAGGGTGTATTCAGACCAGAAAAGTCCTTTAGTCCGCTTGTTTGGTCTGGATCAAAAGCGGAATTAGGGTGTATTCAGACCAGAAAAGTCCTGTAGTCCGCTTGTTTGGTCCGGACCTTAATTATTTTTTTGTTTGGTGCGGTTCCTATTCGACTGTACAAGTGAATACCAGCTCAGTGGCCTAGTGGTTAGAGCAGGGGTGGGCAAACTTTTTGACTCGCGGGCCGGACTGGGTTCTAAATTTGGACCGGAGGGCCGAACCAGGAGCAGATGGACGTAGGCTTTGTGTGAAGTCATATAAGCGACCTGTAAAGGTCATTGCATAAAAGATTTTGGCCTTTAGTAGGTAGTAAAGCATGGATATTCCAAACAAGTTTTTTGAAAACAAATGCATTTATTAACAGCATTAAAATGTTTTTAATAATAATTCACTAAAAAACTGCTGATTCTCATAAAATACGACACTGTTATTATGAATAACAGTCTCCATCACGTCAGTGCCTGCAGGTCAGATTAATGAAAGATGTTTATCTTATGAGATCACATCAAACGGCAAACATTCTGACCAAATATATCATCTTGAAGAATCGGTGAAAGCATACATCCAAATAAAGTAATCAAAACAGCAACACGGTGAGGGGTATCTGAAAATCAGAGCAGAGTTTTAACTCACAATTAATTACCTGGCAACAGAGGTGAAGAAACGGGAAACACTTCCTTTAAGTAAGCCTTAAGAACTTTACAGGTTAAGATTAGTCGCAAATAGGTGGTGCATCCATGTCCTTGAGCATCCTGCATTGTTTGAAAATGAGAATGGTCGCTAGTTTCAATCCCTGCTATGTGTACAAATCATACTCAAAATGCATTTTTTTACAATAAACTTGAGAGCCTCCCGTTCATTTTCAGTGGGAACAGTGTTGTTGGTCTCCCTTTTTTGCTAGTGCGTCATAGTCTGGAGTAAAATTTGTTGTGGCAATTCTTAGGAGAGATCCGAGGTGTTGGTCCGTTTACCTCGATCTGTGATGGGTTGATGTTGATGTGGCTGAACGTCACGTCGCGTACGTCGAGCCAAATTGGCCACTCTCTTTTAAACGCTCGGCACTGCTTTTCCTTGGGCGACTCATTTTAATGGAAGGATTCCAGGGGAAGGTTTGTGGGCGGCTTTAGCGCAAAACTGCATCTGAAAGCTCAGCGCGCGAATTACAAGAATGCAGATGTCACAGCCCACGATCTAAATTCGGGACTGATACGAATAGAGCGAGAGTGCGCCATGTCCGTACTACTGAGTACGTACACGCACTTGTGAGTGTGCACCGAGCTTTCTGACACGGCTTCCGGTAGTAAATGCGCAGGCGAGCGCTTCGCCATCTACTGGGGAAACGCAGTCATTGCAGGCAAAATGACCAAAAAAAAAAAAGTTTAATAATACAATTTGTTCAGGGTCGGCGGGCCGGATTAAACGGTCCCGTGGGCCGGATGTGGCCCGCGGGCCGTAGTTTGCCCACCCCTGGGTTAGAGTGTCCGCCCTGAGACTGGAAGGTTGTGGGTTCAAACTGCGGCCGGGTCATACCAAAGACTGTAAAAATGGGACCCATTGCCTCCCTCCTTGGCACTCAGCATTAAGGGTTGGAATTGGGGGTTAGAAGGAGTGGAGCTCTTTACAAGCCCTAGGCTTCGTCTCCCTCCTTGCACAGTAATTTATATAATAATATGTGCTAAACAATAAACTAAACTAAACTAAAGTATACACATCCACGGTTGTGACGATCTGTGCTCCCATTGGACAATGACCAGGGTGGCACGCAGAGCACAGACCCAGAAATGGAGGAAAACATGCTTGTCCTACGCGCTGTATTCCTGTTCTGCATATTTATGCGGTTGGTTCGGATCTACGCTGTTTGTATTCACCGCTGAAGCGAACCGCACGAGAGTTCATTTGGAAGCAAACCGAGACCGCTTTAAAAAGTGGGTCTCAATCCGTTTCTTTAATCCGCACCAGGATTTGTTTGCGTGTATTCACATCTGCACAAAAGGTCCAGACCAGCGTTACAATCGAACCCTGGTCCGTTTAAAGTGGACCAAACACCACTTTTCCTGGAGATGATTTCAGGGATCAGTAATAATAAAATTAAAAACTTTAAATGTTTGGCCTTTCTTGAAACGTGATACTGTTTACATTTAGCAAGAATATTTTGTTTTGCATCATCTGAGAATTTTGTGTGAATTAAGTGTTGGTAGTTTAGGGTAATTTTTGCTTTTCAATTGAATATACCGTTTTTTTCCGTGTATAGTGCGCCCCCATGTATAATACGCACCCTAAAAATGGCATGCTGATGCTGGAAAAAAGCCTGTACCCATGTATAATACGCACCCAATTTTTATGAATTTTAATTCGCCGCCGACCGCCCAACTGCACCACGCTGGTCGCATTATTGTGACAGAGCCGTCGCTGAAATTTAGAAGATATTTTTAAAGTCCTGATGTACTTTCTAAAATTTAAGTGGACCTCAGTGCGCACTGCGCAGGGAGCTTAATTTGGTGCGGTCGCGCAACCGCAGCGCGCAGGGCGCTCACTGTCGCATTGCTTAAAGAGCGCCTTTGTGTTTTAGGATGAACAGCAGAGACCAAAGGAACAAGGCAAAGTGTTGTGAAATAAAATATTACCTGTAATACGCATTTTGTTATTTGCTGATTGAAACTGCTAATTAAACTGTGAATTGAAACTAATAGGAAGAAAACAACTCTCGCTCTTTATATAGCTGACGTGTCTTGCGCAGCCGTTCCGTGCATTTTATTTCACAACACTTTGCCTTGTTCCTTTCTTCTCTGCTGTTCACTTCAAACACGCTCCATGCGACCGCAATGCTCTCGTATCAGACGCTTGCTCGATCACCTGCTCGTTTGCTGTCTGTCACAATGTACCCTACACAAATCCGAAACATTTGTTGCGGCTCCGAGTCACGACGAGGGGCATGTTTTGGTTTCCAAGGGTGTTTTTATTCCTCTTCAACGTCTCTCCCATACAGAGCCGCCTCTTTCCCGTGCGCGCACGGAGCGCGGTGGTGCGTTTACGGGCAGTCAGAGAAATCAACGCCAACAAAAAAAGTTACATCCAGCCTAGTTAAGACCATACCAAAGACTATAAAAATGGGACCCATTGCCTCCCTGCGTGTGTGACGATCATTGGGACTTAAAAAAAAAAAAAAAAAAAATTAAAAAAAAAAAATTAAAATTTTTTTGTACCCATGTATAATGCGCACCCCAGATTTTAGGACAATAAATTAGTTAGATTTTGCGCACTATACACGGAAAAAAACGGTATTTGTACAAAGGTAGTGAAACATAACCCAATTTTTTTTTATTCTAGTTCTCAGTGTTTACTGTCCATGTACTAAGAGCCATATGTCAAAGTAGACCACAACATTTAATAATCTCCTGTGAACAAAGGGCTGAATGAACTCAAAGTACACTGAAGGAAACTGTGATTTGAAATTATTTTTGAAATTATTATATTATTTGAAATTATTATATTATTATTATAGTGTTCACTTCACAGTGAAAGCCATTCATAAGCCTCAAAATAGTAAGACAAACTGCACTCGCTATAAACATTTGGAGGAACAAATGAAACCATAACCTATATCCAAAACAGGGATTGGGAACCCATGGCCCGCGAGACAGATGTGGCTCTTTTTACGTCTGTATCTGGCTCGCAAATAAATCTTAGATTGCATTTTATCCACTGACCTTGTAAAATGAAACAGATTCACAATATGACTCACTCATACATTTTTATACGTTCACCCATCCATTTGCTGCTCCAATGTGGCAATTCATGCAAAGCCACTTGGACATCTGGGGGCATAATGTCAGACACTAAAACTGCTGTTTTTATTGGATAATGACATGAATCAGCGGCGACATATAAATGGAGAAAATCAATCAAAATCTTCAATCCGATTAGAGTTCGCAATAAAATTTTGATTGGATTCACTGTTTCATAGACAGTAAAAATATTGATTCAATGAGAACTTGCATGTTCATGTGTAACACTTTTGGGCGGAGCAATTCATTCTTACGTGCAGATTGGAGGATATACCGGAAATAGCAGTAGAAGAAGAAGCCGTAGGGACTTCCATGTCAACAAAAAAATCACTCTGTCCAATTCTACTTCAAACGTTAGTTATTTTGCCTATATTCATTCCCTTCCTTCCTAATCGAGCTGCAATAAATATCTCCAGGAGGATAATTCTTGCACCTGTCTAATCTTTCGCTCTGCTTCTACCTGCCTCTGGGAATATCAGAAATGCGTAAACTGACGTCACAGATATGCGTAAAGACCGTTTGTTCCAACTTTCGGAATAATAATAATTTATGCGCGCTGATAGGAAAACCAACTGAAATCAACCACCTTTCATTCGGAATAAAATCTTAATCCGAATTGGCTTCATCCAATCAGAATATTGCAAATGGGGTGTCTTCAATTAATATTTTTATTCCTAGCAGTCCTTTAATCTGATCAATGCATCCATGCAAACGTAGCCAATGAGCTTCCCTCATTTTACTCACATGGCTAATTCTGCAGCGGAAACCCTTTTAATGAAGGTAATGGCTAAATGAAAGAAAGATAACGATTATGTATTTTCAGCAAGGACAGACGGACTTGCCATTGTGAGGCAAGCAAGTTCTGCAATATTCAATGGCTCTGTGGCACACTGGTTAGCACGTCCGCCTCAGTTAGGAGGGTGCGGGTTCGATTCCACCTCCGACCCTCCCTGTGTGGAGTTTGTACGTTCTCCCCGTGCCCGTGTGGGTTTTCTCTAGTTTTCTCACATCCCTAAAACATGCTTGGTCGGCCGATTGAGCACTCTAAATTGACCCTAGATGTGAGTGCGAGTGCGGATGGTTGTTCGTCTCTGTGTGCCCTGCAATTGGCTGGCAAACGGTTCAGGGTGTCCCCCTCCTACTGCCCGATGACCGCTGGGATAGGCCCCAACACGCCCGCGACCCCCGTGGGGACAAAGCGGTACAGAAAATGGATGGATGGGTGGACATTTCATTGATGAAATTGTCAAATATATGTATAGTATAAAGCGGCATCAAGATTTGCATCAAAATACCCAATATAGGACTGCATGAAATTGTTACAAGAGCTACTGTGCAGAGTGAAAGTGAGCGAGCAGCAACTTCATGTCGTGTATGCCCCTGACAAGGTGCGACATGAGCATGCCAAAACATTCATGGCAAATAAGGCCAATTACCGTTTTGATGACTTTTCAGGGAAAAAAGATCATATAATGAAACAAATACAAGACATGACTTTGTCTGCAAGAACTGTTCATTATTGTACCATCATGATGGAAGATCAAGTGGAGGAGAACACAAGTAAATGACAAATGCAGTGGGACATATTTTTCCCTTGCTATGGATGAGTTCACAGATGCTAATCCAGTTGAGTGGGAGTGCAAGGTATTCTGTTGGTGATTCACTGCCTTGCTGTTTTGCCAATGAAAAGGACAAAAAGAGCAGAGGATTCATTCGAGTCTTTCATTGAAATCAATTTGGATAAACTCGTTTTGGTGAATACCAATGGTGCTCCATGTATGGTGTGGAAGAACAGGATCTGTAGAGCTTCATTGTGAACAAACAAAATATCGATCCTAGATTTTAATTGCAGTCTTCTTCATAATTTTCGTTGTACAAGTTTTAAATCATCACCAGTTTAAAACACTGCTGGATAAAGGTGGGAATAATTATTCTGAGCTACTTTCGCACACAAACATGCTTTGATTGTCAAAAGGGAAGGTATATAGATAGCCAGCTGGGAGTCATAATTTCTCCAGCGTGTCCTGGTTCTAGGGAGGTTTGCTGATAGCATCCTAAACAGATGCTTCCGCTAGAAGCGGCTCTATTCTGATCCCCTCTCAGATGGTCGAGAACTGCATCTATCCCTAAGGCCTGGCACACAAAGATCATCGGGACATTTCTGTCCAGATTTAGTGCCATCGCAACCAAAACCATCAAAGAACCAATTTAAGATTGTCCGATAAGATTACAGATTAACCTTTTGTCAGATGTGTGTTGAGCGTGGTTTTGTCCTGATAATACAGTCCGAAACAGGTAGGGGTCAACAATCTTGAATATTGACTAAATATGGTCAATCTTATGATCAAAAATCTTCGTGTGTGGGCAAAGCCAACTATTCTCAAGCTATTTGGCTCCATGGACTGTGACATAAACGTAATGTAGGCATTCAAGGAAGCGCCCTGACTGACGAACATAGTAGTGGCAATAAATAAAACGTATGGTAAATAAATAAAAGTATGCCCCTACCAAAAATCTGGATTTTTTTTGGTATAAAAATGGGTTCTTCCAACAGCAAGCAGGAAGTATTTTCCAATAACTTTCTATATTGCGAAGCCCCCCCTCATCCCAAACACTTTGTTTGGAAAATCATGAGTGATCATGCAAGAGCTTTACCCTCAAAGGACTGGATTCTAGTGTAGATTTTAGTGTTAGCGGTTGAGATTATTGGAGCAGACCACACACAAAACTGATAAGTCTGCATTTTTCTCTTTATGCGAGGGTATCACATAAAAAGATAAAACAAATGTTCGGAAAATCCTTATGTCTGTACCAGGCGAGAGAGAGAGAGCCCAAACACCCTGCAAAGGAAACCCATTTTGACCAATGTCTCACAGTTCATGACCATACCAGGCTAGTAACGTGTATCGACTGGTACACAGAAAGCTTTGCCTTTCAGCTCAGCAGGTTCTTCACCTCAGCAGCAAACCGCAAATCTGGTGCTGATCCAGAACTTTCTCACTTTTTCATCATTTTGTGAATGGGTTTGTCATCAAACCTTATTATCGAGAGGTATCATCATCACATGACATAAATAATCACAAGACACAGTTCCTTGTGGTTTACTGTGCAACAGTTGAAAGATTCATTGAAATATACATGAAGGGATTTGTTGATTTGTTTTACCGCCGTACTTCGCAAACTTTCTCGGCAGTAACTGCAGTTCCTGGCGGATCGTTGGTGTAATGGTGTAAAGAAGACTAAAAGTAACGGTGATGTACATGTGATAAGTTCTCAATTCTACTGGTTCAGATGTGGTGTTTCACTTGGACAAGAAAAAATTGAAAACAATGTTATGCAGACAGAAAAATGTCCTTGTTACAAATTTTGGTTTCTTGGAAAATATGTAAATGCCCATATGATATAATGGCTGATTAATACTGTACCTGTCAAAATCTGGACTGATTGTAGCTGTTGACAAGCTTATGTATCTTTACTCACATTACCAAACTTTTGGGTTGCATACACCCAACCAATTAAATACTGTATTAAAATCAAAGAGTCTTATGGGATTTTTTATTCAACTTTCAAATAAATAAAATCCTAATTTCTTGTTTGATTTGCAATTGAAACTGGAACAAATTAATGACAAACCAATTATGGAACATGGAGAAACCTTAGAGGTAGAAGTGTATCTGTGTGCTTGCCTCCGTGTGTGAGCATGTATGCGGGTGTGTTTCTTAATATGTGTCAGTCCGGTAGCTTTGGTGGGTCTCAGCGGTGAGCTGCGTGGTTTCAGTGGCAGAGGACGGCTGCATCATGATGGGATCATTGTTTCCATCTGCAGGAGACAATGCACGCAAAACAAGACACTGTGTGTTATGATGCAGAGTGAAAGTCTTCTTCATCAAGCATTGTAAGCATTTTTCACCTCTCTCATCAGCAGTCATTTGGGCCTCCAGATCTTCTGGGGATACATAGAAATCGGGATCCTGGTCCATGGGTGGCCGAGGTTTGCATTTTCCGCAGCAGCAGTTGCAGCAGCAGCACATGCAGCAGCAGAAGTAACAACCAGTGGACAAGCAGCAGAAGACAAATAATGCCTGTGGGGGACACCAATAGAAATAATTAAAATGGGGGAGGGGGGTGAACCCAGATAACGATTTTTATTTTTATTTTGTACTGTCTCATTGCACTACTACTATTACACAATAGATGGCAGTGGTGCTCTCATTGTCAACACTTACGCAGGGAGTACAGAGCGCTGGATGTCACGAGACTGATTTCTGCATACACTGTTTCCACAGCCATGATGGCAGATGCATTTTGCTCTGCAAACGAACCCACTGAATCGTAAAACTGTGAATGGAACGTTGTTTATGCGGAAAATTGTTGACTATTGATGGCTGTATTACTGACGGACGGGAGGAGGATTACAGGGACCTGGGTTCTCCCTGGTTCGCTACCTTGTCGTGGTGGAGAACTTTGTGTGTTCTCATGAACCTGCAATGCTGTCTGAAGTTTAAGCTCCTGGTAGGGTCACCCATGGCGGTGAGGTCGAGGGGGAGGTTCTAGACAAAGCAAGATCCCAAAAAAAGACCTCAAGGGTGGATGTGGCGAATGATGACAATGTCACAATGGCACTGAAGGCGGATGAAGGGTGCAACAGAGGGTGCCCTCCAGTCATCGTGGTCCTCCAGGCCACTGGAACCAGGCCCCCTCTGCCAAGGGCCCGTGTGGTGGCTGCAGGCGCATCAGTTTCTTCACGTTGAAAGTATATCACGCGCAGGCGTCCTCCCAAAAGGGAACCCATCCTACTTTACATCCCAGATCATGAGTCCTGTGGCGACCAGGAAGTGGTGACGGAAACAGGACAGTGTAGTCTGGGAGCTCCTACCCACAACCTGGCACACAGGCATGGGTGTTAGATTCAGTCGCTAAGCTCTTGGAATGAGGCGGAAAGAGCTTTTCGGCAGCTGCACCCATGACTAAACAGCCCTCGTCACGATCCACTCTGCTCGCTCCAGTAGGGGAGGGGGTTAGAAAAGGTACCCTACAAATAGCCTGCCTTGAAACTCCGGTCTGGACCTCCGCACCTAGCGGGATTTCCACGGCGGGGTGAGAAAATTGAAAATTGAATAGTTTAAACGGAAATGTTTCTATTTTGGAACCTGGAATGTGAGGACCCTCATGGACAACAAAGCCAATGAGTGACCCGAAAGACGAAATGCCATTATCTCAAGAGAGCTAAAGAGATTCCAGATTAACATCGCAGCGCTCTCTGAAACCCGACTGGCTGATGAAAGGCAGCTGAAGGAGGAAAGAAGCAGATACATTTTCTTTTGGAAAGGAAAGCCTGCAAATGAGCCAGGTATCCATGGTGTGGGCTTTGCTATAAAGACCAGCCTCATCAACCACCTCTATGAACTCCCTGTGGGTTTCAATGAACGCCGAATGACCTGATGCTTGCAAGCAGTCAAAAGGCCACCATTATTAGTGCTTATGCACCAACGCTTGATGGACAGAATGACGTAATGGAGACCTTCTTCGCTGACCTTGATGCCATCCTATCCAAAGTCCCCAAGGAGGACAGGATAATCCTACTTCGAGACTTCAATGCCAGAGTGGGACGAAACCATCATTTATGGAGAGGTACAATGGAAAGAGAAGGGGTTGGAAACATTACTGCTGACAAAGTGCTCAGAACACAACCTGGTCCTCACTAACACACTTTTCCGTCCCAAAAAAATACATTCAAAACATCATGGATGCATACTTGCAGTAAACTCTGGCACCTCATTGACTATGTCATTGTCCGCACCAGCGACCGTTGTGACGTGCTTAACACCACCACAATGACCAGTGCAGACGATTGCTGGACTGACCACCTTGTTCACTTCATCATGTCTATCCACTTAATGCAGAAAAGAAGGATGCAGAAAAGACAAAGCTTAACATTGAGCGGCTAAGTCAGGGGTGGGCAAACGTTTTGACTCGCGGGCCGAACTGGGTTCTAAATTTGGACCGGAGGACCGAACCAGGAGCAGATGGACGTAGTGTTTGTGTGAAGTAATATAAGCGACCTGTAAAGGTCATTGCATAAAAGATTTTGGCCTTTAGTAGGTAGTAAAGCATGGATATTCCAAACAAGTTTTTTGAAAACAAATGCATTTTTTTAACTAAAAAACTGCTATCAGTGATTCTCATAAAATACGACACTGTTATTATGAATAACAGTCTCCATCACTTCAGTGCCTGCAGGTCAGATTAATGAAAGATCTTATGAGATCACATCAAACGGCAAACATTCTGACCAAATATATCATCTTGAAGATTCGGTGAAAGCATACATCCAAATAAAATAATCAAAACGGCAACACGGTGAGGGGTATCTGAAAATCAGTGCAGAGTTTTAACTCACAAACACCTGTTAACAGAGGTGAGGAAACGGGAAACACTTAAGAACTTTACAGGTTAAGATTAGTCGCAAACAGGTGGTAAATCAATGTCCTTGAGCATCCTGCATAGTTTGAAAATGAGAATGGTCGCTAGATTCAATCCCTGCTATGTGTACAAATCATATTCAAAATGCATTTTTTTTACAACAGACTTGACAGCCTCTCAGTGTTGTTGGTTTCCCTTTTTAGCTAGTGCGTCATAGTCTGGAGTAAAATTTGTTGTGGCAATTCTTAGGAGAGATCCGAGGTGTTGGTCCCTTTACCTAGATCTGTGACGGGTTGATGTTGATGCTCATGTGGCTGAACGTCACGTCGCGTACGTCGAGCCAAATTGTCCACTCTTTTTTAAACACTCGGCACTGTGTCCACCTTGCTTTTCCTTGGGCGACTCATTTTAATAGAAGGATTCCAGGGGAAGGTTTGTGGGTTGGCTTTAGCGTAAAACTGTATCTGAAAGCTCAGCGAGCGAATTACAAGAATGCTGTCGTCACAGCCCACGCTCTAAATTCGGGACTGATACAAATAGAGCGCAAGTGCGCCATGTCCGTACTACTGAGTACGTACACGCACTTGTGAGTGTGCACCGAGCTTTCTTACACGGCTTCCGGTAGTAAATGCGCAGGCGAGCGGTTTCCATCTACTGGGGAAACGCAGTCATTGCAGGCAAAATGACCCAAAAAAATGTTTAATACAATTTATTCGGAGTTGGCGGGCCGGATTAAACGGTCCCGTGGGCCGGATGTGGCCCGCGGGCCGTAGTTTGCCCACCCCTGGGCTAGGTTATACCACCAACTACCAGCAGCTTCAGGCGGCTCTCAGTGCAGACCTGCCCAAGCAATATCCAACTGACGCTGAAGAACACTGGGACAGGCTTTCTTTTACTATCAGGAACTCCAGCAAAAGCACCCTCGTCGTAAAAAGCAGAAACATCAAGACTGGTATGATGAAAATGACATTGAAATCCAACAGCTCGTAGACATCAAGTGGCAAACTTTTATCACCTGGCAAAATAATATCAGTTGCAAGGTTAAAAGAGCAGCCCATGTCAAAGTAAAGGCTGCTGTCCAATCAACAGTTAGGAAACTGAAGAATCATTGGTGGATGAACAAGGCTCTGGAGATCCAGCAGCTTGCTGGCTCTGGAGACACCAGAGGAGAGCAGCAACTTCTTAACATCAACGATTCAGGGCCAAAGGTCATACCACCACCATATTCATCATGGAGCTGCAGTATGCGGGTGACAACGCCCTTGTAGCCCTCTCAGAAGAGAATCTACACTGCACTATGGTTGCCTGTGCGAAAGCATACAAAGATTGGTCTAGCAATCAACGTAAAAAATACTCAAATCCTCCATAAGCCAACACCAAAAGGTACGTCTGTCCCGCTCCCAAACATCTTCATTGACAACACAAGATTGGAAAACTTGGACCCCTTCCAATATCTGGGCAGCCTTCTATGAGATACCCCACCGCCTCAGCAATGCCAGTGGAGCTTTTTCAATGCTAAGGAAAAGAGTCGTTGAGAACTGCTACTTCTGGCAAAGACCAAAATCCTGGTCTACAAAGCTGTAGTGCTACACACTCTTCTTTAAGGATAAGAGGCCTGGACCACATACAGCAGGCATTTAGAAACCAGAGAGGCCTCTAAAAAATCCTCAGGATCAGTTGGAAGGATCGACGCACTAAACCACCACTAGACAATCCTGCCTTCCGGCTCTGAGTCTGTGGCCGCTTGCTCATGACTCGGGTGAGTGCACTTGTGTGTTTGTGGTGGCCCGAACTGGCCCGCTGTGTCCCTCCACACCAACAGCTTCGACCCAGCTCCCTGGCCATCCAGCCGGTGTTCTCGGGGGGAGCCTCCACTCTCTGCGAGCTCGCCAGCCGTGACGAAGCTGTATGCCACCATGGCACACCTGGGCCTGCCGTTTGTTACAGTGGGGGTCGACCAACACTGCACCAACATCACCACCCGATCCACTGCTGCTTCCACACATCTCACTGCCCACCAGTTTTTAGTTAACCAGCTACTAGCCACTGCTAACATACTACCTGGACTACTCTCAGCTGCTGTCACTTCTCATCTTCTCTGTGGACTATCACTTCTGCTACTCCAGCTTCCTGCGCCACCAACTTCTCGTTCACTCATTTACACTGCTGCTGATCTTCACCGTCTCAACAACCAAGAAGAAGCCAAGAAGCCCGCCATCACAGGTTTGAATGACTATAGACCTGTTGCCCTGAGATCTGTGGTCATGAAATCTTCGAGGGGCTAGTGTTGAACCACCTGAAGGACGTCACGGGCCCCCTGCTTGACCCCCTGCAGGTTGCCTACCGGGCAAACAGGTCGGTGGACGATGCGGTCAACATGGGACTGCACTACATCCTGCACCACCTGGACACCACAGGAACGTACGCCAGGATCCTGTTTGTGGACTTCAGCTTGGCGTTCAACACCATCGCTCCTGACATCCTCCAACAGAAGCTCATCCAGCTCGCGGTGCCTGCCGCTACCTGTCAGTGGATCACCAGCTTCCTGACCAACAGGAGACAGCGTGTGAGGCTGGGGACCATCACATCCGACACCCGGACCACCAATACTGGCGCCCCCCAGGAGTGCGTCCCCTTCTCACTGCTCTTCTCTCTCGACACTAACGATTGCTCCTCAGGCGACACTTCTGTGAAGCTCCTGAAGTATGCAGACGACACCACTCTCATCGGACTGATCCGGGACGGTGATGAGACTGCGTACAGACAGGAGGTGGAACGGGTGGTTCACTGGTGCAGCCAAAACCACCTGGAGCTGAACCCGCTCAAAACCGTGGAGATGACAGCGGACTTCAGGGGAGACCCTTCACCACTTTCACCCCTCACTATCCGCAGTAATACTATTCTCTCCACAGACACCTTCAAGTACATGGGATCCACAATCTCTCGGGACCGGAAATGGACCAGCCACATAGACTCTGTCCGGAAGAAGGCCCAGCAGAGGGTGTACTTTCTGAGACAGCTCAGGAAGTTCAACCTGCCACGGGAGCTGCTGAAGACCTTCTATACTGCCATCATCCAGTCTATCACAGGCACAGACTGCAACGGACAATCAGAACTGCAGAAAAGATAATTGGAATCAACCTCCCATCTTTCCAGCACTTGTACCTGTCCAGGACTAGGAAACGTGCAATTAACATCTCTACAGACCCTTCTCACCCAGGTTGCAGTCTGTTCGAACTACCCCCCTCCGGATGGCGTTACAGAGCTCTGTACGCCAAAACCAGCAGACACAGAGACAGCCTCTTCCCCCAGGCTGTCGCTCTGATGAACTCACACCACTCTTAGTGTCTCAGAGTCATTGCTGTGCAATAACATCCTGCTCACTACGCTTTATTTTGAATTGTCTGTATTGTGTGTACTGTGTGTCCACCCTGCATCCATTGCAGCCTGGTCATCCTAGAAGAGTGATATTCCCATCTCTTCTCAAGGTTTCTCATTTCCCCTAGTAGGAGTTATTTTGTCCTGAGTGTTGTTAGTCACCTAAATGTTGAACAGAGGCTGAGACGGTGATGTCAAAGTCAAAGCCGAAGTCAAATTCCTTGTCTGGCATGCTCAAACATGGCCAATAAAAAATATTGAATCTTGAACCACCACCATCTCCCTGCTACTGCTTCTACTGCCAGCAAAGCTGGGATCCTTCGCCGTCGCCGATACATCCACCATGGCTCTAGACTGGCTTTTGACCCCCTTGCTCCTCCATCTATCTCCCTCGCACTGCTGAACTGTTGCTCGCTCTCCAACAAATCACCTTTTTGAATTGCTACTGGACTGCGTTTTCTGTGTGAAACATGGCAACAGCCCCTGGATTTCTTCACTCTCAACCGAGCCACTCCCCTTTCAACTACAGTTACATCGCCAAACCCCAACTCTCTGGGCAAGGGGGTGGTATTGCTGTCCTCCATAAGCAGTCCCTACCCATCACTGAACTGAAACTCAACCTTCCATCTATTTAATCCTTTGAATATCTCGCCTTATCCCTTCCAAATTCCACTGCTGCTGTTCTCATCTACCGTCCCGCAAAGTTACACGCGTCTTTTCTTTCTGAACTCTCTGAACTCCTCACCATTGTATCCGCTGTCTCCTCCCGCCTCCTACTCACCGGTGACTTCAACATCCACATCCACCAGCCCAGCGCCCCACTGCGTGCTCAGTTCGCTGCTCTTCACCCTGCTGACGCATGACTGCACTGCAACCTACAGCGACAACCGCATAGTGAAGTTTGCTGACGACACGACTCCGGTGGGTCTCATCACCAAGGGCGACGAGACTCAGTACAGGTTGGAGGTTGACCTTCTGACCGCGTGGTGCAGTGACAACAACCTCCTGCTGAACGTCAACAAGACCAAGGAAATTGTTGTTGACTTCCAAAAGGGTCACACCCAACACCTGCCGCTGACCATCGACGGTGCTGTGGTGAAGAGAGTGAGCAGCACCAGATTCGTGGGGGTGCACATCAGTGAGGACCTCTCCTGGTACGCCAACACCGCATCAGCGCCGCCTGTACTTCCTGCGGAAACTCAGGCAAGCAAATGCTCCTCCGGCCGTCATGGCTTCATTCTACCGTGGCACCATTGAGAGCGTTCTCTCCAGTTGTATCGCTGTCTGGGGTGGTAGCTGCACTGAATACAACGTGAAGGCCCTCCAGCACATACTGAACACGGCTGGTAAGATTATTGGTGCATTTTGAGATTGAACCAAAATCTACTAAGATGAATTTCCAGAGTCTTCGAATTGGACTTTGTCAAATTTTAAGCTTCGAGGAAGGCATAAAAGACAGCCGCCCCGGGCAGAAAGGGGAAGTTGCCAATTTTACTTTTTTGGCTAGGCTCCTCACGGCCAGACCTTTCCTCTTTTTTAAACAGAAATTCAGATTTTGGAACAAAGGAGAGCCGATCACTCGACTTGTTCAACCAAATAGGATTTTAGACCTTTAGTCTCCTCTTTTGTTCTGTGTGGGTGAGTCTTGTTTTTTCGACTTGTAATTCTTTTTTTTGCTTATTCATTAAATCTCTTAAACCTTAATTCGGTATCGATTATTTCGTATTAACTATGTTGAGCATGGTTTTATATGCGGTAATTACAACTTTAAAATGTCTTTATTTCCCTATCATAGTCATTCTTTAAATCCGTTCAATTCTTTTTAAAGTGAAGACAGCTTTAATCCTTAACATCAGGAATTGTCAGATCTAGTTCGAAGTAGTTATCTTGAGCTCAGCTAGGGCGAGGGCGCTCTAGTAAATTAACGAATCCTTGAGGTCTTAACAAAGACATCTAAAAATATCCGTAACATAAAAGCATCAAACAACCGAAGGGAGCCATCATTATGGCGCGGTCATTTCGATGACTCGCCTCGAATTGAGTTACTCGGCTCGCGCGTCGGATGACTTGAGAGGGATTGGCGTCGTATAGAAATTAGATTGATTCTGGTAGAATTAATTTAACTCGGGTGGTTAGAGTTTCTTCACCTCGGCTTATTGAACCCGTTACCGGGGAGGCGGAGGCACTTTAATAAAAAGTGCGCGTTTGACAACTCCCCTCCCTGAAGGACATTTACACCTCCCATCTCACCCGCAAGGCGACCACGATTGTGAGTGATGTGAGTCACCCCACCCCGCTCACTCTTTGTTCGATCTTCTGCCCTCTGGGAAGAGGTACAGGAGCCTGCGCTCCCGCACCACCAGACTCACCAACAGCTTCATTCTCCAGGCTGTTAGGATCCTGAACTCTCTCCCCCCTTCGGCGTAGCGTCCTGTACTTTTGCGCTATATTCTGACTGTCTGCTGTATGCACACTTGCTACCATTTTTGCTTCTCTTATTTATTGTGTTATTTGTTCATTTATTATTTATTCATCACTCTTATTTATTCATTGTTTGTGCCGTCTTGTTTTTATTTCTTTGTGTTGTTTACCTGTATGTATATTGTGTACTATATCTTGTCACCGTGGGATAGTGGGAACGTTATTTCGATTTCTTTATGTGTCTTGCTTGGCATGTGAAGAAATTGACAATAAAGCAGACTTTGACTTTTTCTGCATTGCTTCCATCTTATCCATCACATCAACTTCCCCATCCACACCAAAGGCCATACCCTGGACATAGTCAGCTACTCCTTCCCACTCTTATCCAACCCCCGTCCTCTCGCCTTTCCACTGTCTGATCATCTTTGCATCCTTTTCTCTGCCCCTCTATCCTCGCCTCATAATCCCACAAATTACACCATCTCCTACCGCAACGTCAAGACCGTAAACCCACTCACACTCTGCCAGCTCATATCCTCTGCTCTTCTATCTGACCCCACCCCTTCTTCCCCTGATGACCTTGCCATCATGCTCAACGACATCCTGTCTGACTCTCTTGACTTCCTAGCCCCCTGGAAAACGTCCTGTCACATTCACCAACTCTGCCCCCTGGTACACCACGGAGCTCCGTTTCTATTCCCACCTCCAGTGGAACTTTGCCCACCTTCCAGGGGAGGCAGGGGACAGAGAGTCTGAATGGACCACGTTTCGTGTCTTCATTGTCGAGGCGGCCGAGTGGAGCTATGGTCATAAATTCGGTGCCTGTTGTGGACACCAGTGGTAAGGGATACCATTCATCTGAAGAAAGAGTGCTATTGGGCCATTTGGGCCTGTGGGACTCTGGAAGGAGATGACAGGTATGAGAGATGGACAAACAAAACGCGGCTTCGGCATTTACTAAAGAAAAAACTCGGACATGGGAGTAGTTCGACGAGGCCGTGTCAAATGAGTTTCGGACAGCTTTGAAGAAATTCTGGGCTACCATCTGGCGTCTCAGGAGGGAGAAGCAGTGCACTGTCAACCCCGTGTATAGTGGAGATGGGGTGCTGCTGACCTCGACTCAAGATGTCATGAGTCAGTGGGGAGAATAGCTCGAGGACCTCCTCAATTCCACCGACATACCTTGCACTGTGGAAAGAAGAGCCTGGGGACTCTGAGGTGGGCTTTCCCATCTCTGGGGTTGAAGTCACAGAGGTAGTTAAAAAGCTCCTCGGTGGCAGGGCCTCAGGGGTGGATAAGATCCGCTCGGTGTTCTTAAAGGCTCTGTATGTTGGGGGGCTGTCGTGGCTGACATGCCTGTACAGCACCCCGTGGACATTTTTTTGAGAAGGGTGTGTTCCAACTACTGACGAAACTTGGAGAAGGCGTTCAATCTTGTCCCTCTGTGACTGATGTGGGAGGCTGCTTCAAGAGGATGCCATACTGAAGCCACTTCAGCCCCTGTATCAGCAATACCAGAGTTTTGTCCGCATTGCCAGCAGTAAGTGTGATTTGTTTCCAGTGAGAGTTGGACTCGGCCAAGGCTGCCTTTTGTCACTGATTCCGGTCAGAACTTTTGTCAACACAATTTGTAGGCGCAATTGAGGTGCTGAGGGTGTCCGGTTTGGTGACCTCAGCATCGCATCTCTGCTTTTTTCTGATGATGTGGTGCTTTTGGCTTCTCACTGGAGCGGACTGTGAAAGCGGCTGGGATGAAAATCAGCACATCCAATCGGAAAATGCCGGAATGCCGGGAGGAGATTGCACCCCATGGAGGAATCTTAGGCTCTTGTTCATGAATGAGGGTAGGATGGAGCAGACGATCGTCAGGTGGATCGATGCAGTGTCTGCTGTGATGCGGACTCTGTACCGGTCTGTCGTGGGGAAGAAAGAGCGGACCCGAAAGGTGAAGCGCTCGATTTACTGGTCAATCGAAGGTCCTACCCTCACCTATGGTCATGAGCTATGGGTCGTGACAGAAAGAAAAAAAATGTGATGCTATAATAAAGAATTCAGATAAAACTATTGCAGTTCCACTTTATATAGACCACAACTGAATGATTACAATGTAAAAAAGAAGGATTTATCAGCATGATATAAACACCTTAATGACACCACATTTGCCAATCAGGTACTAGCTGGGGACATTGCAGCCATTGCTCCAAAAATCATTCCTCCATTTTTAGCTTCACCAGAGAGCAGCTGAAGTTCTGTGAATTCTTTTTGGCCATTTTGTGCGTCACATCCAGTCATAAGTACTGTCTTCTTCTTGGTTAATGCACAAGAATCAATCAAAGGCGTTGCAGCAAGATGTTCAAAAATTCAGATATGACAGACTTTCATCGTTGTGGTCGTGAAGTGTTTCTGGTGCCAGACAACCAACTGTTGAGTATGTCATGCTACATGGGCTACGATCAGTTATGAGACAGTGTTTGACACGTCTGTCGGCTCATTATTGGGCTACATTTATGTAGTCTCACGTCGGCATTTTTTTCAGCACAGCAAATTCACTGTATCAAAAAATTCAACCCTGAGCTGTCTTTGCATTTAAATATGAATATCCTCACTGGCTACCAGTAAGAGTCAACAATGCATCATTTGCCTGATACTATATTGTAACCAATCTTGTATTTCATTGGCCGCATGGAGGACTGGGAGATCACTGTACGCAATATGCATATGGATTTTTTTTTTCATGCAGTTTTATACTTTGTTCTCCAGTACATTTTTGACAGGCACATTGGCGAGCATTAGAAATATTTATCTCGATACTCCCCGTTTCACCTCATTATTGGCAAGGAGTTGAATGGGGAGTGTGCATCCTGCAAAGATGAAATGAAGTCTTACCTTGGCCCACCAACTGGACAGAACAAAGTAGGTGTTGACGTTTTCTTCTCCAAACTGCTCGGCCACATAGAGGCCCAGGGAGCCATACTTGTCATATATGTTCTTCTTGGTGCTGTCGCTCAAAATGGAATGTGCATTGTTTATCTCTTTGAATCTCTCACCAGCCTCTGGATTGTCGGGATTCTTATCTGGGTGAAACTTTAACGCCAGTTTCCTGCAATAAATATGAAGAGTAAAAGTCAGTACAATTCTTTGCTTTCTTAGGCACTGTCGTGGTTCAGCTGACTTACTTGCAACTGCTACTGAAAAAAAAAAAAAATCCTACAAACCAAATCACAACCATGTTGTGATTGATGGGTCCAGGGTGTAAAACAGCGGCACTACAGTTCCTGGAGAAAGCTATGTGGTTGTCTGTAGTGTAATCATTTGAATTAGAGCCTACGGATATGATTAAAGTTTTGTTTTTTTAAATCAAGGATCGTTATAATGTAGATGGCACTCCTACCCTTACGAAAAATCTGTATATAAGAAGTATACTTTATTACGTATACTCGAGTATATAAATGTACTCCAGGCTATGTACTGTGCTAGTGTACTAATTTGATATTTTTTCCAGACTAAAAATAGGAACAAATCACATTTTTAAAAGTATACGATGTATACGTATACTCATTCAAGGTACTACTAGCATTCTTGTTGTATACTTGGAGTCCACAGTTTAGTTTACAGGTTTATACTTGAAGTGTAGTACTACAAGTACACTCCTTTATGTACAGCTTAAAAAGCATTGCTCAAATTTACCAAGACTAGTTGAAGGTTCAGTGTGTCCCCCGCCTACGCCCCAAAGACTGCTCCAGCAGGCCCGTGACACGCTACTGCTTAAAAAGATGAATGAATGGATGAATTATTTTACCACTAAAACACATTTTCATTGTTTGTACATATTTGATAGAAGGGCTGTTCAGATGTTTGAGGTGTGACTAACTGATGTCACTGTAAAATGTATTTTTTCATTAAAAGCTTATCTATGGGTTTTTTTTTGGGGGGGGGGGGGGGGGCGAAACAGGTGATCTGGGTAAAACCGCTCCATATTCTAATGATGAAAATTAAAAAAATGGAATCAGATAGAAAAACTGTTTTTGTAATGAAAGATGAGAGTTAAATCTTTCGTTTGGTAGTCTCTGTGTAGAAAGCTACTGTACTGCCTGTTTTAGCAATGTCCCTCACCCTCCTGAGTTACAAATGATCAGCTCAAAAGCAAGATCTGTAGAAGCCTGATGACGACCGTGAACATTTGAATCACGTGTGTGAAGGAAAATACTTCAAAACAGGCAGAACAGTGCATCTCTAGGTCCGGGCTTGCCTACCCCTGCCACAGTCCTAAAGCCCGATATCCGTGAGACTTAAAAAGATCAGTCCTAATTAGGGATGCACCGAAATAAAAAATTTTTGGCCGAAACCGAAAACCAAAAATGAGGAAGCCAAGGCCGAAAACCGAAACACCGAAAAAAATGATTATGTCAGTTATTAGAACCACAGCATTTATGGCTACATGTGTACTAACCTCACTAAAATCAAGGCGTTGCAATAAACCAGTTACAAAAGTATGAAAATATTTATTTAGCACTGACATTACAACAATGCACAATATAAATAAAAATTCAAAAATAAAATAAAAATGTTTAACTTGACCCCACTCATGTGTACATTAGATAATAATTTACAGGCTTATAACTGACTGGCCTGCTGAAAGACTGTAAAATTAAATATGTTCTCTTATAAAAACACAAAGTGCATAAGTCAAGTGCCTTTTAAATTTTGTTCTGTGTGTACAACATTAAAGTGTATCAAAACAATGGTTACCATAGCCTTTATCAACAACAAATCCACCAAGAATTGTGGATGCACAAACTGGAAAACAAATATTTTAACACTAGACACACGCCCATTCTACTTCTTGAGGTAAAGTGGCAGGTTTTTCTTGATGAGGAGTAGCTTTTCTGCTTTGTCACAGTGAAGTCTGTTCCTCTTCTCATCAAGAACATGAGCTGCAGCACTGAACAGTCTCTCACTGTCAGTGCTTGTGCACGGCGCAGACAAGTACTTGCGTGCCATCTTTGCCAGGTCAGGAAAGCGGTCATGGTTATTTCTCCAGTACGTAAGAGGGTCATCACTTCTGGAGATGGGGACTTCAGACAGATAACCATCTAATTGTTGAGCGGTTGAGCTTGTTGGCTGCCTGACATTTGAGAAAGGTAAAGGGCCAGTGCATAAACATTTTAATCAAATAAAATAAAAACTCTATAGCAGAAAAATGAAATAATCAGTCACATATAGTCAGTCAGAACAGAATAGCCTACCTATTGTTTGGGGCACTCTCTTGCAGGATCTCATTGAACATATCAGACAACAAAGGCGCATGCCCCTCATCTGGTGCAGAGTGACGGGTCCTTTTTTCGGCGCTCTGCTCTCCTCCTGCGCTGTGCGCTGGCCTGTCTCCAAGCGGGTTGTCCGCATCCATCGCGGCCTGGATCATTTCTCGTGCGCGCTGTTTTATTCCCACATCCAAGTAATGATCCTTATAACGCGGATCAAGTACAGTCGCGATGAAGTGCAGAAGATCATCATTGCTCTCAGTGAAACGTCTCTTGACAGACTCTAAGAGTGTACTTTTGATTGTTTTCACCCCGTGGTCCGTCTCAACTTCTTTACTTAGAAGACGCTTTAGTGCCGCAATTAACGGTATTACGTCTGCAACAGATGCATCAGAGGAGCTGATCTCTTTCGTTAGCTGCTCATAGGGGGCAAGGACAGAGAGAATGTTCTCTATTAAGACCCACTGGTGTGAAGTGAATGTCGCAGGGAGCTCATGATCTGCGCTGTAAGCAGCCAAGACTCGCTTTTGTGCAAAGAGGCTTTCCAGCATGTAAAAAGTGCTATTCCAGCGTGTACGCACGTCTTGTTGGAACTGTTTTATTTGTGTTCCAAGCTGATCTTGCATAGACTGTAAGCGGGAATAGGCCAGCTGAGAATGTTTAAAGTGGCCAACTATTCTTCTGCCTATAGTCAATATGTCTTTTACGCTGCGCTGAGACAACATTCCCTCGTTCACAGCCAGATGTAGTGTGTGGGCCATGCACCGTATTCCTTTCAGCTGGCTGTCTTCTATCGCTTTTGTCATATTTCTTGCATTGTCACTCACTATGGCATGCACTTTAGATCGGTCGATATGCCAGGTGTCGCACATATTGGTAAATGCATCAGAAATTGCTGCTGCTGTGTGTGAGCCTCTAAACTCTTGTGAATGGAGCAGAATCTTTTGCAGCTTGAAATCTTCGTCCATCCACTGCGCGGTTAGGCTGAGCATACTGGTGAGGCTGACATCGGAGCTCCATATGTCGGTCGTGAAACTGATCGCTGTAATATCTGATGCTAGAAGCTCATGGACATGAGTTGCAACGATATTAAACAGCTCAGGTAAACACACACCTGAGAAATGTCGTCTGCTTGGCATAGCATAACGGGGCTCAATGTGTTCTATCAGCCTACGAAATCCCACATCTTCTACGATAGAGAACGGCTGATCATCCAAGGCAATGAATTCCATAATTTTGTGTGTTATGCCCTTTGCCTTGGCAGAATTACTGGAGAACTTTCTTGCCTTTTCAAAAACGTCCGCCACAGATGGAGTGGGAGTGCTCGTGTCAGTTTCCTTTTCTGTGTCGCCTTCTTCTCATATTCAGAATGGCAATCGGGATGTTTGGATTTCAGGTGATGAATTAAACCCGACGTGGAGAAACATTTTGCAGATGCACCCCCTCTTGAAATTTCAGCATTGCATGTTTTGCAAATCGCTATCCGTGGGTCTTTGTCTGAGATAGTGAAATCAGTCCACACCGCAGACATGCTGGCTCTTATCCCGTTTTCCCGCGTGCTGGCTGCGCTGTTTGCTCACGTCATCACAAGTTTCGGCCGTGTAGTTTCGGTGATTTAGGTCTTTCGGCCAAAAACCGAAAATGCACTTTTGGGTCATTTTCGGCCGGAAATTTTCAGTGGCCGAATTTTCGGTGCATCCCTAGTCCTAATGATCTAAATTGGCGGTCAATCGATAGGTTCTGTTTTTTTAATGGCTGGCATTAAAATAATTTTAAAAAATAAATGAAGAATTGGCGATCAATCGATATGTTCTGTTTTTTTAATGGCTGGCATTAAAATAATTTAAAAAAATAAATGAACGAGAAAAAACCGAGGCAGCACAGTAGGCAGTGGTTACCAGGTCTGCCTCATAATTCAGGGTTCGATTCCGGCTCCAGCCTCTCTGTGTGGAGTTTGCATGTTTGCCGCGTGCCTGCATGGGTTTTCTCCAGGTACTCTGGTTTCTTCCTACACCCCAAAAACATGCATGGTAGGAAGACTGACCACTCCAACTTGTCTGTAGGTGTGAATGTAGGTATGAATGTTTGTTCGTCTATTTGAATCCCGCAATTGGCTGGCGACCATTTTAGGGTCTTAGCACTTAAGACGTGTTTTCTCTCTCTCAAATACCCCAAGACAATCTCCAAACATTTTGGATCACTCTTGTCACCCAAAACAGCTGGGATAGGCTCCAGCACGCGACCCTTGTGAGGTTAAACAGAAGATGATTGAATGAAAGGGAAAAAACAGCAGGGGCACAAACAATGTATACAGCAGTATAGTGGGGGAATATTGTACAGACACTTTCCCACTGTTGCGTTATGTCAATGACAAAGAATCGATTTGCTCTAGACACAAACAGATCACCTGTAACATTTCTTTATTTCTTCTGCGGTAGCATTCTTGTTCACTCCAAGCACAGCATACAATGATTCTCCTGATGTGGATAGCGCTCTCTGTCGCTGCTGCTCCATTGCCTCCATCTATGACACAAAAATAAGTTTGAGACTTCAAGATCGAACTCTTAGCCGCTGGGTGATATATCGTCCTCATATCATCCGCGAGATATGAATATTTAAAATATTAAGTTCCAAATTAAGGCGGCTAGGTGGAGCACTGGGTAGCTCGCCGCCTCACAGTTAGGAGGGTGCGGGTTCGATTCCACCTCCGGCCGTCCCTGTGTGGAGTTTGCATGTTCTCCCCGGGCCCACCTGGGTTTTCTCCGGGCACTCCAGTTTCCTTCCACATCCCAAAAACATGCTCGGTAGGCCGACTAAAGATTCCAAATTGTCCCTAGGTGTGAGTGCGAGTGCAAATGGTTGTTTGTCTCTGTGTGCCCTGCGATTGGCTGGCAACCAGTTTGGGGTGTCCTCCGCCTACTGCGCGATGACGGCTGGAATAGGCTCCAGCACTCCCGCGACCCCCGTGGGGACTAAGCGGTTCAGAAAATGGATGGATGGAAGTTCCAAATTAGGATACAGTCATGTGACCTTGCCACACTTATGTTGCATGTAAATTAGTTCAGTTCAACCAACCAACCAACCAACCAACCAACCAACCAACCAACCACATTCCTACTTTGTTTGGCTTTAATCAACAGCTAAACCCAGCCAATGATAATCATTTCATGGAGTGAGGGAGTGAGGGGCAAAACTAGGTGCTGCACGCATAAGAATGGAAATACCATAGATCTGGTATTATCCCGAGGACTTGCAACCTCAATCTATTGATAATCTTACGAATGAATTCAATGCGACATTGTTAAATGCCATTGACTCTGTGGCGCCGTTACGTCTGAAAACTCGCCGTAGAGTGCCTACTCCATGGTTCACAGATGAAACGCGTACGCTTAAGCAATTATGTAGAAAGCATGAGCGCAGATGGCGTCTAACCAAACTTGAGGTTTTCCATCAGGCATGGCAGGATAGCCTCCTGAAATATAAAGATGCGCTTATCTTAGCAAAAACTCAATATTTTTCGCAAGTTATTAATCTCAATAAAAACAATCCGAAACACCTATTTGATACAGTGGCAAAGCTGACTCTGCGCCAGCCGACCTCCGATAGTTCCTTCCACTCAGCTGACGAGTTCATGAAATTTTTTGCTCAAAAGATTGAATCCATTAGGGATGAGATCAAGAATAGCATTCCAATCGCTCGGTCGAGCACGCCGTTTACCAACGCTGATGATCATGCAACAACCCTCTCAACTTTTAAAAGCGTGTCTCTTGAAAGGCTTACACAAATTGTTAGTGCGGCTAAACAAACAACATGTTTACTCGACCCTCTTCCAGCCAAACTACTTAAAGAATTATTTCAAATTTTAGGACCGTCCGTCTTAAATATAATCAATCTGTCTGTCTCCTCTGGGATAGTGCCAACAGCCTTTAAAACCGCTATCATTAAACCGTTACTTAAGCGACCAAATCTTGACCCGGACTGTCTCAGTAATTATAGGCCAGTTTCAAACCTCCCATTCATAGCAAAACTTCTTGAAAAAGTAGTAGCGCAGCAGCTTATTGATTACATGGTCGCCAATAATCGATACGACACTTTTCAGTCTGGTTTTAGAGCTAATCATTCCACTGAGACAGCACTTGCTAAAGTGACTAATGATCTCCTTGTAGCTATGGATTCAAACATTTCGTCTGTACTGTTACTACTCGATCTTAGTGCTGCCTTCGACACTGTAGACTTCGATATTTTATTAGGGCGTCTTAAAAGTTGTGTTGGTATTTCAGGGTCAGCACTAGGCTGGTTCCATTCCTATCTATCAAACAGGACGCACCGAGTGGTCCATGGCAATGCGTCCTCGGAGCTCTATAATGTTACATGTGGTGTCCCACAGGGATCGGTTCTCGGACCAATTCTTTTTAATATTTATATGATTCCGCTTGGGGACATAATACGTAAATATAATATTAATTTTCAATGCTATGCGGATGACACCCAATTATATATGCCGTTATCGATGACAGATCCGCGGGATTGTTGTAATCTTGAGAAGTGCCTTGCGGAGATCAAGCAATGGATGTCTCTCAACTTCCTTCGTCTTAACCCAGATAAAACTGAGATGTTGATAATTGGTCCAGCTCGTTATCAACACTTATTCAAGGAAACCGCTATAACTATTGATAACCGTACTATCACTCAAAGCGATACTGTAACTAATCTCGGGGTAATATTTGACCAAACTCTCTCCTTTCAAAAGCACATTAAGAATATAACCAGAATTGCGTTTTTTCACCTTCGTAATATTGCAAAGATTCGTCCGATCCTCTCGACCGGTGATGCGGAAACTATTATACATGCGTTCGTCACGTCGCGCCTGGACTACTGTAATGTACTATTTTCGGGTCTTCCTAAGTCCCGCATCAAAAGTCTACAGTTAGTACAAAATGCCGCTGCAAGGCTACTCTCTCGGACAAGAACATTTGATCACATTACCCCAATACTAGCCAACTTACATTGGCTTCCGGTCCATTTAAGATGTGACTTCAAGGTTCTTCTATTAACCTATAAATCGCTGCATGGCTTAGCGCCTTCATATCTCGTCGACCTAGTTGTTCCTTATGTTCCGTCTCGTAACCTTCGTTCGCAAAACGCTACCCTTTTAGCGACACCGAGGGCTAAGAAAATGTCTGCAGGCTCTAGAGCATTTTCTATTCGGGCTCCAGAGCTTTGGAATGCCCTACCAATGGATATTAGGACTGCTACCTCAGTAGAAACATTTAAGACACGTTTAAAGACACATTTCTATGACATGGCCTTTAACTAACCTGTAGTGGCCGATTCGGCTGGAGTTTGTTTTCTCTCCCTCTCCACCCCCTCCCTCCCCCCTCCCCGGCCGGGGAGGTGGTTAGGTGGTACCCATGCTGACAGCGGCTATCTGGATTCTCGTGGCCAATTCAGGATAGGGGAACTGCAGCTCAACCTCCTCGAAGAGCACTGCCAGGACAATTGAGGGCTCCTTTCGGCAGCCCTCTGCTGTGACATGGACATCCACTTTTTATTTAATTGATTTTCATGTTGTATCATTTGTGCCCTCTCTGCATCCATTTCAACCTGGTGATCCTGAAAGGGGGATCCTTCCATCTGTGGTCCCTTCTCAAGGTTTCTCATTTTCCCCCTGCTAGGGGTTTTTAAGTTTTTCCTTGCCCTTTTGGGAGCTTAAGATCAGGGGATGCTTTGAGAATAATTGTCAATTTCTGTCTATGTGAAGCCCTTTGAGACTGCTTGTGATTTAGGGCTATACAAATAAACTTGACTTGACTTGACTTGACTTGCACAGAAAATGCAGTCAAACATAGCAAGACGCTTGCAGTTGATGTGATTAATATAGAGGTTATGTCACGCCCAACTGCACTTGAGTGCGGTGGTGTCCGGAAAGCTGCACCGGCGAGATCACAAGGTCACAGGGGTTCAAGCTGAAGAGTTGAGTTCACACAATAACAACCGTGTAAAAAGAGAGCTACTGTATTTGTAAACAGTGACCATTCTTTTGTTCAAATTGATACACCTCTGGGACATTATTTCCAGGACTTTAGCTCTTCTACCATGGGTATGGTTTGTGTTTAAATAGTCTTTAAATAGTCATGTTTAATTTCATTCGACCTAGGTATTCAATGTTACGCGTCAGGTGCTGCATACGGCATAAGGCTACAAGCTTTTGCTGTACTGTACTTTTTTTCTTTGTGGCTTTATGTACTTTAAGCAAAAATACACAAAATCAACTGCTTCGCTTCACAACACCCCTTCTGAAATGAGTTACCGTCGAGGAACGGGGTTCGACTGTACCAAACAAAATACACACTATTTACAGGTGAGGACGGCTTGTCTTTTTCTTCAGCAAAGTTTTTGTTTCGGAAATGGACATCTTACAAGGCAAACTCATTCACATTATTATTTTTTTAAATAAAAAATATAGAACAATATCCTGATTTATAACAATTCATACGCAAAATCAACAAGGTACTGCAAACTCTTTATTTAGGAAATTGCAAGAGTATTGTAGTATACAAAGTGCTTATTTTAACACTGAACTTTGATGTCGTGTTTTTCTTTAAATGTGCGGCGAGATTTGTGGTCCCTGAATATTTGATCACCGCATGGCAGGATTTACAAACTGCACGTGTCTTGTCCGTTGAGCCATCTTTTCTTTGGAATCCAAAGTGCTTCCAAACGAATGACTTGAAGCCTAAAGGGGAGCAAATTTCCTCGTCTTTTTGGACACTAGCCATAGCACCAGCCCAGGAGCCGCGTACTAGTTGTCGACTCCCCTTTCACGTGCCTGCTCTGCTCAAAACACAACAACGCCGCGCACTGCTCCCGGAAAGAGGAAGCAAGCAACAATGAATTGGATTTCAAAATAAAGTCGCGTCTAATGTCCGAGGTCAAACACGGCGATATAAATCGATGTTTACGTTTAGCATCGATGCCAATAAATCGTAGAACATTATATTGATTAATCAATGTGTATCGATGAATCGTTATACCCCTAGATATATACAGTGCCTTGCAGTATATATACATATATACTATGGTGGGCGATTAATAGAGAACACTTTTTGTCTGATCGCCAAGGGGCACTGAAATGGGCGATATGTATATTTTCCTTATGTAGTATGCAATACCTGCATCTCACTGGTGTTCTTAACACTAGAACAGCGGCTGTTTTGATCTACCTCTAACAGCGGGGTGCGTCAATTGATGCTCCATCGATGCGACACGTTACCGTCTCACATCTCATCGCGATCGCCTTGTTCGAGCGCACGCCCTTATAACGTAATTGTGTGAGGATATTGTAGCGGAGTGACGAGTGTAGTTGCATCATAGTTTATACATAAAAACAATTTAAAAGGGACAATTGACGTGCTGTCAAATCAGTCATATTTAAACTTGCGCAATGACGTCGGCATGCGGTCGCGGAGGAAAACGTAAGTTTTGGGGTGAATTTTTAGCAGCATGGGCGATAATTAGAGGTATCAATGTTTTTTTATTTCTGTCATCGCTAACACACACTGGGCGATTATTAGAATCCATCCATCCATCCATCTTCTTCCGCTTATCCGGGGTCGGGTCGCGGGGGCAGCAGCTTCAGGAGGGACTCCCAGACTTCCCTCTCCCCAGCCACTTCATCTAGCTCATCCCGGGGGATCCCAAGGCGTTCCCAGGCCAGCTGAGAGACATAGTCTCTCCAGCGCGTCCTGGGTCGTCCCCGGGGTCTCCTACCGGTGGGACATGCCCGGAACACCTCCCCAGGGAGGCGTCCAGGAGGCATCCTGATGATATGCCCGAGCCACCTCATCTGGCTCCTCTCTACGTGGAGGAGCAGCGGCTCTACTCCGAGTCTCTCCCGGATGACCGAACTTCTCACCCTATCTCTAAGGGAGAGCCCGGACATCCTGCGGAGAAAACTCATTTCGGCCGCTTGTATCCGGGATCTCGTTCTTTCGGTCACGACCCATAGCTCGTGACCATAGGTGAGGGTAGGAGCGTAAATCGACCGGTAAATTGAGAGCTTTGCCTTTTGGCTCAGCTCTCTCTTTACCACGACGGACCGGTACAAAGTCCGCATTACTGCCGACGCTGCACCGATCCGCCTGTCGATCTCGCGCTCCATCCTCCCCTCACTCGTGAACAAGACCCCAAGATACTTAAACTCCTCCACTTGGGGCAGGATCTCATCCCCGATCCGGAGAGGGCATTCCACCCTTTTCCGATCGAGGACCATGGACTCGGATTTGGAGGTGCTGACCCTCATCCCGACCGCTTCACACTCGGCTGCGAACCGCTCCAGTGAGAGCTGGAGATCACGGCCTGAAGAAGCCAACAGCACCACGTCGTCTGCAAAAAGCAGAGACGCGATGCTGAGGTCCCCAAACCGGACACCCTCAACGCCTCGGCTGCGCCTAGAAATTCTGTCCATAAAAACTATGAACAGAATCGGTGACAAAGGGCAGCCTTGGCGGAGTCCAACCCTCACTGAGAACGAATCCGACTTACTGCCGGAAATGCGGACCAAACTCTGGCATCGATGATACAGGGACCGAACCGCCCTTATCAGTTGGCTCGGTACCCCGTACTCCCGAAGCACCCCCCAGAGAACCTCCCGAGGGACACGGTCGAACGCCTTCTCCAAGTCCACAAAACACATGTGGACTGGTTGGGCGAACTCCGATGCACCCTCGAGGATCCTGCTGAGGGTGAAGAGCTGGTCCACTGTTCCACGGCCAGGACGAAAGCCACACTGTTCCTCCTGAATCCGAGGTTCGACCTCCCGACGGACCCTCCTCTCCAGCACCCCTGAATAGACCTTCCCAGGGAGGCTGAGGAGTGTAATTCCCCTGTAATTGGAACACACCCTCCGGTCCCCCTTCTTAAAGAGGGGAACCACCACCCCAGTCTGCCAATCCAGAGGCACTGTCCCCGATGTCCACGCGATGCTGTAGAGACGTGTCAGCCATGACAGCCCCACAACATCCAGAGCCCTTAAGAAATCCGGGCGGATCTCATCCACCCCCGGGGCCTTGCCACCGAGGAGTTTTTTAACTACCTCAGTGACTTCAACCCCAGAGATTGGAGAGTCCGCCTCAGAGTCCCCAGGCCCTGCCTCCACAATGGAAGGCGTGTCGGTGGAATTGAGGAGGTCTTCGAAGTATTCTCCCCACCGACACACGACGTCCCTAGTCGAGGTCAGCAGCACGCCATCTCCACTGTAAACAGTGTTGACGTTGCACTGCTTCCCCCTCCTGAGACGCCGGATGGTGGACCAGAATTTCCTCGAAGCCGTCCGGAAGTCATTCTCCATGGCCTCGCCAAACTCCTCCCACGCCCGGGTTTTTGCCTCAGCAACCGCCGAAGCCGCGTTCCGCTTGGCCATCCGGTACCTGTCAGCTGCCTCGGGAGTCCCGCAGGCCAAAACGGCCCGATAGGACTCCTTCTTCAGCTTGACGGCATCCCTTACCGCCGGTGTCCACCAGCGGGTTCGGGGATTGCCGCCACGACAGGCACCAATGACCTTACGGCCGCAGCTCCGGTCGGCCGCCTCAACAATGGAGGCGCGGAACAAGGTCCACTCGGACTCAATGTCCCCCGCCTCCCCCGGGACCTGGGAAAAGTTCTGCCGGAGGTGGGAGTTGAAGCTCTTCCTGACAGGGGATTCCGCCAGACGTTCCCAGCAGACCCTCACAGAACGTTTGGGTCTGCCAGGTCGGACCGGCATCTTCCCCCACCATCGGAGCCAACCCACCACCAGGTGGTGATCAGTTGACAGCTCCGCCCCTCTCTTCGCCCGAGTGTCCAAAACATGCGGCCGCAAATCCGATGACACGACTACAAAGTCGATCATCGAACTGCGGCCTAGGGTGTCCTGGTGCCAAGTGCACACATGGACACCCTTATGTTTGAACATGGTGTTCATTATAGAAAATCCGTGTCGAGCACAGAATTCCAATAATAGAACACCGCTCGGGTTCAGATCGGGGGGGCCGTTCCTCCCAATCACGCCCTTCCAGGTCTCACTGTCATTGCCCACGTGAGCATTGAAGTCACCCAGTAGAACGATGGAGTCCCCAGAAGGAGCGCTCTCCAGCACCTCCTCCAGGGACTCCAAAAAGGGTGGGTACTCTGAACTGCCGTTTGGTGCATAGACACAAACAACAGTCAGGACCCGTCCCCCCACCCGAAGGCGGAGGGAGGCTACCCTCTCGTTCACCGGGGTGAACCCCAATGTGCAGGCGCCCAGCCGGGGGGCAATAAGTATACCCACACCTGCTCGACGCCTCTCACCGTGGGCAACTCCAGAGTGGAAGAGAGTCCAGCCCCTCTCGAGAGGGCTTGAACCGGAACCCAAACTGTGCGTGGAGGCAAGTCCGACTATATCTAGTCGGAACTTTTCTGCCTCGCACACCAGCTCGGGCTCCTTTCCAGCCAGAGAGGTGACATTCCATGTCCCAAGAGCCAGCTTCTGCAGCCGGGGATCAGACCGCCAAGGTCCCTGCCTTTGGCCGCCGCCCAGCTCGCACTGCACCCGACCCCTTTGGCCCCTCCCACAGGTGGTGAGCCCATGGGAAGGGGGACCCACATTTCCTTTTCGGGCTTTGCCCGGCCGGGCCCCATGGGCGAAGGCCCGGCCACCAGACGCTCGCCTTCGAGCCCCGCCTCCAGGCCTGGCTCCAGAGGGGGGCCCCGGTGACCCGCGTCCGGGCGAGGGAAATCTGTTTCCATATCTCTTCTTCATCATAAGGGGCTTTTTGAGCCGTGCTTTGTCTGGCCCCTCACCTAGGACCCGTTTGCCATGGGTGACCCTACCAGGAGCATGAAGCCCCAGACAACATGGCTCCTAGGATCATAGGGGCCGATTATTAGAATATGAGCGATAATTAGAATAAATACGGTATATACCAGGGGTGGAGAATTCTGGTCCTCGAGGGCCGGTGTCCTGCGTGTTTTCTATGTCACCCTGTTGCAACACACCTGATTCAAATGGTCAGATTATTAGCAAGGTCTGCAGAAGCTGATAACAATCCTGATCATTTGAATCAGGTGTGTTGCAGCAAGGAGACCTATAAAACATGCAGGACACCTCGAGGACCGGAATTGTACACCCCTGGTATATACCATACTTTCCAGAAGCATGAATGCGGTTGGGCGTCACAATGGTTTAAAACAGGGGTCCCCAAACTTTTTCCTGTGAGGGCCACATAAGTTTTCCCTTCTCTGATGGGGGGCCGGTGTCAGTTTGTAACAGAAAAAGTGTGACGATCGTAGGGGAGCTTAAAAAATTCATTGTTTTCCGTAATATCGTATCGTAGTTCTTTGTATCGATATGATATTGTATCGTGACAAAACCCGCGATTTACACCCCTATTGACTACCTATCTATTTAGGGATGACAATGGCAAATACTGTAAATGAGAACGTTTTCTCAATTGGCTTACCTGGTAAAACATTGAACAAAAAAAAAAAAGTGAAAAACCACTGAAAAGGGGCCAGGCAACGCTTTGCCACCTGGAAACTCCTGGATTTTGGCAGTATAGCAACCCCAAAACCATTAATTTCATCACTCAATTTCAACAGTTTTGTTAAAAAATTTTTTACAATTTTTCCTTTTAATGGAAACCATTAATTCTTTGCAACATATATCTACAACCACATATCTTGTTATCAAAGAACACTCATAAGACCTATCTTTTGGAAATGAATTGTGAAAGATAAATTATAAAGATATAGTTAGCATATAAATCAAAACATATGACAAATATATAAAAACTGAAGTATCTTACCACATATTGTGAGTGGCTTTATTCAGTCTTTCTCAAAAATATAATAAAATGAGGGTTAATCTGTGTGTTTAATTCAAAAGTTTATGTACAAATATTTACGTCAATATGTACATGCTGCTGTGCAGTCATAATGTTGAGTTATTTTTCTTTCTTTTCTTCACCAACATTTCCAGCACATTCAGTCTGGCTTTACGATTACGCTGTGAAATGGGAACATTAGTGTCTTCTTGTGGAGTTGAAGTGCTGGGTTGTGGCGCTCTAATAGTGGAGGACTGGGTGTCACATGGCCTGGAGACAGTTAGTGGTGGTTGATGCACTGGGCCTTATGTATTTGCTGCTTCAGAGACGGACTGGGATGTTCCTGCATGAGGATTTGCAGTTTTGAGATCGAGGGCGCTGATGTAGATTGCACCAATGTGTGTCCTTTGGTGGATTTGTGCTGCGTGGTAGTATTTGAAGTCAAACCATGCGTTCTCCTTGATGTGATATTCTTAACTGTGGCAGATTTAGATGCAAGTCTTGAATGGTGTTTTTTGAGTGCTTTCCTTTCTGACCTTGCAACACAGCGCTTTGCCTTTTCCTTGCTTTGTAGTTGACTCTTGTTCTTGAGCTGTAGTCTTTTCATCTTTTCTTTTTTGGCTTCTCTCTTTCTTTTGAAGTATTTTTTGTACTCACTGGCACATTTTCGCAAAATAACAGTTTCTTGTCCACAACATCATGCTGGATATCCTTTCTTTTGAAATAAGTGACAGCAGATGAATCCCTAGTTTTCAAATGGTACTTCACTGTTTGAATGGCACTACAAGTCTCTATATTCATACGACATGATGTAATGTCCATGATGTCATCCATAGTATTAAAAGATGATTCGACCTATGGTCCATGAAAAATGCTCAAAACGGAGAACACCAATTTGCAGACAGTAGCATACTTGTCAAAAACAGCAACCTTTGCCCACCATTCATCCACCTTCATCTACTGTTGTAAAAAAAAAAGTTAAAAGTTAATGTCCCAATGATCGTCACACACACATCTGGGTGTGGTGAAATTTGTCTTCTGCATTAACTCGTCACCGTGTGATTTTGATCCATCCCCTGGGGGAGAGGGGAGCACTGAACAGCAGCGGTGCCGCGCTCGGGAATAATTTGGTGATCTAACCCCCCAATTTCAACCCTTAATGCTGAGTGCCAAGCAGGGAGGCAATGGGTCCCATTTTTATAGTCTTTGGTATGACCTGGCCAGGGTTTGAACCCACAACCTTCCAGTCTCAGGGCAGAAACTATCACTAGGCCTTGTACAAAGAAAGGTTGATATCTGACTGCATCTGTTGAACTTGTAAAGAAAACCTCATATATATATATACAGACATATATATATATATATATATATATATATATATACAGACATATATATATTTTGAAGATGGTTTTGTTGGCTGTAAAAGTAAGTCATAGGAAACTAAAGTATGTAGATCATCCCTGGATCACAAAGGGCTTACAAAATGCCTGTAAAAAGAAAAATACACTTTACAGAGAATTTATAAGACAAAGAACTAAAGAGGCAGAAAATAAATATAAACAATATAAGAATAAACTAACTAATATTAAAAGAGCTTCTAGAAAAGAATACTATAGTAAAATATTAAATGATAATAAAAATAACACCAAAGAAATATGGAATATAATGAATACTGTAATAAAAAATGGCTCTAAAAAAATGAATTATCCTAAATATTTTATTATCAGGAATACTGAGAAGTATGATATGCAAGAAGTGGCTGATAACTTTAATACATTCTTTGTAAATACAGGACCTGATCTGGCCAAACAAATCCCAGATTCAGTAACAACTGAGGAGCAGTGTAATAGTTTAATAGATAAGAATCTGAGCTCAATGTTCCTCAAAGCAGCGGATGAGAAAGAAATTATAAAGATAGTTTCGCAATGCACAAACAAGCCTGCCAAAGACTGTGATGACATTGACATGATTACCGTAAAACGAGTGATTGAGGGGATCTCTAAACCATTAACATACATCTGTAACCTATCATTTCGGACAGGTATATTTCCAGATAAAATGAAAATAGCAAAAATCATACCTTTGTATAAAACCGGGCACAAACACCACTTCACAAACTACAGACCTGTATCATTACTATCACAATTTTCTAAAATACTGGAAAAACTTTTTAATAACCGACTGGACAAATTTATCGATAAATATAAAGTACTCAATGAAAGTCAATATGGATTTAGACCCAACAGAGCGACATCACTGGCACTAATTGACTCAGTGGAGGAAATTACTAACGCAATAGACCTAAAACAATATACAGTTGGGATATTCATTCATCTAAGAAAGGCATTTGACACAATAAATCATGAAATGTTATTCAATAAATTACATCAGTATGGCATCAGGGGGAAACTATTAGAATGGATCAAGAGCTATTTAACAAAAAGGAAGCAGTTTGTGAAGTTGGGTTCAACGTGTTTGGACATTAGTTGTGGCGTCTCTCAGGGGTCAGTGTTGGGCCCTAAACTTTTTATATTATATATAAATGATATATGCAAGGTATCACATATTTTGAAGATGGTTTTGTTTGCAGATGACACAAATATTTTTTGTTCTGGTAGTGATTTACACACCTTAGCAACACTAATAAATAATGAACTAAGCAAATTAAAGGTATGGTTGGACAGCAATAAATTATCCTTAAACCTAAGCAAAACAAGAGTAGTACTTTTTGGTAATCACAGAACTAATTTGAAAATAGAGATAAAGCTGGATGGGGTTATTATTGAAAGAGTGAATGAGATTAAATTTTTAGGGGTGATAATAGATGATAAGATCAGTTGGAAATCACAAGTTAAACATGTACAAACTAAAATCTCAAGGTGCATCGCAGTATTAAATAGAGCAAAACAGGCTCTGGATCATACAACACTTCGCATCCTTTATAACAGTGGTCCCCAACATTTTTTGCGCCACGGACCGGTTACATGTCAGAAATATTTTCGCGGACCGGCATTTATATAAATAAATAATACATTTAAATAAATAAATAATACATTTATAATAAATATATAAATAGGTTGAAATAAAATGATATGACTGACATAAAAACAAGTACAAATGACAAAAATAAAACTCACCATTACGTTGAATTAGTGGGAGCACTGAGTTTGTTTCTCAGAAACGAGCTGGTCCCATCTAGACGTAATCGGAGACAATGACACCCGGAGTGATTAAGGTTTGTCTTTTATTGCAGGATGCTTGGTCTCCATTTGTTGAAGCAGTTTTGAATGCTTCATTGCCTGGTTAGTTACCCTGTCGCCGCATCTTAGCTTTGCGGGCTTGACTGGGGAAACATGTCCCGGTCACGTGAGTGTCTTGACCTGAATTAATTGATCGTCGATAATTTCTTTTTTTTTTTCTGTGCGGCTTGGCGGCCCGGTACCAAGTGACCCACGGACCGGTACCGGTCCGCGGCCCGGTGGTTGGGAACCACTGCTTTATAATACCCTAGTTCTTCCATATTTCATGTATTGTGTAGAAATCTGGGGTAATAATTACATAAGCACAATATATCCACTTATTATTTTACAAAAAAAAGCTATACGGATTATTCATGGAGCAGGATACAGGGATCATACAAATTCATTATTCTTAAAGTCAAAACTCAAACTCAAAGATATAGTGGAATTCCGGACACCACAAATACTTTACAAAGCAAAAAATAATCTGTTGCCAACTAAATCTTTTCATTGGGAGGGAAGGGGGTTATAATTTAAGGGGGACATTTAATTACAGGATAAGGAAGGCACGCACAACAAAAAAAACATTCTGTATTTCAATATGTGGAGTTAAGTTATGGAATACTTTGGAGGAAACGCTCAGGAAATGTTCAAACATCTATCAGTTTAAAAAAAGATATAAAGAAGAAATTATTTTTACAAGGTACAGAAATGAGGGTGTATGAGTATCATGGGGTGCTTAGTAATTATTGATTTACGTTTCTTTGTTGGTTTTGTTTGTCTGTCATTGATTTGTTCAGGCTGTTTTTTATTTTTTGTTTTTATTTTGTTTATTTCTACCATTCAGGTATCTTTGTGTTGTATTTGAGGTATGTATGTTAAGTGTCTGTGTGTGAAATATACGTATGTATTAATAGTGTGTAGGTACATGTTTAGTGTCTAGCGAGCAGCAGGTAAGATAAGATAAGAGGAACTTTATTAATCTCATGTGTGAGAAACCGCATGTAACAACAGCTCGATTTACAGGAAGGTACAAGTTGGGGGATAAAGGTGCAAAAAGAGACTTCTGGACCGTAGTCCTCCGGCATAAAAAATAGAATACAATATAAAAAGAAAAATATGGAAAAATAACAGCAATTGTAGTAAAACTAAAACTATAAGCTATGAATATTTAAAAAAGAAGATAAAATAGTGGTAAAGTGTCGTAAAGTGTATGAAGTGTATGAAGTTTAGTAATGCTAATAAAAAGAAATAGTGCACGGGTTATTGAAGTGAAAATAGATCTATGCATTGTGCGGCAGAGGATATTGCACATTGGGCTTAAATTGCACATTGGGGTTAAGAATTGCACGTTACGGGGAAAAGTATTGCACAGAAGGATGTGTTTACAGGTTGTCATTGTACAGCCTGATTGCGGTGGGGATGAAGGAGCTGCGGTAGCGTTCCTTCTTACACGGGGGGAGTCTGAGTCTCTGACTGAAGGAGCTGCTCAAGTTCTCCAAGGTCAGATGCAGTGGGCGAGAGGCGTTGTTCCTGATGGATGCTAGCCTGGCGAGCACCCTCCTCTCGCCCACCTCCTCAACAGTGTCAAGAGGGCAGCCCACCACAGAGCTGGCCCTCTTAACCAGTTTGTTGAGCCTCTTCCTATCCCTCTCTGTGCTGCTCGGAGCCCAACAGACCACAGCGTAGAGGATAGCAGAGGCTACCACTGAGTCATAAAAGGTTTTTAGCAGAGGCCTGCTCACTCCAAAGGAGCTGAGTCTCCTCAGGAGGTGGAGGCGGCTCTGTCCCTTCTTGTAGACGGCGTTCATGTGATCAGTCCAGTTCAGTTTATTGTTGAGGTGAACACCCAGGTACCTGAAACTGTCCACGACCTCAATGTCCTGACCCTGGATGTTCACCGGTGAGTGGGGAGGTGCTCCTCTCCTAAAGTCAATGACCAGCTCCTTCGTCTTACTGGTGTTCAAGCACAGGTGATTGTGCTCACACCAGTCCACAAAGGCGCTGATGGCCGACAGATACTCCAGCTCGCCCCCCTTAGACATACAGCCAACAATAGCTGAGTCATCGGAGAACTTCTGGAGATGGCAGATGGCAGTGTTATACGTGAAGTCCGAGGTGTACAGTGTGAAAAGAAATGGGGACAGGACTGTGCCCTGAGGTGCTCCAGTGCTGCAGACTACCACCTCTGATCGGCAGCCATGCAGTTGCACGTACTGGGGCCGGTTAGTGAGGTAGTCAATGGTCCAGTCAGTGAGGTGATGGTCCACTCCAGTGTCTAGCAGCTTCACTCGTAGCAGGGCCGGCAAGATGGTGTTGAAGGCACTGGAGAAGTCAAAGAACATGACCCTCACAGCGCTGCCGGCGGACTCCAGGTGGGTGAGCGTCCGCTGCAGCAGGTAGATGACGGCGTCTTCCACCCCACTGCCGATCTTGTAGGCAAACTGCAGCGGATCCAGAGTGGGGCTCACCACGGAGCGGAGGTGGCTGAGGACCAGGCGTTCCATCGCCTTCATGATGTGGGAAGTGAGGGCGACGGGTCTGAAGTGGGCCGGTTCCTTGGCGTGCGGTGTTTTGGGAACGATGGAGGATGTCTTCCATGCGCTAGGCACCTTCGCCAGGCTGAGGCTCAGGTTGAGGAGGTGGCACAGAACATGGCAGAGATCATCAGCACATGTCCGTAGCAGCCTGGGGGAGATGCCATCCGGTCCCGGGGCCTTTCTCTGTTTCAGCTTCCCCAGCTCTCTCTTCACCTGAGCAGGAGTGAAGGAGAGGGGAGGGGGCTGAGATGAGGTTGAAGGCCGTGGTGAGTCATTGAGGGAGATGGGTGATTGTCCATGTGGTGGGCGGGAGGGTGTTAAGTGGCCATGAAGCAGGGGGGAGTGGGTGGATTGTCCATGAGGCAGGCGGGGGGTGGATCCAGGTATCCAGGCAGTGGGAGGCTGGGGGGGGGGGGGGCAGCGGACAGGGGGGTGAGAGGGAGTGGGGACAGGCCAAACCGGTTGAAGTGCTGGTTAAGCTCATCCGCCCAGCGTTGATCCCCGTCAATGCTGCCACTCGCTCTCCGTCCAGAACCAGACATAGTCCTCAGGCCACGCCACACATCCCGCACGTTCCTCTGTGCGAGTTCCTCCTCCATCTTCCTGGCGTACTCCCGCTTTGCTTCGCGGATCGTCCTCTGGAGCAGATGCTGCAGCCTCTTCTGCTCCTCTCTGTTCCCGCGTCTAAAAGCCCACCACTTCTTGTTGATAAGGGCTTTCAGATGCGGGGTCATCCAGGGGTGGTTATTTGAGTAGCAACGCACCCTCTTAGTAGGTATTGTGCTCTCAACGCAGAAGTTAATGTAATCCGTGATGCAGTCAGTGAGGGCGTGGATGTCTTCGCCATGATCACTGTAGAAAACGTCCCAGTCGGTAGACCCAAGGCAGCTTCTCAGATGCTCGATGGCTTCCTCGCTCCACACCCTCACTTCCTTTACCTGTCTCTTCTCACCTTGGGTGAGTATTGGGAGGTGAGTAGTACCAGGTTGTGGTCTGAACGGCCCGGTGGGGGGAGGGCAGAGGCTGTGAATGCTCCCTCAGCATTGTAATAGAAGTGGTCCAGTATCTTATTGTCCCTGGTAGCACAGTTTACGTACTGAGTGAAGGTGGGCAGCGTGGAAGACAGAGAGGCATGTTTGAAATCACCGGTAATGGCTTGCACACGGCGCTGTGAATGACGTCACGCGCGCGCGCCGCATTTGCAGACGGGGGAATGTAGACACACACCAGAATAATATGTCTAAATTCCCTCGGGAGGTAGTAAGGTCTCATGCTTATAGTCAGAGACTCGATGTCCTCGGAGCAGTGTTTCTCTCTGACGTAAACATGGGACTGCTTGCACCACGCTTCATTTATGTAAACCGCGATTCCACCGCCTCTCGTCTTACCGGTCTGAGCTGCACTCCTATCCCCTCTCTCCAGTCTGAACCCGGGTAGAGAAACAGCGGAGTCCGGGATGGTGTCAGTCAGCCACGATTCAGAAAAACACAGCAGACTCGCGTCCCTGTATAGTCCGTAGAATCGTGTCAGAGCCGCGAGTTCAACAACTACGCGGCTCCTGGGCTGGAGCTATGGCTAGTGTCCAAGAAGACGAGGAAATTCGCTCTCCTTTGGGCTTCAAGTCATTCATTTGGAAGCACTTTGAAATTACCTAAATAAAGAGTTTGCAGTACTTTGTTGATTTTGCGTATGAATCGTCATAAATCAGGATATTGTTCTATATTGATCGTAGAGCACTATATCGTGATGTATCGTAAAGGAATCAGAGCTAGCTTTAAGATATCGGCAAATATCGTATCGTGGTTCTTTGTACCGATATGATATCGTATCGTGACAAAACCCGCGATTTACACCCCTACAACTTATGTGAAGTTTTTCAACTATTTTAAAAAAAAAAACAAAAAAAAACGCAATAAGCGAACCGCGATGTAGCAAGGGATTACTGTAATTTGAATTTCAAGTGATGTCAGCAGCGCGGGGCGGCGCGGCGGTTGTTTACAAAAAAGGACAAAGATTCGATCACGGGATGACGAAGGGCCCCACGTACTACCGGCATCATTAACGGCTTTGTATGTGACACGGAGGACGAAGAGTTTGAAGGATTTAATGATTTGGAGTGACACAGAAGGTTTGGAAAAACTATTATGGCTTTTACGCACGGTGCTACTCTACGGAGCTCTCTTTCACCTCCGTGGATGGAAGTCGGGGGCCGGCGCTCGCCCGGGTGGCTGTCCGGGGACGGTGGATGGGGCTCGGACATGGCTTTTACGCACGCCCGGTCCTATTCTATGGAGCTCTCTTCCACCTCCGTGGCTGGAAGTGCCACCTCTGGGGATGGAAGTCCATGCCGCCACACGCCTGGAAGTCAACGTCGGTGCTTGGGGCCGTGTGGTGGTGAACTATTTATGTTATAGTTATTTGATATATTTTATTTCGTGTAGCAACTTGTATATGTTTTTCTAGTTACAGTTCAGTAGTTGTTAGCTCGTTGAACTCTTGTTTTGTTAAATAAAGAGCCGTTTACCAAACCCACGTCTTTCCTTGTACTTTGTTAACGCTACAATATAGTTACATACTAGATCTGTGGAATAACGACGAGGCTGACGTCAGGGCGCACGCGCGCACGCACTCTATCTGGAGTGACAGATGGTTTTATAAACGTGTTATTTATGTAATAGTTATTTGAATAACTCTGAATTTTACGTCAAGTCCGTTCCCAGCTCTTCGTTTGTGTTTATGTCACGTTGCCATGCCTATTGTTTAGCCTGTTGTTGCTCGTTCATGTTTGTTCTTGGTGTTTGATTTTGTCAAATAAATTTCCCCTAAAATGCGACTTATACTCCGGAGCGACTTATATATGTTTTTTTCACGTTATTGTGCATTTTATGGCTAATGCGTACTATATTCCGGAGCGACTTTTAGTCCGAAAAATACGGTAGTTTTCAAAACAGAGACTAATAAAAACTGTTCAAATATTTAAAAATGAAATATTGAAATCAAATGTTTAAAAATAAAAATTGTTTAAAAAAATGATTGGTGATAAAAAAAATGCTAACAATATCTCTATTTTTTAAAAGTGAAAACAATTTGAAATTTTGGAATTGACATGTAAATTCGATGCACAATTTGTCATCACATCGAAATTATGTGGCGGGCCGTATCAAGCCCCCGGGCTTTGACTTTGACACCTGTGCTCTAGGACCACCTTTCCTTCCAATTTTGAGAAATAATTCACCAGAATAGCAAGCACCCTCTTGCTGTTGTTGCTGATGTTCTCATCAATGTTGAGAGAAAAATGCCAATTCCGGATGTTCTCAAGTGTTCTGCCAAGCAGTGTTTTTGCAAGACCGTTCTTCATACAATAGGACGCAGTTGTCCGATCCATAGTCAAATTGTCTAACGCCTTCTTGTCATGGGCAAGTTCCTTTGCGAGATCAATCATTACAGGTGCCATGGACAGAGGGAGATTGTATTGTGCAACTACACCAAGAAGCCATCCATCCATTTTCTGAACCGCTTAGTCCCCACAGGGGTCGAGGGTGTGCAGGAGCCTATCCCAGCCGTCATCGGGCAGTAGGCGGGGGACACCCTGAACCGGTTGCCAGGCAATTGCAGGGCACACAGAGACAAACAACCATTTGCACTCACACTCACACTTAGGGACAATTTAGAGTCTTCAATCAGCCTACCAAGCATGTTTTTGGGATGTGGGAGGAAACGGAGAAAACCCACGCGGGCCCGGGGAGAACATGCAAACTCCACACAGGGAGGGCCGGAGGTGGAATTGAACCCGCACCCTCCTAACTGTGAGGCGGACGTGCTACCCAGTCAGTCACCGAGCCGCTTACACCAAGAACCATTGCCTGTAAACAAATATAAGAAGCATTACATTTCATTAAAATGATTCTCATACACTGATCTAAATCATCAAATGAAATCTACACGTAGCCAAAAACAAATATGTATACGGCTAGCACAGGGGTGGGCAAACTACGGCCCGCGGGCCACATCCGGCCCACGGGACCGTTTAATCCGGCCCGCCAACCCTGAACAAATTGTATTATTAAACTTTTTTTTTTTTGGTCATTTTGCCTGCAATGACTGCGTTTTCCCAGTAGATGGCGAAGCGCTCGCCTGCGCATTTACTACCGGAAGCCGTGTCAGAAAGCTCGGTGCACACTCACAAGTGCGTGTACGTACTCAGTAGTACGGACTTGGCGCACTCTCGCTCTATTCGTATCAGTCCCGAATTTAGAGCGTGGGCTTTGACGACAGCGTTCTTATAATTCGCGCACTGAGCTTTCAGATGCAGTTTTGCGCTAAAGCCACCCACAAACCTTCCCCTGGAATCCTTCCATTAAAATGAGTGGCCCGAAAAAAAGAAGTGAGTGCCGAGTGTTTAAAAAAGAGTGGCCAATTTGGCTCGACGTACGCGACGTGACGTTCAGCCACATCAACATCAACCCGTCACAGATCAAGGTAAACGGACCAACACCTCGGATCTCGCCTAAGAATTGCCACAACAAATTTTACTCCAGACTATGACGCACTAGCAAAAAAGGGACACCAACAACACTGTTCCCACTGAAAATGAACGGGAGGCTCTCAAGTTTATTGTAAAAAAATGCATTTTGAATATGATTTGTACACATAGCAGGGATTGAAACTAGCGACCATTCTCATTTTCAAACAATGCAGGATGCTCAAGGACATTGATGCACCACCTATTTGCGACTAATCTTAACCTGTAAAGTTCTTAAGGCTTACTTTAAGCAAGTGTTTCCCGTTTCCTCACCTCTGTTACCAGGTGTTTGCGAGTTAAAACTCTGCTCTGATTTTCAGATACCCCTCACCGTGTTGCTGTTTTGATTACTTTATTTGGATGTATGCTTTCACCGATTTTTCAAGATGATATATTTGGTCAGTATGTTTGCCGTTTGATGTGATCCCATAAGATAAACATCTTTCATTAATCTGACCTGCAGGCACTGAAGTGATGGAGATTGTTATTCATAATAACAGTGTCGTGTTTTATGAGAATCACTGATAGCAGTTTTTTAGTGAATTATTATTTTTTTTAATGCTGTTAATAAATGCATTTGTTTTCAAAAAACTTGTTTGGAATATCCATGCTTTACTACCTACTAAAGGCCAAGATCTTCTATGCAATGACCTTTACAGGTCGCTTATATGACTTCACACAACGCCTATACCATCTGCTCCTGGTCCGGCCCTCCGGTCCAAATTTAGAACCCAGTTTGGCCCGCGAGTCAAAAAGTTTGCCCACCCCTGGGCTAGCATGTCATCATAAAAATCAAATAGTTATGTCACTTCTTTATCCAGGATTTTGCTGTCACTGAAATTTAAATATTACTCATAGCTAACAATTTTATAGTTGCAGCTACAAACAATAGTTCACATGAATATCATATATTGATGAATAATTACCGTAATTTTCGGACTATAAGTCTCGTTTTTTTTCATACTTTGGGTGGGGGGGTGACTTATACTCAGGAGCGACTTATATATGTTTTTTTTCACAAATTCTTACTTGATCGTTAACACATCACTTACTTACAAGTATAGTTGACCACTTCACATGTTGTTTTTAGTATAGTTGATCACTTTACATGCTTTGATATCTTTATCTTGAACATATTCAAAACATGAAAAATAGAGAGAAAAAATCAAATAAAGTAACACTTTGAAGCGCCATATCCTCTGGACATGTCCTCTGTCACCAGGATGACATAAAGGATGAGAAATTTGATCGATGGATTTAATGATTTGGAGTGACACAAATGGTTTGATAATATTGTTGTTTACGTGATAGTTATTTAAAATATAGTTTATATATCGTTGTATGGGCCTGTGGAATAATTTGAACTGCGGCGCGGCACACGGCATTGTTGACAAAGGACGATCGATGGATTTAATGAATTGGAGTGACACAGATGGTTTTATAAACGTGTTATTTATGTAATAGTTTTTTTAAATAACTGAATGTTACGTCAGGCCCGTTCTCAGCTCCTCGTTTGTGTTTGTCACGTTAGCATACTGTAACATCATCACCCGAGCCAACCAACGACCCTGGATGACTGAGGAGGTACGACATACGCTGCAAGCACGGAACGCAGCCTTCAAGTCTGGCGACAAGGAGGCACTAAGGACAGCGAGAGCCAACTTGAACCGTGCCATCAGGTTAGCGAAGCGAAGCCACAGTCGAAAAATTCTGGATTTTTTCCACGACGCCAATAACACCAGGAGCATGTGGCAAGGCATACGGGCGATCACTGACTACAACTTACCCTCCCCCCCCCCGGTGGGTGAGGTTGATGCGGACTTCCTAAAGCTCAGTGGCCTAGTGACTGAGACTGGAAGGTTGTGGGTTCAAACCCCGGCCGGGTCATACCAAAGACTATAAAAATGGGACCCATTGCCTCCCTGCTTGGCACTCAGCATTAAGGGTTGGAATTGAGGGGTTAGATCACCAACTGATTCCCGAGCGCGGCATCGCTGCTGCTCACTGCTCCCCTCTCCCCCAGGGGATGGATTAAAATCACATGGGGATGGGTTAAATGCAGAGGACAAATTTCACCACACCCAGATGTGCGTGTGACGATCATTGGGACTTTAACTTTAAATGGTCTAAATAACTTCTTTGGGCGGTTTGAGGCACTGAACAACAGATCAGCCGACGTGTTGAAGGCTCTGAGAAGAGTCAACCCACGTAAGGCCCCAGGCCCTGACAACGTACCTGGGAGGGTGTTCAAGGAATGTGCAGGTCAGCTGGCTGGTGTCATCACAGACATTTTTAACATCTCGCTGGGCCAAGCCACAGTGCCTGTATGCTTCAAGGCTGCCTCCATCATTCCGGTGCCGAAGAAACCTTAAATCACCTCATTTAATGACTACAGACCTGTGGCACTGACTCCCATCATGATGAAGTGCTCCGAAAGGCTGCTCAAAGAACACATCGTCTCCAGACTCCCCCCAACATTCGACCCGTTCCAGTTTGCCTACCAGAAGAACCGCTCTACTGAGGATGCCATCTCCTCCGTTCTTCACCTGAGCCTGGCTCACCTGGAGGAGAGGAACACCCACGTGCGGTTGCTGTTCCTGGACTTCAGTTCAGCGTTTAACACCATCATTCCACAGCATCTGGTGGGAAAACTGGAACGCCTGGGCTTCAGCACCCCTCTTCGGAACTGGCTGCTAGACTTCCTCACCAACAGACCTCAGTCAGTCCGGGTGGGACAGAACACCTCAGATGTCATCACCCTCACCACAGGCTCCCCTCAGGGCTGCGTCCTGAGCCCCCTGCTGTTCACCCTGATGACACACGACTGCGTCCCCAGGTTCACCACCAATCACATCGTGAAGTTTGCAGACGACACAACGGTAGTGGACCTCAGAGACAACAACGACCTGGACTAGAGAGGAGGTGGAGCAGTTGGTGGGCTGGTGCAGAGACAATCGCCTGATCCTGAATGTGGAAAAGACGAAGGAGATCATCGTCGACTTCAGGAAGAACCAGCCTCACCACGCTCCACTGATCATCAACAGCTCAGCTGTGGAGGTGGTCAGCAGCACTAAATTCCTGGGGGTCCACATCACAGACGACCTCACCTGGACTGGGAACACCACGACACTGGTCAAGAGGGCACAGAAGCGCTTGTACTTGCTGCGGAGGATGAGGAGAGCCCACCTGCCCCCACCCATCATGAGGACGTTCTACCGAAGCACCATAGAGAGCATTCTGACAAGCTGTCTCTCGGTGTGGTGTGGGGGTTGCAGCGCCTCCGATTGGAAAAACGTAAGGAGAGTGGTGAGGATAGCAGAGAGGATCATCGGGGCTCCTCTTCTCTCCATTTAGGACTTGTCATCCCAGCGCTGCGTGTCCTGAGCCAGTAATATTATCAGTGACCCATCACACCCCCACCAAGGACTGTTCTCCCTGCTACCCTCTGGGAAGAGGTTTCGCAACATCCGCTGCAGGTCCACCAGGTTCTGCAACAGTTTTTTCCCTACTGTCGTCAGACTGTTGAACATTCAACTTAGCATTCCTCTGCACACTTTGTAAATACTGCTTTTGTTTCCTGCACTGTTTACATACCTTATCACTGCTGCACTTTATACTCATCTTATTTCATATTTATATAGAAATGTCACTTTTTTATTCAGTCGAATTATCATGACATTGTTGAGAGCCGTATGCAATGAAATTTCGTTTTGTATGCACCAAGTGTTTACAAAATGACAAAGTCCGTCTAAGTCTAAGTCTAAGTATCGTTTAGCCCAGGGGTGGGCAAACGTTTTGACTCGCGGGCCGAACTGGGTTCTAAATTTGGACCGGAGGGCCGAACCAGGAGCAGATGGACGTAGTGTTTGTGTGAAGTAATACACGCGACCTGTAAAGGTCATTGCATAAAATATTTTGGCCTTTATTAGGATATTCCAAACAAGTTTTTTGAAAACAAATGCATTTATTAACAGCATTAAAAAAACAATAATAATTCACCTAAAAACTGCTATCAGTGATTCTCATAAAATACGACACTGTTATTATGAATAACAGTCTCCATCACTTCAGTGCCTGCAGGTCAGATTAATGAAAGATGTTTATCTTATGAGATCACATCAAACGGCAAAAATTCTGACCAAATATATCATCGTGAAGAATCTGTGAAAGCATACACCCAAAGACAGTAATTAAAACGGCAACACGGTGAGGGGTATCTGAAAATCAGAGCAGAGTTTTAACTCGCAAACACCTGGTAACAGAGGTGAGGATACGGGAAACACTTCCTTAAAGTAAGCCTTAAGAACTTTACAGGTTCAGATTAGTCGCAAACAGGTGGTGCATCAATGTCCTTGAGCATCCTGCATTGTTTGAAAATGAGAATGGTCGCTAGTTTCAATCCCTGCTATGTGTACAAATCATATTCAAAATGCATTTTTTTACAACAAACTTGAGAGCCTCCCCTTCATTTTCAGTGGGAACGGTGTTGTTGGTCTCCCTTTTTTGCCAGTGCGTCATAGTCTGGAGTAAAATTTGTTGTGGCAATTCTTAGGAGAGATCCGAAGTGTTGGTCCGTTTACCTCGATCTGTGACGGGTTGATGTTGACGTTCATGTGGCTGAACGTCACGTCGCGTACGTCGAACCAAATTGGCCACTCTCTTTTAAACACTCGGCACTGTGTCCACCTTGCTTTTCCTTGGGCGACTCATTTTAATGGAAGGATTCCAGGGGAAGGTTTGTGGGTGGCTTTAGCGCAAAACTGCACCTGAAAGCTCAGCGCGCGAATTACAAGAATGCTGTCGTCACAGCCCACGCTCTAAATTCGGGACTGATAAAAATAGAGCGCGAGTGCGCCATGTCCGTACTACTGAGTACATACACGCACTTGTGAGTGTGCATCGAGCTTTCTAACACGGCTTCCGGTAGTAAATGCGCAGGCGAGCGCCTCCCCATCTACTGGGGAAACGCAGTCATTGCAGGCAAAATGACCCAAAGAAAAACGTTTAATAATATTTGTTCAGGGTTGGCGGGCCGGATTAAACGGTCCCGTGGGCCGGATGTGGCCCGCGGGCCGTAGTTTGCCCACCACTGGTTTAGCCTGTTGTTGCTCGTTCATGTCTGTTCTTGATGTTGGATTTTGTCGAATAAATTGCCCCCCAAAATGCGACTTATACTCCGGAACGACTTATATATCTTTTTTGTCACATTTTTGGGCATTTTATGGCTGGTGCGATTTATACTCCGGAGCGATTTATAGTCCGAAAATTACGGTATGCAATATTGATAATTTTGACTTAAAGGTTATCAATATTTTATGTGAATGATCAGCTAAATAAATCACTGGAGTTGTCATTAGATTCTCTTATACACATGTATTAAGAAGTTACAAATGACAAATGACAAACAAATATTATGCTCTGTCAGACATTGCTAAAAACACTATGCAAGTATTTCACCCAACAGCATTTTACATTATCATCACAAAAAGCGGTTTTCCATAATATAATATAAATACCATAACCTATTTGACATGAATAACCATCACCACTTGAATCAGAAACATACGCCATAATTATTTAAAAGGCTTCTCGTATAATTAAGAAAAGGCAGCTAATCTGATAATATAATGTATAATGTAAAACACCATCACCACTTTGATCAGATTCCCTTCTATTACAATTTGAAAGCAGACATTATAAGCTACCAAATTAATAATAAATATTAGGGGTGTAAATCGCGGGTTTTGTCACGATACGATATCATATCGATACAAAGAACTACGATACGATATTTGCCGATATCTTAAAGCCTGCTGCGATTCATTCACGATATATCGCGATATAGTGCTCTACGATCGATTTTTTTTTTTTTTAATAAAAAATATAGAACAATATCCTGATTTATAATTCATACGCAAAATCAACAAGGTACTGCAAACACTTTATTTAGGAAATTACAAGAGTATTGTAGTATACATAGTGCTTGTTTTAACACTGAACTTTGATGTCGTGTTTTTTCTTTAAATGTGCGGCAAGATTTGTGGTCCCTGAATATTTGATCACCGCATGGCAGGATTGTCCGTTGAGCCATCTTTTCTTTGCAATCCAAAGTGCTTCCAAATAGGGGTGTAAATCGCAGGTTTTGTCACGATACGATATAATATCGATACAAAGAACTACGATACAATATTTGCCGATATCTTAAAGCCTGCTGCGATTCATTCACGATACATCGCGATATAGTGCTCTATGATCGATTTTTTTTTTTTTTTAATAAAAAATATAGAACAATAGTCAAAGTCAAAGTCAGCTTTATTGTCAATCTCTCCACATGTCACAACACACAAAGAGACCGAAATTACGTTTTTCTCTATCCCACGGTGACGAGACACATAACACGATAGACATACAAGTACGCGACACAATATAAAAACAAGAAGGCAGAAATTCAAACAATCAATAGTAAGAGTGATGAATAAATAATAAATAAACAGATAACACAATAAATAAGAGGAGCAAAACGGAGCCAGCAAGCATAGCGCAAAAGTAAAAAACATCATAAACAAAAAGGCACAAACAATAAATAATAAGAGTAATAATAAATAATAAATAAACAGATAACACAACAAATAAGAGCCAGTGTGCATACAGACAGTACAGACAGTAAAAGTACAAGACGCTACGCAGAACGGGGGAGCGAGTTCAGGATCCTAACAGCCTGGAGTATGAAGCTGTTTGAGAGTCTGGTGGTGCGGGAGCGCAGGCTTCTGTACCTCTTCCCAGAGGGCAGAAGCTCGAACAAAGAGTGAGCGGGGTGACTCGCATCACTCACAATCGTGGTCGCCTTGCGGGTGAGATGGGAGGTGTAAATGTCCTTCAAGGAGGTGAGCGAAGCACCAGCAATCTTACCAGCAGTGTTCACTATGCGCTGCAGGGCCTTCAAGTTGTAGTCAGTGCAGCCGCCACCCCAAACAGCAATACAGCTGGAGAGGACGCTCTCAATGGTGCCGCGGTAAAATGCAGTCATGACGGCCGGAGGAGCGCTCGCTCGCCTGAGTTTCCGCAGGAAGTACAGGCGGCGCTGGGCTTTCTTTGCCAGTGATGCGGTGTTGGTGGACCAGGAGAGATCCTCACTGATGTGCACCCCCAGGAACTTGGCGCTGCTCACTCTCTCCACCACAGCACCGTCGATGGTCAGCGGCAGGTGTTGGGTGTGACCCTTCCGGAAGTCCACAACAATCTCCTTGGTCTTGTCGACGTTCAGCAGGAGGTTGTTGTCCCTGCACCACGTGGTCAGAAGGTCAACCTCCAGCCTGTATTGAGTCTCGTCTCCCTTGGTGATGAGACCCACCAGAGTCGTGTCGTCAGCAAACTTCACGATACGGTTGTCGCTGTAGGTTGCAGTGCAGTCATGCGTCAGGACGGTAAAGAGCAGCGGACTGAGCACGCAGCCTTGGGGGGCCCCCGTGCTCAGCGTGATGCTGGCGGAGATTTTGTCGCCAACACGTACTACCTGTGGCCTCTGACAGAGGAAGTCCAGTAGCCAGTTGCAGAGGTAGGTACTGAGGCCCAGCGCGTCAAGTTTGCTGATGAGGCGTTGTGGCACAATGGTGTTGAAGGCAGAACTGAAGTCCACAAACAGCAATCTCACATACGAGTCCCTCCTCTCCAGGTGGGTGAGGGCCGAGTGGAGGGCAGAGCAGATGGCATCCTCAGAAGACCGTTTGGCTCGGTACGATTTATAACAATTCATACGCAAAATCAACAAGGTACTCCAAACTCTTTATTTAGGAAGTATTGTAGTATACAAAGTGCTTATTTTAACACTAAACTTTGATGTCGTGTTTTTTCTTTAAATGTGCGGCGAGATTTGTGCTCCCTGAATATTTGATCACCGCATGGCAGGATTTACAAACTGCACGTGTCTTGTCCGTTGAGCCATCTTTTCTTTGGAATCCAAAGTGCTTCCAAACGAATGACTTGAAGCCTAAAGGGGAGCAAATTTCCTCGTCTTTTTGGACACTAGCCATAGCACCAGCCCAGGAGCCGCATACTAGTTGTCGACCTCTTTCACGTGCGTGCTCTGCTCACAACACAACACGCGCAGTGCGCTCCCGGAAAGAGGAAGCAAGCAACAATGAACTGGATTTCAAAATAAAGTCGCGTCTAATGTCCGAGGTCAAACACGGCGATATAAATCGATGTTCACGTTTAGCATCGATGCCAATAAATCGTAGAGCATTATATCGATTAATCGATGTGTATCGATGTATCGTTACACCCCTACTTCCAAACGAATGACTTGAAGCCTAAAGGGGAGCCAATTTCCTCGTCTTTTTTTTCATGTATAATGCGTAAAATTTAACTAATTTATTGTCCTAAAATCTGGGGTGCGCATTATACATGGGTACAAAAAAAAGAAAAGAAAAAAAAAAAATTTTTTTTATTTAAGAAAATCATGGTACAACAATTTTTGAAGAAAATCCTGTCACGGATGGTTCTTTACAACGTCACTTTCCTCTCTTTTCATTTTAACCTAACTGATCGCGGTGGTGCCTTTCTGGGCAGTCAGAGAAATCAACGCCAACAAAAGTCAAGTTTATTTATTTAAAAAAAAAATACATCCAGCCTAGTTAAGAAATCACCAGAAAGATCACCATAACTATTGGGAATAATAGATAAATAATTATTATATATATTATATATTATTATTATAACAATAAATAATTGTGATAAATAACTGGAACATCACTCAAATATTGGTGATCCCGTTGAGAGTCTCACATATTTCTTCGCTATCGAGTTTGCTACTGCATGCGCAGTGATACTGACCGGCAGAATAACATCCGGTTTTTCCCAAAGATGATTTTTTTTTCTGAAATAATTTTACGTTTACGGACTTAAGTAACCCGGCCGGGTCATACCAAAGACTATAAAAATGGGACTCATTGCCTCCCTTCTTGGCACTCAGCAGGCTTTAAGATATCGGCAAATATCGTATCGTAGTTCTTTGTATCGATATGATATCGTATCGTGACAAAACCCGCGATTTACACCCCTATTATGTACCCAACTATAAACATCTGAGGATGGATTAAAAGCAGTACTGAAGGAAATTACCTTGCCCAGGTAGACCGACGAGCAGAAGGAATTTGGTAGCTGGAATCTCTGAGAAAGAAATCACCTCGGCTATAGCGCAAGATGGCGGCGCGTGCATACGCAGCGACCTCTCTCTGTCCCGCCCAATGAGTGTTTTGTTTTGTCCGTCTAATGAGTGTTTGTCCGGCAGTTTTTTTTGTTTGTCTCGTCGTACTGAGTCGTACTACAAGTACGGCAGGCAGGTTCTGCTTGACATCGGCCAAAGCGAGTTTTGTCGAGTTCTGGACTTTGATGCGGGAACATTAAAGGAGTTCGGCCTGCTACGTCCTGAAGCGTCGCCGGGCTCGTCTGCTATTCCTCCCCCGGTTGGGAAGCGTCGAAAGCGGTGTGCGAGGAGGCTGAAGAGCGGCAAACGCGGGGGCGTCCGGGCCAGGCTGGCGGCCAACCCTGCTCGCCCGGCCGTGCCTTCCATTCTTCTGGCGAATGTTTGATCGCTGGACAACAAAATGGATTACATTCGCTTGCTGCGATCTACAAACCGGACAGTGCGGGACTGCTGTGTGCTCGTGTTCACGGAGACTTGGTTGACTGTCAACATTCCGGACTCTGCTGTACATCTGGAGCGGCTAGCGTGCTATCGGGCGGACCGGGCCATTGTACAAGGGGGGAAATCTCGAGGAGGTGGAATATGCGTCTACATCCGTGACGAATGGTGCCAGGACTCTGTAGTGGTATGCAAGCACTGCTCGCCACTGGCGGAGTTCGTGATCATTAAGTGCCGTCCTTTTTACCTGCCAAGGGAATTTACCGCGATTCTGCTCGTCGCGGTTTACATCCCGCCTTCCAACATCGAAAGAGACAGGATCGCGGCTCTTAGTGAACTGTACCAGGCTGTCAGTGAACAAGAGACAGCGCACCCTGACGGTTTCACCATCTTCGCTGGGGATTTTAATCATGCTAACCTGAAGTCTGTTTTTCCGAGGCTTCACCAGCATGTTAATTTTCTTACGCGTGGCGACAGCTTCCTGGACCTGGTCTACTCTTCGCATAAAGGAGCTTTCAAATCCGCCCCCCTCCCCCTTCTTGGACTTTCTGACCATATCACTGTTATGCTTTTGCCCGCATACAGACAAATGGTGAGAGCGTCCAGGCCAGTTCGCAAGCAGGTACGGGTGTGGCCTGAGGGTGCCTCTGATGCACTGCGTGACTGCTTTGGCTCTACTGACTGGGACATGTTTAGGAGGGCTGCCACTTGCGACGATCGGACAGACATTGAGGAGTATACAGACTCTGTTTCCTTCTACATCAGGAAGTGCATTGATGATGTGACTCACTCAAAATCCATCGTCACTCGGGCTAACCGGAAGCCATGGCTGACGGGGGCTGTCTTCAGGCTGCTGAGGGCCAGGGACAAAGCCTTTAGAGCGGGGGATGAGGCTGGCTTGAGGACTGCGAGGGCTGACCTGTCCCGGGGCATCAAAGATGCAAAGAGGGCGTTCTCGTGCAAAATTACCGCCCACTTCAAGGACAGCAGGGACGCACGGAGCCTTTGGCAGGGCATTCAGACCATCACGGATTACAAGCCCGCGCCGCAGAGCTGTGAGGGCGACGTCCGTCTGCTCAATGACCTCAACCGCTTCTTTGCTCGCTTCGACGCTCAGAACAGCACTTGCCCGCTGAAGGCCACTCCCCCTTCACACGAGCTGCCCCTGTGCCTCTCCGCCGACAGAGTGAGGAGGGCGCTTGCCGCTATCAACATCCGTAAGGCGGCGGGCCCTGACAACATCCTGGGTCGAGCGCTGAAGGACTGCGCTGGTGAGCTGACGGATGTCTTCACAGACATCTTTAACACTTCCCTGCAGCAGGCCATCGTCCCGTCATGTTTCAAAGCTGCCACCATCGTACCTGTGCCGAAGAAACCCGCTTCGTCCTGCTTCAATGACTACCGCCCCGTGGCACTTACGCCCATCATCATGAAGTGCTTTGAGCGGCTTTTCATGGAGCACATCCGATCCGTTCTCCCCCCCCCACCATTGACCCCTTCCAGTTTGCGTACCGAGCCAAACGGTCCTCTGAGGATGCCATCTGCTCTGCCCTCCACTCGGCCCTCACCCACCTGGAGAGAAGGGACTCGTATGTGAGATTGCTGTTTGTGGACTTCAGTTCTGCCTTCAACACCATTGTGCCACAACGCCTCATCAGCAAACTTGACACGCTGGGCCTCAGTACCTATCTCTGCAACTGGCTACTGGACTTCCTCTGTCAGAGGCCACAGGTAGTACGTGTTGGCGACAAAATCTTCGCCAGCATCACGCTGAGCACGGGGGCCCCCCAAGGTTGTGTGCTCAGCCCGCTGCTCTTCACCCTCCTGACGCATGACTGCACTGCAACCTACAGCGACAACCGTATAGTGAAGTTTCCTGACGACACGACTCTGGTGGGTCTCATCACCAAGGGAGACGAGACTCAATACAGGCTGGAGGTTGACCTTCTGACCACGTGGTGCAGGGACAACAACCTCCTGCTGAACGTCGACAAGACCAAGGAGATTGTTGTGGACTTCCGGAAGGGTCACACCCAACACCTGCCGCTGACCATCGACGGTGCTGTGGTGGAGAGAGTGAGCAGCGCCAAGTTCCTGGGGGTGCACATCAGTGAGGATTTCTCCTGGTCCACCAACACCGCATCACTGACTAAGAAAGCCCAGCGCCGCCTGTACTTCCTGCGGAAACTCAGGCGAGCGAGCGCCCCTCCGGCCGTCATGACTACATTTTACCGCGGCACCATTGAGAGCGTCCTCTCCAGCTGTATTGCTGTTTGGGGTGGCGGCTGCACTGACTACAACTTGAAGGCCCTGCAGCGCATAGTGAACACGGCTGGTAAGATTATTGGTGCTTCGCTCTCCTCCTTGAAGGACATTTACACCTCCCATCTCACCCGCAAGGCGACCACGATTGTGAGTGATGTGAGTCACCCCGCTCACTCTTTGTTCGAGCAATTGCCCTCTGGGAAAAGGTACAGAAGCCTGCGCTCCCGCACCACCAGACTCTCAAACAGCTTCATACTCCAGGCTGTCAGGATCCTGAACTCGCTTCCCCGTTCTGCGTAGCGTCCTGTACTTTTACTGTCTGTATGCACACTGGCTTTTATTCGTTGTGTTATCTATTTATTTATTATTTATTGTTACTCTTATTATTTATTGTTGGTGCCTTCTTGTTTTTTATATTTCGTTGTTTACTTGTATGTCTATCGTGTAATATGTTTTGTCACCGTGGGATAGGGAAAACGTAATTTCGCTTAATTTACGTAATTTGCCTTATTAAAGGCAGTAGGACCGAATGGATTCCCAGGAGAATGCTATAAAAGCTTGGCAACATTAGTGACACCTATGTTGCAGTCAACATTTAATTCAATATTGGAGGGTAACCCGGTTCCTCCCTCATGGCAAGAAGCAGTGAAATCAGTGATCCCGAAAGAAGGGAGGGACAAAGAGGAATGCGGCAGCTATAGACCGGTAAGCATTCTAAAGATTATAAAATCTTCACTCATATACTAGCCAAAAGGGTAGATTATTGCTACCAAGAATTATTGACCTTCATCAATCAAGATTGGTACGCCGGAGACAGACTCAAGACAATATTAGGAGGACTTTACATGTAACTGATCACATAAAGAGATTAAATCTGGAGGCAGCGTTGGTGTGGCTAGATCAGTCCTTCTCAAATAGTGGGGCGCGGTGCGATAGTGTGTACCGTATTTTCCGCCCTAAAAGACGCACCTAAAAACCTACATTTTTATCAAAAGTCAACAGTGCGCCTTATAGTCCGGTGCGCCTTATGTATGGATCAAGTGATGAATTTGCTGATCCACACTGGTTGTACACAGTGCTCTGCCAAAATGTTTTAGTACGTTTTAGTACGACTAGTAAATTACAAGGTCGCATCGCTTCCCAGCATTACGGTAACTGTAGTCAGGGGGCGTCACCGAATAGCTGTTGTACCCGCGAGGCTATTTCATTTCAAAATAGGCTGCTCCGTTAATGTTTCGAGTAAATCTGCGGATCGATATGGAAGGGAAACATAGGTAAGTAGTACCAATGCGTTAGATCGAACTTTAGTCAGTTCTGATCATTTTATAGGAGCTCGTTTGATGGACGCGATTGTTTACACTTTGCTGAGGCTCATGGGAGATTGCGAGCTGAGGGTCATGGGTTTTTGCGGATGGCTAATGCTATAACGATAGCTGCTATACGCGCGAGGCTATTTCATGTCAAAAGAGGCTGCTCTGTTAATGTTTCGAGTAAATCTACGGATCGATATGGAAGGGAAACATAGGTAAGTTGTACCAATGCGTTAGATCGAACTTTAGTCAGTTCTGATCATTTTATAGGAGCTCGTTTGATGGACGCGATTGTTTACACTTTGCTGAGGCTCATGGGAGATTGCGAGCTGAGGGTCATGGGTTTTTGCGGATGGCTAATGCTATAACGATAGCTGCTATACGCGCGAGGCTATTTCATGTCAAAATAGGCTGCTCTGTTCATGTTTGAGTAAATCTACGGATCAATTTGGAAGGGAAACATAGGTAAGTAGTACCAATGCGTTAGATTGAACTTTAGTCAGTTCCAATCATTTTATAGGAGCTCGTTTGAGAAACGCGATTGTTTACAGAGGGCTCGTTGGTTATTGGCTAGTGGGTGCATACCGCAACCCTAGTCAACTTCAGTTTGTTGCAGTAAAGCTTCTATTTTATGCGCCTTATAGGCCGGTGCGCCTTATATATGGACAAAGTTTTAAAATGGGCCGTTCATTGAAGATCCGCCTTATACCCCGGTGCACCTAATAGGGCGGAAAATACGGTACATGCTTTTTTGGCAGTACAAGAGTAAAGGGTAATTGCACAGCCACGGCAGTAGGTGGGAGTGGCGGTATAATTGTAGGCGTATGCGCAGGGAGTATTCGCTCTACGTATAGTGTAGGGCGCACGGACCATACGCACACAGTACAGAGTAGGCCATAAAAGGTACAGTGGGACTAGGGGTGTAACAATACATCGATACACATCGATTAATCGATATAATTCTCTACGATTTATTGGCATCGATGCTAAACGTAAACATCGATTTATATCGCCGTGTTTGACCTCGGACATTAGACGCGACTTTATTTTGAAATCCAGTTCATTGTTGCTTGCTTCCTCTTTCCGGGAGCGCACTGCGCGTGTTGTGTTGTGAGCAGAGGACGCACGTGAAAGGGGAGTCGACAACTAGTACGTGGCTCCTGGGCTGGTGCTATGGCTAGTGTCCAAAAAGACGAGGAAATTTGCTCCCCTTTAGGCTTCAAGTCATTCGTTTGGAAGCACTTTGGATTCCAAAGAAAAGATGGCTCAACGGACAAGACACGTGCAGTTTGTAAATCCTGCCATGCGGTGATCAAATATTCAGGGAGCACAAATCTCGCCGCACATTTAAAGAAAAAACACGACATCAAAGTTCAGTGTTAAAATAAGCACTTTGTATACTACAATACTCTTGTAATTTCCTAAATAAAGAGTTTGCAGTACCTTGTTGATTTTGCGTATGAATTGTTATAAATCAGGTTATTGTTCTATATTTTTTATTAAAAAAAAAAATCAAAAAAAAAAAATCAAAAAAAAAATCGATCGTAGGGCACTATATCGCGATATATCGTGAATGAATCGCAGCAGGCTTTAAGATATCGGCAAATATCGTATCGTAGTTCTTTGTATCGATATTATATCGTATCGTGACAAAACCCGCGATTTACACCCCTAAGGGGGACACCATGGAGAAATATTTAACAGGGTTGAGAAGAACGGAGGTTCGATTCCACCTCTGACCTTCCCTGTGTGGAGTTTGCATGTTCTCCCCGTGCCCGCGTGGGTTGTCTCTGGGCACTCCGGTTTCTTCCCACATCCCAAAAACATGCTTGGCAGGCCGATTGAGCACCCCAAATTGCCCCAAGGTGTGCGTGCGAGTGCGAATGCTTGTTCGTCTCTGTGTGCTGGCAACCGATTCAAGGGGACCCCACCTACTGCTTGATGACTGCTGGGATAAGCACCTGCACGCCCACAGCCCCCGTGGGGACAAGCGGCATAGAAAATGGATGGGATGTATGGATGATTAGATTGCCGTATTTCCCGCAACATAAGGCACGCTTAAGAACCTTTAATTTCCTCAAAAACCAAAGGGGCGCCTTTTAATAAGGTGCACCATTTGTGTGTAATTCCAAAATTTGTAGTTGTTTAATGTGGGTTTCGCCACACAGAGAAGTAATATACTGTAGACCCTATAAACCAATCAGAAGACAATACGTTTTACGTTGATCGGGGCAGAAACCCAATCAGAGGACTGTACGTAATACGTTGCATACATACCTCCGCCGCCATTGAGAAATAAATACAGGGGGTCCTCGGTTTACAACGTCGATCCGTTCCTATGTAAACCGAATTTCGGTGTAAATCGGAACAGTAATAAAACAGTAATATAGTAATAGAATGAAACAGTACAGTAATAAATGTAATAAAATAAAACTCGGAACAGCAATAAAACGATAATGCCATAATAAAAATGGTAACATAAATGATGACACACGCGAGAGAGACGACAAAGTCCAAAACTGCGTACGTATACCATGTGAGTGGGTAACGCTGTCTTCGCAGCATTTACCCCAGTGATAAAAATAACAGCTTTTGGCCATGTTATTGCATTGTGAATAGTGCGGCATGGGAGGGCACTGGTTAGCACATTCTCACGGGGCTGCTGTGAGGATTTGTACCTCCCCTGTAATTTTGCCTCGGACCTGTTCAAATTTGCCACACTAACTGAAAAGACCCCCAGGAAGGCAAAAATAAAGTCAGTTGATGGCTAAGGCTCTGGATTTCAAAAATGGGAAGGGGGTACTTATTCTCACAGGGCCGCTTTGAGAATTTGTACCCCCACCCACCCCCATAACTTTGCCTAGGAAAAGGGAAACCTGTTCAAATTTGCCACACTACCTGAAAAGACCCCCAGGAAGACAGAGAAAGAGTCAGTTAATGTCCAGGGCCCACCGTTTCTAAAATGGGAGGGGGATACTCATTCTAACGGGTTGATATTCTCAGAGTTTCTGTTACCATATTTATCCCCCCTCCCCACCACCTGTCACTTTGCTTGGGACGAAAGTACCATTCAGAACTGAAATTCTTTCTCAATCATTCATTCAGATCAATCCACTCAAATCTTTCTCTTTATTAATGATTTCATCACAAAACATGTATCTTTTTCTTAAAAGAACACATTTTACATTGCAGTAGTCTCAGCATTTAATTATTATGCATTGTCATTTTTAATTCAAATTATTAACGCAACAATATTAATTTACTTTGGAAATACCTGAATAATAAAAATGTATTAATGATGGTCAGAATGAAAAATAAAGTTCCCTTTTGCAATATATACTCCTCGTAGCATGTAATGTTCCCCAAAGTGGAGCTCCTTTGCATCTAGATTTATGCAAAGAGCTCATGTAATTATCATTGCTTTTTGGTGAAGTGAATGAGTGTTCCATCTGTACGATTGGTCTTTGAACGCACCTCACGTCAACAGCAGAACGCGAATGAACTTAAAGAAATAAAATGAAATAAACCCTTTATAAAAAGGGAAATTGACTGGTGCAAACGTGTGTTCTTCATGTTTTTATTGATAACAAGCTAGTGCTATTGCCGTAAGGCAGTGCTTCTCAATTATTTTCTGTTACGCCCCCCCCAGCAAGAAGAAAACTATTCGCGCCCCCCCCCCCCCCCCCCCGTGACTATCCTAACTTGTCTTGTAAGTCGTAAAATGTTGCACTGTCGCAAACGTCACAGAAGTAACAATGAGAGCGCCACTGCCCCCTGCTGGGAAGATGCGCTATTACACTTTATTCTAGTACTGCAAAAAAAAAAGCCTGTTCCCCAGGGTCACACGCGCCCCCCCAGGTATAGCACGGCGCCCCCCAAGGGGGGCGCGCCCCACTATTTGAGAAGCACTGCCGTAAGGCATCGGTTTCTGCTTTCCGCTCAAGGCGTGCGCGCTCCTGCGGCAGGGGATACAGATTTTCACGGCACCGGTCGACATATTTGTAGTTTTTTTAGCCGAGGTAGCGTTTACTTGCACCGCAAACTTTTTGATTGATTAAAATATGTCAACGGCAGAAGACGTCCATACATACATAACCCGTAACAAAATAAATCCCCTCACAATATTTATGAACACGTCTTGTAAACAAGCACTGCAGTCAAGCTACGAAGTGAGCTAATGCTAGCATTTAACACTTCATTGTGTTTACCAACAGTAAAACAGCACCTTCGATGCAATTCATCTGATACAACTACTCAAAAGATACCCACAATAAGTGAAAACAGAGCGCACAGCTCCAAAACATTATTAAAGTGAAATAAAGTTTATTATTTTATTTTTGTGTCCGTCGTTTTCATTGATTGAAGGAACTTAACCATCAACAAAACAAAGTATTTTGGCGAATCCTTCTCTGATTTGTGGGGATTGATGCATCCAACAACGGAACATTTTGATCTCTTCACTTCGGCATCCTTGAGTTGTTTGGACTACAAAAGTCTCTCAGAGTAATAAAGTTGGCGGATTTGCGATACAGTTTGTCAACACCCATGACCTTGTTTGGTTTGTCCCGCCCCAACGGATGTGATGTAATGCAGTGGTCCCCAACCACCGGGCCGCGGACCGGTACCGGTCCGTTGGTCACTTGGTACCGGGCCGCCAAGCCGCACAGAAAAAAAAAAAATTATCGACGATCAATTAATTTAGGTCAAGACACTCGTCCCGGTCACGTGACATGTTTTCCCAGTCGAGCCCGCAAAGCTAATATGTGGCGACAGGCGTCAAAACCGCTTCAACACACCAAGAGACCAAGCATCCTGCAATAAAAGACAAACCTTAATCACTTCGGGTGTCATTGTCTCCGATTACGTATAGATGGGACCGGCTCGTTTCTGAGAAACAAACTCAGTGCTCCCACTAATTCAACGTAATGGTGAGTTTTATTTTTGTCATTTGTACTTGTTTTTATGTCAGTCGTATCATTTTATTTCATCGTATTTATATATTTATTATAAATGTATTGTTTGTTTATTTATTTATTTATTTATTTATTCATTTAAATGTATTATTTATTTATATAAATGCCGGTCCGCGAAAATATTTCTGACATGTAACCGGTCCGTGGCGCAAAAAAGGTTGGGGACCACTGATGTAATGGATAAAAAATACATAATAGAAAACGGAGAAAACCGAATAGAGTAAAAAAAAAAAAAAAAATAGCCCCACCAAACATCATAAAAGTATCTCTGGAGCACCTAGAGCAGGGGTGGGCAAACTTTTTGACTCGCGGGCCAAACTGGGTTCTAAATTTGGACCGGAGGGCCGGACCAGGAGCAGATGGTATAGGCGTTGTGTGAAGTCATATAAGCGACCTGTAAAGGTCATTGCATAGAAGATCTTGGCCTTTAGTAGGTAGTAAAGCATGGATATTCCAAACAAGTTTTTTGAAAACAAATGCATTTATTAACAGCATTAAAAAAAAATAATAATTCACTAAAAAACTGCTATCAGTGATTCTCATAAAACACGACACTGTTATTATGAATAACAATCTCCATCACTTCAGTGCCTGCAGGTCAGATTAATGAAAGATGTTTATCTTATGGGATCACATCAAACGGCAAACATACTGACCAAATATATCATCTTGAAAAATCGGTGAAAGCATACATCCAAATAAAGTAATCAAAACAGCAACACGGTGAGGGGTATCTGAAAATCAGAGCAGAGTTTTAACTCGCAAACACCTGGTAACAGAGGTGAGGAAACGGGAAACACTTGCTTAAAGTAAGCCTTAAGAACTTTACAGGTTAAGATTAGTCGCAAATAGGTGGTGCATCAATGTCCTTGAGCATCCTGCATTGTTTGAAAATGAGAATGGTCGCTAGTTTCAATCCCTGCTATGTGTACAAATCATATTCAAAATGCATTTTTTTACAATAAACTTGAGAGCCTCCCGTTCATTTTCAGTGGGAACAGTGTTGTTGGTGTCCCTTTTTTGCTAGTGCGTCATAGTCTGGAGTAAAATTTGTTGTGGCAATTCTTAGGCGAGATCCGAGGTGTTGGTCCGTTTACCTTGATCTGTGACGGGTTGATGTTGATGTGGCTGAACGTCACGTCGCGTACGTCGAGCCAAATTGGCCACTCTTTTTTAAACACTCGGCACTCACTTCTTTTTTTCGGGCCACTCATTTTAATGGAAGGATTCCAGGGGAAGGTTTGTGGGTGGCTTTAGCGCAAAACTGCATCTGAAAGCTCAGTGCGCGAATTATAAGAACGCTGTCGTCAAAGCCCACGCTCTAAATTCGGGACTGATACGAATAGAGCGAGAGTGCGCCAAGTCCGTACTACTGAGTACGTACACGCACTTGTGAGTGTGCACCGAGCTTTCTGACACGGCTTCCGGTAGTAAATGCGCAGGCGAGCGCTTCGCCATCTACTGGGAAAACGCAGTCATTGCAGGCAAAATGACCAAAAAAAAAAAAGTTTAATAATACAATTTGTTCAGGGTTGGCGGGCCGGATTAAACGGTCCCGTGGGCCGGATGTGGCCCGCGGGCCGTAGTTTGCCCACCCCTGACCTAGAGATATATATTACACTTTTCTACACTCTTGGAGGCTCCAAATACACAAGAAAATTAATTTAAAAGCAAACATTTTCCACGATATGTCCCCAAAAAAAAAGGTATAGACTAAATCACAGCACAGAAATCGGTATCATTGAACTTTTAAACATAAACGTTAACAACAACTTATTGGTCACATCGCTTGCTTCTGTACTTCTTGGTCAATAGTGTTTCAGATTAAGAGTGCAACTAAATATAGAAGCAGGTACTGTATGTGTGAGCCACTTGGACGGTTTATCATTAAGTGCTAGCATTGTACACAGCCAATCTCACAGAGCCAGAATTATATTTCAATAATCAAACAAAATCGCGTAAATGTGCCGAGTTAAGAAGAATCTAATTGACATTTAAAGTGTATCAAAATGTCTGCCGTCTCTCACACAGCCGGTTGATGTGCTCTTTGGATTGGATTATCTCCAGCGACTAGTATTAGTTTGCGCTCTAATCCAAAAACGGCGACCGCCCGCAGTGTTTGCGTACATGCTAACACAGAGTTAGCACTACTCACCAATTTATCACGCCCAATCGTACAACGCTGTGTTCAGCCCTCTGTACTCCCACCGTCCGAATCAAAGCGGGTGTTCAAATGTCTCCCCTCATCCCAACAGAGGCTGGAGGATTTCGCCAAATCCGAGGAGCGAGCGGCTATTGTTTACACCGGTGCCGTGTACGCGAAGTGCGCGAACAGTTTTCAATCGCTCCACCCAGCTGGTGCGATCAGAAAATGATTCTTCTTTCCGTGTAATACTTCGTTTGCACTCATGCACTATCAGACCCATATGCACTACACACGACAGATACACCGTCAGGCAGGAAGTGGTGGAATGAATTTCAAAATAAAAGAAAGCGCAGTGCAATTTAATTATAAAGGTTCTGAACCATGTCATAAAGGTTTCTTTGACCGCGGGGGGCGGAGGGGTTATTTGTCAACCAGGTTCTTTACCTGCGTGAAGCTGGCCACCCACCCCATGCAAAATTTAACGAAAATAGTCTGTTTCGGTTGTGCTTCGTTTGTGCTAGTTGGTGCCGGAAAAAATGTCGTTTGTGCATCAACGGTTTTCTAGTTACAAAAGATTACCGTAAATTCCGGACTATAAGCCGCAACTTTTTTCCAAAGTTTTGAACCCTGCAGCTTATAGTCAGGTGCGGCTTATATAAGGATTTTTTCGTGATTTTTTCGTGATTTTTGTGATGACTTGATCACTTGAAGATTCAAGAGTTTTTTATTCGCCATGTTTGAGCGTGCCAAGCAAGGAATTTGACTTCGGTAAAACACACCCTCTGTTCAACATTTAGGTGACGAACAACACTCAGGACATGTGAAAAATGGCAAAAAATAAAATAAAATTCACTTTTATACACTGCGGTATCTTGAAGAAAAAAACAACAACATAATACTATTTTGAAACACTACTATGGCTGCTGCTTATTCTGGCTGTGTTGCTTGTGACTATTATGAGCTTTAGTAGGAATGTACGCTAGGTGACCTGCGTCAAAGGGCTCTAAACCCTTTCTCTTACTCTGCCATGTGACTCAGAGATTACACAAAGCAGTGGCGCTATTTGGACCATCTGCATTGTATTAAAACCCAATCAATCAGCATTGAAATTAAATTCTTCTGACATTTTGCTCACCAAAAACAAGTTGTAATGAACGTGAACTTTTAATGCATTTCATTCAGAAGGTTACTTTGAACCCCGAGGCGTCCTCTCCAGCTGTATTGCTGTTTGGGGTGGCAGCTGCACTGACTACAACTTGAAGGCCCTGCAGCCCATAGTGAACACGGCTGGTAAGATCATTGGTGCTTCACTCCCCTCCTTGAAACACATTTACATCTCCCATCTCACCCGCAAGGCGACCGCGATTGTGAGTGGTGTGAGTCACCCCGCTCACTCTTTGTTCAATCTTATTTATTGTGTTATCTGTTTATTTATTATTTATTCATCACTCTTACTATTTATTGTTTGAATTTTTGCCTTCTTGTTTTATATTGTGTCGCTTACTTGTATGTCTATCGTGTAATATGTCTCGTCACCGTGGGATAGAGAAAACGTAATTTCGGTTTCTTTGTGTGTTTTGACATGTGAAGAGATTGACAATAAAGCTGACTTTGACTTTGACTTAAATGGCGGCGTGGCGTATTTATGGATTTTTACGGCCTCCAGGGGGCGCTCTAGCAGGATTGCTTCTTATTATTATTATTATTCCGCATTATTTCTTCTTCGTCTGTCAGCGAGACAGACGAAGAAGAAATTACGCGCCGAAGAAGACGTGCTAGTTGGTGTTTTGAGCATTTTGCGCATCATGCACACACCCTCATGGAAAACACGAAGAAATGCATTAATCAAAAGAAATTATCATATAGGCTTATTGATAACAAAGAAATTAATCAATGAGCACGATAAAAGCATAATTACAGAAATATCCTCGTACTATCTGCCATTTCCCGCAGTGTAAGTTTTCTGTAAGCTATAAAGAAAAAAAAGGCTAAGAACATATTTACCTTGTATTCGTCCTGCATCAGGAGCATTCCAGGAGCTTGAAATTTGGTTTCTTCTTTGTGGGCAAAAAAGACGGTACCCTACGCCCCTGCATAGACTACAGTCCCCTCAATCAGATCACAATTAAGAATTGATATCCCCTTCCACTCATGTCAGCCGTATTCGATCAATTGCAGCAAGCTAGGGTGTTCACCAAGCTAGATTTGCATAACGCCTACCACCTCGTGCGCATTCGGGAGGGCGATGAATGGAAGACGGGATTTAACACTCCCAGAGGACACTTTGAGTACCTCGTAATGCCGTTTGGCGTCAACAATGCACCCGCTGTTTTCCAGGCCATGATGACGTTCTGAGAGACTTTTTAGATCATTTTGTTTATGTGTATTTGGATGATATCCTGATCTATTCACCGAATCTGGAGACCCATGAGTCTCATGTTAAGTCGGTCCTGCAACGCCTCCTTGATCATCAACTTTATGTAAAAGCCGAAAAGAGCGAGTTCCACGCCAATACTATATCTTTCCTTGGCTTCATCATAGCCCCTGGTAAAGTACAGATGGACCCGGCAAAAGTAAGCGCGGTGACACAATGGCCTATCCCTGATAGCCGCAAGAAAGTGCAGCAATTTCTTGGCTTTGCTAACTTTTATAGGCGGTTCATCAGAGGCTTCAGCGCCACAGCGGCTCCACTGCATGCTCTAACTTCCCCGACAGTTCCGTTCTGTTGGACGGCGAAGGCGGAAGCCGCCTTCCAGGAGTTGAAGAGGCGATTCAGCTCCGCCCCAATCCTCACACTGCCCGACCCATCTCGTCAGTTTGTGGTGGAGGTTGACGCCTCCAGTCAGGGAATCGGCGCAGTCTTGTCACAAAGGGCCCAGGCAGACAACAAGCTTCATCCGTGCGCATTCCTGTCCCGACGGCTGACGCCCGCTGAACAGAATTATGACGTGGGGGATCGAGAATTGTTGTCAGTCAAACAGGCCCTCGAAGAATGGAGACACTGGCTGGAGGGAGCCCAGCAACCCTTCTTGGTTTGGACTGAACACAAGAACCTACAGTATATAAAGAATGCTAAAAGACTGAATTCACGCCAGGCTCGTTGGTCCCTTTTCTTTAATCGATTCAATTTCACCTTGTCTTACAGACCGGGGGCCAAAAACATCAAGCCCGATGCGCTATCGCGATGGGTCAGACTTGCCCCCCCCCGGAACGATACACTGGTGAACCCGGGCTCAGCAGAACCTTTATAACCGAGTGTGAGATGCAGTTCGAGCGGTCCCCAAGTATGGCAATGATAGTGTTTGAGAATGAATTTAATGCATTAATCACCAATTCTAACATTATATAGTATATAAACACTTAACCGTGGGAGTGCTTCCACAAACTCGATTGTTTCCAACAAAATAATATTTTACTTAATACGGATCAAAATGATTTAGTCGAATTATAATTATCCTGCAATTAATTTTGAAGGCAAATTAATCCAAAATCATCCAAAGTAGTTTTTGACGCGGCCCGATAAAATTAAATACTTTTGATATGGCCCCGCTCTACTGAGTTGAGGAAGTAGCGAGCCTACTTCCCTTTTTTCTGAAGAAAATCAAATTAGCAGAAGTATGGCAATGATAGTGTTTGAGAATGAATTTAATGCATTAATCACCAATTCTAAAATCTCCCATTAATAAATCGACTTATCAAACCAACCACAAACAATCGATTCCATATATCATACAAATTAGCGCACAACGAATTAGATGAGCATATAAAACACTTTTATTGAAGAAGCATGAAATAAAATTACAAATCTCAATCCTCCAAGAACTGAACAATCTCACTCACTGATACACTTGCAAATATAATCATTCAATCCCGGAGTATTTTTGATTATAAAAATTTAATCAGAAAAGAAGAAAAGGTAGGTACCAATTGGGTGTTATTTTTTGGTGGAAGTAAAGTCGAGTGATCAGTTTGATTTTATTTCTAAAAATCCAATTTGGAAACTAGTATGGCCTCGAGAGGACCAACTACCCGGTAACGGTCTCCCTCCCCTCGCGGAATACAGAAAGAGTCGATCCCCCCACCTAGCTTCTCAAGCAAAGTTGTCCAGTCCAATTCTTTTGAGTAAATCCAAGTTAATCCATGCCAGCAATCTTGCGTCTCACACAAAGATCTCGAAGGCTTTAGAAAAAGTCTTGAAACTCATACGGGCTTCTTCACGTATGACCGCGGTCCGGGACAGAGCCTCGTAGATGTCCAAGGTGACCTTTTCATAGACTTCTCTGCCCCCCCTTCTTCGCTGGCCTCTATACTGTCCAGTTTCTCACGCTCATAACCCTGCGGTTTTCGAGCAGCTGTTTCCGCCCCACTCTCTTTCCACCAAAATTCTGCCAAAACCCTGGCAAGCACCTTACTTCCTCTTTTCTTCACTTCTCCTTTTATAAAACCAATACTTCAAAGTTACACTTTACTCAACCATCAAATCAGAAATCAAAACCCTTGAATTAATTTTTTTAACACACCACTTCGTGGTGAGCCTCTTTTTCTAATTGTGTGTTAATATTGCTTTAACCTGTTACAGAATATATTTCAGCCAAGCAAAGGAAATAAAATAAAATTAAAAGAAAATAACACATTTGTTTCACCCTTTCAAACAATTTTTAACACACCCCTATTCTTATATGGGTGGGCAGCTTAGTCTAATTCTGTGATAATATTGCTTTAAGCGGTTACAGATATATTTTAGCCAAGCAAGTAAAATAAAATAGAATAAAATAAAAACCACATTTGTGCTTCCATGCGTGACCCATAATCCGACCCCGCTGCGCTTTGGTCTCCTGCAACGGTTTGGCTCCATCTATTGGAAAATGTTGGAATTTCAGTTTGCCAATTCATTCAATAATTCCCAACTCAATTTTTGCACCATCTGCTGTTAAAATTTGGAATGTCAGCCTCGCCAATTTATTCCTGGGAGCAATCCATACTCACTTTTTGCACCATTTGTTCCCCCCCACACTCCATGTTACATGACATGCCAGCAGCAATGCCCGGTCCACCAGTTGCTTCCCCGGTGGATCGTCCTGCTCCCGCTCCCATGGCGATGGGGGTCAGACTTGCCCCCCCGGAACGATACACTGGTGAACCCGGGCTCAGCAGAGCCTTTATAACCGAATGTGAGATGCAGTTCGAGCGGTCCCCAGGCGACTTCCCTACGGAACGCTCACGGGTGGCGTATATGGTCTCGTACCTGACGGGAAGGACGTGGGCGACTGCAGAATGGGCCAGGGATTCCGCTACCTGTCATTCCCTCTCCGCTTTCATCGAGGCCCTGCGCACGGTGTTCGATCCGGTCTCCTCAGACCGAGAGAAGGCGCGGGTGCTGTGCCAGCTGACCCAGGGTCGAGAGACGGTCAGCGACTACGCGATCCGCTTCCGCACTCTGGCCGCGGAATGCGGGTGGAACTCGACGGCCCTGTATGATGTTTTTCTCAGGGGCCTTTCCAGACCCATCCAGGACCAACTCATCCCCCTCGACCTTCCCGATGACCTCGACGCTCTCATCGCGCTTGCTATCCACACGGACAACAGATTGCAGGACTGGAAGAAGCAGCGCGCAAGCCGGAGCGCGACCTTCTTCCCCCCCAGAGTCCTTCGAGTCCTCTCCCTGCTCCAAGCCTGACATTAACAGCCCAATCATATTGAACTGTTTCATTAAGAACAGTGATGACTCCCTAACCACTGGTAGCTCAAAGCGGTTTCTATCTGGACAGTTGCGTGTGCAGGTAGCCACGGAGCTTTGTGAGGGCAGGATGGAACCACATGTATGGCGAGCATCACAGGCAAGTAAACTGATGGACTTCGGAGATTCTTCGGAATTTGGCCCCCCTGCGCAAGGCAAAACAAGAGAAAAATGATTTGGCATTAGGAGACAAAAATCCAATTTTCTCATTGCAGATGTTGAACTCTCATCCAATATTATGTGTTGATGCAACTGGCTCAATAGTTAAAAAAACGATGAGACCAAATGACATGTCTGGCCATATCTTCCTGTATCCGGGTGTTATGACAGGGCATACCAGCTCCAGTGTCCCAGTCGTGCAGATGCTGTCACAGAAGCATGATGTTAATGCTAACACAGTGGCTGAAGGAATGGATCCATGCAGGTGTACCTGTTCCTAAAGAAGCAGTGAGTGACTTTTCTCTGGCGATTCTTGGAACTCTAGTCAAGGCTTTTACCCCTCATCCTGATCTGAAGAGCTACATCAATGAGTGCTTTAACATTTTACGTGGGAATCAACCTGGACATCTACCCCGATGTTTTGTCAGGGTAGCTGTAGCACACTGCATTAAGAGGATCTGCCAATGGGACTGCCTGAAAAACAAAAGACCCCGTGTTAAGGATTTCTTTGTCAGCTTCTTAAGTCATAATGTTTGCAACATGCAAAATAACTTCTTCGTGCTATCACCATTGTGGCACTGAGTGAAACAGAGGGTAATGACAGTTCTGGAGCCCCTATCCTATCAGAGAAGTGCAAGAAATACTTGAGAGCGCAAATCGCAAAATAATTTGTTACCCATTTCGGATGAGGAAGTTGAGGGGCAAGAACCAGGTAATGCATTAAATCAGCACATCCAGACTAATGTCCGACAGTGTGTGACAGGAATATGTGAGGAGAGCAGGCCACTTGCCATGGCTGATGGGGATCGAGACAACATCCACTTCCTCCCTGAGATTATTCCCCACATAACAAGACTTGGAAGTTACTTGCCACTTTGGACAGCAATAATGGTCCCTCTCTTTAAAAGCACCAACATCACTGCAAGTTCCGCAGCTGTATAAGCAGAGTTCAAAAACATAAAAAAAGGCCTTTTCAAGCGTGAAAGCCTACCCATTCGTGTGGACCGATTTGTTGCTCGTCATCTTTCCTTCATTGAGAGAAACATGCGGATTTGCTCTGCAAAACAAAAAAGTGAAAAGGATGTGTGTGATGCCACGACTGTCAAATAGCCTGACAATGTCTTAGTCTTCCAATGGATGACAATGCAGTTGAAAGCTGGAGAGGTTTAGTGGTTCCACCGAAAAAAAGAAATATAACTTCATATCTTTCTCCTTGTCCTGAATGGCTGCATATTCGTTGATACACACGTGGGCTGGGAAAAGGTCAAGGTACCGTTGTTGAAAAATGGGAACCATCAACAGCCTGTTAAACTTCACACATCAAAAGTGTCTGTGCTCAATACTTGTGCATTTGATTCTGTCTTGCAATGCTTATGCTGTTCTTTCTGTGAAAGTTCTTCATTTGAAAAGACTGTTCTGAACTATGAATGTGGGAACCAATTCCTCCACCTGGTGAAAACCATCACAACACAGGGTGTGAACCCACAGGTATACTCACAGAGAGCAGACAATAAAGCTGACTCTGACTCTGACTCTGAACTGCTGGGGGAAATATTCAAACCTGTCCTCCTGACATCTGGTGCTCTCCAAACTGACGCACAATGCCACATCTCCTCTGTAATTGAGAGCGCAATGAGGAATATTCCAATTGTTTATTTGATAAAACAATGCTCCTCATAGTACTGCAGTTTAAGCCAACAAGTAACAAGGCAAGTTTCACTTGTTTATACATACATTGCTGCCCTGCAGACCTGTGACATGGCTTATCTTCAGACTGCTGCTGAAGGGGGACTCAGTCTTCCTGACTCTCTTGCCTCAGGCCAATTGAAAATCCTTCCCAGTGTCCCTCTGCATTCAAAAGGACAGGACAACAGTTCAGGCAAGGCTCTGTGTTCAGGTAATGTTACTCACAGCTACAATCTGGGAGAGTTTGTGTGGATTGGCACTGACCTTGGTAGCAGTTGCAAGGACGTTGCCTTGCTTGAATTTCCCTCCAGTCTGAAGCTAAAAGAGAAGACTTTTACTTTGAGAGCAGTCATTGCCTTTGAACCAGGACTGACCCAGGATTGTGTACTGCAGGAGGACTGCATATGCCTGGGAGTTGTATACCTGGCAAATGGAGTGAAAGCAGCATCAGTGAATACTAAGATCTCCCCACATGCTGTGTTCTACACAGTGCAGTGATGCATTGTTTGAATTGTTGAAAAACAGAGTTGATAATGTTTCCTTTGACATATAAAGGTTATTTTTTCACATTTTCAAGTTTGTTTTTCTGGCTGTCATCAACTTCACATACATGGATTAATCGTTGCATTAATTAATGTTTTGGAACGGACATAAACTCACCAGGTATTTAGGTTGCGGTGAGCCTTTTTCACGTCTGATGTAATTTAAAATAATTATAATATAGGCTTATTTATAACAAAGAAATTAATCAATGAGCTCGATAAAAACATATTTACAGAAATATCCTTGTACTAAAAGCCATTTCCCGCAGTGAAACTTTTCTGTAAGATAAAAAAAAAAAGGCTAAGAACATATTTACCTTGTATTTGTCAGGGGCATTCCAGGAGCTTGACATTTGCGACGAAATACGGTGACGTCATCGCTATAAATTAGATGTGTAATATCTGCAAAACCGTAGCAGCACAAACAAAAGTTTATTTGGAGCAGATGGGGGGGCTGGGTGAACTCTGGATGACCTATAAAATAATCTTTCATAACTAAAAAAAACGTAGCACAAACGAAAGTTTTTCCAGCACAAACCAGCACAACCGAAGCACAAACTATCAGGACCATTTTGGGTCCATTTGGAGTTAAATGGGGGGCTGGGTGACGTCATCGCTATAAATTAAATGTGTAATATCTACGAAACCGTAGCAGCACAAACGAAAATTTTGCAGCACAAACGAACGGTACCATTTTGGATTCATTTGGAGCAGATGGGGCGCTGGGTGAACTCTGGATGACCTATAAAATAATCTTTCATAACTAAAAAACCGTTACAGCACAAACCAGCACAAACGAAGCACAAACAAACGGTACCATTTTGGGTCCATTTCGAGGTAAATGGGGGGCTGGGTGACATCATCGCTATAAATTAAATATGTAATATCTATGAAATCGTACCAGCACAAACGAATGTTTTTGCGGCACAAGCCAGCACAAACGAACGGTACCATTTTGAGTCCATTTGGAGTTAAATGGGGGCCTGGGTGACGTCATCGCTATAAATTAAATGTGTAATATCTACGAAACTGTAGCAGCACAAACGAAAGTTTTTGCAGCACATAACAGCACAAACGAAGCACAAACGAACGGTACCATTTTGGGTTTATTTGGAGCAGATAGGGGGGCTGGGTGAACTCTGGATGTCCTATACAATAATCTCTCATAACTAAAAAAGCGTTGCAGCACAAACGAAAAATTTACAGCACAAATCAGCACAAATGAAACAAACTATTTTCCTTAAATTTTGCGTGGGGTGGGGGGCCAGCTTCACGCAGGTCTTCCCGCCGATTTTGGAATATTTTCTACTTGTGTCAGCGACGGCCCTGTTACACTAATGCGTCCGGCGCGCGGCTGCGATTGCGCAATCGGACCGAATTAACCCTGTCAGCCATAGACGTCTGGTCTATGTATAGAAATAATTTAGATGTCTAAAATTGGCCTATGTATAGACCTAAAATAGACGTCTAAATTAAAAACATCATATGATCATATTTCAAAATTTTAAAGTCTCAACCAGCTGTAAGTTGTATAAATAATGTACAGAAGTTGTTTGGCTTTGTTTTTAACAACCATATTGATCCGTACATGTAAAGTGGTTAGTTCTGTAACTTGATATACACGTCTATTTTAGATTATTCTATAGACCTAAAATAGACATCTAAATTAGGTCGGTGTAGACCTAAAATAGACGTCTAAATTAGGTCTATATATAGACCTAAAACAGACGACAAATTTAAATACATTAAATATGAAATATTAAACCATAAACCAGCTGTAGGTTGTATAACTAATGAACAGAGGTTGCATTGCTTTGTTTTAAACGACCATTGATCCGGGTGAAGTGTGGTTATTTCTGTAACCTGATCGACGTCTATATTAGGTCAATGTGTAGACCTAATTTTGCCATCTATTTTAAGTCTACACATAGACCTAATTTAGACGTCTATTTTAGGTCTATAGAATAAGCACATAGACCTAAAATAGACGACAAAATGAAATCCAGCAAATATGAAATATTAAACCCAAAATCATTCTGTAAGTTGTATACATAATTTACAGAAGTTTTGATGGTTTGTTTTAACTATTCCTGATCCGTGTGAAGTGTGGTTATGTGTGTAACCTGAGGCTAATAGTAAATCCATCCATCATCCATCCATTTTCTATACCGCTTGTCCCCACCATCAAATATGAAATATTAAACCCTAAACCAGCTATAAGTTGCATAAATAATGTACAGAAGTTGTATTGCTTTGTTTGAAACAACCAATGATCTGTGTGAAGCGTGGTTATTTCTGTAACCTGAAATAGAAGTCTATATTAGGTTATTCGAAAGACCTTATACGGGACTGTTTCAGAAAATTTGAATATTGTGATGAAGTTTGTCAGACTTGTATCAAGGAGAGGACTCGGATCCTGAGTGACAAAAAAAAACGGGAATTTATTCTGACAGGCTGGAGTCAGCAAAAAACAAAAGCGCCACAAAGAGGGAAAACAAGGTGGCAAAAAACAAAAACTGAAATACTCAGAGATAGGCTTGACGACAAAGGCTTCTTCACAAAAAAATGGATTCTCGAAAAGTATCATTAAACTCACGCGATCGCTGGTGCTCATGACGGGACAAGGCGCACTGGCACAAGACTGGGGGAAGACTCTGACTAAATACACACAGAAGGGTAAGGGCACAGGTGCACACAATTAGGATCAAGGGCACAGGTGCAGACAATTAGGATCAGGGAAGACAAGCAGACTGACGCACAGAGGAAGGGCCCACGAACTGAAACGAGAGGAGAGTTACCTATTAAAATAAAACAGGAAGTGACAATACGACAAAAAAGACAACAATAACGCACAAAACATAACGGCACGACCAAGTTCTTTATTTTCTGTAATACAATTAAAAGCACAAAAATGTCATACATTCTGGATTCATTACAAATCAACTGAAATATTGCAAGCCTTTTATTATTTTATTAATGCTGAATATGGCATACAGCATAAGAAAATTCAAATAGCCTATCTCAAAATATTAGAATATCATGAAAAAGTATACTAGTAGGGTATTCAACTAATCACTTGAATCGTCTAATTAACTCGAAACACCTGCAAGGGTTTCCTGAGCCTTGAGAAATACTCAGCTTGGTTCAGTAACTACCGTTTTTTTCCATGTATAATGCGCCCCCATGTATAATACGCACCCTAAAAATGGCATGTCGATGCTGGAAAAAAGGCTGTACCCATGTATAATATGCACCCAAATTTTGACTCCCACTTAAGTCCGTAAACGTAAAATTATTTCGGAAAAAAGATCATCTTTGGGAACAACCGGATGTTATTCTGCCGGTCAGTATCACTGCGCATGCGCTAGCAAACTCGATAGCGAAGAAATGTTTCGGATTTGTGTAGGGTACATTGTGACAGCAAACGAGCTGGTGATCGAACAAGCGTCTGATACGAGAGGATTGTGTTCGTATGGAGCATGTTTGAAGTGAACAGCAGAGAAGAAAGCGCATCTGTAATGGCGGCCTCCGTATCATATCCGGATTAAAAAAAAAAAAAAAAAAAGTCTTTTATTTTTTATTTTTTTGTACCCATGTATAATGCGCATCCCAGATTTTAGGACAATAAATTAGTTAAATTTTGCGCATTATACATGGGAAAAAACGGTAAATCACAAGTATGGGGAAGACTCGTTAGAGTGGTGCTTATTTGCAAGAACCACACGAGAGACAGTATGCCTTTTGAACACTTGCAAGTCACTGTGCATACAGCGATGTTTGAACGAAGTCTGACTTAGGCCTCTTGCAAGAGCATATTTATTGAGAGAAACAGGGTGGGAGTGAGAGTGGACAGGATGGGGGTGAACCCCTGGCCAAATCTGGTCAAATCATAGCAGGGGGTGTTTCACGATGTTGTGTAAACAGAACAACTTTGATTGCTTCCTCTGCAGCTGGTCAATCAGTTCAAAGGATCTTAGCACTTTGTTCAACTACTTTGTTAAGACAGTACAAGTTTGGTTAATTATTACAGGTTACATTTCAACATAATCACAGGATGAAATTAATCTATTAACCCTAACAAGACTGCTGTCCAGAGGACCATCATTGACACCCTTTATCAGGAGGGTAAGACACAAAAAGAAATTTCTCAAAGAGGAAGCTGTTCACAGAGTGCAGTTTCAAAGCACATCCACAAAAAGTCTGTTGGAAGGGGGAAATGTGGCAGGAAACTGCACAACCAAGAGAGATAACCGCAGCCTTTACAGCATTGTGAAGAAGAGTCACTTCCAGAATTTGGGGGAGCTTCAAAGACAGTGGACTGAAGCTGGAGTCCAGGTATTAAAAACCACTGTTCACAGACGTGTCCGGGAAATGGCCGTATTCCCATGGTCAAGCCACTTCTGAAGCGTCTGACTTGGGCTATGGAAAAGAAGCACTAGACAGTTGCAGAGTAGTCCATAGTCCTTTTTTCAGACAAAAGAAAGTTTTGTATTTCATTTGGAAGTCAAGGCGCCAGAGTCTTGAGAAAGGCTGGAGAGGTGCAAAATCCAAGTTGCTTGAAATCCAGTGTGAGGTTCCTATAGTCAGCGATGGTTTGGGGAGCCATGTTAGCTGTTGCTGTTGGTCCACTGTGTTTCATAGAGGCCAGAGTAAATGCAGCTGTGTACCAAGAGATTTTAGAGCACTACATGCTTCCGTCTGCACAAAAGCTCTATAGAGATGAAGATTTCATTTTCCAGCATGATCTGGCACCTGCCCACAGTGCCAAAACTACCAGTAAATGGTGTACTGACCATGGCATTACTGTCCTCGATTGGCCTGCCAATTCCTCTGACCTGAACCCCATAGAGAATTTGTGGGGTATTGTGAAGAAGAAGCTGGAAGACACCAGATCTAACAATGCAAATGAGCTAAAGGCCACTATTGAAGCATCCTGGGTAGAGATGCACCGATCCGACTTTTTCAGTTTCGATACCGATACCGATGCCGTGGCTTTGCGTATCGGTCGATACCCGATACCGATCCGATATTATGGTTGACTTAACAAGGTACATAACTCTACATGTGGAACAGAAAAGACCAAAGGCAATGGCATCAGGCAGACTACACAGTTATTTGCTCTAAATTAGGGGTGTCCAAACTAACGGTCCAGTTTTTATTGGCCCGCAGCAAATTCTGAAAACATAATTGAATATGGCCCGCACAAGAAGCTTGAGCTCAGCTTCTCAGTTTCCACACTAGATGGAGCCCGCCACACAAAGCGTTTGACGTCCCATTAACACCCCCCCAGAAGAGAAGCGAACACGCAGCGTTTGACATCCGATTAGCCCCCCCCCCCCCCCATTCGGGAGAGAAGCGAACGCGCAGCCTTTGACGTCCCATTAGCAACCCGAAGAGAAGCGAACGCGCAGGGTTTGACGTCCGCTTAGCAACCCGGGGAAGAGAAGCGAACGTTCGCTCCATGTTTGCGTTTGTTTAGAAAACTCTCGTGGCATACGGCACACGTGCTGCTGACGTATGACGTAGCCCGCGTCCCAATAGATTAAGGAAAGTATCGGCTCACAGATCGGCTGCATTTTCCGATACCCGATCCATCTATTTTGTTGATATCGGGGCCGATATCCGATCCAGATATCGGATCGGTACATCTCTAATCCTGGGCATCCATAACACCTCACCAATGCCACAGGCTGATTGCCTCCATGCCACGCTGCACTGATGCAGTAATCCGTGCAAAAGGATTCCCAACCAAGTACTGTGGTTGTACTGTGGAGTGCATTAATGGACATTTTTAAATGTTTATTTTATTGCTGTCATTAATTGTATTTTACTTGGTCTGAGGAAATATTCAATTTTTTTTATATAGGATTTTTGAGTTTTCTTAAACTGTAAACCATAATCAGCAATATTAAAATAATAAACCAGCTGTTATTTGTATGAACAATGTAGAATGTTGTGTTGCTTCGTTCAAAAATTAACACTACGAGGCAGGAGGCATAAATTGTGTGCCACCGTCAAAAAACAAGACGAAGAAGAAGCGTGTACAGCAAGTAAAGTCGTCTTTGAAGTTCGAGGCGAGTCGACGCCTGTTGCTTAATCTAAAAGTCAAAATTTAAAAAAAGACTAACAGGGCTGCGATCAGGTGAGTCTTCGAGTTTTTTTCAGTAAGAGTTGTTGTTTTTTCCTGCAAATTTTGTCCATTTCATTATCAATCGATTTCAAGCTTGGGCTTAAGTTGTAGATTGTCTGCTAGCTCGTACTACGTTTTCGCTACGTGACTAGTTGCTTTAGTTGTAGTAAGTTAGTTTTGTCCTCACTTATAGATTAGTTGACTGGTTCTTTTATCACAGACAAATGATTTAGGTTGTTTTATTTACCTGACATGTTTCGGCATGTACTTTCGCCTTCATCGCCTAGTTGCTTTAGTTTTAATAATTTGGAAAAGAAGAGCTTCTGAGACAAAGGTTAATGGGTTTTAAAAGTTAATGGTAGCTAAAGTGAATTTGTACAAATTCCAAAAAGTTTCTTCTTTATGTGTATGTAATGGTTTTCTTAAGTAAATAAAATCTCAAGTGTATAATTTATTTTTGAAAGTTTATAACTGTATGAGTAGCCTACATTTAAAAAGGAAATGTTATTTTTGACAAGCGCTTATGCCATATGCATTTACAATTCAAATGTGAATTCAAAACTAATGTTAATAATGGCATTGCTTTTGCAGATGTCAGCAGCTCGCTTTCAGAAATCGCCGTGGCTATTATAACACAAAAACAAGATCAAACAGTAAGTATAGATCACAAATTTGAGATTTGGCCTGGCAAAGATGCAATTTCCCTTTTTACCCATGTTGTCATTTGTGACTCCAGATTTAGCTCAAGGAGTGAGTGGCACGTGAAAAGGTAGGTCTTTATCTTCTGCTGTCATTAAAATGTGCACATAACTGTGTTTTACGCTCAACAGGGCTTGGAACTCTAAGGCAAATCACTGCAAAAGTTACAATTGTGTTGTGTTATGGGATTAACAGCGGTTAATAGGAAAATTGTCAAACCAGACATGTTATTTTTCCTACTTTAACAACACAGACTCCATGCCTGGAGAAAAGAGGAGCATCTATATTAAAAACTGACCAGACTCCACCAGGTACAGATTGATTTTTGACTTATTCTTGATCTAGAAGTAATCACAACTGTCTTGCGTTCTATTTGGAAATTGATATGTTATTGGTGGTTTGAATATACTTATGTATGCTTAGCTACTGTCAAGCATGTGCAAAAAGCGTATGTCGTAATTGCAATCTTCAATATTTAACTTGCATTTATGACATGTCATAAATGCATCAACTTCAATCAACTTTCACACTCCGGAAACCGGGACGGATGTCAAAGTCCAAACTAAAACCCAGGTTTACCGTGTACATTTTCATCATTTGGATAACAACTTGTAGAACAATTTTATTTCTAAATAGTACTATTTCAAAATAATATTATTGGATATGTCGAACAGCCACATTAGATTGCAGCACATTCAAAGGCACAGACAGAATGCCATCATTTTCTTTCAAACAGGGCAAAGTTTATACCGTATTTTTCGGACTAAAAGTCGCTCCGGAATATAGGTCGCATTAGCCATAAAATGCACAATAACGTGAAAAAAAACATATATAAGTCACTCCAGAGTATAAGTCGCATTTTGGGGGACATTTATTCGACAAAATCCAACACCAAGAACAGACATGAACGAGCAACAACAGGCTAAACAATAGGTAAGCTAACATGACAAACACAAACGAAGAGCTGAGAACGGGCCTGACGTAACATTCAGAGTTATTCAAATAATTATTACATAAATAACACATTTATAAAACCATCTGTGTCAACAATGGGTGCGCGCTGCTGACAGCACTTGCACTTCAAAATATTCCACAGGCCCATATAACGATATATAAATTATATATCAAATAATTATTATATAAACAATAATATTATCAAACCATCTGTGTCACTCCAAATCATTAAATCCATCGATCAAATTCCTCGTCCTTTGTCAACAACGCCGCGCGTGCGCCCTGACGTCAGCCTCGTCTTTATTCCACAGATCTAGTATATAACTATATTGTAGCGTTAACAAAGTACAAGGACCCAAGCACTGGCGTGGACTTCCAGGCGTGTGGCGGCGTGGACTTCCATCCCCGGAGGTAGCACTTCCAGCCACGGTGGTGGAAGAGAGCTCCATAGAATAGGACCGGGCGTGCGTAAAAGCCATGTCCGAGCCCCATCCACCATCCCCGGACAGCCACCCGGCCGAGCGCCGGCCCCAGACTTCCATCCACGGAGGTTAAAGAGAGCTCTGTAGAGTAGGACCAGGTGTGCGTAAAAGCCATAATAGTTTTTCAAACCTTCTGTCTCACTCCAAATCATTAAATCCCTCAAACTCTGCGTCCTCCGTGTCACTTACAAACAAATGCCTTAATGATGGCGGTAGTATGTGGGGCCCTTGTCATCTTCGTCATCCCGTGATCAATCTTTGTCCTTTTTGTAAACAACCGCCACGCCGCACTGCTGACGTAACTTGAAATTCAAATTACAGTAATCCCTTGCTACATCGCGGTTTGTTTATCGCGGTTTCACTTTTTTTTGAATGTTTTTGAAAAAAATTCACACATCAAAGTCAAAAAGTCAAAGTCAGCTTTATTGTCAATCCCTTCATATGTCAAGACACACAAAGAAACCAAAATTCCGTTTCCTCTATCCCGCGGTGACGAGACACAGTACACGATAGACATACAAGTAGACGACACAAAATAAAAACAAGAAGGCACAAACAATAAATAATAAATAACAAATAAATAAATGAGTGATGAATAGATAATAAACAAATAACCCAATAAATAAGAGGAGCAAAACTGAGCCAGTGTGCATACAGCAGACAGTAAGCATAGCGCAAAGTACAGGACGCTACGCAGAAAGGGGGGGCGAGTTCAGGATCCTAACACTTCAAACACGCTCCATGCGACCGCAATGCTCTCGTATCAGACGCTTGCTCGATCACCTGCTCGTTTGCTGTCTGTCACAATGTACCCTACACAAATCCGAAACATTTGTTGCGGCTCCAAGTCACGACAAGGGGCAAGTTTTGGTTTCCAAGGGTGTTTTTATTCCTCGTCAACGTCTCTCCCATACAGAGCCGCCTTTTTCACGTCCGCACGGAGCGCGGTGGTGCGTTTACGGGCAGTCGGAAAAATCAACGCCAACAAAAAAAATTACATCCAGCCTAGTTAAGACCATACCAAAGACTATAAAAATGGGACCCATTGCCTCCCTGCGTGTGTGACGATCATTGGGACTTAAACAATAAAAAAAATAAAAAATTAAAAAAATTAAAAATTAAAAAAAAAAAATTAAAAATTTTTTTGTACCCATGTATAATGCGCACCCCAGATTTTAGGACAAGAAATTAGTTAAATTTTGCGCACTATACACGGAAAAAAACGGTAATGCCAATTGAGTTTTTTAATAAAATTGGTATGTCTTAATAATGTTGTTGGGCCACTAATTGGCCCGACAACAATATTAAGACATTTAACTTCTTAACTTCATTGATAATTTTGCAAGATATAATTCAATAAACAGTACTAATACAGACACACCTTGAGTCTCTGGCTCTTTCCATTCCATAAATTTGTCATTGCAAATGAGTCTATATAGGAAACCTTTTCCACGCTGATTTGGTTGCGTTTGTTCACCAACAACAGGAGGTACGCGTTTATAACCTGTAATTGAAACGGCAAACAAATTGAAACAGAAAATATTACCCCCCCACACAAAAAAATACAGTGCTGCCAATTAAGACGAACCTAAATTTTGGATATGAAAACAGAATTTTACCTCCGATTCCAGCTCAGAATTGGGTCTAACGTTCATAATGTCCCAAAAGAACAATTTGTACGCCCCGATTTTTGATAGGAGAACATGGACGTGCTTTCCCTTCCAGGCATCTTGAACGTCTGCCAAAAATAAGTCAGAACAATACCTCAAAATACAATTGGAAATGTGGTTCATTCGATAGCAGCAAGTGGCATTTATAAAACACTTTGTGCCACATATCCATAATGTATGTTTTAATATGTTTACAGTTTTATCATGAATACATCTTACATTTGTCCACATTTTCCCTCGTTTGTCTAAAAGTCAAAGACAGTCGTGGTGGTGTTGCGGTATTAAGAACAGGGGAAAAGGGAGCCGTGGCTGGAGAAGCTGTGGCTGAAGGAGCAGTGGCAGAGGGGGCAGTGGCTGGAGGAGCTGAGGCTGGAGGAGCTGAGGCTGGAGGAGCTGAGGCTGGAGGAGCTGAGGCTGGAGGAGCTGAGGCTGGAGGAGCAGTGGCAGTGGGAGCGGTGCTTGGAGGAGCTGAGGCTGGAGGAGCAGTGGCAGTGGGAGCGGTGCTTGGAGGAGCTGCGGCTGGAGGAGCAGTGGCTGGAGGAGCTGAGGCTGGTGGGGATGGTGACTGTGTCATCCAGGAGGATGCTCCTTTTTTGTTTTCATACCTATGAGGCACTCTTGGTTTATTCTCTTTGTATGGTTTTAGGTGGTCAATGTTTATTTTGGGGACCAAGGCTCCATTCTCATCCTGGAGGTCAGCTGTCTTGCCCTCAATCGCCACAATTTTGTATGGCCCCAAAAAATTCGGGTTCAATTTTCCTCCCTTTCTTTGTTGAGACCTGATATTTTGTCTTAGAACAAGATCTCCGATGTGTACAGTTGGTGTGGTCCCTGAGGTTGTTTTTGGGTGCCTTGTTTTTTCCTGCGCTTTTCTAATGTGCTCTCTAACTTGCTCAAATAGTTGGTCTTCTTCGTTATGGTCTTGTGCCATAACTTCCATCCCCACCACATCCTCCACAGTGCCATCAACCTTCAGAAAAAGCAAACATTTGCTGTCATGATTAAAGTGTCAACAAGTTTTAGTTTTATATTTGTGTTTTACAATCAAGATGTAACTAAACAAATTCAACAAGCAAATTGTCCTTGATCGTATAAAAACATCTCCATGATACTGTATATCCTTGTAATGGATCTTGATGTGCCAAAATCTTACCTCGTAGTGTTCTGGCACTTGAATGGGGTAGCGTGCCTCTCTGCCGAACATTAAAAAGTAAGGCGAGTAGTTTGTCGTCATTTGTTTTTTGGTCCGCAGACCAGACATAACTGGATCCAAATATTCATCCCAGTTTTCTGGATGCTGACAAACCACTTTGCTCAGAGCTCTAAAAAAACAAATCAGTTTTAAAATTGCGCTGGTGACAGTGTTGTCGTTTTTTATTAATTTTGGAGAATTGTATATAAATGACTCCAATAACAATTTTTAAACCAAAATGTGTTTTTTCTGACCTAACAGTTTTTATAATGCATGTTATTTACTTTGAAAGTGCCCTGAAAACAAAAATAAACTCACGAGCAACACCATAACAAGAAATTGTCAAAGATTAATGTGGGTAAACGAAATATACTCACCTTTGAATTGTCCCATTTAATTTTCCACCAACCCATTAGTTTGAGGGTGGTATGGTGAGCAAAGGCTTCTTTTTATGTCAAGCATTTCACATACTCTTTTGTTGATCTGCAGTTGCCAGGGGAAAGAATAAGTAATTGAGTTGGGCAATTTTGCAGTGAAATAGTGTTTGAGAATGTGATCTTAACATCATCACTATACTGGCATTGCATCACAAATACACAGAAGGAAAATACAACACCCACAACTGCAACAGTCACAAAACAGGGACAAAATATAATGAGCAGTAGGAAACTTTTTTTAATCTTACTCCAGCTATTTTATGAAGTTCGACATCCTTTCGTTGCTTTCATCGGCCACACAAAATAAAGTTGGAGGCCAGATATGCCCTCAGGGACTTGTATTTGACAGCTATGATGAAGATAATTTCTGCCAAACACTCTTGTACTTACTGCATTGACAAATTCTTTGCCTTGATCTGTCAAGATCCTTTTTGGCGACTCAAATTGGTAGACGAATTTTAGGATACAGGCGGGTAACATCAGCAGCAGACTTCGACCTCAATGGATAGGCTTGAGGCCATTTTGTGAAATAATCGACCATCACGCAAATATATTGGTATCCATCTTTTGTCTGAGCCAGTTTGCCAATGTGGTCCATCCCCAAGAGTTCGAATGGCTGAGACACCTAATGAATAAATATTTATAAAAACAAATTTGTGTTAAACTGATGTTGCTGAGAAGAATAGTTATATAAAATATGCCACATACAAAATACTATATAGACCTTGAGTCAAAATAGGGAACATTATTTGGATTAACTGACCTGTATAGGCATGACCTCTGTTGGGCTTTTTATTGATATGCCGGCTGCCTGACATTCGGTGCACTGAGACACCTGACAATGGCAAGTTTTGTGGAAAAGTACTCATTGTTAATAAATGCATGCAAAAAGGGCAAGATCTAAGATAATGATTTTGAATTGTTTGCAAAAGATACAAAGGAATAGTTTCATTCATTGTTTGCAGGCTAAAAAAAAAAAAGAACAAACAAGTATACTCTTTTTGTATTGTTTACATACCCACTCATTAATGTCAACAGACATCGCTGGCCAGTAATATCTCAGAGAGATGCTGTGTCTAGTTTTATTTTGCCCGGTGTGTGCCCCTGCCGGGCTGGCATGAAAACTCTTAAAAATGTAATTTGCCTCTTCAGCACCACAGACAACCTTCACTTGGACTGCCTGGTCTGTGCCTTTTTGGCGGCAATAATACAGCTCCCCTCCTGAGTAGAAGTAAAAATAAAACGTTGAATTAGCACCATACTTGTGGTAATTCATCAAGTGCTCACTCAATACACCTAATTGCAAATTTGCTACTTGGACAAAAAAAAAACACTAGTTAATAATGTTTGATAATTAGATATATTAACATTAGTTAATATATCAAATGTTCACTCAATGGGTCTACAACCAAATATGTTACTTTAGTTTGATAATTTATCAAATATTTACTCAATAGATCCACAAATAGTTACTTGAAAAATAAAAACATAGCTTGAGTTGCACTCAATTTGCAGGTTCTGCAATGTGAATTTTTGGTGCGTCTCTGGATCTAATCTGCTTGATTTATGTACGATGTGTATCCTACCCTCAACGTCGTAAAAAGAAGCTTTTCTTCTCAAAACGTACTTCTCCTTCTTCGTAATACCATTTGGGTATTCTTGTTTTGTTTTGTAGGCAATAATTTGTTGATAAATAGTTGGGTCCATTGTGCGGCAGCGTATTGTTGTCAGAAAACAATGGCGAAATGACGCGAAGTGCGCACTTACAAGGTGGGGTAAAATGGGTGCTTTGGTGACAAGTTTGAATTCAAGACAATATTGTTTGACCAACAAAGGAAAGAAAACATTATTATCTATCTATTTATTTATTTATTTATTTATTTAACATCCAATATTGTATAGTTAGCAGTGCCCAAATCATTTATTTACATATACACTGTTTTAAATGGGGGGGGGGGGGGAAACATATTCTCACAGGGCAGCTGTGAGGATTTGTTCCCCCCCTGTAATTCGGCCTAGAAATGAGGGAACCTTTTTTGTGTAGAGCAGTAGAGCATGTACAGAAATTAAATGCTAAATATTTGAAGCTTGCTCGAAAACCATTTTGCTTTTTTTTTTATTAGAATTTGTATTTTTTCATTTTATTTGATTATGATTTAAAAAAAGATATATTTTTTTTTTCTTAATAAAGTTCAAAGTTATCATTTTTTATGTATGTTATATGATTAATATACAAAGTTGTTTGACCAAAATAAGGCCAAAGAAATTGATGAAGTGCAGTAATAACGGTATCACTGCACAAATCATCAGAAAAAAAAGAGCTGGAGTCCCATTTGGCCTAGGAATGAGGGAACCTGTTCAAATTTAGCACACAGCCTGAAAGGACCCCCAGGAAGACAGAAAAAAAACTGCTGGAGTCCAGCACCCACCGTTCTCAAAATAAGGGGGGGGAACATATTCTCACGGGGCAGCTATGAGGATTTGTTCCCCCCCTGTAACTTGGGCTAAGAATGAGGGAACCTGTTCAAATTTGCCACCCAACCTGAAAGGACCCCCAGGAAAACAGAAAAAAAACAGCTGGAGTCCAGCACTCACCGTTCTCAAAATAAGGGGGGGGAACATATCCTCACGGGGCAGCTGTGAGGATTTGTTCCCCCCCTGTAATTTGGCCTAAGAATGAAGGAACCTGTTCAAATTTGGCACACCACCTGAACAGACCCCCAGGGAGACAGAAAAAAAAACTGCTGGAGTCCAGCACCCACCGTTCTCAAAATAAGGGGGGGGGGAACATATTCTCACGGGGCAGCTGTGAGGATTTGTTCCCCCCTTGTAATTTGGCCTAGGAATGAGGGAACCTGTTCAAATTTTCCACACAACCTGAAAGGACCCCCAGGAAGACAGAAAAAAAACTGCTGGAGTCCAGCACTCACCGTTCTCAAAATAAGGGGGGGGAACATATTCTCACGGGGCAGCTGTGAGGATTTGTTCCCCCCTTGTTATTTGGCCTAGGAATGAGGGAACCTGTTCAAATTTTCCACACAACCTGAAAGGACCCCCAGGAAGACAGAAAAAAAACTGCTGGAGTCCAGCACTCACCGTTCTCAAAATAAAAGGGGGGGGGTAAACATATCCTCACGGCTTGACATTTTTTATAGAGTTCTTGTTACAATTTTTATCCCCCCTCCCCACCATCTGTCACTTTGCTTGGGACAAAAGGAGCCTTCAGAACTGAAATTTCTTCTCAATTATTCATTCAAATCAATTCACTCAAATCATTCTCGTTATGAAAGAATTGATCAAAAAACGTGTGTGGCTTTTTCTTAAATGAACACGTTTGACATTGCTATAGTGCAGTGCTTCTCAATTATTTTCTGTTACGCCCCCCCTTAGCAAGAAGAAAACTATTCGCGCCCCCCCCCCCCCCCCCGCTGCCCACCGTGACTATCCTTACTTGTCTTGTAAATCGTAAAATGTTGCACTGTCGCAAACGTCACAGAAGTAACAATGAGAGTGCCACTGCCCCCTGCTGGGAAGATGCGCAATTACACTTTATTCTAGTACTGCAAAAAAAAAGCCTGTTCCCCAGGGTCACACGCGCCCCCCCCAGGTATAGCACGGCGCCCCCCAAGGGGGGCGCGCCCCACTATTTGAGAAGCACTGCTATAGTGTCAGCTTTTAATTATATTGCGCTGTCATGTTAAAGCAAATTAATAAATGCAACAATATTAATTTGCTTTGAATATACCTGAGTAATAAAATAAAATGGATGGATGGATGAATGATGATCACAATTAAGTATAAAGTCTCCTTTGTAATATATACTCCTTGTAGCCTGTACCCAAAAAGAGGAGTTTCTTTGCATTGAGGTTTATGCAAAGAGCTCACGTAATTATATTGTTGCTTTTTGGTGAATGAATGAGTATTCCGTCTGTACGACTGGTCTTTGAACGCACCCCGCTTCAATGGCAAAATGCGGATGAATTTAAAGACATCAAATGAGAATAATCCCTTATAAAAATTAAAATTGACTGACGCAAACGTGAGTTCTTCATGTTTTTATTGAAAACAACGTAGTGCTGACGCCGTACGACATCGGTTTTTCGCTTTCCAAATAAGGCGTGCGCGCTCCCACGGCAGGGGAAACAAAATCTCACGGGGGAACCAAATCAAGCACAACACCGGCACTGAAATGTTGACCGGCAAGATGGCCGGTAAGCTAATGGGCGCGGCTGATTACGTCAGCTGCAAAGCCTCTATAGATAAAGAAAAGGTTGTGGCCCCTTACAAGCCCCCAACAGATCAGTGCCACCTGCTTTTTGCCCTTCGCTGCAGCTCATCATCCGCTGATTTGGACAAGCCAACTTCCTGTTGCCTGCTGTTGATGTGTGTTGCTCGCGCAATGTGCACATGAAAGACAGATGTCGACGGCATCACGAGTTGTAGTTGATTCTTCTCTCTTGACACTTTTACTTCTTCTGATGCTTTGTTTTTTTTTTGTCTCCCTGTCTACTTTTCTTCTGTGCTCTTCTGCAGGCTGTCATTGTGCTCTTCTATCTGGTGGCCTTCCTGGTGCTCCTGCAGAAAGCTTGGTCTTGTATGGGCTGCTTCATTTACACGTAGTGACAGCAAGAGAAATATTCGCCTTATAGGTCTGGATGTCAATGTCATGCATCCCACAATCGTAGACACTAGACAACCAGTGTGACAGCAAGCAAGACAAAGGAAGTGATGAGGACTCCACAGACTACCAAAACAAGAACCAACGCGTCGGGCCACGATTTCTTTGGTCGCAAGAGTTATATGTCAGTTTCTTGCCATATATGATGCATACTTGCCAACTTTGGGTCGTGAAAAAAAAAAAGGAATTTAATTTAATTTCATTGAGATATCAGCCCCTACGACAGCGGTTCGAGGCCCACTATTTGTCTGCAGACCACTCGGTCACTGGCTGTAAAGAAATCCTTGAAAGCAAATGCATTATTCTTCTGAGGAGAAAGTGCCATCTTGAAGCATGGCTAATGACGGAACATATCTGTGTAAACAAACAGATGAGACAAAACAATTGTTTGTCTCTCTGCTGGCGTGCTATGTAATTTCAGCTTGCAATGTGAAGAAAACTTAGGACGAACAAGCCTCGGGACTTTTATGTAACATTTAATACTCACATCGATCTTCTGGTTAGTTCTTAATAAATGTTCTTTTTGCATACACTGATCGTTATGTTTGCTTCAATGGTCTTGTTTTGATGGACGTATCTGTTTTTCGACATCTGCAAGCGGAGGCTCCCCAACCCACCGCTTTTCATTGCAATCGCCTTTTTAGAGTACTGTCATTGATGTAGACCAGTATCAGCCGTTCGGGTGGAGCCCACTTGCTTGCGCCACTGGACACACAGCAGTAGAGGGAAGCCTTTGGGGCGAGCAGGTTGCACGCAGGGAAACATTTCGGGTGGCTGCGCAACAAGAAGGAGCTGTGTTGGATCACATTGCCAACAATGTAAACTGTTTATTTCACTCTAAAATTAGGAGAAATCTGTGTCAGGCGGGAGAGAGGGGTAAAAATCGTGAGTCTCCTGCCTAAATCGGCAAAGTTGGCAAATATGACACGCACGCATGCACAAACACACACACGCACACACACACACAGTTATTGTGTTAATCTTATATTTCTTGCACAGATAAAACCTATTTTGTGTCTCTGAAAGATCTGATCTGTATTTGCTTTAAATGTCTGCTGCTAGAAACATCAAAGCTCTCACAACTTTGCAATTGTGCTCCCATTGTGTCTTCAATGTTTCTTTCATTTATACACTGCTCAAAAAAATTAAAGGAACACTTTGAAAACACATCAGATTTCAATGGTGAAATTTTGTTTTTGGGATATCTATACTGATATGGACAGTTTAATGTCTCAGGAATAAAAGGATGCCACATCTTTCGATGGAAATAAACGTTTTCAGCCTACAGAGGGCTCAGTACACAGACACCCCAAAAATCAAAGTGAAAAAATGATGTGGCAGGCTAGTCTTTTTTGCCTAAATTCAATTTCTGCAACTCAAAATTCTTTTCAATATCTTGTGTGTCTTGTGTGGCCCCCACGAGCTTGTATGCATGCTTGACAACGTCACGGCATGCTCCTAATGAGACGACGGATGGTGTCTCGTGAGATGTCCTCCCAGATCTGTCTAAGGGCATCAGTGAGCTCCTGTAAAGTCAGAGGAGCAGCCTGGCGGGGTATGATGGACCGAAACATTATGTCCAGAGGTTTTCTATCGGGTTTAGATTAGGTGATTGTGAGGACCATTCAATTGTGTCAATACCTTCATCCTCCAGATAGTGTCTGCATACTCTTGCCACAATAGGCCGGGCATTGTTGTGGATCAGGAGGAACCCAGGACCTACTGCACCAGCGTAGGGTCTGACCATGGGTGCAAGGATTTCATCCCAATACCTAATGGCAGTCAGACTGCCGTTCTCTCGCCTGTAGAGGTCTGTTCGTCCCTCCATGGAAATGCCTCCCCAGACCATCACTGACCCACCACCAAATCGGTCATGCTGAATGATGTTGCAGGCAGCATAGCGCTCTCCTTGGCTTCTCCAGACCCTTTCACGTCTATCACAGGTGCTCAGGGTAAACCTGCTCTCATCTGTGAAAAGCACAGGGCGCCAGTGGCGGACTTGCCAATTCTGGTGTTCTATGGCAAATGCCAACCGAGCTCCACGGTGCTGAGCAATGAGCACAGGAAACACTACAGGACGTCTTGCCCTGAGGCCACCCTCGTGAAGTCTGTTTTTGATTGTTTGGGCAGAGACATTCACACCAGTAGCCTGCTGGAGGTCATTCTGTAGGGCTCGGACAGTGCTCAACCTGTTCCTCCTTGCACAAAGCAGCAGATGGAATGAGGCCGTCTACGGCCCTGTCCAGCTCTCCTGGAGTAACTGCCTGTCTCCTGGAATCTCCTCCATGCTCTGGAGATTGTACTGGGAGACACATCAAATCTTCTTGCAACAGCACGCATGGATGTGCCATCCTGGAGGAGTTGGACAATCTGCGCAACTTCAGGTTAAGAAATCGCTTCATGCGCCCAGTCGTGATAATGACTCTAGCTAAAGCCAACACTTGTGGAAAAACAGTTAAAAAAGATCAAGAGGGAGGAACTTGAAATGGCCTCCACCTGCAAAATCAGTCCTGTTTTGGGGCCCATCTCGTTGTTGCCCCTCTAGTGCACCTGTTGTTAATTCCATCAACACCAATACAGCTGAAACTGATCAACAACCCCCCCTGCCACGTACCTGACCAAAACCTTATCAGAAAAGTCTAATTGAAGTCATGCCATAACCTGATAAAAAAACTGTTCCTTTAATTTTTTTGAGCAGTGTATTTGTGAACAATGAATTTGTTTCTTTTTCAATTTGGTAATTTTTGGCTTTTGTTTGTTTATGTATTTTATTTTCTGTTTATGTATATTGATTGTGCTACCATAATTCTAATCTTGAACAGGCTGTAAAATAAAGTTTGAGTTGAAAAGAAATGTGAGATAGCCTCAAAATGTTCCATCCATCCATCCCTCCACAGAGTCCGCATTACAGCCGACGCACCAAGGCGCCTGTCGATCTCACGCTCCATCCTGCCCTCACTCGTGAACAAGACTCCAAAATACCTGAACTCCACTTGGGGCAAGAGAGAGAGGGCATTCCACCCTTTACCGACTGAGGACGATGCACTCAGATTTGGAGGTGCTGACCTTCATCCCGACCGCTTCACACTCAACTGCGAACCGCTTCAGTGAGAACTGGAGATCACAGCTTGAATAAGCCAACAGCACTACGTCGTCTGCAAAAAGCAGCGATTCAATGCTGGACACCCTCAACGCCTCGGCTGCGCCTAGAAATTCTGTCCATAAAAGTTATGAACAGAATCTGTGTTGGAATAATTTAGGTGAAATCTTTGCCTGCCAGACCTGGGGGCCTTATCTTTTACGAGTTGAACTCCTTTTCGTTCTCGTTCAACTAAATTATTCTAATCTTATCTAGTTCCAGGGATGTCCTTTTATTCCCAATCACTTTTATGTATCCTTCCTGTTCTTCTCTTATCTTTTTGTTAACTGCTGTAAGAGGCCTTCGCTAGCAATGAACAGAGCTCCTTTGCACAGGCAAAATGTTCTTTGTTTAGTTCAAAGGAACTTCTTTCCTTTTTGTTAACTGTCGCTTTGATTCATAGATTGTTGTTGTTCGGAACTGTTTTTCTTTGTTAAGTGTTATCTACAGTTTGAAGTAGTTGCATATAAGTTATGCCATATTTACTAAATGTTTGTTTAAGCGTTTAGGGTTATTTACTCTTTTTTATTGTGTTATGTTAGTTTACCAAGAAGATAAACTTAGCAAAGGTTTAGTTGCATTGTTCCACAGGAAATGTTCCACAGGAAAGCGGCATTCAACGTGCTTCAAGTTATCTGATCACAGTCGAGGACGAGTCAGCCAACCATGGCGAAGACAGCCGGTTGAGGAAACAGGACAGACTCTGCAATTCTAGTGCTGGGATCACGAGCCGACAAATAAATGCTGAATCACACCACACTACATTCCTTACATAGGCAGCGTTGCTACAGTTCCAAACCCCCTCCCTTTAGTCTAGCAACGCCTCTGTAACCAGAGAAACCAAAACATCAAAGGAGTACGCAGAGTAAGGACTCAGAATTGATGGGGATTGTAGCTGAGCTTCCTTTCTCTATCGTTCTCCTCGCGAGTAAACCTATCCTGGTTGTCTTCTCCTCTTTGTTCCAGCGTGTGGTTTAATGTTTGATGGTACTTAGACCGGACATTCTGTGACAAAGGGAAGCCTTGGCAGAATCCAACCCTCACTGGGAACGAATCCGACTTACTGCCGGAAATTCTGACCAAACTCTAGTATCGATGATACAGGGACCGAACCACCCTTATCAGTTGGTTTGGCACCCCGAAGGACGCGATCGAACGCCTTCTCCACGTCCACAAAACACGTCGACTGGTTGCGCGGACTCCTATGCACCCTCGAGGATTGTGCCGAGGGTATAGAGCTGGTCCACTGTTCCACAGCCAGGACGAAAACAACACTGCTCCTCCTGAATCTGAGATTCGACCTCCCCACGGACCCTCCTCTCCAGCACCCCTGAACAGACCTTACCAGGGAGGCTGAGGAGTGTGATTCTTCCGGTCCCTCTTCTTAAAGAGGGGAGCCACCACCCGAGTCTACCAATCCAGAGGCACCCTCCCCAATGTCCACGCAATGTGTTAGATACGTTTCAGCCAGGACAGCCTCACAACATCCAGAGCCTTTCAAGAACTCTGGGCGGGTCTCATCCACCATCGGGGCCTAGCCTCCGAGGATTTTTTTTATTTACCTCAGTGAATTCTTTTTTTTTTTTTTTTAGTTTATTGTTTAGCACAGAGGCGGCTCGGTGGCGCACTGGGTAGCACGTCCGCCTCACAGTTAGGAGGGTGCGGGTTCAATTCCACCTCCGGCCCTCCCTGTGTGGAGTTTGCATGTTCTCCCCGGGCCCGCGTGGGTTTTCTCCGGGCACTCCGGTTTCCTCCCACAACCCAAAAACATGCTTGGTAGGCCGATTGAGCACTCCAAAAATTGTCCCTAGGTGTGAGTGCGAGTGTGTATGGTTGTTTGTCTCTGTGTGCCCTGCGATTGGCTGGCGACCGGTTCAGGGTGTCCCCCGCCTACTGCCCGATGACGGCTGGGATAGGCTCCAGCACGCCCGCGACCCCCGTGGGGACTAAGCGGTACAGAAAATGGATGGATGGATGTTTAGCGCATATTATTATAGCAATAACAGTGCAAGGAGGGAGACGAAGCCTAGGGCTTGTAAAGAGCTCCAGTCCGGTACAAACAAAGTGCAAAAACAAACAAAGCAAACAAAGTGCTGTGTCGTCAAATGTCATTCAAGTGTTTAAAAATATATATATACATATATATATATATATACACACATATATACCGTTTTTTTCCATGTATAGTGCGCCCCCATGTATAGTACGCACCCCTAACAATGGCATGCTGATGCTGGAAAAAAGCTTGTACCCATGTATAATACGCACCCAATTTTTATGAATTTTTTTTAATTTTTTTTTTTTTTTAAGTCCCAAAGATCGTCACACACGCAGGGAGGCAATGGGTCCCATTTTTAAAGTCTTTGGTATGGTCTTAACTAGGCTGGATGTCATTTTTTTGTTGGCGTTGATTTCTCCGACTGCCCCTAAACGCACCACCGCGCTCCGTGCGCACACGGCGGCTCTGTATGGGAGAGACGTTGAAGAGGAATAAAAACACCCTTGGAAACCAAAACTTGCCCCTCGTCGTGACTCGGAGCCGCAACAAATGTTTCGGATTTGTGTAGGGTACATTGTGACAGACGGCAAACTAGCAGGTGATCGAGCGAGCGTCTGATACAAGAGCATTGCGGTCGTATGGAGCGTGTTTGAAATGAACAGCAGAGACGAAAGGAACAAGGCAAAGTGTTGTGAAATAAAATATTACCTGTAATACGCATTTTGTTATTTGCTGATTGAAACTGCTAATTAAACTGTGAATTGAAACTAATAGGTGGAGAACTGAACTCTCGCTCTTTATATAGCTGACGTGTCTTGCGCAACCGTTCTGCGCATCTGTAATGGCGGCCTCCGTATGACGTCCGGTCCGCGATGGAGATTAAAAAACAAACAATATTTGACAATAACACACCATCGATTGCACCATCGCATCAAACGATGTGTCGTCAATTATGAATTTTACTAAGTGTGTTGGGCAGGATGGCTGAATGCGATGCGCGATTGACAACAAACAAGAAGAAAGGTGAGTTTTATTTCGGGGGAGATTTGTCATGTCTCGTCCCCAGTTTTGCTATGTGTCTAGGTTGCCATAGTTTCTGTTCGTGTCACCCCGCTCTTCCTGTGTCACCTCAATCGATGTAACGTGTTTTGTATTTAAGTCCTGTCTGCCCCTCGCTCACCGTTGGATCATTGCATGTGTTACTGTCATTCTGTTCCTGTCTTTGGTAATGTCACCCTGTCTTTTTGTTCCACGACTTTGTCGGTCAGTCCTGTTGTTGGTTTTGTTGTACCATGACTTTATTTTAAAAAAAAAAAAAATTAAAAAAAAAAAAATTAAAAATTTTTTTCTTTGTACCCATGTATAATACGCACCCCAGATTTTAGGACAATAAATTAGTAAAATATTGCGCACTATACACGGAAAAAAACGGTATATATATATATACATACATACACATACATACAGACATACACATTTACACACACACATACACCTACATACATATATAAACACACACACATACACATATATATATATATATATATATATATATATATAATATATATATACAAATACATACATACATACACCTACACATACATACACACACATACACAAGTAAATAAACAAAAGCATAACAAGCTATATATTAATTCATCATATTTATACATGCATACATACTACGAAATGTGTATGTATACATACATAAACAAATACACTATACAAAATGAGAAACAAGAGAACAAAATAGTCACATAGCGATGTTGAAACAATCAGAGAGACACCAAGTAGGAATAGCTTAGAGGGGACAGAAGAAACTGCAAGCAGAAAATAACAAAAACAAGGAAGAATCAGAGTATAAATTGTGATTTAAGTTGATGTTCTTAGTATGAATCAGCTTAGTCCGGTGGAGTAATTATGGACTGGTAGGATCATGAGTAGAGAAGGTGGTATTTCAGCTGCTTTCTAAAAACAGCCTGTGAAGATATGGATCGGATATGAATTGGTAGCTCATTCCAGAGTGAGGGCCCTCTAAAGGAGATATTGTATTGATGGCGTGATGTTCGACAGGAAGGTGGGTGGAGATTGTCCCTCTGTCTTGTTGGATAAGAATGAAGATCAGATACAAATGTGAAGAGATTATAAAAGGTGGCTGGAAGACAGTGTTTCCAATATATATATTTATGGATGAGTAGACAGGTTTGATGAATGTTTACTTTATCAATTGGCAATAGTGAATAATTTTTAAACAGCGGTGCCGTTGGTTCATATCTATTCGAGAAAGAGATCATTCTTAGGAACTTCTTTTGTATGATGAGTAATTTGTTGAGGTATGTTGGATATGTGGCTGCCCAGACTGTGTTGCAGTAATTGAGAAAAGGAAACAGGAAGCTATAATACAGAGTGAGATGAGCAGAAGGATGGACCAAGGGACAAACTTTTCGTAAAATACCTAGCATTTTCATAGATCTTTTGCAAACCAAATCAATGTGTTCAGACCAGTTTAATTGTTTGTCTACTATAACTCCTAAGAATTTGGTGCTAGCAACTTGATGGATTTCGACCCCAGAGATTGGAGAGTCCACCTCAAAGTCTCCAGGCCCTGTTTCCGGAGTCTCCGGGCTTCGTGGCCGTTTGTCTACCGTCGATCATCGGACACAAAGTATGGCTGCGGATCAAGAGGTTTGTACGGCTTCGTGCACCAACTGCACCCTGCTCTTAAAGAGGTTGTCCCTGCTAGAGGGACGTGTCCGCCAGTTAGAGCAGAATTGCACGATAACAGGAGATGTGGCGGACACAGACGCGGACTGTAGTCAGCCCGCTAGCCCAGTTAGCATTAGCCCCAAGCGGCTTGCTAATCGCGATGACCCAGGTAAGATGCATAGCCGTCCAAAGTCATCTCGGTCTACTGGCCCTCGCAATTTGGTCAAAGGTGACTCCATTACCCGAAATATTACGCTTAAAAATCCAGCCATGGTAATGTGTATTTCTGGGGGCAGAGCACCCGACATAGAAGCTAATCTTACGGAGCTGACTCGCAATAGGTCTAGTCAACAGTGTAGTTCCAACAACACTAGCTACTCGGACATAGTGATACACGTCGGCTCCAATGATGTTAGGATGAGACAATCAGAGATCACAAAGAAAAACATAGCGAGGACTTGTGATCTCGCCAGAAAGATGAGTCGGCATCGAGTATTTGTCTCTGGCCCCCTGCCTGGGAGAGGCACTGATGAGAGGTTTAGTAGATTAGTCTCAATTAATCGATGGATGGCTGGGTTCTGTAAAAAGCAGGGACTGTATTTTATAGATAACTGGCCCTCCTTCTGGGGCCCCCCCAACCTGCTGAGGAAGGACGGCCTTCACCCTAACCGTGAAGGTGCCTTCACTCTTTCTAGGAATATAGATTACTGTTTGAGCCACTCATGACAAGTCACTATAGAGCAGGCCGGGGCACAGGTGATTAGACCACCTGTCAGGATGGGTTTGGAGTCTGTTAAGCTAAAGTTAACTAGCGCTAGGCTATACTTACAGCATGCACATAGCTCCTCGTGTAGACGAGAGCGTGACAGTTTGAATAGTGCTACAGTACACATGAACGCACTTTCTACTGGGGTAGTAGACAAATCCAATCACTCCACCCCGACCGGTTTTGCTGATGAAACGGTGCCTGTTTCAGGCAATTTTACATGTGTAACAAATATTTACTATCAAATTCCCACGGTCGTATCGTCCCACCGCGCTAACAAACATTTGAGAGGTGATGTCAGGCCTAGAGAACACAATCTTACTCGCATCTCGTTTAAAAATCCTTCGATAGATACACACCCTGATCGACCGATTACACTTAAACTCGGTTTTATGAATATTAGATCGCTTCATACGAAATCAGTTCTCGTTAATGACCTCATCACGGAACATAATCTAAACGTTTTTGGTCTTTGCGAGACCTGGTTAAAACCTAATGAACTGCTGCTGCTTAACGAGGCCTCGCCTCCAAATTTTGTGAGCTCGCATGTGGCGCGTCCTCGAATAAAGGGTGGGGGTGTCGCCCTCATCTCAAATTCCGAGCTTAGATTTAGGACTCGTTCGATCAACGTATTTAAAACATTTGAAGTTCTCACTGTCCAATCCACCGCTTTACTGTCATTTTATCTCACGGACAAGAAAATTTTACAAAACATTACCCCAATATTAGCCAACTTACATTGGCTCCCGGTCCATTTAAGATGTGACTTCAAGGTTCTTCTATTAACCTATAAATCACTGCATGGCTTAGCGCCTTCATATCTCATCGACCTAGTTGTTCCTTATGTTCGGTCTCGTAACCTTCGTTCGCAAAACGCTAGTCTTTTAGCGACACCGAGGGCCAAGAAAATGTCTGCAGGGACTAGAGCATTTTCTATTCGGGCTCCAGAGCTTTGGAATGCCCTACCAATGGATATTAGAACTGGTACTTCAGTAGAAACATTTAAGACACGCTTAAAGACACATTTCTATGATATGGCCTTTAATTCACCTGTAGTGGCCAATTCGGCTGGAGTTTGTTTTCGCTCCCTGATCGGGGGGGGGCGTTCCTCTCAATCATGCCCTTCCAGGTCTCACTGTCATTGCCCACGTGAGCAGTGAAGTCACCCAGTAGAACGATGGAGTCCCCAGAAGGAGCGCTCTCTAGCAGTTCTTCCAAGGACTCCAAAAAGGGTGGGTACTCTGAGCTGCCGTTTGGTGCTATCAAACGCGCACTTGTTTTTAAAGTGCCTCCGGCTCCCCTGTAACGGGTTCAATAAGCCAGGGCGAAGGGTCTCGTCCGTAGCTAACCACCCGAGTTAAATTAATTATATTAGAATCAATCTAATTTCTATACGACGCCAATCCCGCTAAAGTCATCCGACGCGCAAGCCGAGTAACTCAATTCGAGGCGAGTCGTTGTCCGGTTTAATTCGCTGACTGAATAACTATTAAGAGAAGAGCAACAGCAGACAAACCACAAGTGAGACGGAATATTATTTCTTTTCTCGCGAGGAGTGCAGTACAGATCGCTTACAACAATCTCACTACACTAACTATCTGTATGCACTCCTGCTCTTTTTATTTGGATTGGCCCTACCCACAAAATGAGGCAAGGCCCCTAAAGGGGAGGGGAAAAGCACGTGGGCTTTGTCTCGTAAGCAGAAAAATCACAAGGTGTTACATACTGATATGGAACAGTGTGATGAGGAGTATGAGTGATCAGCAACCATTTTTTGTGTCTGTGATAAAATCAGGAAACATGAGTGATCACTTGTAGGTTCATTGGGGGGTGCGAGATAGCGATGAGGCATGTTGTTGATCAGATCAAAAGGGTCTTTGTTAAAAAGGAACTGTCTTGGTAGATGTCTTCCTTTTGCTGAGTTGTCAGCTGCGACCTGTCTGACCCAGCTGTAACCTCTCTCTTCTGTGGTACATCATAAAAACAGCAAGGCCAAACAGCAAGCATATATTGCAGTAATATTGCGGTAAAGCATCGATTAGAGAACGCGTGATAACATATATATAAATTTTTCTAACAATTCCCTCCTGTTTATCATAAGTTCTCAGAGACCATCTTATCACCTAAAAGCGGCCACTTCAAAAAGATTTTCAGCCGTAGGATCACAAGTATGAGCACAAATAAGTTTACACCAAGAAAGGATAAATGTTGCGATATTATCATTCGGAAACACCCAGATCTGGGAAGAAGTCTGTAAACCCAAGTGCAAAAATTCCATCATCATCATCGTTATCATCAACATGCTGGCGTTCAGACATTAGGCATACCCCGGCCATCTTGTCTTGTCTTGTCACGGAGACATGGAATACAACAACAACCACACAAGGTGAGTATAGCAGTAATTGAGGACACAAGGGCTTTATACTTCCCAAAAGCAGTCATCCACTTGTTGTGCTCTTTCATCCTCGTTTTGTGGGATTGCAAGCTTGCAATCGCCTTCGTCAGGCTCCCATCAGGGGCGGTGTCACTCTGGATGAAGGTGCAGCATTGTTCCCTGAACATTGCGCAGACCCTTCCTTTCTCAGACAACAACATAACAAGAGCATTGCGGTTCTGGATTGACATTAGGGAAGGCGTGGCTAGCTGTTCGTGCACTGTCTCAAGTCCCGCTTGTGTCCGTTTGCCCAATTTCTGCATGTTGCAATGGTTGTAATTCATCATGTCGACGTTCTTGTTCATCGTACACCACCAGCAAATGGAAGACTCCCATCCTGCTACAATTTGGTCAATTAATTCTTATTAATCAGGAACTCCTCTGGGGACTCTGATTGCATCAATTTCAGTCAGATCATCGTCGCCTCTCAAATTTAAAGACATTTTGTTTGTTTGTTTTTCCAGCTTTTTCCCAGATCTTGGCATGTTGATACATATACAATTTAGCTTGACTACATTCTCTGAAAGCAATGGCTTATTTTTTCTTTTTTCTTTTTTCAATGGATATTACTGTATAGAATGCTCTGTCACACATTTCACAATCAGTAGATGTGACAGATTTCACACAATCTTTGGTCAATGGCAACGATACAACATAAAGAATCGGTCGCAAATCCATACATATGACATATTCAATTTTTGCTTCTGTCTTTACAGCTTGTTTTGCCATTAGCAATCAATTGTTTCATTTTTCAGTAACTCTTATAGTTACCTGAAACAAAATATCCACATTAATTTTAGATATAATCATCTCATTCTTTAACATCTACAGCGGTTGTTGACAAAGTACACATATAAACATCATACTTTCATGGCAGTCCAGATCCGACACAGCAGATCATCCTGCAAAGGTCAAATTGATCTTTTAAACAGCATTGTTTCTTTTTTTTCTTTTTTATTTCTACCAAATTTTAATCATCCTTAGTTTCCCACTTGGTTTCAAAACATGGTAATCTATATTGTCGCCCAAACAATTTTATACGGGGTTAAACCCACAGTACTTGTAATATTTATGTACAGTTTGACCAGGTCTAAACATTTTGTCCATGATCTTCTAGTTTTTTCCATGCACATTTTCACACTTTATACCAGTCCTTTCATGAAAATTAATTTCTGAAATCCCATATCTCTGTATTATTTCTTTACATAACGTTTTTGCCACTGTTAAGGCATTCAGTGTTTTTGTTGAAGCCAATTCAAACCATTTTGAGAATGTATCTATTATGACGAGGCAGTATAACCCTGTGGATTGTGTTTAGCGCATGTTAAACAAGCTCTACAAAAAAAATTTTTGGGAAAATGAATCAAATCCGTATGTTGTATAAAGCTGACTGACCAGCCCCACTATCCCTCCTCTTGAGCCATGTGACACGCACTATGGCTCAATATTGCTGCCCATTTGTATAGGTTCCTTGGTAGGACAGGTCTGTCTTCTGGTCGTTTATAGATGCCATTCTCTACTCTTGCCCCTCTTTTCGTCCATAATTGAATTTCAGTCTATGGACTTTAATCTGCTTCTTGTATATGTACAATTTGAACTGTCTTCTGCGCTGCAGTTTTGCGGATCTATCTGCAAGCTTGTTACCTCTTAACACCTTATCAGTCTCGTGTGTGTGCACTGCGCACGTGCATATAGCTACTGCTTCCACAACTAGCTTAGCAAGTAAATGGATGGCTTCCCCGAAAGGGGAGCGACTCAGCTAGCAAATGATTAGACATTTTCACATGATTTCATCATCATTTAATTTGACACACCTTTTAAAATGTGTCCCAGTGCACACGTTTTGCATGTGTAACCGGTTGTCTCAACTGGTGTTCCCATCCTAATTTTTCTTTTCCCAAGGTGACAACTCAATCCACTAATCAAGAAAGAAAAATAAATACCGTTTTTTTCCGTGTATAGTGCGCCCCCATGTATAGTACGCACCCTAAGAATGGCATGCTGATGCTGGGAAAAAGCTTGTACCCATGTATAATACGCACCCAATTTTTCTGAATTTTTTAAAAAAAAAAAATTAATTTTCTTTTTTTTTTTTTTTAAGTCCCAATGATTGTCACACACGCAGGGAGGCAATGGGTCCCATTTTTATAGTCTTTGGTATGGTCTTAACTAGGCTGGATGTAATTTTTTTTGTTGGCGTTGATTTCTCCGACTGCCCCTAAACGCACCACCGCGCTCCGTGCGCGCATGGGCTGCGGACGTGAAAAAGGCGGCTCTGTATGGGAGAGACGTTGAAGAGGAATAAAAACACCCTTGGAAACCAAAACTTGCCCCTCGTCGTGACTCGGAGCCGCAACAAATGTTTCGGATTTGTGTAGAGTACATTGTGACAGACAGCAAACTAGCAGGTGATCGAGCGAGCGTCTGATACAAGAGCATTGCGGTCGTATGGAGCGTGTTTGAAGTGAACAGCAGAGACGAAAGGAACAAGGCAAAGTGTTGTGAAATAAAATATTACCTGTAATACGCATTTTGTTATTTGCTGATTGAAACTGCTAATTAAACTGTGAATTGAAACTAATAGGGTTAGGGTTAGGGTTAGGGTTAGGGTTAGAAAACATATCTTGCTCTTAATATAGCTGACGTGTCTTGCGCAACCGTTCTGCGCATCTGTAATGGCGGCCTCCGTATGACGTCCGGTCCGCGATGGAGATTAAAAACAAACAATATTTGACAATAACACACCATCAAGGATTGCACCATTGCATCAAACGATGTGTCGTCAATTATGGATTTTTTTGACTAAGTGTGTTGGGCAAGATGGCTGAATGCGATGCGCGATTGACAACAAACAAGAAGAAAGGTGAGTTTTATTTCGGGGGAGATTTGTCATGTCTCGTCCCCAGTTTTGCTATGTGTCTAGGTTGCCATAGTTTCTGTTCGCGTCGCCCCTCTCTTCCTGTGTCACCTCAATCGATGTAACGTGTTTTGTATTTAAGTCCTGTCTGCCCCTCGCTCACCGTTGGATCATTGCATGTGTTACTGTCATTCTGTTCCTGTCTTTGGTAATGTCACCCTGTCTTTTTGTTCCACGACTTTGTCGGTCAGTTCTGTTGTTGGTTTTGTTGTACCATGACTTTCTTTAAAAAAAAAAAAAAAAAAAAAAATTTAAAAAAAAAAAAAATGAAAAAAATTTTTTTTGTACCCATGTATAATACGCACCCCAGATTTTAGGACAATAAATTAGTTAAATTTTGCGCACTATACACGGAAAAAAACGGTATCTAACAGTTTATCTCGGTGCAGTAAGGATATAGCAATTTTGAAAGAGTTAAAATTAAAAGCAAAATTACATTTTAATTCTGACATATGCCAGCTAACATGAGAATGGCAAATAAATAAATGAATTCTAAATTCTATAAATGACTAGCTCAAATGTGGCATGTGTTTTAAATTAGGCGATAAGACATTCACTTTCAAGCACTATCCTTTAGCGCTGCTGACAATAATAATTTATGAGATGTTAAATCAAGGAGGAGTGTCATATTTAGAATACAGGCGCTGTATGACCTATAGATTGAACAATAACATTTGCTGCATATACAACAATGTTGGTAGAATGTTAAATTACATTACAGTTTATTACAAAGGATTTCGGAACTTTATTTGATGATAAACACTGGAACGAGGATTTTAGCCGTGTTAATTGGTAGGGTGGATGGATTACTCAGAAGGAAAAAAAAAGCATTTGATAAGGGCGGCTTGCTAGTATGATGATGAGTGTGCGCAACTGATAGGATACAAAATGTTAATAGGAAGATTTGGGGTGTAAGGAACAAATACTACACAGGAAGACTGATAACACGAAGATAGTTTTGTGAAATTTGTGTCCCAGTGTGTTCTGCCCTAGCGCGTGGCACAATTCCTGAACTGAGTCCTCTTACTCCACTGGCTGTCTCAAAATCAACAGAGGACTGTCCCTGGTCATGAGACACCTTTGACCTTTGGGAGAACAACAGGAACTATTAGCATGCTTGAAGGGGGCAAGCACAGCTCTTCACAGGACAAGAAACACACAGTTGCAGATAAAAGAGAAAATGGACTGAAAGAACAAAGAAAAGATGGACGCATTTGAGAATGGCGGACAGTCCAGCCCTGAAACATCATCATGAGAATCTAAGAGAGGCTGCTAAAAACTTGCACGAGTCACATGAAGTCAAACTGAACACATTGCTAAAGACTGCTGAAGCATTACAAAGTTGGTGGAGTATTGGACAAAAGGGATGGAAGCGTATTTGGGTGCTGGGGCGGACATAACTGAGGAGTTTTGATAAAAGAGGGAATAATAAGGCTGCTTATTGACACTCAAATGGGGATAAAAACCAAAATACATAGATATGGACAGTGAAGATACACTAATAATAACAAATCATGACAGCGTGATCAGAATCTTTGCAAAGTGGACATTGATCGATAGAAATTAAATCATTTGAATCATGAAATTTCTATATGTAACATAGCATTTCAAAGACATGATGAATCTAATTGAAATAATGAAATTTTATAATTGGACCAGTGAACATTTGGATTCGGGCAACAGGAGGCTGAATTGCGAAACTTAATTGACCTTTATCAAAACGACAGAATTTAATTACCGTAATTTTCGAACTATAAGTCGCGTTTCTTTTCATAGTTTAGACTTATGTGTTTTTTTTCAAAGGTTTTCAACAAAAAAAGCAAGGGATTACTGTAATTTGAATTCCAAGTAACGTCAGCAGCGCAACGCGGCGTGGCGCGGCGGTTGTTTACATAAAGGGCAAACATTGATCACGGGATGATGAAGATGACGAAGGGCCCCACGTACTACCGGCATCATTAGCAGCTTTGTTTCTAAGTGACACGGCGGACGAAGAGTTTGAAGGATTTAGAGTGACACAGAAGGTTTGAAAAACTATTATGGCTTTTACCCACGCCTGGTCCTACTCTCCGGAGCTCTTTTTCACTTCCGTGGATTGAAGTCGGGGCCGGCGCTCGGCCGGGTGGCTGTCCGGCAACGGTGAATGGGGCTCGGTCATGGCTTTTACGCATGCCCGGTCCTATTCTATGGAGCTCTCTTCCACTTCCGTGGCTGGAAGTCCACGCCGCCACACGCTTGGAAGTTTGTTTTGTTAAATAAAGAGCCGTTTACCAAACCCACGTCTTTCCTTGAACTTTGGTAACGCTACAATATAGTTATATAGTAGATCTGTGGAATAACGACGAGGCTGACGTCAGGGCGCATGCGCGGCGTTGTTGACAAAGGTCGAGGAATTTGATCGATGGATTTAATGATTTAGAGTGCACAGATGGTTTGATAATACTATTGCTTATATAATAGTTATTTGATATCTAATTTATATATCGTTATATGGCCCTGTGGAATATTTTGAAGTGCAAGCGCCGTCAGCGGCGCGCACGCATTGTTGACAAAGGACGATTAATTTAATGGATTTGAGTGACACAGATGGTTTTATTAATGTGTTATTTATGTAATCGTTTTTTGAATAACTCTGAATTTTACGTCAGGGCCGTTCTCAGCTCTTAGTTTGTGTTTATGTCTCTCTGCCGGACGCCCTCTTCCTTCTCAGCCCAGGCTCCCAATACTTTTCAGGCTTGGACGGTCTTGTTTTCTCCAGCGTGGAGCTCATCTCTCTGACTCTAAAGTAAGTTTGAATCTTTTATTACACTGTCGAACTTGTTTTTCACAGCCGGAGTGCCTGGGAGAGCGGAGGCTTCGTGGCCATTTGTCTGCCGTCGATCATCGGACGCAAAGTATGGCTGCGGATCAAGAGGTTTGTGCGGCTTCGTGCACCAACTGCACCCTTCTCTTAGAGAGGTTGTCCCTGCTAGAGGGACGTGTCCGCCAGTTAGAGCAGAATTGCGCGATAACTGTAGATGTGGCGGATACAGACGCGGGCTGTAGTCAGCCCGCTAGCCCAGTTAGCATTAGCCCCAAGCGGCTTGCTAATCGCGATGAGCCAGCTGCCCTTTTGGGAGCTTAAGATCAGGGGATGCTTTGAGAATAATTGTCAATTTCTGTCTATGTGAAGCCCTTTGAGACTGCTTGTGATTTAGGGCTATACAAATAAACTTGACTTGACTTGACTTGACTTGACTTTATGTAACGTTAGCATACCTATCATTTAGCCTGTTGTTGCTCGTTCATGACTGTTCTTGGTGTTGGATTTTGTCGAATAAATTGCCCCCCAAAATGCTATTTATACTCCGGAGCGACTTAAATATGTTTTTTTTTCACTTTTTTGGGCATTTTATGGCTGGTGCGACTTATACTCCGCTTTAATTTTCGGACTATGAATCGCTTCGATTCATAGTCCGAAAATTACGGTACACATCATTTGCGACTGATTTATAGGATGCATATTTGAGCTTGAAGGGGTGAGGGGCCATAAGAAATTTGGAATTCTGGATAGTCAGCAAAATAATAATACAAGGCAGTACTTAATTAAAAAATAATACAGTAGGGCTTTAAATAAATACATTGGCATTACCCTTGCGACAATTAATTTAAATGGCAATTTATGATAGGCACTTGGGGTTAAGATTAACAATCCATCCATCTATCCATTACTGGTGCGGCTTGTCCTTACGAGGGTCACAGAGGATTAACATTGATAACTAGAATTTGTAATTTCTGTAGAAATTGTGTGTGAAGGCGAAGAGGCTGAATAAAAATTCGGGGAATGCTACAAAATTATGTTTAAATTTGGAACGTGTTGAATTGGTCAGAAAATGGATGAAAATATAGAAAGAATTTTGTAAAATTGGGCGTGAATTTTAAAGTTGAAAATTTAAAATTTTTAATAAGTGGGAAGTTTTGGAATAGGTTTTGGAATAGTAATATGATGAACAGCTAAAATAGAAAACAGAAACTAGAAGAAATTAGAAGGGAAAAATGAAATTTTGCAAATTTTACTGCAATGTTAAAAGTGAAAATGTGCAATTTTAATCTAGGAAGTGAAAGAAGGTAAATTGGAGGAATTATGTCAAAGAAAATGAGGAATGTTGAACGTGCCATGAAGAATTAATGGTGAAATTTTGGCTTAAAATGTGTAAATTTCTGGAAAACCGTACATATTTGGAATATTTGGCATGAATATTTGAAAGTGTAATGGAGTAAATCAGATGAATTATGTGGAAGTAGTTAAGATAAAAATAAAATAAAAGGCAGAAGAATGCAGAAGAAGTTGAATAATAATAAAGTCAACTCAGGTTTATTTCTATAGCCCACAAGCAAGTCTCAAAGGGCTTCAAATGTACAGAAATTGACAATTTAAAGTGCAGGGATAACGTGTGAGGGCCACAATGATGATCATGACAGCAATAATATTTCTGATTGGTTTTTATAGGTACAAAGGGGGAACGTGGAAGAAGGTTTTTAAAATTTGTGATGTAGCGTGACTCCATTATCATGAGTAAGCATTTCTTTTTATTTCTAAGAATTGGCATCAACAAAAATGAGAACGATAATCTTCAAGGTGATAGTGTAAGTGGCAGGAGGAAGCGGTGTATATTGTTTTTTAAACATTATTTTTAGTATCATTATTTTTTAGGAGGAGGGTCAGTAATGCTTGTGAGGAGATGAATAAAGGAACAAGGTAACAGGAAAACCCTTATGATGAAAACAATTATTGAATCACGTTTTCCCTCGCCCGGACGCGGGTCACCGGGGCCCCCCTCTGGAGCCAGGCCTGGAGGAGGGGCTCGAAGGCGAGCGTCTGGTGGCCGGGCCTTCGCCCATGGGGCCCGGCCGGGCTCAGCCCGAAAAGGAAACGTGGGTTCCCCTTCCCATGGGCTCACCACCTGTGGGAGGGGCCAAAGGGGTCGGGTGCATTGCAAGCTGGGCGGCGGCCAAAGGCAGGTACCTTGGCGGTCTGATCCCCGGGTGCAGAAGCTGGCTCTTGGGACATGGAATGTCACCTCTCTGGCTGGAAAGGAGCCCGAGCTGGTGTGCGAGGCAGAAAAGTTCAGACTAGATATAGTCGGACTTGCCTCCACGCACAGTTTGGGTTCCGGTACAAGCCTTCTCGAGAGGGGCTGGACTCTCTTCCACTCTGGAGTTGCCCACGGTGAGAGGCGTCGAGCAGGTGTGGGTATACTTATTGCCCCCCGGCTGGGTGCCTGCACATTGGGGTTCACCCCAGGTGAACGAGAGGGTAGCCTCCCTCCGCCTTCGGGTGGGGGGACGGGTCCTGACTGTTGTTTGTGTCTATGCACCAAACGGCAGTTCAGAGTACCCACCCTTTTTGGAGTCCCTGGAGGAGGTGCTGGAGAGCGCTCCTTCTGGGGACTCCATCGTTCTACTGGGTGACTTCAATGCTCACGTGGGCAATGACAGTGAGACCTGGAAGGGCGTGATTGGGAGGAACGGCCCCCCCGATATGAACCCGAGCGGTGTTCTATTATTGGACTTCTGTGCTCGACACGGATTTTCTATAATGAATACCATTTTCAAACATAAGGGTGTCCATGTGTGCACTTGGCACCAGGACACCCTAGGCCGCAGTTCGATGATCGACTTTGTAGTCGTGTCATCGGAATTGCGGCCGCATGTTTTGGACACTCGGGCGAAGAGAGGGGCGGAGCTGTCAACTGATCACCACCTGGTGGTGGGTTGGCTCCGATGGTGGGGGAAGATGCCGGTCCGACCTGGCAGACCCAAACGTTCTGTGGGGGTCTGCTGGGAACGTCTGGCGGAATCCCCTGTCAGGAAGAGCTTCAACGACCACCTCCGGCAGAACTTTTCCCACGTCGCGGGGGAGGCGGGGGACATTGAGTCCGAGTGGACCTTGTTCCGCGCCTCTTTTGTTGAGGCGGCCGATCGGAGCTGTGGCCGTAAGGTCATTGGTGCCTGTCGTGGCGGCAATCCCCGAACCCGCTGGTGGACACCGGCGGTAAGGGATGGCGTCAAGCTGAAGGAGTCCTATCGGGCCGTTTTGGCCTGCGGGACTCCCGAGACAGCTGACAGGTACCGGATGGCCAAGCGGAACGCGGCTTCGGCGGTTGCTGAGGCAAAAACCCGGGCGTGGGAGGAGTTTGGCGAGGCCATGGAGAATGACTTCCGGACGGCTTTGAGGAAATTCTGGTCCACCATCCAGCGTCTCAGGAGGGGGTAGCAGTGCAACGTCAACACTGTTTACAGTGGAGATGGCGTGCTGCTGACCTCGACTCGGGACGTCGTGTGTCGGAGGGGAGAATACTTCGAAGACCTCCTCAATTCCACGACACGCCTTCCATTGTAGAGGCAGGGCCTGGGGACTCTGAGGCGGACTCTCCAATCTCTGGGGTTGAAGTCACTGAGGTAGTTAAAAAACTCCTCGGTGGCAAGGGTGGATGAGATCTGCCCGGATTTCTTAAGGGCTCTGGATGTTGTGGGGCTGTCATGGCTGACACGTCTCTACAGCATCGCGTGGACATCGGGGATAGTGCCTCTGGATTGGCAGACTGGGGTGGTGGTTCCCCTCTTTAAGAAGTGGGACCGGAGGGTGTGTCCCAATTACAGGGGAATTACACTCCTCAGCCTCCTTGGTAAGGTCTATTCAGGGGTGCTGGAGAGGAGGGTCCGTCGGGAGGTCGAACCTCGGATTCAGTGGACCAGCTCTTCACCCTCAGCAGGATCCTCGAGGGTGCATGGGAGTTCGCCCAACCAGTCCACATGTGTTTTGTGGACTTGGAGAAGGCGTTCGACCGTGTCCCTTCGGGAGTACGGGGTACCGAGCCAACTGATAAGGGCGGTTCGGTCCCTGTATCACCGATGCCAGAGTTTGGTCCGCATTTCCGGCAGTAAGTCGGATTCGTTCCCAGTGAGGGTTGGACTCCGCCAAGGCTGCCCTTTGTCACCGATTCTGTTTATAATTTTTATGGACAGAATTTCTAGGCGCAGCCGAGGCGTTGAGGGTGTCCGGTTTGGGGACCTCAGCATCGCGTCTCTGCTTTATGCAGACGACGTGGTGCTGTTGGCTTCTTCAGGCCGCGATCTCCAGCTCTCACTGGAGCGGTTCGCAGCCGAGTGTGAAGCGGTTGGGATGAGGGTCAGCACCTCCTAATCCGAGTCCATGGTCCTTGATCGAAAAAGGGTGGAATGCCCTCTCCAGATCGGGGATGAGATCCTGCCCCAAGTGGAGGAGTTTAAGTATCTTGGGGTCTTGTTCACGAGTGAGGGGAGGATGGAGCGCGAGATCGACAGGCGGATCGGTGCAGCGTCGGCAGTAATGCGGACTCTGTACCAGTCCGTTGTGGTAAAGAGAGAGCTGAGCCAAAAGGCAAAGCTCTCAATTTACCGGTCAATTTACGCTCCTACCCTCACCTATGGTCACGAGCAATGGGTCGTGACCGAAAGAACGAGATCCCGGATACAAGCGGCCGAAATGAGTTTTCTCCGCAGGAGAGCTATGTCTCTCAGCTGGCCTGGGAACGCCTTGGGATCCCCCGGGATGAGCTAGATGAAGTGGCTGGGGAGAGGGAAGTCTGGGAGTCCCTCCTGAAGCTGCTGCCCCCGCGACCCGACCCCGGATAAGCGGAAGAAGATGGATGGATGGTAACAGGAAAAGGGAGTGCTTTATAAATGTTTGTTTCTTTGCCAGGGGTAGTTATTTGGAGGGATGAATTTAAACTGAAAGAAAAACGGAACTGTTTAGTGGAAGAAATATGGGAAGGTGGGAATATTGAAGTTACAGCTCAACACAAAGTGTCAAATAGTCTAAGTGTGAGATGTGAGCAAACTAAATGGGGAGTCAAATCATGTTCCTGCATTATGCATATTTGCAAGCGATGAGAGGACAGGAGATCAGACAATTGACATTAATTTTGGATTTAAAATAAAAAAGGGAAATTTTAATTGAGGAGAAAATTTTGCGTGGGAAGGGTTCCTTTTACAATTTAATATTGTATGTTTTTTGTGTGTTGTGGGATGACAGTTTGTCTGTAATGGTGTATGAATGTCAAGTCTGTGCTTGTGGTGTGGTGTTTGTGTATTGTGAATGGTTAAAGTGATTCAAAGTTGGGGTCATGTGATCACAGCAGAGGATAACATTCCAGCAATCTCCTGGTTTAGTCGTTATCTCTCAGAGAGGACCCAACACGTAGTGTAACATGACTTCTGAGCTTAATAATGATACATGTGGTGTGCTGCAGGGATTGGTACTTGAACCTTTACTGTTTAGTATTCACTACATGCTTCCGCTTGGTGACATTATGCGTAAATACATTAGTTTTCATTGTTATACGGATGACAGCCAATCATATATGCCTTTAGATATGACAAATCCATGGGATTGCTGTAATCGTGAGGCATGTCTTGTTGACATTTAACAATGGATGCCTCTCAATGTCTTACTTCTTAACCCAGGCAAAACCGAGATGTTTATCATTGGCCCTGCTTGTCAACACCCCCTATTTAGGGACACCACTGTAAATATTGATACATTTACTATTACCCAACGTTATTCTATAACTAATCTCGGTGTTATATTTGACCAAACGTCTTTCAAAAACGCATTAAGAACATTATTGGAACTGCATTTTTTCACATCCCCAATATTGCTAAGATCCGTCCCATTCTTTCAACACGTGATGCAGAAATTATTATACATGCGTTTGTTGCGTCGCGCCCAGATGATTGTAATGTTTTATTTTCTGGTCTTTCTATATCTATTATTAAAAGTTTACAGCTAGTACAAAACACAGCGGCTTGATTGCTCACAAGAACCAGAAAAGTACAAGCTGTTGTGCGGGCCACATTCAATTAAGTTTTCAGAATTTGCTGCGGGCCAATAAAAACTGGACCGCGGGCCGCAGTTGGCCTGTTTGGACACCCCTACTATAGAATATTGCATGGCTTAGCACGTTCCTATCTAGTCGACCTAGTTGTCCTTCGCTCACAAAGCGCTGTTCTTTTAGTGACCACAAGGCCCAAAAAGAAGTCTCCTGGGTCTAGAACCTTCTCTATTCGGGCTCCAGAGCTTTAGAATGCCCTACCCACAGATATCAGAGCTGCTACCTCAGGAGAAGCATTCAAGACTCTATTAGAAACCCATTACTTGACGTCATATGATGGCGCCGCGGATGGCAGCCACGGTGAGTCGCTCTCTGTTTATTTGTCTTATTTTCTGTGTTTTCGGTGTCCTCTGCTGTCCATCCCGGATCACTTTTACCAGAGAAGCGCTTTTAAACATCGGACATCGGTCTTCTTCTGGTATTTTCTCTCCTGTTCTCGCCGATTCAGACTGTTTGTCGGAGATTCTAGCCGGAGCGGCGGTGCTGTACAAGCTAGCGCGACGACGGCGGCGCGGAAAACGAGCGGGAGCACTCGTAAGGCTGAGGCAGAGAGGGTTCCGTTCTGCCTTACCGTCAATTCATCTGGCGAATGTCCGCTCCCTGGCGAACAAGATGGATGAACTGCTGCTCCTCACTTCAAGGAACACGGACTTCAGCAGATCCGCTGCGCTGTGCTTTGTGGAAACGTGGCTTAGCGAACGAATCCCCCACCACGCCGTGGAGCTAGCCGGGTTCAGGCTAATGCAAGCAGATCGCAGCGCGGAGCTCTCCGGAAAATCAAAGGGAGGTGGTCTCTGTTTCTACATTAATGAACGTTGGTGTACTGATGTCACGGTGTTGAAAGAGTTTTGCAGCCCTCTCCTAGAAACACTTTTCATAAACTGCCGGCCGTTCTATTCACCACGGGAGTTCTCCTCGATCGTCATGGCGGATGTTTACATCCCACCACACGCACCTGCGAGTGAAGCCACGCAGATGCTGGCTGACCAGGTAACAGACATGGAGAAACTTCTACCAAACTCACTAATCATTGTTCTGGGTGATCTTAACAGGACGAACCTCGCACACGAACTCCCCAGATACAGACAGCACGTAACGTGTCCCACCAGAGGGGCACAGACTCTGGACCACTGCTACACCGTGATCAAGGATGCATACCACTCTGCGGCTCGTGCAGCTTTAGGACTCTCGGACCACTGTCTAGTTCATCTGATCCCGGCCTACAGGCAGAAACTAAAAACTTCTAAGCCTGTGGTGAGGACTGTGAGGAAGTGGACAGTGGAGTCAAGACAGGACCTCAAAGCCTGCTTTGACTGCACCGATTGGGGAGCTTTCGAAGCTGCAACTTCAGACTTGCATGAACTCACTGACACATCATACATCAGTTTTGGTGAGGATCTGTGTGTGCAGACTAAGACCTTCTGCACGTACAACAACGACAAACCTTGGTTTACACCGAACCTCGGGACGCTGCGCAAAGTCAAGGAGGAGGCCTACAGGAGCAGCGACCGCGACCCGTTCAGGCAGACCAGAAACACACTGAACCGAGAGGTCAGGAAAGCCAGGAGGTGTTACGGGGAGAGCCTGAAGAGACACCTCTCTCCCAATCCTGATCCCTCAACAGTGTGGAAAGGTCTGCAGAGCATCACGGGCTACAAGAAACGAACCCCCTGTCCTGTGGAGAGCCCAAGGCTAACCAGCAACAAGTTCTACTGCAGGTTTGATCGGTCCTCCCACACAACGGGACTTCCCGCACTACAATCTACATACTCACCTCTCCCCACAACTGCTCTGTCCACACCTCTATCATCGCTGTCACCCACTCTCTCTCTTGCAGAGGCCGCGCCCGCACTCCAGGTCCGTGAGGAGGAAGTGCGCCAGATGTTCCGGAGACAAAAGACCAGGAAGGCACCGGGCCCAGACGGCGTGTCACCTTCCTGCTTGAAAGTCTGCGCTGAGCAGCTGGCCCCCACCTTTGCACGGATCTTCAACCGTTCTCTGGAGCTGTGTGAGGTGCCCTCGTGCTTCAAGAGCTCCACCATCGTTCCAGTGGCCAAGAAGCCCGCCATCACAGGTTTGAATGACTATAGACCCGTCGCACTGACATCTGTGGTCATGAAATCTTTCGAGAAGTTAGTGCTGAACAACCTGAAGGAGGTCACGGGCCCCCTGCTTGACACCCTCCAGTTTGCCTACCGGGCAAACAGGTCAGTGGATGATGCGGTCAACATGGGACTGCACTACATCCTGCACCACCTGGACCCCCCAGGAACGTACGCCAGGATCCTGTTCGTGGACTTCAGCTCGGCGTTCAACACCATCGCTCCTGACATCCTCCAACAGAAGCTCATCCAGCTTGCGGTGCCTGCCTCCACCTGTCAGTGGATCACCAGTTTCCTGACCAACAGGAGACAGCGTGTGAGGCTGGGGGGCATCACATCTGACACCCGGACCACCAATACTGGAGCCCCTCAGGGGTGCGTCCTCTCCCCACTGCTCTTCTCTGTCTACACCTATGATTTCTCCTCAGGTGACTCTCCTGTGAAGCTCCTGAAGTATGCAGACGACACCACTCTCATCGGACTGATCCAGGATGGTGATGAGACTGCGTACAGACAGGAGGTGGAGCGACTGGTCCGCTGGTGCAGCCAAAACCACCTGGAGCTGAACCCGCTCAAGACCGTGGAGATGACAGTGGATTTCAGGCGAGTCCCTTCACCACTTTTACCCCTCACTATCCGCAGTAATCCGGAAGAAGGCCCAGCAGAGACTGTACTTCCTGAGACAGCTCAAGAAGTTCAACCTGCCGCGAGAGCTTCTGAAGACCTTCTACACTGCCATCATCCAGTCTGTCCTCTGCACCTCCATCACTGTCTGGTTTGGATCGGCCTCCAAACAAGACAAGCACAGACTGCAACAGACAATCAGGACTGCAAAAAAGATCATTGGAATCAACCTCCCATCTATCCAAGACTTGTACTTGTCCAGGACCAGGAAACGTGCAAGGAACATCTCTACAGACCCTTCTCACCCAGGTTGCAGCCTGTTTGAACTACTCCCCTCCGGACGGCGTTACAGAGCTCGGTACGCCAAAACCAGCAGACACAGACAGCTTCTTCCCCCAGGCTCTTGCTCTGATGAACTCACACCACTCTTACAGTCTCAGAGTCATTACTATGCAGTAACATCCTGCTCTCCACACCTTTTTTGAATCTGTCTACACTGTTTGTACTATGTGTCCTCTCTGCATCCATTGCAGCCTGGTCATCCTGGAAGAGGGACCTTCCCATCTGTGGTCTCTTCTCAAGGTTTCTCATTTCCCCTAGCTGGAGTTTTGAGTTTTTCCTTGCCCTTTTGGGAGTTTAAGATCAGCGGATGTTTGAGAATATTTGCCATTTTTCACATGTCCTGTGTTGTTAGTCACCTAAATGTTGAACAGAGGCTGTGATGTACCGAAGTCAAATTCCTTGTTTGACACGCTCAAGAACTCTTGAATCTTGAATTACCGTTTTTTTCCATGTATATTGCGCAAAATTTAAATAATTTATTGTCCTAAAATCTAGGGTGCGCATTATGCATGGGTACAATTTTTTAAAATTATTATTATTATTATTTTTTTTTTTTTTAAAGAAAATTAAGGTACAACAATTTTTGAAGAAAATCTTGTCACAGATGGAGTGTGGAAAGGAGCAGGGCGACCAAGTGCAGCTTGGACCAGGGTTCATTGGAGGAACTCAAAACACAGACATGGTAAACTAACATAACTCTAACAAAACCAACAACAGGACTGACCAACAAAGACGTGGAACAAAAAGACAGGGTAACATTACCAAAGACAGGAACAGAAACTTGCGTTATTGTCAAATATTGTTTGTTTTTTAATCGCGGACTGGACGTCATACGGAGGCAGTATCACTGCGCATGCGCACTATGGATCCGATGCGAATAGTCCTCTTCTCTTCTTGACTGACAATGAATGTAATAGTTTAATACAATCAGCAAATAACAAAATGCAGATTACAGGTAATATTTTATTTCACAACACTTTGCCTTGTTCCTTTCGTCTCTGCTGTTCACTTCAAACACGCTCCATACGAACGCAATGCTCTCGTATCAGACGCTTGCTCGATCACCTGCTCGTTTGCTGTCACAATGTACCCTACACAAATCCGAAACATTTGTTGCGGCTCCGAGTCGCGACAAGGGGCAAGTTTTGGTTTCCAAGGGTGTTTTTATTCCTCTTCAACTTCTCTCCCACACAGAGCCGCCTTTTTCACATGTCCGCACGTCACTTTCCTCTTTTCATTTTCACCTAACTGATCGCGGTGGTGCCTTTACGGGCAGTCGGAGAAATCAACGCCAATAAAAAAATACATCCAGCCTAGTTAAGACCATACCAAAGACTATAAAAATGGGACCCATTGCCTCCCTGCTTGGCACTCAGCATTAAGGGTTGGAATTGGGGGGTTAGATCACCAAATGATTCCCGAGCGCGGCGCCGCTGCTGCTCATTCACGGTAGAGAACGGTACTTTGCTAATGAATGAATTACTTTGAATTAACCTAGGTTGGTCAATTCGACTGCACTTTGTGCTCTCTCTCCTGATAAAGGTAAAAGGTAAAGACCCAATGATTGTCACACACACGTCTGGGTGTGGCAAAATTTGTCCTCTGCATTTAACCCATCCCCGAGGCGAGCAATGAGCCGCAGCGGTGCCACACTCGGGAATCATTTGGTGATCTAAACCCACAATTCCAACCCTTAATGCTGAGTGCCAAGCAGGGAGGCAATGGGTCCCATTTTTATAGTCTTTGGTATGGTCTTAACTAGGCTGGATGTATTTTTTTATTGGCGTTGATTTCTCCGACTGCCCGTAAAGGCACCACCGCGATCAGTTAGGTGAAAATGAAAAGAAGAAAGTGACGTGTGGACATGTGAACATATTCTTTGGAATGACCAGGCCGGGGTTTGAACCCACAACCTTCCAGTTTTAGGGCGGACACTCTACCACTAGGCCATTGAGCTGGCTTGGGGAGAGTGCTAGGTGACGCCCAAACTGAAAGTGGCTTTCTGGATTCCACGGCAAGTAATCGGTAAGGTATCTGAGGTGAACCACATGCACAGGCGCTGCCATGATGACTGAGGGCGTTTTCCTGCAGCTCTTCATTTGACTATGGACATCTGCATTAGCTTTTCTTTGTATTGCTTCATATTGTGTGTTAAAAGTTGCCCACTCTGCATCCTTTGTCACCTGATCATCCTGGACGGGGGATCCACCCATCTGCAGTCCCTTCTCAAGGTTTGTAATTTTTCCCCAGTTTTTTTTTTTTTTAGGTTTTCCTTGCCCTCTCGAGAGTTAAGATCAGGAGATGTCGAGAATAATTGTCAACTGTGGCCACGTAAAGCCCCTTGAGACGTTTTTGTGATTAAGGGCTATATACAGTATTTTCTGCACTATAAGGCGTACTGTTAGGGTTAATAGAGTATTTTGATTGTAATCTTATGTTGGAATGTGGAATATAATGATTAACCAAACCTGTCCTGTTCTCACAACGGAGTAAAATAAAGTGCTTGCATTCTCTGCACTGGTTGACCAGCTGCAGAGGAAGCAATCCAAGTTATTCTGTTTACATTAGATCGTAAAACACCCCGTGCTCTGATTTTACCAGACGCCGGGGGTTCACCAAACCTGTCACCCCCACCCTGCTTTCTCTCAATAAATATACTCTTGCAAGAGACCAAAGGCAGACTGCGTTCGAACATCTCTGTATCTACAGTGACAAACGTTTTCTCCACTTGCAAGTGCTAATAAAAGGGCATACTGTCTCCCGTGCACTGTTAGAATGGTCCTCACTCTAACTTATTTGCAAGAATCACGCAAATAAGTTAGAGTGAGCGCCACTCTTAACAGTGCACCTTCATTGAATCTTTTAGTTTAGAAATGTTTTCATACATAGGGCGCACCGGATTAAAAGCTGCATAGAAGCTACTGCATCAAACTGGGGTTGACTAGGGTTGTTATGCATCCACTAGATGGTGGTGTGCTAAAGGGAATGTCAACCCAGTCAATGAGGTAAAAAAAGTCCAACTCCATATGAAAGTGATACGGTTTGGCTTCTTACTTGGTCCAGCAACCCCACTCATTTTCGATGGTCATATACTTTTTTTATTTTAAAAGAAAAAAACGAGTGCGTGCGTTGATGCGTAATGCATTGATTAGCTTGTTAGCTTTGGCGCCGGGTTTGTGTATGCGCAGCCAAACTGCTGCGGTGAGGGCTATCTACTGCGCATGTGCGGTTCACTGTGATTGCCTTCCGACACGCTTACCTGTATGTCAATCAAGCGATGTGATGAATTCTAGCCTGTAGAAAAAGCCTGTCATGCGATCGACCAGAAGTAGCTTACTTCAGTGATGCCCCTGACCACGGTTGCCGTAATGCTGAAAGTGATGCGACCTTGTAATTTACTAGTGGTACTGAAATGTACTGAAACACTTTGGCAGAGCTCTGTATACAACCAGTATGGATAAGAAAAGTCATCAATTGATCCATATATAAGGTACTCTGCATTATAAGGCGCACTGTGTTTTTGCAGTAAATTATAAGCTTCTAAATGCGCCCTATAGTGCGGAAACTACGGTAAATCAATTTCACTTGATTTGATTGTGTGGAGTTTGCATGTTCTTGCCATGCCTGCGTGGGTTCCTTCAGGTCCTCTGGTTTCCTCTCACATTCCAATGATATAACTGACCACCAGCCAGGGCTGGTATCAAGTGACTGACTGGTGGTTGAGAACACAACGATAATGTGTGAAGTTTGGAATAACATCACTTGACAGATCTGAAAATGGTTTTCACACTGACGGTTCAGAATGAGAGCAATGGCTGAACCTAATCAAAGATAGGTGTGAAATAAATGCTGGTCTCATATTCAATAGTGCTACGGCATTCAAAACTGTTAGCAAGTTGATACATTTTTCCTTCACTAGAAATAAACCTTTAGTCTTAAAATTCCATCCATCCATCCATCCATCCATCCATCCATCCATCCATCCATCCATCCATCCATCCATCCATCCATCCATCTTCTTCCGCTTGTCCGGGGTCGGGTTGCGGGGGCAGCAGCATGCCCCCTCGAGGATCCTGCCGAGGGTGTAGAGCTGGTCCACTGTTCCACGCCCAGGACGAAAGCCACACTGCTCCTCCCGAATCCGAGGTTTGACCTCCCGACGGACCCTCCTCTTCAGCATCCCTGAATAGACCTTACCAGCTTGACTCCTTATAGGACTCCTTCTTCGGCTTCACGGCATCCCTTACCGCCGGTGTCCACCAGCGGGTTCGGGGATTGCCGCCACGACAGGCGCCAACGACCTTACGGCCACAGCTCCGGTCGGCTGCCTCAACAATGCAGCAGGGGATCGGACCGTCAAGGTCCCCGCCTTTGGCCGCTGCCCAGCTCACTTTGCACCCGACCCCTTTGGCCCCTCCTACAGGTGGTGAGCCCATGGGAACGGAAGTCTTAAATTTACTTTTTATATTTTTTATTTGGTAAGCATTGCTGGGCAGCTCGGTAGGGCATTGGTTAGCACATCTGCCTCACAGTTAGGAGGGTGCGGGTTCCGGCCCTCCCTGTGTGGAGTCTGCATGTTCTCCCTGTGCCCGCATGGGTAGAGCATTTTATCGATTAATCGATGTGTATCGATGAATCGTTACACCCCTAATTATTATACATGTATGACAAACCTGTTTTCAGGCCCAATCTTTTGTTTAACAAAGATAAGTAAAGGCTTTCCTACAAATAACTACAGTTTAATGATAATTTTAATCATCAATACGAAGTGCGTACTGTATAGTAGGACAAATTGTGACTCACACATATTTCACTAAGCCTCTGACTGTGCCGCTGCGGCCTGACTCCGCTCTGTAGTGTCTTTTTTTTAAGCTATAACACAATGCACTGTGAAAAAAAAACGTGAAGCAGCTACGCCGTGAAAGGTGAACAGCAATTTAGTATTACTACTGTATAATTTTCTCAAACAGGTTTCATATTTATTAATTGTAAAGAAATAAAGAAAACATTATTGTGTTTACAAGTTTAATTTCAAAGTACATGAAAAACCTAAGGTGAATGTGATTAGCATAGCATAACAAGAAACAAAAGTGAATACATGAAACATTAACGCGGTGCACATGCTCACATCATGTGATCGTGCCCCCCTTCCAGCCAAAAGTACATGTTGGGATGTAATCAGACAAAGACAGCACTTCACTGCCAGAAGGCCAAATATGCATGAGGTATTTGTGGATTGCAATGATATGCTGCAATAATGTCATACACTTGAGGGAATTTTAGTGTGCAGGTGGAGGTGATTGCAGTGTACATACAAGTGCATGCACAAACCGGAGCACCGTGTGGATATCGGATATACGTGCATTAATATAGATATAAATAAACTAATCAAATGCCACCCACCATCATTAATTTGCACCCATGGAATGTGAAGCTAAGACTGTATACAGACACACACACATACACGTGTGTTGGTGCTAATCAATAGGGCAGCCGTGTGTCCCCACAGCACCGCCAACTGACAGAACCTTGTTGAAAGGAGTGGGGCGACCGTTGATTATCACATGATGGATGCAGCCGTGGAAAGCGGGGAGGCCTGGTGATGCGGTGATGCCATCTGATGGACAGGATGAGGAGTGCAAATTGTTATGACAACAGTTTAAACCTAGAGTAGATGATTTGTTTCCAGGTTCGATTGATTAACAGAGGACACTGTACAGTACTAACCGGGAACGCCTCCGAGGTATACTACTTCTCTGACCCCTGCTGAGCGGCCATATTTGGGTCCGGCGCCACTCTGACTCTCTGCATCTACATGGAGTTTCAGGACGTTCTTCTTCTTTACCACTGAAGACCAACAGCGCGGCATGAGCCATCAAAGGGAACGTGATGGTGGCGTGCATCTCGGTTGTGTCACTGACCTGCGATGGTGTGCCAACGTCCATTGCAGAGTGCCTCTTCTGGGACCAACAACAACAAGGCATCACCTTTACCGCTGTTCATGGACAGCAGCACCTAAACACAGTACACAACAGGCAAAGTTTCCATTACAGGTTCTAAAACAGCCTGGCCTCACTCTGGCCTCCATTACTTCTCTATTACAGCAGGCACCAATGAATTGTGCGAGACTGCACCGAACACTCGTAGTTCACACGGTTCTGCCACAAGATTTCAAGAGTTTAGGCCACTGGCAATTCCAAATATTAATCACAGTTGCATAATGTGCTGCCACAAATTATACCTGATTAAATGCGCAGAAGTTTTCACACAGATGAAAAATCTATTTCTAGGTTTGTCAGCAAAAGACAGCCAGTCGCTGCCAAGACACACTGTATATACAGTACACATATGCTGTTTTACAACAATACTTAAACATATTTACAATTTCATGTTCACTGATAGTAAAATAAAATAGTAATGTTTGTGGTAGGCGGCTCGGTGGAGCACTGGGTAGCACGTCCGCCTCACAGTTAGGAGGGTGCGGGTTTGATTCCACCACCGGCCCTCCCTGTGTGGAGTTTGCATGTTCTCCCCGGGCCCGCGTGGGTTTTCTCCGGGCACTCCGGTTTCCTCCCACAGCACATAGTGAACACGGCTGGTAAGATTATTGGTGCTTCGCTCCCCTCCTTGAAGGACATTTACACCTCCCATCTCACCCGCAAGATGACCACGATTGTGAGTGATGTGAGTCACCCCGCTCACTCTTTGTTCGAGCTTCTGCCCTCTGGGAAGAGGTACAGAAGCCTGCGCTCCCGCACCACCAGACTCTCAAACAGCTTCATACTCCAGGCAGTCAGGATCCTGAACTTGCTTCCCCGTTCTGCGTAGCGTCCTGTACTTTTACTGTATGCACACTGGCTTTTATTCGTTGTGTTATCTATTTATTTATTATTTATTGTTACTCTTATTTATTGTTTCTGCCTTCTTGTTTTTTATATTGCGTTGTTTACTTGTGTGTCTATCGTGTAATATGTCTTGTCACCGTGGGATTTGGAAAACGTAATTCCGATGTCTTTGTGTGTCTCGGCATGTGAAGATGTTGACAATAAAGCAGACTTTGACTTTGACATCCCAAAAACATGCTTGGTAGGCCGATTGAAGACTCCAAATTGTCCCTAGGTATGAGTGCGAGTGCAAATGGTTGTTTGTCTCTGTGTGCCCTGCGATTGGCTGGCAACCGGTTCAGGGCGTCCCCCGCCTACTGCCCGATGACGGCTGGGATAGGCTCCAGCACGCCCGCGACCCCCGTGGGGACTAAGCGGTTCAGAAAATGGATGGATGGATGTTTGTGGTAACACTTTTATTGAGTAACGTGCACCTTACTGGGTCCTTTCAATTGAATGAGAGGTCACTCTTAGTGAGGTCACTGCCACCCTTGCGTGTTATTGTGAGACATGGGGAGGAAATATGACGCAGTGTTACCTCTCCTCTGCGCAGTGTCAAGATCAAATGCTGGCCTGATGTCCTCCCAGCATGCAACAGCAACCCAGAATCGGACAACGGACGGACTTCCAGTCGGATCTCCAGGTCGCCACCCAGAGCTAGCAGCTCATCTGCAGGAAGTTCAGGAATTTCACATTGTCATCACACAATGCAACAAACAACAGTGAGAAGATGGTTGCTCACCGACGACCACATGTCCTCCCTTGCCGGTGAAGAAGGCACCGGGCTGCAGAGGCTTCTGGAAACAGGGTACCACACCCTGGCTGTGGGCGGGGACTCCCACAGGGCTCTCATTCATGATCAGCTGACGAACGCAGCCAACGAAGCCAGGCAAGGCAGTAGACGTTGGAGATTGCGGCGGAACTCCTCCCACATACAACGGTGCACTGATGCGTGTGCGGTCTCCTGCAGGAATCTTCCTGGACTGAGCGCCAACGCCATCCACAATCATATTGATCTTGTCCTTGTCACGCTTAATGAATACCTGAGGACACAGCCAAACCGCCATCTTAGGTTTCGTTGTAAAGCGTCACGTGACCTCATTTCATTGACCTCACCGTGTGCCAGTATTTGTCGTCCATCCTGGTGCGGCTGCGCAGGCTAACCTTCCTCTTCTTTCCCAGTGACAACAGCAAATGACCCTCCGACACAGCCAAAGACAGGATGCCACCTGACGCGTAGAGGATCAAACCTTCCGATGAATTGATCCTCACAGCTATGGAGATGTGAGGCCTGTGCACAGAGCACCCCTTATTAACATGGTAAAATTATTTGAACATTATTATAGTAACTATAAAAATTAGTAGGGCTTGCTACATTGCTTTACTGTGTAATGGAAATGTTGCAAGTGGACCTGACCTCTTCATTACCAAGACCCCCAATGCCAGACTTCCACACCATGCTGGTGCCTCATCCAGTCACAAGAAATCACCATAGAATGCCAACGTTTTACTTTAACGTGTGTTTGCAAACCCGCAATAAGGAAACTTACGTTGTCACACAAAAGCTTTCCCCCACTACTGGTTGTGTTTTCAAACTACCCTGAACATGACATTGTGTCATTTTTCCGGCTTTGAAGATGCAAGGACCTGATAAAAATTCCCTCCTCCCAGCAAGGGTCAACCCCAACCACTGCTAGACCAAGACTGACCCCCAGGGATGAACGTAAGAACTGTAGCTACAAATTCTATGCCGTTTTACCCAGGGAATGCTTCTTGAAATGCAATATATTTTAATGTCTGCTTGTGTAACAATTACTGTGCTCAAACTTGCTAGAAGATGCATTGATGAATCCACTAGGCCAGCAGATGATTTGGTACCGTGCCGCACAAGAAAGTACCAGTAACTTGCATTATTTCCACTGTCGCTCTGATGAACTCACACCACTCATAGAGACTCAGCGACATCCCTGTGCAATAACATCCTGCTCTCGCCACTTAAATGTTGTTAGTTACCTGAAAGTTGTCAGTCACTTAAATGTTGTACAGAGGCTGAGAGCAACCGGAGAAAAATTCCCTGTTCTGCATGCACAAACTTGGTCAATAAAGCTGATTCTGATTTATCCGAGTCTGAACAAGCTTTTATTTTGAAAAATGGAATGGATTCTCTCCTACACCTCGTTTAGTGAACAAAACATAACATTACCGTATTTTTCGGACTAAAAGTCGCTCCGGAATATACGTCGCATTAGCCATAAAATGCACAATAAAGTGAACAAAAATACATATAAGTCGTTCCGGAGTATAAATCGCATTTTGGGGAAAATTTATTCGACAAAATCCAACACCAAGAACAGACATGAGCGAGCAACAACAGGCTAAACGAAACGGTATGCTAACGTGACATAAACACAAACGAAGTGCTGAGAACGGGCCTGACGTAACGTTGACTGTTATCCAAATAACTATAACATAAATAACACCTTTATCAAACCATCTGTGTCACTCCAAATCATTAAATCCATCGATCGTCCTTTATGTCAACAATGCTGGGTGCGCGCCCGCCGCTGACCACGGTTGCACTTCAAATTATTCCACAGGCCCATATAACGATATATAAATTATATATCAAATAACTATTATAAAAGCAATAATATTATCAAACCATCAGTGTCACTCCAAATCATTAAATCCATCGACCGTGTCATGCTGTCCTGTTTTGTGGGCTGTCTTGTCGTGTCATGTTACTTCCTGTTTTATTGTTGTAACCAGGGCTGTGGACTCGTCGGATTTTTGCACCGAGTCCGAGTCCGGCCTCTTGACCAGGAGTCCGAGTCCGGCTGTCCATTTTTTCTGTTAATTCATGTGACTGCTTAGTCTTTATTCAAGGCTAATTTAGATCAAAATCTAAATAATTAAAACAGTTTTGTGATGGCTTTGTCTTTATTAAACATATAAACGAATACAATAAACATATACTTTCAAGTTTTAATCATTAATTACACCATTATAGCTCAGACATTTATCTAAACACAAATAATTAGTGACGACCCCACAACTATCGAAACATCAATGATATAAGCTGGGTGACATAATCGTCCTTGACATTGGTACATAATGTAAACATTAGCCTAAGTGCAACTCAACGTGGCCGCATTGATCGTAACTTACTCTCCGTTTCCCCCCCAAATCTAGAGGCAAAACATTGTTCTCTTGCTGCTCCCGGTGTTGTGCTTGATTTGGTTCCCCCGTGAGATCTTGTTCCCCCTGCCGCGGTAGCGCGCACGCCTTATTTGGAAAGCGAAAAACCGATGTCGTACGGCGTCAGCACTATGTTGTTTTCAATAAAAACATGAAGAACTCACGTTTGCGTCAGTCAATTTTAAATTTTATAAAGGATTATTCTCATTTGATGTCTTTAAATTCATCCGCGTTCTACCATTGAAGCGGGGTGCATGAATAAAATGGAACGTATTTTTTTTATTGTCGGACTCGGTGGACTCGGTCAAAATCAGAACCGAGTCCGAGTCCGGCAAAAATGACCGAGTCCGACCGAGTCCACAGCCCTGGTTGTAACTCATTTCAGTTTGTGGGTCCTTCCTCTGCACGTCAGTCCACTTGACTTCCTGGTTCCCCGACTGCGTACACCTGTGTCGTTGGCCTGATTGTCTGCACCTGTGCCCTCCTCCTCCCGGGCGTGTATATAGCCTGCGTCTCCCCCTTGGCTTTTGCCAGTGCGTCTTGCTTGTCACGAACACTAGCGATCCCGAAGTCACAGAAATTCCCCGAGAAAGCCTAGATAGAAGATACCTTTTGCCCAAGCTCTGTGTTCTGTTTCGTTGGATTTTTGCCTTAGTGTTTCCCTCAGTTTGAGGCGTTTTTTGTTTGCTGTTCTCAGCCTTTTTTCCCTCGTGTTGAGGCGCTTTTTGTTTTTGGTGCTGCCTTACGTTGGAGAAAATAAAACACCTTTGGTTGGAACTCTGCATTCGAGTCCTCTCCCTGCTCCAAGCCTGACAGATCGTCCTTTATGTCAACAATGTCGGGTGCGTGCCGCTGACGGCGGTTGCACTTCAATATATTCCACAGGCCCATATAACAATATATACTAAATGATATATCAAATAATTATTATATAAGCAATAATATTATCAAACCATCTGTGTCACTCCAAATCATTAAATCCATCCGATCGTCAACAATGCGCGCCGCTGACGGCGGTTGAACTTCAAAATATTCCACAGCCCCATATAATTATAAACAACAATTTTATCAAACAATCTCTGTCACTCCAAATCATTAAATCCCATGATCAAATCCTTTGTCCTTTATGTAAAACACCGCCGCGTATGGGCCGCAGTCGCAGTTCAGATTACAGTAATCCCTTGCTACATCGCCGTTCGTTTATCACGGTTTCACTACATCAGGGATTTTTGAATTTTGAAAATTTGTGAAAAAACTCACATATAAGTCGCTCTGAGTATAAATTGCCCCCCCCCACCCAAATTATGAAAAGTTTGAAAAAAAAAAACGCGATTTATAGACCGAAAAATACGGTACTCATGTTATGTTGTTGGCATGATGTTATGAGGACGCTGCAATTAAAGTTGCATAGGTGTTTGTATACAGAATTCAACCATGAAACTAAGGGTTGAAGTGTGTGTTGGGACTGTGGTGTGTGTTCTTTCTATTCCTCGTTTTACGAGTATGTTCAGCAAAGTTTTTTTGTGACACACCTGCATCTCCTTTCCTTTGGCATCACAATGCCATTGTTTTTTTGCTGGTCGTATAATTTTATTTTGTTGGATTTATCCGTGGCGGCTCGGTGGTGCGCTGGGTAGCACGTCCGCCTCACAGTCAGGAGGGTCCGGGTTCAATTCCACCTCCGGCCCTCCCTGTGTGGAGTTTGCATGTTCTCCCCGGGCCCGCGTGGGTTTTCTCCGGGCACTCCGGTTTCCTCCCACAGCACATAGTGAACACGGCTGGTAAGATTATTGGTGCTTCGCTCCCCTCCTTGAAGGACATTTACACCTCCCATCTCACCCGCAAGATGACCACGATTGTGAGTGATGTGAGTCACCCCGCTCACTCTTTGTTCGAGCTTCTGCCCTCTGGGAAGAGGTACAGAAGCCTGCGCTCCCGCACCACCAGACTCTCAAACAGCTTCCACATTCCAAAAACATGCTTGGTAGGCCGCTACGGTTGAGCGTTCTCTCGCGCTCTCTCTCTCACTCTCTCTCGCTCTCGCACGCACACGCACACACGCAAACCGGATATCATACGGAGGCCGCCATTACAGATGCGCAGAACGGATGCGCAAGACACGTCAGCTATATAAAGAGCGAGAGTTCAGTTCTCTACCTAAATCCGTATTACAGGTAATATTTTATTTCACAACACTTTGCCTTGTTCCTTTCGTCTCTGCTGTTCACTTCAAACACGCTCCATACGACCGCAATGCTCTTGTATTAGACGCTCGCTCGATCACCTGCTAGTTTGCTGTCTGTCACAATGTACCCTACACAAATCCGAAACATTTGTTGCGGCTCCGAGTCACGACGAGGGGCAAGTTTTGGTTTCCAAGGGTGTTTTTATTCCTCTTCAACGTCTCTCCCATACAGAGCCGCCTTTTTCACGTCCGCACGGAGCGCGGTGGTGCGTTTACGGGCAGTCGGAGAAATCAACGCCAACAAAGAAAATGACATCCAGCCTAGTTAAGACCATACCAAAGACTATAAAAATGGGACCCATTGCCTCCCTGCGTGTGTGACGATCATTGGGACTTTAAAAAAAATAAAAAATAAAAATAAAAATTAAAAAAATTAAAGAAAAAAAAAATTAAAAAATTTTTGTACCCATGTATAATGCGCACCCTAGATTTTAGGACAATAAATTAGTTAAATTTTGCGCACTATACACGGAAAAAAACGGTAAATAAAAATCAACAAAATAACTGCCAACAAATTAATATAATTGTTGTTGTTTCTTACCGTTTTTTTCCGTGTATAGTGCGCCCCCATGTATAGTACGCACCCCTAACAATGGCATGCTGATGCTGGAAAAAAGCTTGTACCCATGTATAATACGCACCCAATTTTTATGAATTTTTTTTAATTTCTTTTTTAATTTTTTTTTTTTTTTTTTTTTTTTTAAGTCCCAAAGATCGTCACACACGCAGGGAGGCAATGGGTCCCATTTTTAAAGTCTTTGGTATGGTCTTAACTAGGCTGGATGTCATTTTTTTTGTTGGCGTTGATTTCTCCGACTGCCCCTAAACGCACCACCGCGCTCCGTGCGCACACGGCGGCTCTGTATGGGAGAGACGTTGAAGAGGAATAAAAACACCCTTGGAAACCAAAACTTGCCCCTCGTCGTGACTCGGAGCCGCAACAAATGTTTCGGATTTGTGTAGGGTACATTGTGACAGACGGCAAACTAGCAGGTGATCGAGCGAGCGTCTGATGCAAGAGCATTGCGGTCGTATGGAGCGTGTTTGAAATGAACAGCAGAGACGAAAGGAACAAGGCAAAGTGTTGTGAAATAAAATATTACCTGTAATACGCATTTTGTTATTTGCTGATTGAAACTGCTAATTAAACTGTGAATTGAAACTAATAGGTGGAGAACTGAACTCTCGCTCTTTATATAGCTGACGTGTCTTGCGCAACCGTTCTGCGCATCTGTAATGGCGGCCTCCGTATGACGTCCGGTCCGCGATGGAGATTAAAAAACAAACAATATTTGACAATAACACACCATCGAGGATTGCACCATCGCATCAAACGATGTGTCGTCAATTATGAATTTTACTAAGTGTGTTGGGCAGGATGGCTGAATGCGATGCGCGATTGACAACAAACAAGAAGAAAGGTGAGTTTTATTTCGGGGGAGATTTGTCATGTCTCGTCCCCAGTTTTGCTATGTGTCTAGGTTGCCATAGTTTCTGTTCGTGTCACCCCGCTCTTCCTGTGTCACCTCAATCGATGTAACGTGTTTTGTATTTAAGTCCTGTCTGCCCCTCGCTCACCGTTGGATCATTGCATGTGTTACTGTCATTCTGTTCCTGTCTTTGGTAATGTCACCCTGTCTTTTTGTTCCACAACTTTGTCGGTCAGTCCTGTTGTTGGTTTTGTTGTACCATGACTTTATTTAAAAAAAAAAAAAAAAAAAATTAAAAAAAAAAAAAAAAATTTTTTCTTTGTACCCATGTATAATACGCACCCCAGATTTTAGGACAATAAATTAGTAAAATATTGCGCACTATACACGGAAAAAAACGGTAACTTTAACTAACTCAATCACTCTGTTATTCTTAAATGTAAAAACCTGTGTAGACTTGACACAACCAATCGACTATTTCTTCTAAATATACCTTTGAAATGTCGTTATTTTATAATTTTTCTTTATCCTAATTCCAGAAAGCAAGTTCTTTCCATCTCTCAAATTTTGTTTCATTAGGGCTAGGCATTAATGCAGTGTGGTTCAGTTTCTGCCCACAAATAAATTGCTTGCCTTTCTATTTTTCCTTCCTATCTTATCGGTGGGCCGTGGGACGTCTCGAGTTGCGTTGCTGCAGTCATCAGGTCAGAGTAGCCACCCCATCTAAGGCGCTCCACTCAGCCTGCTCTCCTTGCTTGACATTAGGGGCAAGCCATTTAAGGACGGCGGGGATGTGGGAAAGCTACAGCTCACCACAACCGCCCTTCCGACCGTCCAGGCAAATTTCAATCTACTAAGAATGCACCTGGGTGGATTCAAAACACGTACTTGTTGGTCTCCTATTTATCTTGCAAAACATCTGGAGACCCGGGGCCGCAGAGGCTCCGGGAGTCGCCAAAGGTCAGTCCACGTCACGTGTCTTGCCTCCGAAGCACCAATGTCGTCTTTCTCCTGGAGGCCTGGGTCTTTACTTCAGACTCCTTCCACTTGACAACGATGCTCACAAATGCTCACACGGTGTTTTGTCGTCCTTGTTCCAATAAAAAGAGTCACGTCGCCTAGGGACACAGCCCCCTGTGGCTCTTCTCAGCAGGTCCAGGGCCCGACCGGCCATTTTTCCGTTTTGTTTTCTTCGTATGATAACCGCACCTTTGCATGCGGCCAAACACACCAAGGCGGGGACAGCTAAATTGTCAGCTGTAATCCGGTTATTTTGGTTACATCTTAGCTCGAATCGGGTCAGCTGGCAATGGTTTAAACTGCTCACCCTCTGGATTTTATTCCTCTAACGCATGGGTGGGCAAACTTTTTGACTCGCGGGCCGAACTGGGTTCTAAATTTGGACCAGAGGGCCGAAACAGGAGCAGATGGACGTAGTGTTTGTGTGAAGTAATATAAGCGACCTGTAAACGTCATTGCATAAAAGATTTTGGCCTTTAGTAGGTAGTAAAGCATGGATATTCCAAACAAGTTTTTTGAAAACAAATGCATTTATTAACAGCATTATAAAAAAAAAATCACTAAAAAACTGCTATCAGTGATTCTCATAAAATACGACACTGTTATTATGAATAACAGTCTCCATCACTTCAGTGCCTGCAGGTCAGATTAATGAAAGATGTTTATCCTATGAGATCACATCAAACGGCAAACATTCTGACCAAATATATCATCTTGAAGAATCGGTGAAAGCATACATCCAAATAAAGTATTCAAAACGGCAACACGGTGAGGGGTATCTGAAAATCAGAGCAGAGTTTTAACTCACAAACACCTGGTAACAGAGGTGAGGAAACGGGAAACACTTAAGAACTTTACAGGTTAAGATTAGTCGCAAACAGGTAATGCATCAATGTCCTTGAGCATCCTGCATTGTTTGAAAATGAGAATGGTCGCTAGTTTCAATCCCTGCTATGTGTACAAATCATATTCAAAATGCATTTTTTTACAATAAACTTGAGAGCCTCCCCTTCATTTTCATTCCCTTTTTTGCTAGTGCGTCATAGTCTGGAGTAAATTTTGTTGTGGCAATTCTTAGGAGAAATCCGAGGTGTTGGTCCGTTTACCTCGATCTGTGATGGGTTGATGTTCATGTGGCTGAACATCACGTCGCATACGTCGAGCCAAATTGGCCACTCTTTTTTAAACACTCGGCACTGTGTCCACCTTGCTTTTCCCTGGGCGACTCATTTTAATAGAAGGATTACAGGGGAAGGTTTGTGGGTGGCTTTAGCGTAAAACTGTATCTGAAAGCTCAGTGCGCGAATTACAAGAATGCTGTCGTCACAGCCGACGCTCTAAATTTGGGACTGATACAAATAGAGCGCGAGTGCGCCATGTCCATACTACTGAATACGTACACGCACTTGTGAGTGTGCGCCGAGCTTTCTGACACGGCTTCCGGTAGTAAATGCGCAGGCGAGCGGTTCCCCATCTACTGGGGAAACACAGTCATTTCAGGCAAAATGACCCAAAAAATTTTTTAATAATACAATTTATTCAGGGTTGGCGGGCCGGATTAAATGGTCGCGTGGGCCGTAGTTTGCCCACCCCTGCTCTAACGTCTTGATCACGCTCACGATTCCTGTTGGCGTCGGCTCTTCTCACAGCTTCCAGCCTTCCATGTCCTGTCAAGGAGTTTACAAGCACACCTCTTGTGCTGTCAACTCACATGTGTCCAGCGATGGCACAGTGCTTGAAAGTCAATCCGTCTGTTCGCTGTCCTCTGCGACCTGTGCTGTAGGGCAGCACGAATTGCACTTTCGGAAATCCAGAGCTCCAGCTTCTCCAACTCCTTCCGTGTAGGCACGGCTCCTCCGTGCCCTATAATAATAATTAATAATTCTATAAATTTGTATAGCGCTTTTCAAGAACCCAAAGACGCTTACAGGGAACAAGGCAAAGACATACATTGGGGGGGGGGGTTGGAGGAAACAATCGGATAAACTTAAGAAGAGGACACCAGTTATGGGTAGGGGAGGTCATGAGCTTGGGAGAAGAGGTACGTTTTTAGACGGGACTTAAATATGGGGAGTGTGGGTGAGCCACAGACAGATTGGGGGAGAGAGTTCCAGAGTCGGGGTGATGTGCAGGAGAAGGCTCTGTCACCGATGGATTTGAGTTTGGAATTTGGGACTGTCAGACGTGAAGTATTGGAGGATCGGAGGGGACGGTTGGGGCATTAGGGGACAAGGAGGTCGGATAGGTAAGTGGGAGCCAGGTGGTGAAGGGCTTTGAAGGTGAGGAAGAGTATTTTGAAGATGGTACGCTCCTTCATGGGGAGCCAGTGAAGAGAGTGGAGGAGTGATGTGTTCACGGGACCGGGTGTGGTTAAGGAGGCGGGCAGCAGAGTTGACGGCCAGTTTCATGGTGCGGAGTTCCGGTGTGTACCAAGGGGCAGAGTTAGTGAATGTAACAGGGGAAGTTTTCCAGTGGGCTAGGGAATCAAGGGAGTCAGAAAGGATGTTGTTGAGCGTGGTGGCAAGGTCATCAGGGGAGGAAGAAGTGGGGTCGGAGGGAAGAGAAGAGGATAAGAGCTGGCAAAGCGTGATTGGGTTTACAGTCTTGATGTTGCGGTAGGAGATGGTGCGCTTTGTGGATTTATGAGGCGAGGGTAGAGGGGCGGAGAAGAGGATGCAGAGATGATCTGACAGTGGAAAGGTGAGAGGACGGGGGTTGGATGTGAGTGGAAAGGAGGAGCATACTATATCCAGGGTGTGGCCTTTGGTGTGTGTGGGGAAGTTGATGTGCTGGGTGAGATGAAAGCAGTCCAGAACGGAGATGAAGTCAGACGTCAGTGGAGCAGTTGGCTGGTAGATGTGGATGTTGAAGTCACCGATTAGTAGGAGGCGATAGGAGACTGAGGATACGATGGTGAGGAGTTCATAGAGTTCAGAGAGAAAAGACGGATGTGACTTGGGGGGGCGGTAGATAAGAACAGCAGTAGTAGAGTTGGGGAGGGAAAAAGCGAGATATTTGAAGGATGAAATAGATGGGAGGTTGAGGTCCAATTCAGTGATTGATAGGGACCGCTTATGGAAGACAGCAATACCACCTCCTTGCCCAGAGAGGCGGGGTTTGGCGATGTAGCTGTAGTTAGACGGAGTTGCTTGGTTGAGAGAAAAATAGTCCAGGGACTGTTGCCATGTTTAACAGAGAAGGAGCAGATCCAAATTATTGTCCAATATTAGTTCGAAAATAACTAGTGATTTGTTGGAGAGGGAGCGACAGTTCAGCAGTGCGAGGGAGATGGATGAAGGAGCGGGGGTGGGGGAACGGAGATTGTTGAAGTTGACAGTACGGAAGGTGGGGGTGACGGGGGGGGGGGGGGCGAGAGTTAGTCCAGAAAGAGGCGATGGGTGAGCCATCAGGGAAATGCCGTTTAAAAGATAGTCCGGAGCTACGGTGGATGTAGCGGCGACGGCGGAGGATTCCAGCCTTGCTGGCAGCTGAGGCAGCAGCAGCAGGGAGACGGTGATTATTGTTGAAATGATGAAGATCAGCAGCAGTGTAGACAAATGGACGAGAAGTTAGTGGAATGGAAGCCCGGAGTAGCAGAAGTGATAGTTCATGCAGGAGATGAGACGTGACAGCAGCAGGGAATAATCCAGATAAAATGTAGAAATGACTAGTAGCTGGTTAACTAGAAGTTGGTAGGCAGTGAAATGCATGGAAGCAGCAGTGGACTGAGTCGTGATGTTGGTGGAGTGGGTGGTGGTGTTGGTCAATCCCGACTGTACCCGTGCAAACGGCACGCCCCAGTGTGTCATGGCGGCACACAGCCGAGCCACGACCGGCGAGCTCGCAGCGAGCGGGTGCTCCCCCCGAGGACGGCGGCCAAGTGGCCAGCAAGTTGGGTTGGAGCCGTTTGCCGAGCCAAGAGCAAGCAGCTACAGGCTCAGAGCCGGGAGGTAGGAGGGTCCGGTGGTAGGTTGGCTAGCTGGCTAGCGTAGCTCGTAGTCAGAGGGAGCGGGATTGGAGAGGTGCGAGCAGAGCTCCAGAGATACGTGGTGGGCAGGAGAAAAGGCGAGAAAATAAAATAAAAAACGGGCACACTTAAAACGGGAAACACAAAACAGACAGGGGACAAACAAATAGCGGACACGGTTCGGGGTAGAAGCGGCAGTCAACAGTCCAGACGCCAGCGTTGCTCTAACTCGGAAGATCAAGAAAAGGGGGCGGGAAAGGTAAGAGTACTATGGCCACATGTACGGTCGTTACCACATTCTTCACGGACTCACATATGGGACCACTTTCCGCGAGGGGTCTTGTCCCATTTCTCAACTCAACAAGAGATTGACAATAAAGCTGACTTTAACTTTTGACTTTATAATTATCCTTTCTTGGACGTATCGATGAACCTTTGTTCTTAACCAGCAGGCCCCCTCTTAGGGCCCATCTGGTCTTCCTTTCACCCCCCCGTAGCCATGTTCTTCCCAAATGGCCAGAACGTCTATGAGGGCTTCTTCACCATAACGGCTGTCGGTTATGACTCTCACGCTCCCTGCGTGTCTGTTCACAACCTCCAACAGTCTTTCCAGCATTGTGGGAGCATCTTCTCTTGCTTGTGCGTCACCGGGCGTTCTTCCCCAACGTCGGTAACCCCTCTTAGGAATGAAGCCCCAATGAGCTTTCAGGTATCCATCCTTTCTTGAGCCGTCTCTTTTCGCAGTGTCTGCTTCTGCGGGCCTGTCTGCAACTCGTTTCCTTTTGACATCTCATCAGTCTTGTGTGTGTGTGTTTGTGTGCTGGACACATGCGTATAGCTTTCTTTTTGTAGCAATTGGACTGCATTTTCTACTGGCAAATCTTCTTCTGTCACTTTTAATAATCTCCTGATTGTTTACAGCAAAAATGTTTACAATTTTGAAGAAAGAAAAAAAGGAAAACTGCAAAAATGTTCAGCTTCTTCTAAGTCAGCCGGCCTCAGAGGTCTCACTCAAGGCTGTCGACAGTTCCCTTTTTCGAGACAGCTGTTTCCTCTTTTTCCTCTCTCAAAGATTCTGATAACCCACTCACTTCCCCCCCCCCCAAAAAAAGGATAAAAAAAGAAAATTAAAACAGCGGCCAATAGATTACCGTATTTTCCGCCCTATAAGGCGCACCTAAAAACCTAAAATGTTCTCAAAAACGCCTTATAGTCCGGTGCGCCTTATATATGGACCAAATTCCTAAATTTAAACTGGCCCAAAGCATTGTGTCATGAAATCAATCATAAATGGCCCGCTGAAGAGTATGAATCATGACTCAAAAAGACTATGGATCATTATTTTATGATTATAAAGTAATTTGTTCTGTCTGAAGTTGAAATAAAAAAGATAAAATGGAGAATGATTTGATTTGGATTAAAAATCTGACATGATGCATTAATGGTGCGCCTTATAGTCCGGTGCGCCTTATATAAGGATAAAGTTTTAAAATGGGCCATTCATTGCAGGTGCGCCTTATAGTCCAGGCCGGAAAATACGGTAATCAAAAATCTTGTTGTCTCAACTTTATATAACCTAATCTCTCTTATTTTCCTGTGCAAATACTTGTATAGCCTTGACACAGTCAATCAACTAGTTCTCCTGACTTTAGGATTGAAATGTCTTTATTTCAGAATTTTGCTTCATCCAATTTCAGACAGAATGCTCTGTCTTCAAAAAAAAGGGGAAACAAATCTATTAGGGCTAGTTCCTGTAAACAACTAATCCCCCCCATTTTTTTTTCTTCCATTTTGCGGTGCAAACCAGACAAACTACAGTCTAGCAAATTCTTCAGTGCACCATTATAGCCAATTTTGTCTTATAACACATAACACCGACAGACAACATACAAACACACAAACAACGCAGCGCAAATGTCATCTTCTCACCGCTTCAAACACCCTGTGGGAAACACAGACTGTCCCTTTAGCATTCTCCCCGAGCACACTCAGCCCCCACCGGGCAAACGGCCTGCTCTGCTCTTCCTCTTTAGCTTTTTTCTTTTTTTTCTTCATTCTCTAATACTCCTTCCTCAAAAAGCGCACACACTACACAGCGAGGCACCGCTCCCATGCCAGCTCTACTATGTATTTAGCAAACTCTGGAGGCCAGCTCCGCTTCACAAGCCGCCTCCAAAAAATAGTTGTAGGTTCGAGCTGTCTCCTTTCGAAGCCTTTCCGTGTGCACTCGGAATAGAGACGATACAGCTCTTAGTTACTCAACGGCGCCTTTTGCGTCGCCTCTACTCAGAACACCAATTCGAGAACTCTTGCCTCCCCAATTGATGCTCTCAACGGCGGGATGCACTTTCTGCGTTTCAATGTACCGCCACGCAAGAAACGTGCCCATGTACCGGCCCCTCTAGCTTTCGCAAGTTCTGCCGAATACTCTGCGAACAACATTAACTTTTAGTACTCCATACAAGTACAAGTTAAGAAGGAGATCATCCTTACTCATCCTTAAAGCAACGTGCTAAGGGGTAGCGGTCACCGTTTACTATAACACAAAACAGTTCTAATCCTCCCGTGCTTTTAAAGGTTCTTTTCTAGGAAACTCTATTCCTTAAAGAGACTGTTTTTTGTCACTCAAGGCCGTTCTGACATTTGTTTGTATCAGTGAGCGAAATTATGACAGTTCCTGGGAAGAAAAAACTGAAAAAACTCCACACAGGTTCGTTTTGGAGCTGCGAGCAAACATCTATTAATAAATCTTAACTCACAACCCCCCTCGACTCGTTGGGCGCCAAAATGTCAAACGCGGACTTCGTTTTGGAGCTGCGAGTAAATATTCACCAGTAAATCCTAAATCACAACTCCCCTCCACTCGTTGGGCGCCAAAATGTCAAACGGGCACTTTTTATTGAAGTGCCTCAGGCTCCCCTGTAACGGGTTCAATAAGCCGGGGCGAAGGGACTCGTCCGTAGCTGACCACCCGAGTTAAATTAATTCTATGAGAATCAATCTAATTTCTATACGACGCCAATCCCGCTAAAGTCATCCGACGCACGAGCAGAGTAACTCAATTCGAGGCGAGTCGTCAAAATGACCGCGCCGTAATGATGGCTCCCTTCGGTTGTTTGATGCTGGTATTACGTTACGGATATTTTTAGATGTCTTTGTTAAGACCTCAAGGATTCGTTAATTTACTAGAGTGCCCTCGCCCTAGCTAAGCTCAAGATAACTACTTCGAACCAGATCTGACAATTCCTGATTTTAAGGATTAAAGATGTCTTCACTAAAAGAATTGAACGGATTTAAAGAATGACTATGATAGGGAAACAAAGACATTTTAAAGTTGTAATTACCGCATATGTTCACGTACCGGCGCCACCTGTGACAGGACCATACACCCCTATCAGCGGAATCGCCGCCACCTGCCACAGGCTGAGGGACAGCGCTATATCAACGCCGCCAGCGCAGACCCGAGTGTCCGTCTGTCGCATGATATTGCTTCGCTCTCCGGTCCACGTCAAACTGGCGTCCATGAAGAATCCGAAGATACAGCAGAACAGCTTGTTTTTCCAAGCCGATCGCCGATCCAGCGCCGGCTCCAGCTTCGCCCACCTTACCCCCCGCCCGCAATAAAGGTCTCTATCGTTACGCACTTGGCTGTACTCTCCACTTCCTTACAGTACAGATGGACCACACGATGCAGCCAGCGAACAAAGAGACGGGATTCGCCTGACTGGAGCGAGCCGAGACCGCCATTAGCAGCCTATCCACCGACATGCGGAACCTGATCGAGGTGGGCCTACGGCAACAGCAACAGCAGCAGAAAATGGCCCAAGCCCTCCAGGGTTTGTCGGTGGCTGCGCCCCCGGCTGTCACGGCACCCCCGCCCCGCCCGCCGACCGAGGCCAGGAGGCTCGTGGACGTTCCGGAGCCCCGCCTCGGCAACATCGAAAAATTCAGCGGAGATCCCAAACACGTGAGGGCGTTCGTGACTAACTGCCGTATAATGTTTGGTCTCCAGCCTGTCACATTTGCATCGGAGGCTGCCAAAGTCGGGTTCGCCCTAACCCACCTCACGGACAAGGCGCGGCTGTGGGGGCTGGCCGAATACGAGAGGGGGGCCCCGGCTTGTGACGCGTTCGACACATTCGCGGAGGAGTTGCTCTGCCTGTTCGACCTGGGCTCTGCCGCTGAAGACGCCACCGAGGAACTGGCGACGCTGCGTCAAGGTAGCCGATCGGTCGCGGATTACGCCATCGAGTTCCAGGCCCTCGTCAGCACATTCCTCAACGGTCTCGCGGAATACATGAAGGACGAGCTAGTTTCCCGCGATCGGCCGCGAACCCTGAAGGACGCGATGAACGGGAGCGGAGGTCCCTGCGAAACCCGCCGACCGCACCACCCGCCGAGCACGTGGATCTGGGAGGGGGGTCATTGAGTGATGGGGTGCCCGTCAGGAGGCCGCAGCTCACGCAGCGTCAGGGGATCCGCGTGAGCTCGACCAGCACAGGCTCTCCCAGTCCCAGTACGCTCACATTACAGGCACGTGTCCAGTTCGTGGCGGGCGACCGGAACGTGGCTGCCCTGGTGGATTCCGGGGCGGAGGGTAACCTTATGGACAGTAGCCTGGCACGCTAGTGGGGGATCAACTTCCTGCCTCTGAGCGCGCCCATTTCCGCACGCGCCATCGATGGCCGTCTGATCGGCGAGGTGGCTTTCATGACAGAGCCAGTCAAGGTACTGCTCTCCGGCAATCACCACGAGACCATCCAGTTTTTTCTTCTTCCCCTCCCAGGACAGCAGCTCATCCTGGGGCACACCTGGCTGCGGCAGCCTCACGGTGGTGTACCGGTTCAGCAAATGACACACTTCATTCCTCTGCCTAAGCTTCCGTCCACGAAGCAGACTGTGTCCATCATGGTGCGGGAGGTGTTTCGTCACCACGACCTCCTACAGGACATCGTGTCGGACCGTGGCCCGCAGTTCGCGTCCATCTTCTGGGCGGAGTTCTGCCGACTCCTCGGCGCTACGGCCAGCCTCTCGTCTGGGTTTCACCCTCAGTCAGTTCACCGGATTTTTGTTTGAGCAGGTTGTGTCCTCCCAATTGCTAACAATTTAATTCATTAGATTTGTTAATTTCCATCAGGTCACCCCTACGTCAAGCCTTAACACCATCTCCTGGTGAAATTTTGAACTACTACATGTTTTGGGATAACCAATGTGCCCGGGCCAAATTCAATACCTAATTTTACACCATCTCGTACCACCATGCCACTTGACAGTGCATAGACACAAACAACAGTCAGGACTCGTCCCCCCCCCACCCGAAAGCGGAGGGAGGCTACCCTCTCGTTCACCGGGGTGAACCCCAATGTGCAGGCGCCTAGCCAGGGGGCAATAAGTATACCCACACCTGCTCGACACCTCTCACCGTGGGCAACTCCAGAGTGGAAGAGAGTTCAGCTCCTCTCAAGAGGGCTTGTACCAGAATTGTGTGTGGAGGGAAGTCCGACTATGTCTAGTCGGAACTTTGTCGCCTCACACACCAGCTCAGGCTTCTTTCCAGCCAGAGAATTGATTGATTGATTGAATATTATTATGAATATTATTATTATTGATCCCCAGGGGTGGGGAAATTCAGGCCCCAGCAGTATCCATACCACAGAGTAGGTATACAAAAGTCACATAGATGGCATGAGCGCAACTCAATAGGCTCTCATAAGGCTGCCACACAACGGCGCCACAAAGAAAGTCAGAAAATGCACAAGATAAAAGCCATCAAAGCAAATCAAAGCTAAAAGACAAAAGAAAAAAAAGTAACAGTAGCCAACCAGCACCCCTCAATACAAGAGAACACCCCAAAACACACAAAATAGCCTCCACGGGGTCTATCAACAGGTGCAAGGGCAGTCCAGTTCAACGGTGCCCAATGGACCGTGGTCGTGAATCGGTGAAAACATCACAAAGCAGGCAAACGTGTGAGCAGCGTCCTGGGCACCCAGTCGGGGCACGTGCAGATGGTCACCACGGGGCTAGCATGGCGAAAGTCGTTGGTTCCGACGAGCACGAGGGAGCGGACTCCCCACAGGGGTTGCGGCTGCAACGCCAAGGCGAGGGACCCGGTCATCACTGGCCGGATAAGCAGGAAGCCGTCGTAGAGTTACGCCGGTCTCGACCGATGATCGAGGAAGAAAAAAATAAAAATAAAATATCCGATCCGAAGAGATAACGAGGTGCGGTAGAAGGCACCAGCATCGCCGAATGGACAAAGACAGAAAGAAAAAGGAGAAAAGAAGGAAATAAAGAGGAAAAGAGCCACTCACGGCGCCATACCAAGAAAAAAGACATTCCATGTCCCAAGAGCCAGCTTTGGCTGTCGGGGATCGGACCACCAAAGCGGACCTTTGGCCGCTGCCCAGCTTATTTTGCACCCAACCCCTTTGGCCCCTCCCACAGGTGGTGAGCCCATGGGAAAGGGGACCCACGTTTGCTTTTCTGGCTGTGCCCGGCCGGGCCCCATGGGCGAAGGCCCGGCCACCAGATGCTCGCTCGCCTTGGCGCACCGTGGCGGTGCAAGAGGTCAGACAGGTAGGGGGGCAAGGCTGTTTAGGACCTTGTATGTGGTGAAAAGGATCTTGAAATGTATGCGCTGTTTTATGGGAAGCCAGTGAATTTGACGGAGGACAGGGTGATGTACTGTCTGGAGGGTGAGCGGGTGAGCAGTCGGGCAGCAGAGTTTTGAACATATTGTAGTTTTTGAAGGACAGTTGAGGGGAGCCCATACAGGATGCTATTGCAGTAGTCCAGTCTGGGGGTGATAAATGCATGAATTAATGTCTCTGCTGCAGGGGTGGAAAGATAGGGTCGAAGGCGCGCAATGTTTCGTAAGTGAAAGAAGGATATTTTGGTAATATGGTTGATGTGTGGTTTGAAGGAGAGTGTGGGGTCCATATAAATTCCAAGGTTTCTGACAACGGGGGAGGGAGTGACAGAGTGCCCGTCAATACGAGTATGAAGTTCTGGTAGGTGAGGAGGCTGGATTTAGGACCAAAGATGATGATCTCCGTTTTGTTACCGTTTACTTTGAGAAAGTTGTGATTCATCCAGTCTTTGATGTCTGTTGGGCAGCAAATGAGGGTGGAGAGGATGGCAGGGGAGATGGTTTTAGTGGTGATGTAGAGTTGTGTATCGTCGGCGTAAGAGTGGAATTTGAGACTATGGCGGCGGATGATGTGTCCAATGGGAAGCATGTACAGAATGAAGAGAATGGGGGCCAGAACTGATCCTTGAGGGACTCCGTGTGCAACAGGTGTGGTGTGGGATTTGTGTTTGTCGATGTAGTGACATCGGTGAGATAGGTAGGATTTGAACAAGGAGAGGGCGGTGTATGTGATTGCGATGGATTCTAGGCGGTTGAGAAGTCAAGTCAAGTCACCCCAGTTTCAAATCAGCCATTCAAAACTTCTTGAAAAAGTAGTAGCGCAGCAGCTTACTGATTACATGGTCGCCAATAATCGATTTGAATCTTTTCAGTCGGGTTTTAGAGCTAATCATTCCACCGAGACAGCACTTGCTAAGGTGACTAATGATCTCCTCATAGCTACAGATTCTAACACCTCATCGGTACTATTATTACTCGATCTTAGTGCTGCATTCGACACTGTAGACTTCGATATTTTATTAGAGCGCCTTAAAAGCTGTGTTGGTATCTCAGGGTCAGCACTACGCTGGTTTTATTCCTATCTATCAGACAGGACTCACCGAGTAGTCCATGGTAATGCGACCTCTGAGTTCTATAACGTTACCTGTGGTGTCCTGCAGGTATCGGTACTCGGGCCAATTCTATTCAATATTTATATGATTCCGCTTGGGGACATAATACATAAGTATAACATTAGTTTTCAATGTTACGTGGATGACACTCATTTATATATGCCGTTATTGATGACATCCGCAGGACTGGTGTAATCTTGAGGCGTGCCTTGCGGAGATCAAGCACTGGATGTCACTCAATTTCCTTCATCTTAACCCAAATAAAACTGAGATGTTGATAATTGGTCCCGCCCGTTATCACCACTTATTTAAGGAAACCACTGTAACTATGGATAACTGTACTATCACTCAAAGCGATACTGTAACTAATCTCGGAGTAATATTTGACCAAATGCATATTAAGAACATAACTAGAATTGCGTTTTTTTCACCTCCGTAATATTGCTAAGATTCGTCCGATTCTCTCGACCGGTGATGCGGAAACTATTATACATACATTTATTATGTCGCGCCTGGACTACTGTAACGTATTATTCTCTGGTCTTCCTAAGTCCAGTATCAAAAGTCTACAGTTAGTACAAAATGCTCCTGCAAGGCTGCTCTCAGGGACAAGAAAATGTGATCACATTACACCAATATTAGCCAACTTACATTGGCTCCCGGTCCATTTAAGATGTGACTTCAAGGTTCTCCTATTAACCTATAAATCATTGCATGGCTTACCGCCTTCATATCTTGTCGACCGAGTTGTTCATTCCGTTCCGTTCCGTGACCTCCGCTCTCAAAACGCTAGTCATTTAGTGACCCCGTAGGCCATAAAAATGTCTGCAGGGTCTAAAGCATTTTCTATTCGGGCTCCAGAGCTTTGGAATGCCCTACCAAGGGATATTAGAACTGCTACCTCAGTAGAAACATTTAAGACACGTTTAAAGACATTTTTATGATATGGCCTTTAAGTCACCTGTAGTGGCCGATTCGGCTGGAGTTTGTGTTTTTGCTCATCTCCACTTGCAAGCGCTCAAAGTGAGAAATAGTCCAGGGGTTTTTGCCATGTTTAGTTTAGGCAGTGCAGATCAAGTTTGTTGTCTGTAATGAATTCGCTTAAGATGAAGCTTTTATTGTTGAGGGATTGTGTGTTGAAGAGGGCGATTTTCAGAGGCTTTTGTTTTGAAGCCGTTGGGGAGCTGGTTGGGATTGTCAGGAGGTTGAAAAGGTTTACAGATTACGAGTTGGGTTGTCGTGATGATGTAGGGAAGAAGTGTGGAAGCCGGTGTGTTAGCTGCGGTCAGTCCACAGTGTTGGAATACAGTTTTTGGTGCCCAAAGTGTGAACACATTTTCGGCGAGAGCCGCGATGGAATCAAAGTACAAAAAAAAGTCAAAGTCTGCTTTATTGTCAATCTCTTCATGCCAAGACACACAAAGAAATCGAGATTACGTTTCCCCTATCCCACGGTGACGAGACAGTACACGATAAACATACAAGTAAACAACGCAAAATAAAAACAAGGCACAAACAATGAACAATAAGAGTGATGAATAAATAATAAATAAACAAATAACACAGTAAATAAGAGGAGCAAAACGGAGCAAGAGTGCCCAGCAAACAGTCAGAACAAAGCGCAAAAGTACAGTCATACAATACAGTCGGTGCAGAAGGGCAAAGTTTTGCAACATGTTGACCAGTTCGCCGGAAGGAGAAAGTGCGGGAATGAACCGGGGAAGCTCGGCTGGTGTGTCATGGAGAGCCATGACAGATGCTGAGAAATGGCAGATCCTGGAGATGAGTGGAGGTGAACGCAGCCGACGGCGGCGCACCGGGCCTGGCTCGCGGCTCACAGCAGCGCCGGCAATGTGGGGCCGCCAAGGCGCCCATCCGCGTCCAGGCAGCGTCGATGGCTCGAGGGCGACCTGACCAACAGACGTAAAGTACACATGGGCCAAGGACAGTACAGAAGGAACAAACAAACATGTTATGAAAGTAGCATGAAGGTCATCTTGCATGTCATGTCATGTCATATCGATTGATTATGTAAATCATGAAATAAAATGCTCAGGTTGGAGATGAAACGACGGGAGATCCGACCAACAAACTGTGGTATCATCTCTCCTGGCCAGTGCCTTGCCCTGGGTGTCCGTGTCTTTATGTCTCTAAACTCCTACTTGTCGTGGGGAGGGTCACTCTGACACAATAGGCGGGATTCTCCCCTGACACAGAATAAAGATGTGTTTCTTACTTCTGCCACAATCATATTATTGCAAGAAAAAAATAAAGATGAACTGGGGGGTTTTGCAGCATCTCTCAGAGGTGGAATTCTGCTCTCTAAAGCAGTTGTATCACGCTTAACGTATCCTTACTTTCTTTGTATTTAGACAAAAATCTGAGATCTGAGAATGACAATGTACTTCTCAAATTTGTGTAGAAAAATATAACTCATCATGTGAAATAATCTGTGATATCAAATGACTATGAAAACGGCTGACCTAATTTCTGAGATTTCTGTACTGTAAATAACACGTAAAATAAAATGAAAATAAAATAAAATTTTCTATTAAAAACCATCAAACTATGTGGAAATGTGGCTTTTCCTTAGCCTGTTACTAAAACATTGAAAAAATCCTGATGAAAATATAATTTCACTGTCAGGCCTTCATTTCATGATCTGTCATTTTCAAATGTAACTCTTCTCAAGATTCAAGATTCAAGAGTTTTTTATTCGCCATGTTTGAGCGTGCCAAACTTCGGTAGAAACACACCCTCTGTTCAACATTTAGGTGACTAACAACATATACTATATTATATTTGGAATAACAAGAATACATTCAAACACAAATCACTTTTTTGAACACTGGTTTAATAACGTTATATTAGTGTCTCAGTTGTTTGACAGGCCTGGTCATCTATATTTATATAGTGAGTTTCTGGATTCTAGAATCTAGAAGAATACAAAATCCCTGTATCACCTGGAGACTATGCAAAAGCCTTTGGTGCTATTTCTCCTAGTATTTGCATATTGTTTAAATTACAAAAAAAGAGTGGATACCCAACAGTTATTTATCCTTGTCGTCTTTGTCTGACACCCCATTTGTAATACCATATTGGCCCGAATATAAGACGACCCTGATTATAAGACGACCCCCTCTTTTTCAAGACTCAAGTTTGAAAAAAGACTTTTTGAACACCAAATTTAATTTTTCTACAGAAAATAACAGTACATCTGAAACAAATTATCCTGTCAAGCTCTTGAAAGTGGGCGCTCTGAGGACCACGGAAAGCTTTTCTCTGATTATGAGCATTTTTTAGGCTATCTTTTTGAGCTCTCCATCTCCTTACACTCTGTGACACCATATTTCACAGCCTCTGCCTCATTTATCACCATCATCTTAAAGTTTGCATCATAACTTCTCCTCAGCTGCTGGTTAACCTGGCCGATCTTCGACCCACTTTTTTCCAGATTGTCGCTACGTATCTGTTGGTGAGCCTGAGGACTCTATAGGGCGTTGGCTCGGAAGGTTATGCTCTTTTCGCCCCTGGGTGTCGGCCAGAACACAGGAGGGAAGACGTCGTTCAGTTTTGATTGCTTTACTGAATTATTGGCAAAAAAGTAACAGGCACTGTGGCTCATAGGGGCATACAGGCAAACTGGCAAAGTATAGGGTATAGGCCAGGGGTCACCAACCTTTCTTAAACCTGATTAAGGCAAAGGGCTACCAGTTTTACACACACTTCTGAAATAGCCAATTTGGTCAATTTGGCTTTCACTATGTGTTATTATTGTCATTTCCAGTTCACATGTAAGTATGATTTTAACAAGAATAGCAAAAATACAGTCAAACCTTGGTTTTTGACCACAATCCGTTTCAGAAGGCGGTTCGAGAAGCGAATCGGTCAAATTCCGAACTTATTTTTCCTTTACAAATAATGGAAACATTTTTAATCCGTTTTAAGACAAAAAAACCTGCCTTTTTTAAGCATCAATTCATTTGCGCATATTTGTCTGATCGCGCAACTGCAGCACACCGCCGAACGCGTCGCTGACCGCGCAACTGCACCGCGCAACTGCACCGCGCAACTGCACCGCGCAACTGCACCGCGCAACTGCACCGCGCAACTGCACCGCGCAACTGCACCGCGCAACTGCACCGCGCAACTGCACCGCGCTGGTTGCATTATTGTGACAGAGCTGTCGCTAAAATTTAGAAAATATTTTTAAAGTCCTGTCGTACTTTCCAAAATTTAAGTGGACCTCAGTGCGCAGGGAGCTTAATTTGAAAAATACAAAACACGTTACATTGATTGAGGTGACACAGGAAGGGAGGGGCGACGCGAACAGAAACTATGGCAACCTAGGGGGACGAGACATGACAAATCTCCCTCGAAATAAAACTTGAAATGACCTTTCTTCTTGTTTGTTGTCAATCGCGCATCGCATTCAGCCATCCTGCCCAACACACTTAGTCAGTAAAATTCATAATTGACGACACATTGTTTGATGCGATGGTGCAATCCTTGATGTTGTGTTATTGTCAAATATTGTTTGTTTTTTAATCTCCATCGCGGACCGGACGTCATACGCAGGCAGTATCACTGCGCATGCGCACTATGGATCCGATGCGCAGAACGGATACGCAAGACACGTCAGCTATATAAAGAGTGAGAGTTGTTTTCTTCCTATTAGTTTCAATTCACAGTTTAATTAGCAGTTTCAATCAGCAAATAACAAAATGCGTATTACAGGTAATATTTTATTTCACAACACTTTGCCTTGTTCCTTTCGTCTCTGCTGTTCACTTCAAACACGCTCCATACGAACGCAATGCTCTCGTATCAGACGCTTGCTCGATCACCTGCTCGTTTGTTGTCACAATTTACCCTACACAAATCCGAAATATTTGTTGCGGCCCCGAGTCACGGCGAGGGGCAAGTTTTGGTTTCCAAGGGTGTTTTTTTTTCCTCTTCAACTTCTCTCCCATACAGAGCCGCCTTTTTCACATGTCCGCACGCCTTTTTCACATGTCCGCACTGATAGCGGTGGTGCCTTTACGGGCAGTCGGAGAAATCAACGCCAACAAAAAAAATACATCCAGCCTAGTTAAGACCATACCAAAGACTATAAAAATGGGACCCATTGCCTCCCTGCGTGTGTGACGATCATTGGGACTTAAAAAAACAAACACAAAAAAAACAAAAAAAAATAAAAGATTTGGGTGCGTATTATACATGGGTACAGGCTTTTTTCCAGCATCACCATGCCATTTTTAGGGTGCGTATTATACATGGGGGCGCATTATACACGGAAAAAAACGGTGATGTGCTTATGGATGAAGATGACTTGTACTTGTGATTGGGCTTGTGAACATTGACTTTGGAGAAGAATGCGATACATAAATGCAAACTTCGATGAATAATGAGAATGACTTCCCTCTGATTTGACCAGATGCCGGGGTTCACCAAATCTGTCCACTCTCAACCCCACCCTGTTTTCTCTCAATAAATATTCTCTTGGAAAAGACCAAAGGCAGACTGCTCTGAAAGCTCCCCTGCACCACATAGAGTGCTGGTGGCATCTCCGCTTACAAGCGTAAAATGGCCAAACTGTCTCACGTGTGGTTCTTGCAAAGAAGTTAGAGTGAGCAACAGTCTAACAGTTGTCCTGGCTGCTTCGCTGTGACAGCACTGCCCCGACTCTCGCGTTTGAGGCACCCACCGAGACCACGAAATGCCTTTTGGGATCGGGCATTCGGAGGACAGGAGTGGACATAAATCTCTTCTTTAGTTCATGGAATGCTCGTTCTGCCTGCTTTGTCCACTTGTACGGGGAGGCGGGGCTGGTAAGGGGGGAGCAGCCACCGTACCGTAACCGCAAATGAAGCGCTGATAAATGTTCGGAAAGCCTAAAATTGTTGCAGCCGCTTGCGCGTTTCGGGGACGGGCCATGACGTAACCGCCCTCACCTTTTCAGGATCCATTTCGATGGACCCCTCCCGTACTTCTTACCCGAGGAACATGACCGACGGGGCGTGGAACATTTCGCATTTCTCTGCCTTCACATACAGGGAATTTTTAAGAAGACGGCGCAGCACCGCCCAGACGTGTCTGATGTGTTCAGGGAGCGAGCGGGAGAAAATGAGGATGTCGTCTAAATCAGGGGTCCTCAACCACCGGTCCGTGGGTCACGTGGTACCGCACAGAAAAAATATATATAATTATTGACGGTCTATTAATTCAGGTCAAGACGCTTGTCCCGGTCACGTGACGTTTCCCCAGTCGAGCCCGCAAAGCTAGCAAAAATGAGTAAGAATTTATTTTGAAAAATATAAAAAAAATTGGCGATTCTCTCCTAATTACATCCGTTGATTCAGGTCAAGACGCTCGTCTCGATCACATGACATGTCACCTCAGTCGAGCCCGCGAAGCAAGCAAATATGAGCAAGAAACATATGTCAGGGTTTTCCAAACTATCTTGATCGTATGATTATGTTGGAATGTAACCAGTAATAAATAACTTAGGTGGATTAGTTTTATGCTTATGTTGGTGTGTAATCAGTAATAAATAACCTACCGTTTTTTTCCGTGTATAGTGCGCCCCCATGTATAGTACGCACCCCTAACAATGGCATGCTGATGCTGGAAAAAAGCTTGTACCCATGTATAATACGCACCCAATTTTTATGATTTTTTTTTAAATTTTTTTTAAGTCCCAAAGATCGTCACACACGCAGGGAGGCAATGGGTCCCATTTTTAAAGTCTTTGGTATGGTCTTAACTAGGCTGGATGTCATTTTTTTTGTTGGCGTTGATTTCTCCGACTGCCCCTAAACGCACCACCGCGCTCCGTGCGCACACGGCGGCTCTGTATGGGAGAGACGTTGAAGAGGAATAAAAACACCCTTGGAAACCAAAACTTGCCCCTTGTCGTGACTCGGAGCCGCAACAAATGTTTCGGATTTGTGTAGGGTACATTGTGACAGACGGCAAACTAGCAGGTGATCGAGCGAGCGTCTGATACAAGAGCATTGCGGTCGTATGGAGCGTGTTTGAAATGAACAGCAGAGACGAAAGGAACAAGGCAAAGTGTTAAATATTACCTGTAATACGCATTTTGTTATTTGCTGATTGAAACTGCTAATTAAACTGTGAATTGAAACTAATAGGTGGAGAACTGAACTCTCGCTCTTTATATAGCTGACGTGTCTTGCGCAACCGTTCTGCGCATCTGTAATGGCGGCCTCCGTATGACGTCCGGTCCGCGATGGAGATTAAAAAACAAACAATATTTGATAATAACACACCATCGAGGATTGCACCATCGCATCAAACGATGTGTCGTCAATTATGAATTTTACTAAGTGTGTTGGGCAGGATGGCTGAATGCGATGCGCGATTGACAACAAACAAGAAGAAAGGTGAGTTTTATTTCGGGGGAGATTTGTCATGTCTCGTCCCCAGTTTTGCTATGTGTCTAGGTTGCCATAGTTTCTGTTCGTGTCACCCCGCTCTTCCTGTGTCACCTCAATCGATGCAACGTGTTTTGTATTTAAGTCCTGTCTGCCCCTCGCTCACCGTTGGATCATTGCATGTGTTACTGTCATTCTGTTCCTGTCTTTGGTAATGTCACCCTGTCTTTTTGTTCCACGACTTTGTCGGTCAGTCCTGTTGTTGGTTTTGTTGTACCATGACTTTATTTAAAAAAAAAAAAAAAAAAAAAATTAAAAAGAAAAAGAATTAAAAAAATTTTTCTTTGTACCCATGTATAATACGCACCCCAGATTTTAGGACAATAAATTAGTAAAATATTGCGCACTATACACGGAAAAAAACGGTAGCTTGTCCCATCCTACACAATGTCGTAAAACATCCCCTGCTATGCTTAGACTAGAGGTCAAGGGCTTTCTCTTCTCTATTCAGTCCACTGTCACCCCCACCCTTTTTCTCTTAATAAAGATGCTCTTGTGGGAAGCGAGAGTCAGACGTCATTCGATCATTGCTGTACGCACAGTGACGAATTAACTCTCCGCCTGCAGGTGCTCAAGAAGACTTAATTGTCTCCCGTGTGGTTCTTGCAAAATAAGTTGGAGTGAGCACCACGCTAACATTTTGGTGCCGAAACCCGGGACCCTCATACCCGCCATCTGGCTGACGGAGGACGACACGCTGTACACCGTCGATGGGCCAGCGTCCATTTAGCCGGACCTGGTAAAGAAAGACCTGGGGAGGAAATTCTTCGCTGGGCCAGCATCTTAGGTCTGCTTTCGTCTGACAGAGGTGGATTGACAGGACCCGGCAGTGCAACGAACCAGGGGACAAGTACCGTTTTTTTCCGTGTATAGTGCGCCCCCATGCATAATACACACCCTAAAAATGGCATGCTGATGCTGGAAAAAAGCCTGTACCCATGTATAATACGCACCCAATTTTTATGAATTTTCTTTTTTAAATTTTTTTTTTTTTTTTTTTTTTAAGTCCCAATGATCGTCACACACGCAGGGAGGCAATGGGTCCCATTTTTATAGTCTTTGGTATGGTCTTAACTAGGCTGGATGTAATTTTTTTTGTTGGCGTTGATTTCTCCGACTGCCCGTAAACGCACCACCGCGCTCCGTGCGCGCACGGGAAAGACGCGTGCGGACGTGAAAAAGGCGGCTCTGTATGGGAGAGACGTTGAAGAGGAATAAAAACACCAAAGGTCGAAGGCCACCATACAATTCAAAACCCCCACAAGATTCTGACAACTGTTGGAATTGTGGGAAACGTGGACACTGGTCAAAAGAGTGTTTTAGAAAAAAACAAAACCAATCAAGGGGTGGAGGAAGGGGCAGAGGGAAAGCCAAATTCTCAGCATGACTAGATTCCTCCCCTATGACCTCTTGTGCTCCTACAGAGGAAGAAATAGTAGATGTCCATACAGCATGGGACATTCTGAGTGCATGAAAAGAAAAACCATATGTTACCTTAAACATTGGAGGAAGTGAAGTAGAGTTTTTGTGTTGTTAGGTTACGGACTTTAGCTATTGATCTGACTCCAAATTATGATCAACACTTAACACATGGATTGCTATGTTCTAATCCACACACTGGCGCACCTAACAATTTTGCGAGTTCGTTCTGTCAAAGAGAAGACCAGTAGATCAATCAGACCGGATTTACCAATTGTTTATTCCTGACAAAGCAAACTAATACAGGCCTGGGTTCCGGGCCCCTCACACTAAAGCTCGTGTGTTCTTGTGACCATCAAGGAACAACACATTCTTCCGGGTTACCCAGTTATAAAGAAACACAATATGAATATTCAAACATGCAAAACAATGTGAGATGATTGGTTGATGACCGTCTCCTCCTCACTGGGTGCTTATGGGGAAGTGCCGATGTTCTGGTGGTTGGGTTTGTCTAGCGCGCCCGACCACAACGACAGGTGTTATTCTCACTTTGACGGTTTGTACGTGTCTTGGTCTCGCCTGACCGATGCTTGCACCCTGTGTACACAACACTTAGGAGAAAACATCTTATCTTGGTGCAATTGTCTGCACACTTCCTCACTTTCATCAACTGCTTTGCATGAGCACAGCCACTACTGAAGATTAACTTGATGTGATTATATATATGTCTAACATAGCCTTTAAGAAAATATGTTTGCAAGTTGCCAAAAAGCACATTTTCCTTTAGTGTGATACCCGAGCTTGTAAAACCGTAATAAAAACTAAAGTCCCTAATCTGAAGGCCTCCCAAAATACAATTTGGGTGAAATCTGCTGATGGGCAGGTGCACAAGGAGAGTATCTCCAATCCAGTTGTAGTGAGAGATGATGAAACAGGAGTCATAGCTTCAGTCTCGATTGTTCTATCATCAAAATTTCCCATAAACCTGCTGGGATGAGATCTGATGACTCGGTTGGGAATTGCAATAATTCCAGTAAAGGTGTGGACTAAGGCGGAAGTAATCTGGGGAGAGGACGCTGGCGCTGATTGTTCGCCGCTTCTCCACCAGAATTAGTTTAGTTTTAGTGTTTTTATTTATTTATTTATTTTTAGCCATTATTAAAGTTTACCGTTTTTTTCCGTGTATAGTGCGCCCCCATGTATAGTACGCACCCCTAAAAATGGCATGCTGATGCTGGAAAAAAGCTTGTACCCATGTATAATACGCACCCAATTTTTATGAATTTTTTAAAAAACAATTTTTAATTATTATAATTTTTTTTTTTTTTTTTAAGTCCCAATGATCGTCACACACGCAGGGAGGCAATGGGTCCCATTTTTATAGTCTTTGGTATGGTCTTAACTAGGCTGGATGTAATTTTTTTTTTGTTGGCGTTGATTTCTCCGACTGCCCATAAACGCACCACCGCGCTCCGTGCGCGCACGGGACAGCAAACGAGCAGGTGATCGAGCAAGCGTCTGATACGAGAGCATTGCGGTCGTATGGAGCGTGTTTGAAGTGAACAGCAGAGAAGAAAGGAACAAGGCAAAGTGTTGTGAAATAAAATATTACCTGTAATACGGATTTAGGTAGAGAACTGAACTCTAGCTCTTTATATAGCTGACGTGTCTTGCGCATCCGTTCTGCGCATCTGTAATGGCGGCCTCCGTATGATATCCGGTTTGCGTGTGACTACTACGCGCCGCGTAGTAGGCAGCCATGATCCACATGGCTGCCTACTACGGCGCGCGCACCCCACCACCCCCCGCCAAGGCATCCTGGCTAGCCTAGCCAATGGCTAACACTCAAGTTCAGTGTTCTCCAACCGGCACTATATTAACTTACTCCATCCCCCGCTTGCTGGAGCTGAGTAATCACACCATTCCAGGGTGTGTCTCAGTCATCAAACAACTCGGACTTCTCCGCAGACCACGTTACATCCACAGAAATACCCGTTGTGACTTTGTTTTCTCCCAACCCGTCCATAACACTGTACCATCCATCTGCTCCTCCTCCGCCCGACACCCCGTCGCATGTACAACACGTCATCAGATACCTGGCGCACTTGGTCTCACTATTCCCCTCTCAACCACTGTCACCAACCTGGGTGTGAAACTGGACCCTCAACTCAACCTTGAGTCACACATAAAACACATCTGCAAAACCTCCTTCTTCCACCTCAGAAATATCTCCAAACTCCGCCCCACACTTACCCTGACGGATGCTGAGAAACTTGTCCACGCCTTTGTCTCCTCAAGGCTAGACTATTGTAACGCACTCCTCATCGGGATCCCTAGCAAGAGCCTCCAGAGGGTTCAGTACATTCAAAACAGCGCTGCTAGGATCCTGATGAGTGCGCGGAAAAGCAATCACATCACACCCATCCTCCGTTTTCTGCACTGGCTCCCCATCAAATTCCGAATTGATTATAAGATTGCCCTCCTCACTCACCATTGTGTCCTCGGACATGCTCCCCCATACCTCAAAGAACTCCTTGCCCCAAAACCTGCCACCCGAAGCCTCCGCTCATCCAATTCACACCTTCTCCACGTTCCTAGAACCAAGCTGCGCACCATGGGCGACCGGGCCTTCTGCCATACAGCCCCTACACTGTGGAACTCCCTCCCCGACCACCTAAGATCACCCCGATCCACTGACTCTTTCAAAACTGGACTTAAAACTCACCTCTTTACCTTAGCATTTCCGTAATTTCTCTCATATCTTGGTTGTCGTCCAGTTGTTTTAAACCTGTCCTTGTTTTGTTTTCTTGTTTTTTATCTGCCATGTGGCACTTTGAGATTCCCCCGAATGTAAAGTGCGTTATAAATATACCGCTTTTTTCCGTGTATAGTGCGCAAAATTTAACTAATTTCTTGTCCTAAAATCTGGGGTGCGCATTATACATGGGTACAAACAAAATAAATTTTTTCTTTTTTTTTTTTTTTTTTAAAGAAAGTCATGGTACAACAAAACCAACAACAGGACTGACCGACAAAGTCGTGGAACAAAAAGACAGGGTGACATTACCAAAGACAGGAACAGAAACCAAACAGACATCATGACAGTAACACATGCAATGATCCGACGGTGAGCGAGGGGCAGACAGGACTTAAATACAAAACACGTTACATCGATTGAGGTGACACAGGAAGAGAGGGGCGACGCAAACAGAAACTATGGCAACCTAGACACATAGCAAAACTGGGGACGAGACATGACAAATCTCCCTCGAAATAAAACTTGAAATCACCTTTCTTCTTGTTTGTTGTCAATCGCGCATCGCATTCAGCCATCCTGCCCAACACACTTAGTAAAATTCATAATTGAAGACACATCGTTTGATGCGATGGTGCAATCCTTGATGGTGTGTTATTGTCAAATATTGTTTGTTTTTTAATCTCCATCGCGGACCGGACGTCATACGGAGGCCGCCATTACAGATGCGCAGAACGTATGCGCAAGACACGTCAGCTATATTAAGAGCGAGATATGTTTTCTTCCTATTAGTTTCAATTCACAGTTTAATTAGCAGTTTCAATCAGCAAATAACAAAATGCGTATTACAGGTAATATTTTATTTCACAACACTTTGCCTTGTTCCTTTCGTCTCTGCTGTTCCCTTCAAACACGCTCCATACGAACGCAATGCTCTCGTATCAGACGCTTGCTCGATCACCTGCTCGTTTGCTGTCACAATGTACCCTACACAAATCCAAAACATTTGTTGCGGCTCCGAGTCACGACGAGGGGCAAGTTTTGGTTTCCAAGGGTGTTTTTATTCCTCTTCAACGTCTCTCCCATACAGAGCCGCCTTTTTCACGTCCGCACGCCTTTTTCACATGTCTGCACTAATCGCGGTGGTGCGTTTATGGGCAGTCGGAGAAATCAACGCCAACAAAAGAAATTACATCCAGCCTAGTTAAGACCATACCAAAGACTATAAAAATGGGACCCCTTGCCTCCCTGCGTGTGTGATGATCATTGGGAATTACAAAAAAAAAAAAAAAAGAAAAATTAAAATAAATTCATAAAAATTGGGTGCGTATTATACATGGGTACAGGCTTTTTTCCAGCATCAGCATGCCATTTTTAGGGTGCGTATTATACATGGGGGCGCACTATACACGGAAAAAAACGGTAATTTATTATTATTATTATTATTAAAGGATGGCATGCGAGCATGTAGAGTGAGAGATGTAGACTCATATGCTGCACAAGCAGGTGAACAGATTTCCTGCTCCTATGACATCACTCCCGAACGGAATCCCAAGCTACCAAGCAGATTGCTGAATGAAGCTTGAAAACAATTGTCCCGACCTGAATCAGAAATGACTTGTAATCAATTACATGTCACCATGAATATCGTCACTGATCCACATGATGATTATATTGAAAGTTTTCTCAGTGACACAGAAGTAACTTTAACAATCACTACTCTGTACACAGATCGTGGGTCATTTGCAGCTGCTGCTGTGCTCCTGCCCGCTCCTCATAAAGACAAATACAAGTTGTCGGCTGTACCCCACATTTCATTGTTCAAACCTCACAGTATAACATGGGCAGATGTGGGTTGCCGAATTAAACTTGCTGGATCTCTCACTGATTATGATGACAAAGGTGATGGGTGGAGCTACAGTACCAGTTGTGCCATGTGGAAGCAAACAGTGTGTGAAGTAGCTGTTGGTAGGGCATGCGCTTGTGCGCTTCCCTGACTAGTTGACATTTGTTTGAATGAAAAGAAGGAGGGGGAATTGGCTGGGCTTCCTGAAAAACTGTGGACAAAGGGCCCATCTGATGTAGGCCTTTTAACGTCCATTCCCCCAGTACAGATCAAACCAAGATCAGAGTGGCGTCCAAGAGTTAAGCAATATCCTTTAAAACACGAGGCAATAAATGGGATTACCCCTGTTATAAATGATCTTTTGACAGGAGAAATCATTAGGAAGTGCTCGGATTCTCCTTGTGACACTCCTATTTTTCCAGTCCAAAAGGCCAATAAAATTGATTGGCGAATGATAGAAGATTTACGACCAGTGAATGATGCAGTGCAGACAAGAGCACCTAATGTGCCTGACCCACACACACTTCTGAACACTTTGAAACCTAACCAGAGGTTTTTCACAGTAATTGATCTTAGCAATGCATTTTTCTCAGTGCCAATTCACCCAGACTCACAGCTTTGCGTTTACCTTTAAAGGACAAAGCTATACGTACACCAGATTGCCACATGGATTTGCTGATAGTCCAACTATTCATTCAAACTATCATTGCCTGTTTGGCTGATTTTCAGATGTCAAACAAAAGCCAACTTCTAGTTTATGTAGATGATCTCCTGGTAGCCTCTGAAACTGAAGCTGCTTGCAAGGAAGACTCCTTAGCATTGTTACACTTTCTCTGCAAAACAGGGAATAAAGTGAGCAAGAACAAGCTACAATGGGTCAGACAGGAAGTGAACTATTTAGGTCACACTGTCAGCTTCTGGAAGACAGATACAGAGAACCAGAAAGCAGATCATTGCAGATGCACCGAGACCTGAAATAAAAAACCAAATTATGTAATTTTGGGGGCTCTGCAATTACTGCAGAGGATGGATCCCTCATTATGCGGAAAAGACACAACCGCTGCTGAATATTGTGCATGGAGTCCCCATGGCAATGACAGAAAAAATAATGTGGACACCAGTAGCAGATGATGCTTTTGTAGTGCTGAAACAGGCTCTGATGGAAACTACAACTCTTATCTTGCCAGACTACAATAAAACCTTTGTGCAAACAGCAGACTGCAGGAATGGTTTTATGACCTCAGTGTTGCTGCAGAGTCATGGCAGCAAACTAAGACCAATTGCATTTTATTCCAAAAAATTGGATCCAGTGGCTCAATCTTTGCCAGACTGTGTCCAAGCAGTGTGCGCGGCAGCGCTTGCAGTGAGACAGGCTGCAGATGTGGTGCTTCTTCACAAAATGGAGCTGCTAGTTCCACATGCTGTGGACGTGTTGCTACTGCAAAGTAAAATGAACTTTTTGTCGCCAGCCAGACACCTGTCTTACACTGCTACACTTCTGTCACAACCACACATTGTGATAAAGAGGTGCACAGTCCTTAACACAGCAACACTGATCCCGTTGCCAGGGGATGGTACCCCACATAACTGTTTGGATGCCACAGAACATCTACAGCTGCCCAGAGAAGATTTACGTGACACGCCACTTGACAAAGGGGAAAAGTGGTTTGTGGATGGATCATGTTCAAAGGATCCTAAAGGAAACAATAAAAGTGGTTATGCAATTGTGAAATTGCCAAACCAGATTGTTGAAGCAGAGAAGCTTCCATACAACAGGTCAGCGCAGGCTGCTGAGCTAATTGCGCTAACAAGAGCTTGTCAATTAGCGGAAGATAAGGCAGTCACTGTATACACAGACAGTCAGTATGCGTTTTCTACTCTGTTCTATTTTGCGAAACAATGGGAGCGCAGAGGGATGACAACATCGACCGGTAAACCGGTTACCCATGCCTCCTTGTTAAAAGACTTGTTGCAGGCCATTCATTTACCTGCTAAACTAGCTGTGTGTAAATGTGCTGCTCACACCACTGGCACAGATGAAGTCTCAAATGGAAACAGATTAGCAGACAAAATTGCTAAAGAAGCAGCAGCAGGGAAACATGGCCATGAAATTTTTTAATAGATTCAGAGGACACGCAACTAATAGATAAGACTATACTGACAGATATGCAGGGCAATGCTACAATGGTGGAAAAACGGATGTGGACGACAAAAGGTGCAATGATGGATACAGATAATATCCACCGCATCAATGACAAACCTGTTTTACCAAAATCACTTTTTAAGGCAGCAGCAATTGCGACACATGGGCCTTGCCATGTGTCGACAGGAGGGATGAAGTCTATCATACATCAACAATTCACTACCTTTGGTTTAGATGCTTACTTAATTTTTTTTGTAAAGCATGTCCTGTTTGTGTGAAACATAATCCACAAGGAAATATGAGACCTAAGAGAGGCTCATTTCCAAAACCGTCTTACCCATTTCAAATCATGCACATGGATTTTATTGAGCTCACACAAAGTGGACCTCACAAATACTGCTTAGTGATGATTGATGCATTTTCCAAATGGGTGGAAATAGCTCCATCTAAACGAGCAGATGCCTTAACAGTGGCAAAAACCATCTGCAAAGCCATCATACCGACTCATGGCATCCACCAAACCATTTACAGTGACAATGGTCCACACTTTGTGAACCAAGTTGTACAGAACATGGCTGTACACCTTGGGATAACATTAAAAAACCACTGCGCTTGGCATCCTGCGAGCGCTGGCCTGGTTCAACGAGCAAACTCCACTATCAAAAGCAGGTTGCAAAAATGCATGGAAACAACAGGCAGATCTTGGCCAGAGTGCCTAGACTTAGTGAAGCTCTATATGAGAATTACTCCCACTTCAGAAGGGCTAACACCTTTTGAAATCATCCATGGGAGACCATATAGACTACCTGTGTTCCCTGCAGATTTGCAAAAAGCAGATGAAGAACAGTCCTTGGCAGACTATATGATAAGGACGTTCAAACTGAAAGATGTGTCAAATGCAAATTTTTGCATCTGATCTTTCCTCCTCAGGTCGACAACCCCATCAATCCAGGAGACTGGGTCTACATCAAGGTCGTTAAAAGAAAAAACTGGGTCAGCCCACGGTGGGAGGGACCGTTCCGAGTCTTGCTGACTACCCCCACCGCAGTGAAGATTGCTGAACGGCCCAGCTGGATTCACCTCAGCCACTGCAAGTTGCAGAGAGTGCTGGACCGCTAATTCGGAGTGGTGGGGAAGGCTGACTTCAAAGGGGTCCTATCGTTTAGGGTGGGACGTCTCAATGTTGGTGAAGAAAACAACGATCCCCACTCCGCTAGGCGAGGGGATGTCCCGGTGTCTCTGCCATCCTAGTAGCAACGGGGCTCCATATGCCAGGTGGATCCTCTGCTGCGTTGTGGTTGGAGCGTTTTATGGTCTATGGACTCATTTGAACAGACCAAGTGACAATGTTGACCGTGGAAAACAATGGTCACACGATGAGAACTTTGAGGACTGGTCATGGGACCCCAAAAACCCATACGAAACCAACACGTGGTACCGGTACGTTAAGTTCACTGTGAGAGCCCACACACAGGAGGGATGTTATGTGTGTTCGAAACTCCCCCCTTCGTCCACGCAAGTTCACTTGGAGGCCAGAGCAAGGAATGTCACTGAAGCAAAATGTATGGCATCGATGGGAGGAGTTGGATATCAACACCCTGCTGTCAAAATGAGTGATGACGACCCTTTCCGCCCTGGACTTGTGGAAGGCACCTGTGATAAGCTTTTCTGGACAAATCTCAATGTGACTGTTAAAGGACGAACATTACCGCAGGTGGCCTACACAGAGCGGCGGCCTGGAGTGAACTATACGTGTTACATCCAAGGAAGTAGGACCCACAAATGCATTGACAGTGACTGCTCTCCAGGAGGAAACTGGATGGGAGCTTTGGACATCGCCGCTGAGTGTCAAGATAGGAGAGCCATTTCAGTTAGGGAGGGCTCTCCGACTATCATGTCTGCACCATCGAACGGAACATACTTCATCCAGAATGGCTGGTGGCTTTGTGGTCACAAGGTTTATCCAATGCTGCCCGCCAACTGGACAGGAGTGTGTGCACCAGTGTGGGTGACAGACCAGACCTACAGGATACGACATCGACAGCTGACGACAGCACGCAACTCTTCTGGACGTCAACGCAGAGCAGTTGCAACCTTTGACCCTCATGACCCTATCTGGGGTGCGAATGTTCCAGACGACCATAAAGTATGGTCCGTTGGAGACAAAGTTGTTCATGCGCTTTTTCCCTGGGTCGGAGTTGGAAAAGATTCACTCTTCATCGAGACACTGAACTATCGTTTTCAATCCTTTGCGAATCTGTCGCTACAAGTCAACGATGGACAAAATAGAGAGATTCAGGCTATTAGGCTGATGGTCTTGCAAAACAGGATGGTTCTGGACTTGTTGACGGCAGCACAAGGTGGTGTGTGCCACATCATTGGGACTTCCTGTTGCACATACATTCCTGGAGAAAATGACACACACATCTACGACGCCATGGCTTCACTGAAGAACTTACAGCAGGCCATGTCGAATGACAAAGTTCCACAACAGTGGGGTTTCTTTTCATGGCTATTCTCTGGCAACTGGTGGCAACTGCTGTTGAAACTAGTGTCTCCTGTGCTTGTTGTGCTGGTGTTGTTGTGCTTGTTTACGACCTGTGTTATCCCATGTTTGAAGTCTGCTGTGACGAGGGTCGTCTCTTCTACCGTAGCACACGTACATATACAACTTCTCAGTCGTGACGGATGTGATGACCATGATGAAACGCGGATTGCGTAGGTTCTATTATACTGAGCGTGTTTTACAGAAACTTGATGATTTGACCATCGAAAATGCTTCGCAAGTGATGGATACAATGATGTACTGTTTCTGTGTTTTTCTTTTTATTTTTTTATTGGTAGCATTCTGGTCGCCTAAGGCAGAGGGGCCGTGTGAGACTTTTCCTGCATATTAACATCGGCCAGCAGGTTTTTAGATCACACAATAAGTTTGAACTGGAGTATTGAGGAAAGACCTCATCTTCACTGGAGATTGTTGCTATCATTGGTTGTTGTTTTTGTCATGTTTCACCCTACGCGTTCCCAACCCGTCCGCTGTCATCTCAGTTTTTTTATTGATCTTTTTTATTATTGTTTTTATTATTTTTGCTATTCTTCTTTATATTTTCTTCCTTGTGTTTAAATGATCGGGTTCACATAATCATATGATAAAACAGGAGGGATATGTCAGGGTTTTCCAAACTATCTTGATCTATGATTATGTTGGAATGTATGTAACCGGTAAGAAATAACTTAGGTAGATTAGTTTTATGCTTACGTTGGTATGTAACCGGTAATAAACCACCTAGCTCTGTCCCATCCTAAACAATGTCGTAAAACATCCCCTGCTCTGTTTATCTAGAGGTCAAGAGCTTTAACTTCGAGCTGTAAGCACAGCGACGAGTGAACTCTCCGCCTGCAGGTGCCCAAAACGACTAACTTGTCTCCGTGTGGTTCTTGCAAAATAAGTTAGAGTGAGCACCACCCTAACACATTTTGTCTTTCTTTGAGGATCCTCAATGCAGGTTTAAATTGACCTTTCAACAATTTACTAGCCTGTGTTATTGCCGTGGATCAATGCTAGAACTGCTATTAGTCAATTTATCCTACCAGACACACTCTCAACCACACAACTTCCATCCAAACAGCTTGGAACAACGGAAATAAAAAAGAATCTACGCCCTTCTTCAATTAAAAAAAAGAAGCTCCGTTTTTTCTTAGCCCGTTCCTTCCACTGGGACTTGAACCCAAGCTGTTCTTTGGCCGGAAAAACGCACAAAGAGAAATCTACACTCTTCTTGGATTATCAAAAAAGAAGCTCCGTGTTTCTTAGCCCGTTCCTTCCACTGGGACTCTAACCCAAGCCAGATCCCTCAGCTTGGAAAAATAGACAAAGAAGAATCTACGCACTCCTTCGATGAACGAAAAAGAAGCTCTGCTTTTCTTAGCCTGTTTCTTCCCCTGGGACTTGAACCCAAGCTATCTCCCGTGCACCTTTTACGTGTTTCACCACACAATTTTTAACTTACCTGACCCCTGGTCCGTTGCACTGCCGGAACCCGTCAATCCACCTCTGGCAGACGAAGGCAGACCTAAGATGCTGGCCCAGCGAAGAAATTCTCTTCCCAGGACTTTCTTTTCCAGGTCCCCCTAAAGGACGCTGGCTTGTCGACAATGCAGCACGTCCTCCTCCGTCAGCCAGATGGCGGGTATAAGGGTCCCGGGTTTCGGCACCAAAATTTTAGGGTGGTGCTCACTCTAACTTATTTTGCAAGAACCACACAAGAGTCAAGCAAGTCATTTTAAACACCTCCAGGCGGAGAGTCCATTCATAGCTGTGCTTACAGCGATGGTCGAATGGAGGTCTGACTCAGGCCTCGTCAGGTGCTTATTTATTGAGAGAAACAGAGTGGGGTTGAAAGTGGGGGTGTGGGAACACAGGATGGGGTGAAGCCGGTCCCCTGCTGATCAAAGCATAGCAGGGCGCCTTTTACGAAGTTCTGTAAACAAACCAACTTTGATTGCTTCCTCTGCAGCTAGTCAATAAGTTGAAAAGATCTTAGCACTTTGGTCTACTACTTTTGTTAAGACATGTTAAGACAGGACAAGCTGGTTAAATTATTACAGGTTACATTCCAACATAGTCATACGATAAAGATATTCTGCAAACCCTAACACATGGATCGGGGAGAAAGTCCTCTAGCGTCTGTGTACAAATCCCGTCATCAACATCATTATCATCATCATCGTCATCATCTTGTCGCTCAGACATTAGGTACATCCGAGCCATCTTGTCCTCCATGGGCTATATTGCTGTAGGTATGAGACAGTTAAACAGAGCATGCAGGCAAGGAACACAACAACATCCACACAAGGTGAGTATAGCAGCAAATACTGCAACTGATATCAAAATTGAGGACACAAGGGCTTTATACTTCCCAAAAACATCCAGCCATTTGTCCCACACTGATGTGTCCACACCAGAGTGCTCTTTCATCCTCGCATTGAGGGATTGCAGGCCTGCAATCGCCCTCGTCAGGCTCCCATGAGGGGCGGCGTTGTTGGGGATGAAGGTGCAGCATTGTTCTCCGAACATTGCGCAGACCCCTCCTTTCTCAGACAACAACATATCAAGAGCAATACGGTTCTGGAATGCCATTAGGGAGGTTGTGGCTAGCTGTTCATGCACTGCCTCAAGCCCCGCTTGTGTCCAATTGCCCAGTTTTTTCACATTGTAGTGGATGTAATTTATTCTGTCTATGTTCTTGTTCACCGCTCACCAACAGCAAATGGAGGACTCCCGTCGTTCTGCAATTTGGTCAATTAATTCTTATTAATCAGGAACTCCTCTAGGGACTCCAATTGCATCGATTTCGGTCAGATCATCGTCGCCTCTCAAATTAAAAATATATATATATATATATATATATATTTTCAATGCTCTTAATATATATATATATTTCTTTTCCCAGATCTTGGCATGTTGATGCATATACAATTTCGCTTGACTACATATTCGATTTTTGTTTGTCTTTACAGCTTGTTTTGCCATTAGCAATCAATTGTTTCATTTTTCAGTTACTCTTATAGTTATAGTAAATTATCCACATTCATTTTAGATATATTCATCCCATTCTTTAACATCTACAGCAGTTGTTGACAAAGTACACATATAAACATCATACTTTCATGGCAGTCCAGATCCGACACAGCAGATCATCCTGCAAAGATCAAATTGATTTTAAATTGCTACAATGCAACATAATTTTTTGGGAGTGATCAATATAAGTTGTTCACTCATCTCTCCCCTACTCATTATGACTTAGTTCCCACAAATACCATATTGCCGAAGTTAACAAAATGGCAACAAAGATAGCCACCCAAAATGCAATAACGTCATTGTTCCATTTTCTTGTTCCCGGCATTTCTCTAAGAGGTAAGGCTTCCTTTGGGTCACTTTTTCCGATTGAACGTTACCTCAAAAGAAATGACCCTTTTGTAATTTGCTAGGACCACCTCAACTGACCTTTCTGCTATTTTAATGGCAGTTGATGTAATTATCAATATTCACTGTGGCCCTTCCCCCTTGGAAGAACACCAACGTTTCATATTCAATGCTCTTAATGAGAACGTGCTTTGTTCTTTTTGCCTTTAAAATATTAATTATAAATATAAAATGTAAATGCCAAATTTGAATCATCCTTAGTTTCCCACTTGGTTTTAAAACATGGTAATCTATATTGTCGCCCAAACAATTTTTCATACGGGGTTAAACCCACAGTACTTGTAATATTTATGTACAAGTTTGACCAGGTCTAAACATTTTGTCCATTATCTTCCAGTTTCTTCCATGCACTTCTTCACACTTTATACTAATCCTGCACTTTGCTGATGGCATGCACAATGATTTTTAAGTCTTTATGGAAATTGTGCTTATTCTCCTCATTACTTGATTTACAAAGTGCCCCCATTATCATGAGAATTTATCTCCGAAATCCCATATCTCGGTATTATTCCTTTACATAACGTGTTTGCCACTGTTAAGGCATTCAGTGTTTTTGTTGAAACCAATTCAAACCATTTTGAAAATGCATCTTTTATGACCAGTCAGTATAATCCTGTGGATTGTGTTTAGCGCATGTTAAACAAGCTCTACAAAATTTTTGTTTTGTTTTGAATATGAATCAAATCCGTATGTTGTATAAAGCTGACTGACCTGCCCCACTATCCCTCCTCTTAAGCCATGTGACACGCACTGTCAGGGTTTTCCAAACTATCTTGATCTATGATTATGTTGGAATGTATATAACCGGTAATAAATAATTTAGGTGGATTAGTTTTATGCTTACGTTGGTATGTATCCGGTAATAAACCACCTAGCTCTGTCCCATCCTAAACAATGTCGTAAAACATCCCCTGCTCTGTTTACCTAGAGGTCAAGAGCTTTAACTTGTTTATTCAGTCTACTGTCACCCCCACCCTTTTCCTCTTAATAAAGATGGTCTTGTGGGAAGGGAGAGTCAGACTTCATTCGACCATCGCTGTAAGCACAGCGACGAGTGAACTCTCCGCCTGCAGGTGTCTAAAACGACTAACTTGTCTCCGAGTGGTTCTTGCAAAATAAGTTAGAGTGAGCACCACTCTAACATTTTGGTGCCGAAACCCGGGACCCTCATACCCGCCATCTGACTGACGGAGGAAGACGTGCTGCATTGTCGACAAGCCAGCGTCCATTAGGAGGACCTGGAAAAGAAAGTCCTGGGAAGAGAACTTCTTTGCTGGGCCAGCATCTTAGGTCTGCCTTCGTCTGACAGAGGTGATTTGACGGGACCCGGCAATGCAACGAACCAGGAGACACGTAAGTTAAAAAAAAAAAAAAAAAATTAAAAAGCGCTGATACGGCTTTGTTTGGCCGAGCTATGAGATACGGCTTTGGTTTGTCCGAGCTATGAGGTACGGCTTTGGTTTGTCCGAGCTATGAGATACGGCTTTGATTTGTTCGAGCTATGAAACGCGTAAAAAATTAAAGGTGCATGAGATACGGCTTTGGTTTTTCCAAGCTAAGAAACAGCTGGGATTCTTGTCCCAGTGGAAAGAACGGGCTAAGAAAAAAAACTGTTTTTTTTTTTCTCAATTGAAGAAGGGCGTAGATTTTTTTTTTTTTTGTCCGTTTTTCCAAGCTGTTTGGAAGGGTTTTACACCCTTCCTGGATAGGCCTAAAAGTAAAAAGCGCTGGAGTTTGTGTGATTGAGAGTGACTGGTAGGATAAACTGGCAAAATAGCAGTTCTAGCATTGATCGACGGCAATAACACAGGCTAGTAATTTGTTAGAAGGTCAATTTAAACCTGCATTGAGGATCCTCAAAGAAAAAAAAAAAAGATTAGAAAAAAAACTGGAAAAACTAAAATTAAGATGGGAAAAGGGAACGATAAATCTCTAGCTCCTGAAGGAGATGAGAAGTTCATGGCGAGTAGATTTCTTAATTGTATGCAATACATGCCGATGTGGAAGAAAAAGTATGACGTACAAGGAAAGTTGAAATGTAACAAAAGACAGAAAGTTGAAAAGTGATGACACTATGTTTGTCAGGCCGGAAGACAATGAGGCCACAGTGCGCAGGCGCACTGTCCCGGCCACGGCTCCAGCCGCAGCTCAAGCAGAAGAGCAAGAGTGGCATTCCGCTCGTGTGCAAAACTTGTATACAACAACTACGCAGTGGGACAGGCATGCTGAAAAAGTGATCCAAAAAGGCAAAAGTTCTGATGTATTTCATCTAGATGATGATAATGGTCTAAATGAAGATACAACGATCTTCTTCCAAAGTTCCCAAAGGGGAGAGGAAGAGTTAGAGACCAACTAGGCCAAAGGCCACCATATAATTCAAAACACCCATCAGATTCTGACAACTGTTGGAACTGTGGGAAACGTGGACACTGGTCAAGAGAGTGTTTTAAAAAAAAAAAAAAAAAAAAAAAGAAAAAAAAAAAAAAAGCGGTGCCAGTCAAGGGGCAGAGGAAGAGGCAGAGGAAAAGTTACATTTACAGCATGACAAGCTTCCTCTCCTTTGACCCCTCATGCTAATACAGAGAAAGAAAGAATAGATGCCCATATGACAGCAAAACATGTCATTGTCAGATTATTGGAACATTTTTTGGATTATTAGAGCTCCTGTCCATGCAATAAGTATGACAATGCTGTTTGTATGCCCAACAACAAATTACCAGGGATCAAATTGTGTGTGTACACTAAAGTTAGAATTTGCAAATCAAGTGGTAAATGAATGCAACTTGAAGATAAATAAAAAAATTAGAATGTACTGTCCTTGTGTGCGTGGGAGGGACTAGCTCATGATCGACCACAGGAAATGGCCAGCCTGTGACGAATCATTGGTGCTGGGACCTGCCCTACGCGTGCGAGAGCTGTGCATGTGTGTTAAGATGATGAAGATTGGCTAAACTTTTAGTGTAAAGAAATTTGCTAGACTGTGGTCTATCCAATTTGCACCGCAGAACAGAAACGATTTGGAAAGATAAAAATGAGAGGAAAAGAGAAAAATGTGTTTGCGAGCAGAAATTGATCCACACTGGTGCATGTTAAGTGTCGAGCCCTCATGAGAAATTCGAAAAAAAAAAAAAAAAACGACAGAACATGCTTTCAGGAATTGGAAGAAGCAAAATTGTGAATTTAAGACATTGCAATGCTACATTTAATAGGAATAATTGATTGATGGTGTTATAAAATTATACAAACTGCTATATGCGAGCTAAATCTGAGAAATTGAGTTCGTTAAATCTAAAAGCAAAGAAAAATTCAGATTAATTTGCCAGTAGTTTTTATGAGTTGAGTTTTTTTTGGATTGGTGGATTGTTCTATCAGGAACCTTGAGTTGAAAATGGTATATGAATGTTGTGTGGTGAGCTTGGATGAATTGAGACCAATGTGATGGAAAGACTCCTTTTTGGAGACTGTGTGTGAGATGCAAATGAGCATTGATGAATGATTGCCTTGAATGATAGGAAAATACAGGTTGAATGGTTGAAGCTGTTGGCGACTACTATGGAAAATTAGTAGAGCGACTTTGCTGAAAGAGTGATTTTGAGTAAGTTAAATGCTAAAATGAAAAACGTAGCTTTAGGATTAATGATTAACTAGAGAAAAAACTGGAGAACCAGTAACACATGCAGAAGATGTGTGAACTGGGAAATTGAGAAGCGTTTTGGAAAGAAAGTCAAATTAAATGATGGGATCATATGTAGTAAAGAACACATTCTCCCAAACAGCTTGTCAAGGTGTGGCATGGGCGCTGCCAAGCCTCAGAAGGAGGGAGTGAATAGGACAGATAGTGGAAGATAGTAATAATACAAACCTTTACGACATATGGATTTTCTAATACATTTAGTGTCATACTGTGGTAAAATTCTATTCTGGTATCATGCAATGTATATCTCACTAGTAAGCCTAAGTGTGACCGGGTCATGTTTCGGGTCAGGTTCGTGCGGGATTGTTTGGGCCTTGGTCCATGATCTCATTGGCACGAGACATCTGGTTTCCATTAACAACTGACAAGATATGCACCCGAGTGAGGAAAGGGAGGCTAACTCGTAAATAATGAGGAGATATTGGGAGTAATCTGTTGGTCCTTTCTTTAAGACCCTTCCTGGTGCAGATAGGTTAGCAACAAGAGAGATTTAGAGGTTCAAAAGAAAGACAGTTAAAAGAAAACAACATTATTAATTTGGACAGTTGCAGGCTAACAGGAGCATGAGAAAGAAGAGCTAAGAAGTGGGATCCAATTTGATCAGGGAGATTGGAAATTCACAACACCATATTCTAAGTCACATTTTTTACACAGGTAATAACGTTTGAGAGGTCAAGACATAGATCAGGGCTAGATGTGGAACGCAGACCTCGTTGAGTTAATTTTGAATAACGATACTGAAGACAATGTACTGTCTCATTAAATTGGAACTTTAGACAGAACGTAGCTCGAAAATAGGATGAGTTGCAGGACTTACAATATAAAGACGAGATCGCTGTTACTAGGAGAATTTGAAGTTTGGTAAACAAACGTTACTAGTGAATGGATGGCAGCAGCTACATTTGGAGATAGTCTTACAAGTTTGATGTCCCAGTCTGTCACTCTCTGTGCCAGGATCCCTGAAACTTGATCCCGAGACTCCACCTGCAGCCGTGGACGACTACAAAACGGTGCCTGGCTTTGAGGCACCTTTGGCAAGGACAAAGAAAGACTGTTGTTGTACTTGGAGGGGGACAAGTACACTCCGAAGGAAAGACGACATCCTCGGGGACAATAAAAAAGAAGACAGTGAGAAGCGGAGGAACTCACAATGTTGAAAATGGACTCATTTGAACAATGGACTCATTCGAGAGTGATGGATGGGTTGACTCTGAAGCAACAACAAAAGAACACCAACTTGCAGCAGAAGACACATGGACATGAAGTGGCCGACGGCCAAATCGTACTCCTTGCTGTGGCGTGGCTAAACTTGGTGGGGCTTGAGTCAAAGTGGACAGGAGCTTCATTGTGCACTGAGTTTGACAGAACTGAGGAGATTTGTTAAAAAAAAAAAATAATAATAATAATAATAATTAAATAATGCGTAAAGCCACAGAGAAAAGCATCATAATCGGAGACTGAACAGATTTGGATAGGACAAATAGGCTAAAACGGTAGGAAACAAGAGCGAGATCTGATGTTTTGGCTCATCAGGCATAAGAAGTAGAAATTGAGTTAGATAAATTTTAGAATAGGACACTTGGACTAAAGTGAATTCAGTCAAGAGGAAGCTAGGTTGCTCACTGTACCTACTCAATAAAATAGTAAGTTCGTTGCACCACAGTGGAGTTTGGGTGGTCAGAAAGTTGGATACGTTAAATTTTTGACTTTCACACATTCATGCATAGGAGTTACGACTGCACCGACATGGAAAAGTAGAAGCAAGGGAGTTGAGTAAGGGATTATATGCAGAACAGTCCGCTATACAGTTACCAATAGGAGGTTCTATCAAAAGAAGCTACATGAGAGATGTGTAGAATCCCTTTGTCTGTGTTCGTGCGTAATCCCTGTAAAGTTGTGTCAGGCTGTTGTCGTTTGTCTGAGCCTTGGGTGCGCGCTCGGTGTGTGTGCGTTTATGTGCACAACCTGTGTGGGTGCAAACGTGTTAGGAAGAAGACGGCATGGATAAGGGAATCTCCTTTAAGACAGTCCCTGTCATGAACGGTCTTTGGTTAGGAGGAATCATTAGGAAGTGCTCAAACTCTTCTTTCAAACACTCCTATCTGCCTCGTTAAAAAGGGCATTACTATTGACTACAAGAGTTGCAAAAAGCAGATGAAGAACATAGGTAGCATGATCAGGGCCCTCAGGCTGAAGGATATGTCCAATGCAAATTTACTGCCGCCTGATCTTTCCTCCTCACAGGTCGACAACCCCATCAATCCAGGAGACTGGGTCTACATCAGGGTCATCAAAGGAAAGAACTGGGCCAGCCATGGTGGGAGGTAGGGACCATTCCAAGTCTTGCTGACTACCCCCCTCCGCAGTGAAGATCGCTGAACGACCCAGCTGGATTCACCTTAGCCAATGCAAGCTACAAGGAGTGCTGGACCCCTCATTTCGGGACGGTGGCGAAGTCTGCGAACAATGATCCCAACTGCGCTAGGCGGGGGTATGTCTCGGTGTTCCTGTCATCTTAGTAGCAACGGGGCTCCACATGCCAGGTGGATCCTCTGCTGCGTTGTGGTTGGAGCATGCTATGGTCTATGGACACATCTGAACAGACCAAGTGATAATGTTGACCGTGGGAAACGATGGTCACACGATGAGAACTTTGAGGACTGGTCATGAGACCCCAGAAACCCATACGAAACCAACACTTGGTACCGGTATGTGAAGGTCGCTGTGAGAGCGCACACACAGGAGGGATGTTATCTGTGTTTCCAAAAACTCCCCTTGCCCCACACAAGTTCACTTGGAGGCCAAAGCACTCTTCATCGAGACACTGAACTATCGTTTTCAATCCTTTGCGAATCTGTCGCTACAAGTCAACGATGGACAAAATAGAGAGATTCAGGCTATTAGGCTGATGGTCTTGCAAAACAGGATGGTTCTGGACTTGTTGACGGCAGCACAAGGTGGTGTGTGCCACATCATTGGGACTTCCTGTTGCACATACATTCCTGGAGAAAATGACACACACATCTACGACGCCATGGCTTCACTGAAGAACTTACAGCAGGCCATGTCAAATGACAAAGTTCCACAACAGTGGGGTTTCTTTTCATGGCTATTCTCTGGCAACTGGTGGCAACTGCTGTTGAAACTAGTGTCTCCTGTGCTTGTTGTGCTGGTGTTGTTGTGCTTGTTTACGACCTGTGTTATCCCATGTTTGAAGTCTGCTGTGACGAGGGTCGTCTCTTCTACCGTAGCACACGTAAATATACAACTTCTTAGTCGTGACGGATGTGATGACCATGATGAAAGGCGGATTGCGTAGGTGCTATTATACTGAGCGTGTTTTACAGAAACTTGATGATTTGACCATCGAAAATGCTTCGCAAGTGATGGATACAATGATGTACTGTTTCTGTGTTTTTCTTTTTATTTTTTTTATTGATAGCATTCTGGTCGCCTAAGGCAGAGGGACCGTGTGAGACTTTTCCTGCATATTAACATCGGCCAGCAGGTTTTTAGATCACACAATAAGTTTGAATTGGAGTATTGAGGAAAAACCTCATCTTCACTGGAAGTTATTGCTATCATTGTTTGTTGTTTTTGTCCTGTTTCGCCCTAAGCGTTCCCAACCCGTCCGCTGTCATCTGAGTTTTTTTGTTGATCTTTTTTATTATTGTTTTTCTTATTTTTGATATTCTTCTTTATATTTTCTTGCTTATGTTTGATTGATCGGGTTCACATAATCATATGATAAACCAGGAGGGATATGTCAGGGTTTTCCAAACTATCTTGATCTATGATTATGTTGGAATGTATATAACCGGTAATAAATAACTTAGGTGGATTAGTTTTATGCTTACGTTGGTATGTATCCGGTAATAAACCACCTAGCTCTGTCCCATCCTAAACAATGTCGTAAAACATCCCCTGCTCTGTTTACCTAGAGGTCAAGAGCTTTAACTTGTTTATTCAGTCTACTGTCACCCCCACCCTTTTCCTCTTAATAAAGATGCTCTTGTGGGAAGGGAGAGTCAGACTTCATTCGACCATCGCTGTAAGCACAGCGACGAGTGAACTCTCCGCCTGCAGGTGTCTAAAACGACTAACTTGTCTCTGAGTGGTTCTTGCAAAATAAGTTAGAGTGAGCACCACTCTAACACGCACTATGGCTAAATATTGCTGCCCATTTGTATAGGTTCTTTGGTAGGATAGGTCTGTCTTATGGTCATTTATAGATGCCATTCTCTACTCTTGCCCCTCTTTTCGTCCATCATTAAATTTCAGTCTATGGACTTTGTCGCTGCACATCTTTAAAAATGTGTCAGTGATTTAATCTGCTTCTTGCGTGTATAAAATTTGAAGTGTCTTTTGCGCTTTTGTTTTGCGGTTCTGTCCGCAAGCTTGTTACCTCTTGACACCTTATCAGTCTCGTGTGTGTGCACTGCACGCGTGCATATAGCTACTTTTTGTGGCAATTGGACTGTTTCCACAACTAGCTTAGCAAGTAAATGGATGGCCTCCCCGAATGTGGAGCGACTCAGCTAGCAAATGATTAGACATTTCCTCTTTCTTGTAGTTTCTGTGGTTACTTTTCAATCATTTTCCCATTGTTTATCACAAGAATCTTAGGAACTTGAATACAACTTAAATTTAGGTTTTATTTTACTCAGTTGTACGATTTAGAGCAGTGTTTCCCAACTTACTCAGTGTGAAATTTGGCCCTGTTTGGTTGAACACAACGCTGATATTCTTGCAGGAATTGAAGAAAGACAAACACGAAGATCTTCCTCAACAGCTCTGAGTCTCGCTCTTTTCTTAGTCTTTAAAGTAGTCATGCTTGAAAAGCCCAGCTCACATAGATAGGTTGTGGAGAAAGGGAGAAGAGTTGAAATTGCTTTGTTTCCCAGAATAGGGAACTCCTTGGCAGCAGTCAGCCAAAAACTGTCCAAAGGTACATCCGAAAAGCGCAGCTTAAGACCACGATCTTGTCTCAGTTCAGTTATTTCTTCTTGCTCCTGCAAAGTTATGTCCCTTCCAACTGCAGTTGAGCTATATGGGTTCCTCACCCAGTCAAGGCAATCAGTGGAAAGTGAAGGGAAATAACATGACAACTTCTGCTCCAAACTTTGCAGATGTTTACCTATTGTCTCACACAGTGCAGCTCTGTTGACACTCTGCCATTTCTGGGTGTTTTGGAACATTTCTAGGTTGGCACTTTCCACGTGTTGTTCCCAGAGCAGCACCTTTGAACGAAACCCCTGTATTTTATCTGTACTTGTGAGCAGGTTTTCGTTTCGACCTTGCATTCGCGTGTTCAAGTCATTCAGATGTTTAAATGTATCTGCCAGATATGCCAGTCTTGCACACCACTCATCATTTGAGAGCAAGTTAGCGTCATCATGCTTCTCATTTGTCAAAAACACTTTGAGTTCCTCCCTCAGCTCATAAACACGACTTAAAACTTTGCCACGGGAAAGCCACCGGACCTCCGTGTGGAGCAATAACACTTTATGCTCCTGCCCCATTTCCTCACACAATGATGTAAACATGCGGCTTTTTACTGGTCTCGTCTTCACAAAGTTTATCATGCGCAAAACATCTTCCATTACAGGAGCTAGGTCTGCTGGTAATGTTTTGGCAACAAGTGCTTCCCGGTGCAGAAAACAATGCGTCGCGATGACTTTTGGATTTTGCTCTTTCACTCTGTTTACAAATCCTTTGGTGCGCCCGAGCATGGCAGCTGCTCCATCGGTGCAAACACTTACGCAGTCTTGCCACTTTAGTCCTCCTTGTTCAATGTACTCTGATACAACTCAAAAAATTTCTTCTCCTGTTGTTCTTCCTGGCAATTCCTTGCAAAACAGAAAGTTTTCTCTGATGGTGTCTCCGTCTACAAAGCGCACATTTGCCAGAAGCTGCGCGTGTCCACTGATATCCGTAGATTCATCAATTTGCAAAGCGAATTTCCCACTAATGTGCAACTTTTCCAAATCTGTCTTCTCAATGTCTGCAGATATGTCTTGAATACGTCTGGAAATTGTATTATTTGATAGAGGGACTTGGGCTATTTCTTTAACAGCGCCAGGGCCGAGCATCTCTTTCAAGATAATTTTGCAGGCGGGCATTATTAACGTCTCTCCTACGGTGTGTGCCTGTTTTGATTTGGCGATGACTTCAGCAACTTGGTAACTAGCTCTAAGAGCTTTCTCACCCGTCTTGGTGGTTTTCCTCAGTAGCTCTGCCTGTTTCCCAGTCCGTTCACGCAGTTGAACAAAATAGTCCCTACTCTTGTTTTGTAGTGACGGTTGTTTTGTCTCTAAATGGCGTTTGAGTTTACTGGGAACCATGGCACTGTTGGACAACTTTTCCCCGAACACCAGGCATAGTGGAGTTGCCGCACTTTTTTCTCCGGTAAAAGTAAATCCAAAAGCAAGTTAGCATTCATTGTATTGTCTTAAGCTCACCTTTTTTGCTTTCTTCTGACCAGTGCTCATGCTAGGGCCTTCATCTGGGTCAAACTTTTCTTCAGGACCCAGGTCAGATTGAGTACTTTTTCTTTTCAAATATAAAAATTGTTTGCCTTTCTTCTCTTCTTATTTTTTCAAAATTGCTTTTTTTTTGCGGTGCAAATCTCCCAACGCTGGCTGGCAGATATGTTGGCTTGAGCGAAGATATGTGACCTCCGGTTTCAGGCCGACCAGCGCTTCAGCAAAACTAATTATTTTAACAGTTTGAGTCCTATCTATCGGACAGGACCCACGCGGTCCATGGCAACACGATCTCTGAGGTCACTAACGTTATGTGTGGCGTCCCGCAGGGATCAGTACTCGGACCAATACTATTTAGTATTTAGTGGTTCCGCTTGGGGACATAATACGTAAATACAACATTAGTTTTCAATGTTCTGCTGATAACCCAATTATATATGCCATTATTGATGACAAATCCACACTTGAGGCGTGCCTTGCAGAGATTAAACAATGGAGGTCTCTCAATTTCCTATGTCTTCCATCCATTTTCTGGAACTTTTTGTCCCTACTGGGGTCGCAGACGTGCTGGAGCCTATCCCAGCCATCATCGGGCAGTAGGTAGGGGACACCCTGAACTGTTTGCCAGCCAATCGCAGGGCACACAGAGACGAACAACCATCCGCACTCGCACTCACCCTTCGTCTTCATCCAGATAAAACTGAGATGAAGTGAACTGCTCGTTATCACTTATTTAAGGAAACCACTGTAAATATGGATACATGTACAATTAATCAAAGTGACACTGTATCTAAACTCGGGGTTATATTTGACCGAACACTCATGACTGATTTCTCTCTTTTTCCCCCCATCTCACCACTCGCCCCCTCTTTTCTCTTTTCCTCTCTCATACATATATTTCTCATTTTGGCTTGGGAACTGGCCTGAATACTACTGACTGGGCAGGACGAAGCAATTGTCTATTTATCTGCTCTGTGACAATACAGCGGGTAATGTCTACAGAGTGTTCTTGTGTGTTTGAGTGTGTAGGTGTATGTGTGTACGTCTGTCAGGCCAGTTTTGGGATGGGTGAATGTATGTATATGTCCATGGTCTTAAGTGTGTGTCTTTGTTGTTGGATCTCAGTAAATCCCACTCGGTACCCTGTGCATGGCACTTAATGAAATGGACAGTGAAGGAGACGAGGTGATAAATTGCATTGACTATCATCGAAATATAAGTTGTAATCAGTATACTCCCGAACAATTAAAACAGTTAACAAATGTAAAAAACTGCTCCTTTTTGCATTTAAACATCAGGAGCTTGAATAAACATCATGATGATCTAGTTACTCTACTTACAAACACAGGTTGTAGCTTTGACGTAATTGGCTGCAGTGAAACATGGCTGAATGATCGCTCATACACTGACATCTTAAGTCTAAATGGCTATAAGTTGTTGATTAAGAACAGATGTGGCAGACCTGGAGGTGGCGTGTGCCTATATATTTCTTCTACATACAACGTGAGGATTTGTGATGACATTGTCATAGCAGACAACCACAGTGACTCCCTTTTTGTTGAAATAAGCGGGAAAAGCAGGCAAAACCTCATGATTGGTATAATCTATCGTCCCCCAGACGCTGACTTCGAAACCTTTAGGACCAAACTGGAGGAAGCATTATTTTCTATAAATAAAAACAACAAAAGCTGTGTCCTCCTTGGCGACTTCAATGTTGATCTTTCCAAGGATGATACAGCCAAAAATGACTTTATAAACACATTACACTCTTCATCCTTCTTTCCCACAATAGATGCATATACCAGAGTCACTCACTCAACCAAATCAGTTATTGATAATTTCATCACAAATCTTACAAACGCCACACTTACTTCTGGGACTGTACTCTCTGAGATTTCTGATCATTTCCCTATTGTATTATTCATTGACCTCCCTGCTAAGCCCCCACCTACTCGTCATTCAATAAGATTAAAAATACTTAATGAAGAAACCATACGACGTCTAGGTGAGGACCTGCAGACCAAGACATGGTCTGGAATATATGACTGTAGTGATGTTGATACTGCATTTGAAACTTTAACCAAAGAAATATCCGACTCTATTCAAAGGACCATTCCTGAGAAAGTAATCATATGTAATACAACTACTCAAAATCCATGGATCACTAAGGGCATATTAAAGTCTATTAAGCATAAAAATAAATTATATAAAAGATACATAAATGAACCTAACCATAAAAATAAAAATGCATATATTAATTATAGAAATAAACTTACACATATCAGAAAGCGGAAGAGTAAGCATTTTGCCGACTTGATATATGAATCACAGGGTGATTCCAAGAAATCTTGGAGAGTACTGAACGGGGTCTTGAACAGAAGCCAAAAAACTCCTGTATTCCCTGACCACGATCAAAATATGGGCAACATCATCAGAAGTAATGGTCTTGCCAACGAATTTAATAACTACTTTGTCTCTATCGGTAGTAACATATCCAGTAAAATCAGTCAGCCTCAGGATGCCTCGTTTAAAGACTATCTATCAGGTAATTACCTGGGCTCTTTCTTTCTGAATCCAACTAACTGCAATGAAGTGTATAAAATAATCATGAATATGAAGAATTCAAACTCAGCTGGAATAGATGGTATCTCAAGTAAAATTCTGAAAAGCATCTCCAATATAATAACTGCACCTCTTACATATTGCATCAATCTGTCTATACTCTCTGGAGTAGTGCCACAAATAGCAAAAATAGCACGTATCACACCGGTCTTTAAATCAGGAGATAAAAACGATCTTAGCAACTACAGACCAATATCAATCTTGCCTACTCTTTCCAAGGTTTTGGAAAGAGTAGTTTACAATAAACTTAACAACTATCTAAACAAACTAAACATCATTGCCCCATCCCAGTATGGTTTCAGAAAGGAAAACACTACATATATGGCAGTACTTGACTTGACTGATAAAATCTACGGAGCAATCGATAAAGGCGAATATGGTATTGGGATTTTTCTGGACTTGTCTAAAGCTTTTGACACCATCACGATTGATATTCTTATACATAAATTACAACACTATGGTATTAGAGGCCTGGCGTTAGACTGGTTCCGCAGCTATCTGTTCGGAAGACATCAATCAATATGTCTCTATTAACAACCATAAATCTTCATACAAGCCCATAAATTATGGAGTTCCTCAAGGATCCATCTTAGGGCCGCTCCTGTTCATCTTGTATATAAATGACATTGTTAATACTTCACCCATACTACATAAAGTATTATTTGCTGACGATACAAACTTGTTTCTTTCCCACAAAAATCCAAATACACTTGAACAAATTATAAATAGTGAGTTAGCGAAAATAAACACATGGTTTAAATGCAATAAACTCTCCCTAAATGTCAATAAAACATACTACATTGTATTCCGGTCCCATAAAAAAAAGGACATTGACCAAATTTGCATAGAAATTAACGGACAAAACATTGAAAGAGTCAGCTCTACTAAATTCCTGGGAATCCACATTGACGAATTCTTGAACTTTAAAAAACATATTGATGACCTCACAATCAAACTGTCTAAATATGTGGGTTTATTCTTCAAATTGAGACATTATCTCCCACTCACTGCACTTCTTATTTTGTACAAATCCTTATTTGAACCTCATTTAAAATACTGCAATATTATATGGTGTAACACATTTCCAACCCATCTAAAAAAGCTGGAGATACTTCAGAAAAAGGTCATACGCGCCATAACATGGTCTGAGTTTAACGCCCCCACTAAAACAATCTTTCACCAACACAATCTTCTGAGGCTTGTTGAATATAACTATTTCCAGAATGCTTGCATCATGTATCAGACTGTCCATAAACGAAACCACAAACTCTGTCAACTCATCCCAATCTGTACTCCCAGCCACACCCACACCACCAGGAATAGAAATCTAATCATAGGGAAAAAACGGAAACTAAAATCTACAAGCTTTAGTATTGTGTGCAGAGGGCCACAGATTTGGAATGAGCTTGATGAAACACTAAAAATGTTGCAATCCATATCCATCTTCAAGGCAAATCTAAAAAATCAACTCCTATCAATGTATATTTAATGTGCTGGTTATAAATTGCATGAACACCCGTGTCCTGTTGTTAATATATTAGTTGTTAATTTATAAATTGCAAATGTACTTTACATCAAATCCAGAGTAACCAGAATACTGAGGTTGTCTATTGCTTGTCGTATGGTTGTTGTGTGCTGTACCTTGTTGTGTGTTTATTATTGTTGTATGTTGTCCAAAATGTAAGGATATCTGGCCAATATCTGATACTAATGGGAAACCAGGCCCCCTATTAAAAGCTTTAAATAGCTTGCTTGGGGTGACCTTTTCACGCATCCGGAATTACTGTTTGTTGTTCCATGTTGTATGTCTTGGATATCGCGTGAATAAACTCAAACTCAAACTCAAACTCAATAATAATAATGAGTAAATAATCAGATACCTCTTATGCATACACTCCAACAAACGTTAAGTTGAAGTGAGATAACTTGCATGAAGTCTACTTAAACAAACATTGAGTAAATATGGGATAACTTAAAAACCGTCCCGGTCAACAACAATTTATGAATATAAACTAAAAGGTATAAAAGAGAAAGAACTTCTCTTGAACTAAACAAAGAACAAAGGTGTTCTGTTCATAACTAGTGAGGGCCTCTCACAGCTAAGAAAAGGAAGGGAGTCCAAGAACTCCCCAGAGCTAGACAGATATGTTTGCTTGAACGAACATATGAGGCCACCGGTTCAGGCCAGCCAGCGCTTCTGCAAATACAATTATTCCAACAACTGCGCTGATCGCATTATTGTGACAGAGCCGTCGCTGAAACCTAGAAAATATTCTTAAAGTCCTGTTGTACTTTCCAAAATTCAAGTGGACCTCAGTGTGCATGGAGTTTAATTTAGTCCGATCGCCGGGCGCTCACTGTCGCATTGCTTTAAGAGCGTATTTGTGTTCCGAGTTGTAAGATGATGCAGTTCTCGGGCCATGCCCGTCTGAAGCAGTTCCTGATCCCGTTCGACTTGTGTATTTCCCTGGCACGATCCTTGTCTTTTTTCTCTAAAACCTTCGCCATGCTGGCTAAAGCCTTTGCTAATTAGGCAAATGAGTAGGCAAATGATGTGACGAAAGTCACGCCAAAATGCTGCCGAAAAAAAGGCGGCTGTTGTTGCAATGCTGCTGCCAGCCCCCCCACCCCCATATAAAAACAATTTTCTCAACAGATCTACATGATTCACGAAAATGATACTCCCGACGGAAAAAAACACGGAAATTCGCAGATCCGCCGAAGATTCTCATCCCTGACTAAAACACGAGACCTTCTAAGTCTCACGGTGAAGTATCGCGAGACTTCCTCCTCGACCGGTGAGACGTGGTTGGCAGGTGTAAACTGTTGCGTATTGTGCGGGTTGTCCGATGTTGAGCCAGGAACAACAAAGATGTGGAGTATAGAGTTGGTTCTTTATTGGTAAGATCTTGGGTTGTTTAATGGCGGCCAATGCACGAGGCACGGCAGCAGATGAAACAACATCTTCCTTCTCCAGGTCAGCTTCTTTTATACTGCCCGGAAAGGCGGGAACTTGTCACATGACCGTTTGGTACCTGAGTGTGGGGGGCGTCACCCCTCTGTGTGTGTGTGTGTGTGTGTTGTATTAGTGTTCTGATTGAGCAGTTATGTTTATATAAACTAAGGAAAAGAATTGCATAGTATGAACATTAAAACATCCATGAGATTGTCTAACTTAATAGAACATGTACACATTGCTGTTTCTCCCTCTTCAAAACAAACCCGGGCGGACTTGATTTGTTCAACTGAGAAAAGTCGCCAGGATGTTGCCACGTTTCAGTCAAACACAAAGTCATACTTGCAGTCAAGCAGGAGGTCCAGTAGCAGCTGTCCCTTGCCAGTGAGGGAGCGGATGTTAAGTAGTCCCAGTTTGATGTCACAGTGTTGGCAGGAAGCATTAGCTGACCTAGCTAGGCTAGCCAATGCGCAGTGATCAACCTTCCTTTTGATGTTCCTCGGTGGATGGCAGCACATGGAGGACCAGATGGTGTTTATGGGAGTGGAGTCATCAATGTGCTAGTTGCGTTCAGCACCACGGTGGATGTATTTCCGGTGGTGAAGGCGAGCAATGTCCGGGAAGCGTTACATGACAGGTGGGAGAGCAAACCGGCAGTGCTGGAGTTGGAGAAGCTCCGCGTTCGTGTACTGGATCAGGGTTGACGCTGGATAAAGCATGGCGAACAGGATAGTCCACCAGAGCATAGACCTCACAGCAAGGTTCTTGGTAAGCATTGCTGCACGGCCCAGGCAGGAAAACGTTAATCGGGACCGGCGAAGCAGTGACCAGGTGTAAAGCAAACACACTCACACACAGGTAGCAACTGGGCGGTCAAAGACACGCTACAGACAGACAGGTCCGCTTGAGAGTTGACCCAGAATAAAGCCAACACTACCACGTTAATCTAAGTTTAGTGATCTGCTACAGACTTTGCAGGAAATCAAAGCAAAACGTTAAAAATGTCCAGAGAGCAGCGGCAGCAATTCGCGCCAGCGTTCATTCACTCACTCACTCAAATATGCTAAGTTAAATTTCAGTAAGTTGGATAAAAAAACTGAAAAATAGAAAAAATTAAATAAAATATATAAGTTAATTTGAAGTTCACAAACAGTAAGTACAGTAAGTTTCGGAACGTATGTATTTCTATGTGTCTCTAAGGTACAGTGACAACAAAACTTCCTTTTTAATGATTATCTTTGTAATTTATTTCTTAGACTTAGACTTTATTGTCATTTTGTAAACACTCGGTGCACACAAAACGAAATTTCGTTGCATACGGCTCTCAACAAAGGAATGATATTTCAGCTGGATAAAAAGTGACATTTCTATTTAAATATGAAAGAAGATAAGATAAATAAGATAAATATAAAGTGCAGCAATGAAGGAAACAAAAACAGTATTTACAAAGTGCGCAGGGGAATGCTAAGTTGACTGTTCAACAGTCTGACGACAATAGGGAAAAAACTATTGCAGAACCTGGTGGACCTGCAGCGGATGCTGCGAAACCTCTTCCCACAGGTGTGATGGGTCACTAATAATATTTCGGGCTCGGGACACGCAGCGCTGGGATGACAAGTCCTGAATGGAGGGAAGAGGAGCTCCGATGATCCTCTCTGCTGTCCTCACCACTCTCCTTACGTTCTTCCAATCTGAGGCGCTGCAACCCCCACACCACACCGAGAGACAGCTCGTCAGAATGCTCTCTATGGTGCTTCGGTAGTATGATGAGTGGGGGCAGGTGGGCTCTCCTCATCCTCCGCAGGAAGTACAAGCGCTTCTGTGCCCTCTTGACCAGTGTCGTGGTGTTCCCAGTCCAGGTGAGGTCGTCTGTGATGTGGACCCCCAGAAACTTAGTGCTGCTGACCACCTCCACAGCTGAGCTGTTGATGATCAGTGGAGCGTGGTGAGGCTGGTTCTTCCTGAAGTCGACGATGATCTCCTTCGTCTTCTCCACATTCAGGATCAGTCCATTGTCTCTGCACCAGCCCACCAACTGCTCCACCTCCTCTCTGTAGTCCAGGTCGTCGTTATCACTGATGAGGCCCACCACCGTTGTGTCATCTGCAAACTTCACGATGTGATTGGTGGTGAACCTGGGGACGCAGTCGTGTGTCATCAGGGTAAACAGCAGGGGGCTCAGGACGCAGCCCTGAGGGGAGCCTGTGCTGAGGGTGATGACATCTGAGGTGTTCTGTCTTTTTTCATCTTTCTGGTGTAATGTACCGTTTTTTTCCGTGTATAATGCGCCCCCATGTATAATACGCACCCTAAAAAATCACACACATGTAAAGCGACTAGAAAAGCGCTATATAAATCCCAGTTATTATTATTATTATTATTAAAAATGGCATGTTGATGCTGGAAAAAAGCCTGTACCCATGTATAATACGCACCCAGATTTTGACTCCTACTTAAGTCCGTGAACGTAAAATTATTTCAGAAAAAAGATCATCTTTGGGAACAACCGGATGTTCTGCCGGTCAGTATCACTGCGCATGCGCTAGCATACTCAATAGCGAAGAAATGTTTCGGATTTGTGTAGGGTACATTGTGACAGCAAACGAGCAGGTGATCTAGCAAGCGTCTGATACGAGAGCATTGTGTTCGTATGGAGTGTGTTTGAAGTGAACAGCAGAGAAGAAAGCACATCTGTAATGGCGGCCTCCGTATGATATCCGGATTTAAAAAAAAAAAAGAATTTTGAGAATTGTTTTTTTTTTTTTTTTTTTGTACCCATGTATAATGCGCACCCCAGATTTTAGGACAATAAATTAGCTAAATTTTGCGCATTATACATGGGAAAAAACGGTATTTGTTTTATTGCTATGTGCAATTACCTGCAGTATCTGTTAAGGAGTTGGTTGTTTTGGCTGTGGAACAAATAAAATGAATTAGTGTATTCTTATGGAAATATTTGATCCAACATACGACTATTTCAACATACAAAGTAGTTCCCGGAACAAATTAAATTTGTATCTAGAGGTTTGACTATATGCATTTTGAAAACAGGGAATTTGGTTCTACCTTTTCACCACCATATGCGTTGAACTCGCCTATAATTTTGAAGGGTAATAATATACAGTACTTTAAAAGAACTGTACACGCTGGGGGAGCTGTTTGTGTACTTTTGAGCTGGCATGACACGCTCTGATCCACCTAACAGTGCTTGTTGAAGGATGTCTGCCAAACAGTGGCTGCACTAGTATAACATCTTTGAACAACTCAACAACAGTAAACATTTTCAAAACTGAATCAATGCCATTCAGAGTTTCGCCCACCAGTTGCCCAACCCCAGTTTAAGTATTTGAGTATTCATACAATTATAACTATCAACATCAAAGGTGAAATAATATCATTAAACATGGCCGGAAAATCTGAGCAATGTGATTTCGGAAAAACAGGCTGCAACACAATATTTCATAAATCTGAGTTGTGATTTGAATGAGACAAGCCGTGTATTAATTTACAGGAATGCTTTAATGATATATTCAAACACAACAAAACCAAAACTCATTTACCATTAGCTTTCCAATGTTATCCAAAGTCACAATAACAAGCATCTACTCCAAGTCCAGCATAAAGCTTGATCACCTGACAACACAAAAATTTGCACACACTTCTTCACTTTCCCCCCTCAAATGTGGGTGAAAATAGAGCATCTGTGACAAAAGCAACTCATTGACAAGAAATGTAGCTATAGTTAAGAGCGTACTAGTAAATGAACATCACTTTTAATATTGCCTTGACGTTTTCTGGCATTTTTTGTTTTTTATGGCAGTTTTCCTTAAAACTGACAGCATGTTTAACGAGCCAGTGTTGTTTGTATGAAAACAACTTCAAGCAGCTTCACTCAATGTGTGAATGCACACATATAAAACTATTAGTGTGTCACGGATTGTGTGTGTGTGTGTTACTTTGTGAGAATTGTATTTATTAAAAAGCAAAATGGCCACAACTTAGGTTCGTAGTTAATTCCCAGTTCACCGGTCCAACATAGTGGTGCATGGAGAAACATTGGAGCAAAAGGTGGTTATTGGCGGGAGAGGTGTGCAACATAAACCCAGTAAGAAATGGACATATCAGCGAGTCACGAACACACGTTTGTGTGACTTGGTACTTTTCTTCATTTCCTCCATGCAGAATGTTATGGCAGTCTTGTAAAAACATGATGCGAAGCAGTGAAAAAGTGTTTATAATACAAAAGTATTGAGTCAAGAGCTCTGTTACCAGGATACTCCTGAGAGGACAGTGCACCAACCAGCTTAAGTGCAACGCAGTAGTGTTCCCCACTGCGATACGACGACGGGTTCACGCTGAGAAGAATCGGGAGAATTGAGGAAAGGGTGGTTGACTGGATGGAAGAGGTGCAGAACACAAGTCTCAAACATGGTTGTGGTTTTGGCCTTCAGCGGCGTCGCTGCAAAACGAGGTGATGACAAAACTCAGGTGGAACGGAGGCATTCAGAAAGGCAGGTTGTCCTGAGTGGGGGTGGAGGAATTAGGTGGGCTCACATCCCCTTGGGGTCCCACGACCTTGTACTGCACACAAAACAAAGTAGCATGATAATTGTCAAGAATCTTCCATGAATACCCTTGAACCTTTTTTTTTTTCTCCTCCATCTTTTTGTCCTCGTGTCTACCGTGAAACAGCACATTCTGTATATATATATATATATATATATATATATATATATATATATATATATATACTATGCACACACACACATATATCTATATACACACATTATATATATATATATATATATACGTATAGTTATTGTTTTTGTTATATATTTTATTGCTTTCCCGCTTACCGTTTTTCGTGCTTATTGCTTACCCGCTTACCGTTTTTTGCGCTTACCGTTTTTCGTGCTTATTGTTTTCCCGCTAATTGTTTTCCCGCTTACCCTTTTCCGTGCTTACCGTTTTTCGCACTTACAATTTTCTCGTGTAACGTTCTTACTAGGGATGCACCGAAAATTCGGCCACCGAAATTTTTCGGCCGAAAATGACCCAAAAGTGCATTTTCGGTTTTTGGACGAAAGACCTAAATCACCGAAACAACACGGCCGAAACTTGTGATGACGTGAACAAACAGCGCAGCCAGCACGCGGGAAAACGGGATAAGAGCCAGCATGTCTGCGGTGTGGACTGATTTCACTATCTCAGAGAAAGACCCACGGATAGCGATTTGCAAAACATGCAATGCTGAAATTTCAAGAGGGGGTGCATCTGCAAAATGTTTCTCCACGTCGGGTTTAATTCATCACCTGAAATCCAAACATCCCGATTGCCATTCTGAATATGAGAAGAAGGCGACACAGAAAAGGAAACTGACACCGAGCACTCCCACGCCATCTGTGGCGGACGTTTTTGAAAAGGCAAGAAAGTTCTCCAGTGATTCTGCCAAGGCAAAGGGCATAACACACAAAATTATGGAATTCATTGCCTTGGATGATCAGCCGTTCTCTATCGTAGAAGATGTGGGATTTCGTAGGCTGATAGAACACATTGAGCCCCGTTATGCTATGCCAAGCAGACGACATTTCTCAGATGTGTGTTTACCTGAGCTGTTTAATATCGTTGCTACTCATGTCCATGAGCTTCTAGCATCAGATATTACAGCGATCAGTTTCACGACCGACATATGGAGCTCCGACGTCAGCCTCACCAGTATGCTCAGCCTAACCGCGCAGTGGATCGACAAAGATTTCAAGCTGCAAAAGATTCTGCTCCATTCACAAGAGTTTAGAGGCTCACACACAGCAGCAGCAATTTCTGATGCATTTACCAATATGTGCGACACCTGGCATATCGACCGATCTAAAGTGCATGCCATAGTGAGTGACAATGCAAGAAATATGACAAAAGCGATAGAAGACAGCCAGCTGAAAGGAATACGGTGCGTGGTCCACACACTACATCTGGCTGTGAACGAGGGAGTGTTGTCTCAGCGCAGCGTAAAAGACATATTGACTATAGGCAGAAGAATAGTTGGCCACTTTAAACATTCTCAGCTGGCCTATTCCCGCTTACAGTCTATGTAAGATCAGCTTGGAACACAAATAAAACGGTTCCAACAAGACGTGCGTACACGCTGGAATAGCACTTTTTACATGCTGGAAAGCCTCTTTGCACAAAAGCGAGTCTTGGCTGCTTACAGCGCAGATCATGAGCTCCCCGCGACATTCACTTCACACCAGTGGGTCTTAATAGAGAACATTCTCTCTGTCCTTGCCCCCTATGAGCAGCTAACGAAAGAGATCAGCTCCTCTGATGCATCTGTTGCAGACGTAATACCGTTAATTGCGGCACTAAAGCGTCTTCTAAGTAAAGAAGTTGAGACGGACCACGGGGTGAAAACAATCAAAAGTACACTCTTAGAATCTGTCAAGAGACGTTTCACTGAGAGCAATGATGATCCTCTGCACTTCATCGCGACTGTACTTGATCCGCGTAACAAGGATCATTACTTGGATGTGGGAATAAAACAGCGCGCACGAGAAATGATCCAGGCCGCGATGGATGCGGACAACCCGCTTGGAGACGGGCCAGCGCACAGCGCAGGAGGAGAGCAGAGCGCCGAAAAAAGGACCCGTCACCCTGTACCAGATGAGGGGCATGCGCCTTTGTTGTCTGATATGTTCAATGAGATCCTGCAAGAGAGTGCCCCAAACAATAGGTAGGCTATTCTGTTCTGACTGACTATATGTGACTGATTATTTCATTTTTCTGCTATAGAGTTTTTATTTTAGTTGATTAAAATGTTTATGCACTGGCCCTTTACCTTTCTCAAATGTCAGGCAGCCAACAAGCTCAACCGCTCAACAATTAGATGGTTATCTGTCTGAAGTCCCCATCTCCAGAAGTGATGACCCTTTTGCCTACTGGAGAAATAACCATGGCCGCTTTCCTGACCTGGCAAAGATGGCACGCAAGTACTTGTCTGTGCCGTGCACAAGCACTGACAGTGAGAGACTGTTCAGTGCTGCAGCTCATGTTCTTGATGAGAAGAGGAACAGACTTCACTGTGACAAAGCAGAAAAGCTACTCTTCATCAAGAAAAACCTGCCACTTTACCTCAAGAAGTAGAATGGGCGTGTGTCTAGTGTTAAAATATTTGTTTTCCAGTTTGTGCATCCACAATTCTTGGTGGATTTATTGTTGATAAAGGCTATGGTAACCATTGTTTTGATACACTTTTATGTTGTACACACAGAACAAAATTTAAAAGGCACTTGACGTATGCACTAATTTTTCAGCAGGCCAGTCAGTTATAAGCCTGTAAATTATTATTTAATGTACACATGAGTGGGGTCAAGTTAAACATTTGATTTCTATTTTATTTTATTTTTGAATTTTAATTTATATTGTGCATTGTTGTAATGTCAGTGCTAAATAAATATTTTCATACTTTTGTAACTGGTTTATTGCAATGCCTTGATTTTAGTGAGGTTAGTACACATGTAGCCATAAATGCTGTGGTTCTAATAACTGACAATCATTTCTTTCGGTGTTTCGGTTTTCGGCCTTGGTTTCCTAATTTTTGGTTTTCGGTTTCGGCCAAGAATTTTTATTTCGGTGCATCCCTAGTTCTTACCGTTTTCCGCGCTTATCGTTTTCTCGCTTACTGTTTTGCGCTAACCGTTGTTTCGCTTACCGTTTTTCGCGCTTACTGTTTCCTGCGCTTACCGTTTTCCATGCTTATCGTTTTCTCATTTACCGTTTTTCCCGCTTACGTTTTTTCCCGCTTATCGTTTTCTCTCTTACCGTTTTTCGTGCTTATCGTTTTTTGCGCTTATTGTTTTTTGCGCTTATCGTTTTCGCGCTTACCGTTTTCTGCGCTTACCCCTTTTCGCGGGGTTTAACACAAAAAGCATTCTCCAAGATTTTTTAAGCTTCTTCGGCTTCACATGCAAATTCTCCAGGAATTGCATTTTTTAGTTCTACACCATTCATTTTACTGTGTGAAGGCGAAGGCCTATTATTGTGTGAAGGCGAAGGCCTTCACACATTGATATTGTACTTTATTATTAAACAACTTATTCCTCCCACTTTTTTGACATCAAACTACTCCCACATGCTTCAACCAATTCACCTCGTTCAAACTTTCACACGTTCCAAAAATTCATGGCAAGCTTGCCACCTTTTTTCCTGTTCATAACATTTACCGTTTTTAAGTAATTAGCAAATTTGTGCCTTTTATTTCCCCATTCATTCTTAATGGCAATGTCAACCCGAGCCAGTTTCCTGTAGTGGGTTCGATTCCCACATTGGGCGTCATTAATTATTTTACTCTTTATTCTACCCGCTTATCATTTTCAACGCTTATCATTTGTAACTAACATTTGCATTCAACATTCATTACATTAAGCAATTTCCACCACTTTGATTACGTATTCGCATTCAACAAACACATTCATTACATTAACCAAATTCAACCACTCTTAAGAAAGGGACCCAATTAGCTCGTGGGTAACACAAGTGATTCCAGAACACGAGAGGCTTTCCCGAGTGGTATCAAACCCCGCGTCGGTTCGATTCCCACATTGGGCGTCATTATTTATTTTACTCTTTATCCTTCCCGGTTATCATTTTCAACGGTTATCATTTGTAACTTTTGTCATTCGCATTCAACATTCATTACATTAAGCAATTTCCACCACTTTGATTACGCATTCGCATTCAACAAACACATTCATTACATTAACCAAATTCAACCAGCATGAAGGAAGAAGCCTCATTAGCTCAGTCGGAAACACAATGGCAATGTCAACCCGCTCCAGTTTCCTGTAGTGGATTCGATTCCCACATTGGGCGTCATAAATTATTTTACTCTTTATTCTTCCCCTTATCATTTTCAACGCTTATCATTTGTATCTTTTTTGTAACATTTGTAACATTTCATTTTTAACGCTTATCATTTGTACCTTTTTGTAACATGTACCGTTTTTTTCCGTGTATAGTGCGCGAAATTTACCTAATTTATTGTCCTAAAATCTGGGGTGCGTATTATACATGGGTACAAAGAAAAATAATTTTTTTTTTTTTTTTTTTAAATTTATTTTTTATTTTTTTTAAAGAAAGTCATGGTACAACAAAACCAACAACAGGACTGACCGACAAAGTCGTGGAAGAAAAAGACAGGGTGACATTACCAAAGACAGGAACAGAATGACAGTAACACATGCAATGATCCAACGGTGAGCGAGGGGCAGACAGGACTTAGATACAAAAGACGTTACATCGATTGAGGTGACACAGCAAGAGAGGGGCGACGCGAACAGAAACTATGGCAACCTAGACACATAGCAAAACTGGGGACGAGACATGACAAATCTCCCCCGAAATAAAACTCACCTTTCTTCTTGTTTGTTGTCAATCGCGCATCGCATTCAGCCATCCTGGCCAACACACTTTGCCTTGTTCCTTTCTTCTCTGCTGTTCACTTCAAACACGCTCCATGCGACCGCAATGCTCTCGTATCAGACAAGGCTTGCTCGATCACCTGCTCGTTTGCTGTCTCACAATGTACCCTACACAAATCCGAAACATTTGTTGCGGCTCCGAGTCACGACGAGGGGCAAGTTTTGGTTTCCAAGGGTGTTTTTATTCCTCTTCAACGTCTCTGCCATACAGAGCCGCCTCTTTCCCGTGCGCGGTGGTGCGTTTACGGGCAGTCGGAGAAATCAACGCCAACAAAAAAAATTACATCCAGCCTAGTTAAGACCATACCAAAGACTATAAAAATGGGACCCATTGCCTCCCTGCGTGTGTGACGATCATTGGGACTTAAAAAAAAAAAAAAAAATAAATTAAATTTTTTTTTTTAAAAAATTCATAAAAATAAGGTGCGTATTATACATGGGTACAAGCTTTTTTCCAGCATCAGCATGCCATTTTTAGGGGTGCGTACTATACATGGGGGCGCACTATACACGGAAAAAAACGGTAGTCAGTAAAATACATAATTGACGACACATCGTTTGATGCGATGGTGCAATCCTTGAGGGTGTGTTATTGTCAAATATTGTTTGTTTTTAATCTCCATCGCGGACCGGACGTCATACGGAGGCCGCCATTACAGATGCGCAGAACAGATGCGCAAGACACGTCAGCTATATTAAGAGCGAGAGTTGTTTTCTTCCTATTAGTTTCAATTCACAGTTTAATTAGCAGTTTCAATCAGCAAATAACAAAATGCGTATTACAGGTAAAATTTTATTTCACAACACTTTGCCTTGTTCCTTTGGTCTCTGCTGTTCATCCTAAAACACAAAGGCGCTCTTTAAGCAATGCGACAGTGAGCGCCCGGCGCGCTGCGGTTGCGCGACCGCACCAAATTAAGCTCCCTGCACAGTGCGCACTGAGGTCCACTTAAATTTTAGAAAGTACATCAGGACTTTAAAAATATCTTCTAAATTTCAGCGACGGCTCTGTCACAATAATGCTACCAGCGCGGTGCAGTTGGGCGGTCGGCGGCGTGCTACGGTTGAGAGTTCTCTCTTGCGCTCTCTCTCTCGCTCTCTCTCGCTCTCGCACACACGCGCACACGCGCACACACGCAAACCGGATATCATACGGAGGCCGCCATTACAGATGCGCAGAACGGATGCGCAAGACACGTCAGCTAGATAAAGAGTGAGAGTTCAGTTCTCTACCTAAATCCGTATTACAGGTAATATTTTATTTCACAACACTTTGCCTTGTTCCTTTCGTCTCTGCTGTTCACTTCAAACACGCTCCATGCGACCGCAATGCTCTCGTATCAGACGCTTGCTCGATCACCTGCTCGTTTGCTGTCCCGTGCGCGCACGGAGCGCGGTGGTGCGTTTACGGGCAGTCGGAGAAATCAACGCCAACAAAAAAAATTACATCCAGCCTAGTTAAGACCATACCAAAGACTATAAAAATGGGACCCATTGCCTCCCTGCGTGTGTGACGATCATTGGGACTTAAAAAAAAAAAAAGAAAAAGAAATTAAATTTTTTTTTTTAAAAAATTCATAAAAATTGGGTGCGTATTATACATGGGTACAAGCTTTTTTCCAGCATCAGCATGCCATTTTTAGGGGTGCGTACTATACATGGGGGCGCACTATACACGGAAAAAAACGGTACTTGTAACATTTTCCCATTTATTTCACAATAATTTATTTCCCTTTTATAACATTTTTAAATTAACATCTGCCTTCGCCTTCACACGCAATTTCTTCCGAAATTGCAATTCTAGTTTTTCTACTTATTCCCCCCACTTTTTTGACGCTTAACTCGTTCCACATACTTCAACTGATTCACTCCGTTCCGCTTTTAGCTTATTCCAAATATGAATGACACCGTTGCTTACATTTTTTTCGTTCCAAAAATGTTCCTTTTTCACAAAATTCACAAATTTCCGGCAAATTTTTCCCCATTCATTCTTAATGGCAGATTCAACATTTCACATTTACTTCATTCCAGTTTGAAATCCACATCATTCAGCACATTCAAATCCCATTGGGGACATTCCCAAAATTGCCAAATTCAATAATTTCACATTTTTACGTTTAAAATTTAATGCAAAATTTCACAAATTTCCCCTTTTCACTTGTCATTTCAACATTTTTCAACCTATTCAACCTGTTCCAATTCATTTACATCCTTCCAATTCGAAATTCACATTATTCCGCACATTCAAATCACATTGGGGACATTCCCAAACTTGCCAAATTCAAAAATTTCATGTTTTCACGTTTACAATTTGAGCCAAATTTCACAAAACTTTATTTTTCACTTGTTACTTCTACATTTTTAAACCCATTCAACCCATTCCAAAGCATTTACATCCTTCCAGTTTGAAACACATCATTCAGCACATTCAAATCACATTGGGGACATTCCTAAAATTGCCAAGTTGAAAAATTTCAGATTTTCACGTTTAAAATTTGCACAAAATTTCGCAAACTTTCATTTTTCACTTTTAATTTCTACATTTTTCAACCAATTCAACTCGTTCCAACTTTCAACTGTTCATCTTTTGCCTACCTATTCCACACCTTCCCACTTACCACAAATTCAAAATTTTCAATTTTACAATTCACACCAAATTTTCTTTAATTTATTTTTTCGCTTCTAATATCAAATTTTTTTCCATTGATTCAACCCATTCCAACTTTATTCACTTTGTTCACCTTGCGCTTACCATATTCACCCCCACTTCCACTTTGCGTACACAATTCAACCCTTGACCCCCACTTTCAGTGTGGCGGCCATCTTGGATTGCTATGAACGAACTCAGAATAACCGGAAGTGCTTACACAAAACCGGAAGTGACCCCAAATAAACCGGAAGTGACCTCAGGTAAACAGGAAGTGACCCCAAATAAACCGGAAGTGACCTCAGCTAAAACTGAAAGTGACCTTTTCAAACCTGAAGTTACCCCAAATGAACCGGAAGTGACCCCAAATAAACCGGAAGTGACCTCAGGTAAACCGGAAGTAATAATAAGAGTCGGGGTGATGTGCAGGAGAAGGCTCTGTCACCGAAGGATTTGAGGTTGGATTTTGGGACTGTCAGACGTGAAGTATTGGAGGATCGGAGGGGACGGTTGGGGCAGTAGGGGACAAGCAGGTCGGATAGGTAAGTGGGAGCCAGGTGGTGAAGGGCTTTGAAGGTGAGGAGTATCTTGAAGATGATACGCTCCTTCATGGGGAGCCAGTGAAGAGAGTGGAGAACAGGAGTGATGTGTTCACAGGACCGGGTGTGGGTAAGGTGGCTGGCAGCAGAGTTTTGGACTAGTTGAAGTCTATGGAGTGAGTGAGCAGTGATTCCAGTGAGAAGGGAGTTGCAGTAGTCAAGCTGGGATGAGATGAAGGCGTGGATGAGAGATTCAGCGGCAGGGAGAGAAAGGCAGTGCCGGATTTTAGCGATGCGTCGGAGGTGGAAGTAGGAGGTCTTGACAACTGAGCTAACATGAGGTTGAAAGGACAGTGTGGGGTCGAAAATAACGCCAAGATTGCGTGCCAGAGGGGAAGGAGTGATGTTTGAGGAGTCAATGGTGAGTGTGATGGATCCAGTTTTATTAAGGGAGGATTTAGTGTCTATGAGGAGGAGATCTGTTTTGTCACTGTTGAGTTTGAGAAAGTTGTGGGTCAGCCATGCTTTTATTGTAGAGATGCAGGTTTCAAGATGGGTGAGGGAAGGGTTACTGGTTGGTGTCGTACGTATATAGATCTGGGTGTCATCAGCGTAGCAGTGGAAGTCCAGATTGAGTTTGCGGATGACAGTACCAAGGGGAAAGAGGTAACAGATGAATAGGAGGGGGCCAAGAACTGAGCCTTGGGGGACCCCTTGTGTAACTAGGGAGAGGATGGATGTGTGACCGGAGAGAGAGATGAACTGGTTTCTGTTGGTGAGGTAGGAGGTGAGCCAGTCGAGTGCAGTGCCCTCAACACCTAGTTGGCGCAACCTTTGGAGGAGGATGGAATGGTTCACAGTGTCAAAGGCTGCGCTAAGGTCAAGTAGTAGTAGGATGTTGAGGGCACCAGAGTCTGCAGAAATGAGGAGATCGTTGGTGACTTCAACTAGAGCTATTTCAGTGCTGTGAAGTGGGCGGAATCCGGACTGGAAGGGTTCATAGAGGTTGTTGGACTGGAGATGGGTGTGGAGTTGGGCGGAGACAATGCGTTCAAGGGTTTTGGAAAGGAATGAAAGGTTGGAGATGGGACGGTAGTTGGAGAGGTTGAGTGGGTCCAAGGTGGGCTTTTTGAGGATGGCGGTGATGGCTGCAAGTTTATAGACAGTGGGAAAGTGGCCTAGGGATAAAGACTGATTAAAAAGAGTGGTGAGGTAGGGGAGGAGGACAAGGAGGCAGGCCTTAGTTAAGGTCGTTGGAAGAGGGTCAAGAGAGCAGGTGGTTGTCTTGGATGAGGTAATGATGTCTAGGATAGTGGAGGAGTCAACAAGGGAGAAGGCAGTGAAAGAGGGAAAGGGCGGGCGGTCAGGAAGGGGGGGAAGGAGGGCAGGGGAGGAGGAGTTATTGATGGTGTCCGTCAGAGAACTGTTGATTTGGGCGATTTTGTTGTTAAAGTTGACAAGGAAGGAGTTACAGAGGGCGGGTGAGGACGGTGGCTTAGTGACCGGTGGCTGAAAGTGACCCCAAATGAACCGGAAGTGACCTAAGCTAAAACTGAAAGTGCCCCAAATCAAACCGGAGGTCACCCAAATGAACCGGAAGTGACCTAAGCTAAACCTGAAAGTGCCCCAAACCAAACCGGAGGTCACCCAAATGAACCAGAAGTGACCTTTTCAAACCGGCAGTGACCCAAAATAAACCGGAAGTGCCCTAAATTAAACCGGACGTGCCCCAAATAAACCGGAAGTGACCTTATTTCAACAAGTGCCCTAAATAGGTAAATATGCTCTAACTCTTACAGTTTTTGCCCGATTCGACCTGTTTCAACGTTTGAACCCCAAAAGTGAACCTCCTGAACCCGTATATTAATTTTCGATCAAATTTCAAAAATGTTTGACGCAATTTAGTTTTTAAAATTCCCATTCATTCTCTATGGGGATTCAACATTTGCTCCGATTCAACCCGTTTCAACATTTTAACCCCAAAAGTGAACCTCCTGAACCCATATATTTCGTCTGAACCCGTATATTTCGTTTCGTTCCAAATGTCAAACATTTTTGGCACAATTTGTTTTTATATTCCCATTCATTCTCTACGGGGATTGAACATTTGCTCTAACTTCTACATTTTTCCACCGATTCAACCCGTTCCAACTTTCAACAGTTCATCTTTTACCTACCTATTCCACAACTTTCAACTTACCAAAAATGCCACATTTTCAATTTTGAAATTCACGCCAAATTCTCAAAAATTTCGTTTTTCACTCATAATGTCTACATTTTTTAACCGATTCAACCTGTTCCAACTTTTACCTGTTCATCCTTTGCCTACGTATTCAACAAATTCACACTTACCAAAAATTCCACATTTTCAGTTTTGAAATTCACGCCAAATTCTCCAAAATTTCGTTTTTCACTCATAATTTCTACATTTTTTTAACCGATTCTACCTGGTCCAACTTTTAACTGTTCATCTTTTGCCTACCTATTCAACAAATTCACACTTACCAAAAATTCCACATTTTCAATTTTGAAATTCACACCAAACTTTCCAAAGTTTCATTTTTCCCTTCTAATTTCTACATTTTTCAACCGATTCAATCCGTTCAAACTTTAAACATCATTCTGCACCATTTCCCAGGTATTTATTCAACTGCTTCGCCTTCACATGCAATTTCTCCAGGAATTGCATTTTCTAGTTCTTTTTTATTCCTCACACTTTTTTGACGCGCTACTACTTCCACATACCGTTTTTTTACGTGTATAGTGCGCAAAATTTAACGAATTTATTGTCCTAAAATCTGGGGTGCGCATTATACATGGGTACAAAAAATTTTAAATTTTTTTTTTTTTTAATTTTTTTTTTTTTTTAGAAAACAAAACCAACAACAGGACTGACCGACAAAGTCGTGGAACAAAAAGACAGGGTGACATTACCAAAGACAGGAACAGAAAGCAAACAGACATCATGACAGTAACACATGCAATGATCCGACGGTGAGCGAGGGGCAGACAGGACTTAAATACAAAACACGTTACATCGATTGAGGTGACACAGGAAGAGAGGGGCGACGCGAACAGAAACTATGGTAACCTAGACACATAGCAAAACTGGGGACGAGACGTGACAAATGTCCCTCGAAATGAAACTTGAAATCACCAAGTTTTGGTTTCCAAGGGTGTTTTTATTCCTCTTCAACATCTCTCCCATACAGAGCCGCCTTTTTCACGTCCGCACGCCTCTTTCCCGTGCGCGCACGGAGCGCGGTGGTGCGTTTATGGGCAGTCGGAGAAATCAACGCCAACAAAAAAAAATACATCCAGCCTAGTTAAGACCATACCAAAGACTATAAAAATGGGACCCATTGCCTCCCTGCGTGTGTGACGATCATTGGGACTTAAAAAAAAATAAAAATAAAATAAATAAAAAAAAAAAAATTCATAAAATTTGGGTGCGTATTATACATGGGTACAGGCTTTTTTCCAGCATCAGCATGCCATTTTTAGGGTGCGTATTATACATGGGGGCGCACTATACACGGAAAAAAACGGTAAATCATCAGATTCACTCCATTCCACTTTTGTCGTATTCCAAATATTCACGTGATGAGCGCTTGCATTTTTCTCATTCCAAAGATTTTTTTGTTTTCGCAAAATTCACAAATTTACCCCAACATTTTTCCCATTCCAAAGGTTTTTTGTTTTCGCAAAAGCCACAAATATACTGCTTTATTTACTTAATGGCACATTCAACATTTAAAATTTGCATTGTTCCATTTTGAAATTCACGTCATTCAGCACATTAAATTTACATTGGGGAAGATTTGACATTCCTAAGATTACCAAATTCAAATTCATGTTTTCACGTTTAAAATTTATGCAAAATTTCACAAAATTTTGTTCTTCCTCTCTAATTTCAACATTTTTTAACCGATTCAACCCAATCCAACTTTAAACTGTTCATCTTTTGCCTGCCTATTCCACAACTTTGAAATTCACGAAATTTCGTTTATCCCTTCTAATTTCTACATTTTTCACCCGATTCAAACAGTTTCAACTTTCAACTGTTCATCTTTTACCTACCGTTTTTTTCCGTGTATAGTGCGCAATATTTTACTAATTTATTGTCCTAAAATCTGGGGTGCGTATTATACATGGGTACAAAGAAAAAAAAAATTAAATTTTTTTTTTTTAATTTTTTTTTTTTTTTTTTTTTAATAAAGTCATGGTACAACAAAACCAACAACAGGACTGACCGACAAAGTCGTGGAACAAAAAGACAGGGTGACATTACCAAAGACAGGAACAGAATGACAGTAACACATGCAATGATCCAACGGTGAGCGAGGGGCAGACAGGACTTAAATACAAAACACGTTACATCGATTGAGGTGACACAGGAAGAGCGGGGTGATACGAACAGAAACTATGGCAACCTAGACACATAGCAAAACTGGGGACGAGACATGACAAATCTCCCCCGAAATAAAACTCACCTTTCTTCTTGTTTGTTGTCAATCGCGCATCGCATTCAGCCATCCTGCCCAACACACTTAGTAAAATTCATAATTGACGACACATCGTTTGATGCGATGGTGCAATCCTCGATGGTGTGTTATTGTCAAATATTGTTTGTTTTTTAATCTCCATCGCGGACCGGACGTCATACGGAGGCCGCCATTACAGATGCGCAGAACGGTTGCGCAAGACACGTCAGCTATATAAAGAGCGAGAGTTCAGTTCTCCACCTATTAGTTTCAATTCACAGTTTAATTAGCAGTTTCAATCAGCAAATAACAAAATGCGTATTACAGGTAATATTTTATTTCACAACACTTTGCCTTGTTCCTTTCGTCTCTGCTGTTCATTTCAAACACGCTCCATACGACCGCAATGCTCTTGTATCAGACGCTCGCTCGATCACCTGCTAGTTTGCCGTCTGTCACAATGTACCCTACACAAATCCGAAACATTTGTTGCGGCTCCGAGTCACGACGAGGGGCAAGTTTTGGTTTCCAAGGGTGTTTTTATTCCTCTTCAACGTCTCTCCCATACAGAGCCGCCGTGTGCGCACGGAGCGCGGTGGTGCGTTTAGGGGCAGTCGGAGAAATCAACGCCAACAAAAAAAATGACATCCAGCCTAGTTAAGACCATACCAAAGACTTTAAAAATGGGACCCATTGCCTCCCTGCGTGTGTGACGATCTTTGGGACTTAAAAAAAAAAAAAAAAAAAAAAAATTAAAAAAAAATTAAAAAAAAATCATAAAAATTGGGTGCGTATTATACATGGGTACAAGCTTTTTTCCAGCATCAGCATGCCATTGTTAGGGGTGCGTACTATACATGGGGGCGCACTATACACGGAAAAAAACGGTAACTTTCCAATTATTTTTTTTTATTTTTAATTTTCAATTTTGAAATTTGCGCAAATTCTCAAAAATGTTCTTTTTATTTCCTACATTTTTCAACCGATTCAATACTTCACCTTATGTTTACCATATTCGCACCTTTCACCTCCCACTTCAATTGTGCTTACCCAATTCACCCCTTCACTCCCACTGCCACAGTGTGGCGGCCATCTTGGATTGACCCAGAAGTGCCCCAAAATTAACACAAAGTGAATTGTAAGTACCCCAAAATGGACAGGAACTGCCCCAATTTTAACAGGAAGTGAACTGGAAGTGCCTTAATTTCAACAGGAAGTGGGCCGGAAGTGCCCCAAATCACACCGAAAGTGACTTAAATTAAACCAGAAGTGACCCAAATAAAACGGAAGTGACCTAATTTAAACCGGAAGTTCTCCAAATCAAACCAGAAGTAACCAAAATTAAACCGGAAGTGACCCAAATAAACTGGAGGTGACCTCAATTAAACCGGAAGTGACTCCAAAAAAACTGGATGTTCCCCAAACAAACCAGAAGTGACATTTTTTAACTGGAAGTGACCACAAACAAACCAAAAGTTACCTTAACTAAACCGGAAGTGACCTAAATTAACTGGAATTGCCCCCATTTGAACCGGAAGTGACCCCATACAAACCAGATGTGCCCTCATTTGTCTACGTATGCTCTAACTTTTACAATTTTTGTCTGATTCAACCTGTTTCAACTTTAGAATTCCAAAGTGAACCTTTTAAACCTGTACTTTTCTTTTCGTTCAAAATTTCAAAAAAGTTTGGCGCAATTTCTTTTTTATTCCCAATCATTCTTCATGGGGCATTCAACATTTGCTCTAAGGTCTACTTTTTTCAACCGATTTAAACCACTTCAACTTAAAACTATTAATCTTTTGCTTACCAATTCCACAACTTCCCACTTAACAAAAATTCTAAATTTCGATTCCGAAATTCGCGCCAAATTTGACTAAAACATTCTTTGACCAATTCAACCCGTTCCAACTTTCAAATGTTCATCTTTTTTCTACTTCTTCCACAACTTCCCACTTACCAAAATTTTCAATTTTGAAATTTACGCCAAATTTTCCAAAATTTAGCTTTTGCCTTCTAATTTAAAACATTTTCAACTAATTCAACCCGTTCCAACTTTAGACATTATTTTATAGCATTCCCCAAATATCAATTCAGCTTCTTCGCCTTCACATGCAATTTCTGGATTTTCTAGTTATTGGTCTGAAGGCGAACCCTACCCCTTCACACCATTCACTTTGCCTTCTTCTTCCGCTGTTTTATTCTCCTCACTTTTTGACGCGCTTCTCCTTCCACATAATTCATCCGATTCACTCTATTCCACTTTTGACGTATTCCAAATACAGTGTTTTCCCATGTAAAATGCGCCCCCGTGCATAATACGCACCCTAAAAATGGCATGTCCATCCATCCATCCATCTTCTTCCGCTTATCCCGGGTCGGGTCGCGGGGGCAGCAGCTTCAGGAGGGACTCCCAGACTTCCCTCTCCCCAGCCACTTCATCTAGCTCATCCCGGGGGATCCCAAGAAGTTCTTAGGCCAGCTGAGAGACAGTCTCTCCAGCGCGTCCTGGGTCGTCCCCGGGGTCTCCTACCGGTGGGACATGCCCGGAACACCTCCCCAGGGAGGCGTCCAGGAGGCATCCTGATGAGATGCCCGAGCCACCTCATCTGGCTCCTCTCAACGTGGAGGAGCAGCGACTCTACTCCGAGTCTCTCCCGGATGACCGAAATTATGAACAGAATCGGTGACAATGGGCAGCCTTGGCGGAGTCCAACCCTCACTGAGAACGAATCCGACTTACTGCCGGAAATGCGGACCAAACTCTGGCATCGGTGATACAGGGACCGAACCGCCCTTATCAGTTGGCTCGGTACCCCGTACTCCCGAAGCACCCCCCACAGAACCTCCCGAGGGACACGGTCGAACGCCTTCTCCAAGTCCACAAAACACATGTGGACTGGTTGGGCGAACTCCCATGCACCCTCGAGGATCCTGCTGAGGGTGAAGAGCTGGTCCACTGTTCCACGGCCAGGACGAAAGCCACACTGTTCCTCCTGAATCCGAGGTTCGACCTCCCGACGGACCTTCCTCTCCAGCACCCCTGAATAGACCTTACCAGGGAGGCTGAGGAGTGTAATTCCCCTGTAATTGGAACACACCCTCCGGTCCCCCTTCTTAAAGAGGGGAACCACCACCCCAGTCTGCCAATCCAGAGGCACTGTCCCCGATGTCCACGTGATGTTGTAGAGACGTGTCAGCCATGACAGCCCCACAACATCCAGAGCCCTTAAGAAATCCGGGCGGATCTCATCCACCCCCGGGGCCCTGCCACCGAGGAGTTTTTTAACTACCTCGGTGACTTCGACCCCAGAGATTGGAGAGTCCGCCTCGGAGTCCCCAGGTCCCGCTTCCACAAGGCGTGTCGGTGGAATTGAGGAGGTCTTCGAAGTATTCTCCCCACCGACACACGACATCCCGAGTCGAGGTCAGCAGCACGCCATCTCCACTGTAAACAGTGTTGACGTTGCACTGCTTCCCCCTCCTGAGACGCCGGATGGTGGACCAGAATTTCCTCTAAGCCGTCCGGAAGTCATTCTCCATGGCCTCGCCAAACTCCTTCCACGTCCGGGTTTTTGCCTCAGCAACCGCCGAAGCTGCGTTCCGCTTGGCCATCCGGTACCTGTCAGCTGCCTCCGGAGTCCCGCACGCCAAAACGGCTCGATAGGACTCCTCCTTCAGCTTGACGGCATCCCTTACCGCCGGTGTCCACCAGCGGGTTCGGGGATTGCCGCCACGACAGGCACCAATGACCTTACGGCCACAGCTCCGGTCGGCCGCCTCAACAATGGAGGCGCGAAACAAGGTCCACTCGGACTCAATGCCCCCCGCCTCCCCCGGGACGTGTGAATAGCTCTGCCGGAGGTGGGAGTTGAAGCTCTTCCTGACAGGGGATTCCACCAGACGTTCCCAGCAGACCCTCACAGAGCGTTTGGGTCTGCCAGGTCGGACCGGCATCTTCCCCCACCATCGGAGCCAACCCACCACCAGGTGGTGATCAGTTGACAGCTCCGCCCCTCTTTTCGCCCGATTGTCCAAAACATGCGGCCGCAAATCCGATGACACGATTACAAAGTCGATCATCGAACTGCGGCCTAGGGTGTCCTGGTGCCAAGTCCACACATGGACACCCTTATGTTTGAACATGGTGTTCATTATAGAAAATCCGTGTCGAGCACAGAAGTCCAATAATAGAACACCGCTCGGGTTCAGATCGGGGGGGCCGTTCCTCCCAATCACGCCCTTCCAGGTCTCACTGCCATTGCCCACGTGAGCATTGAAGTCACCCAGTAGAACGATGGAGTCCCCAGAAGGAGCGCTCTCCAGCACTTCCTCCAGGGACTCCAAGAAGGGTGGGTACTCTGAGCTGCCGTTTGGTGCATTACACTATCGTGTAATATGTTTTGTCACCGTGGGATAGGGAAAACGTAATTTCGATCTCTTTGTGTGTCTCGGCATGTGAAGATGTTGACAATAAAGCAGACTTTGACCCGTCCCCCCACCCGAAGGCGGAGGGAGGCTACCCTCTCGTTCACCGGGGTGAACCCCAATGTGCAGGCGCCCAGCCGGGGGGTAATAAGTATACCCACACCTGCTCGACGTCTCTCACCGTGGGCAACTCCAGAGTGGAAGAGAGTCCAGCCCCTCTCGAGAGGGCTTGAACCGGAACCCAAACTGTGCGTGGAGGCAAGTCCGACTATATCTAGTCGGAACTTTTCTGCCTCGCACACCAGCTCGGGCTCCTTTCCAGCCAGAGAGGTGACATTCCATGTCCCAAGAGCCAGCTTCTGCAGCCGGGGATCAGACCGCCAAGGTCCCTGCCTTTGGGCGCCGCCCAGCTCGCACTGCACCCGACCCCTTTGGCCCCTCCCACAGGTGGTGAGCCCATGGGAAGGGGGACCCACATTTCCTTTTCGGGCTTTGCCCGGCCGGGCCCCGTGGGCGAAGGCCCGGCCACCAGACGCTCGCCTTCGCGCCCCGCCTCCAGGCCTGGCTCCAGAGGGGGGCCCCGGTGACCCGCGTCCGGGCGAGGGAAATCTGTTTCCATATATATTTTTCATCATAAGGGGCTTTTTGAGCCGTGCTTTGTCTGGCCCCTCACCTAGGACCCGTTTGCCATGGGTGAACCTACCAGGAGCATGAAGCCCCAGACAACATGACTCCTAGGATCATAGGGGCACGCAAACCCCTCCACCACGATAAGGTGACGACTCATGGAGGGGCTAGAACGATGGAGTCTGAAACTCCCTGCTCTGAAATGGCATGTCGATGCTGGAAAAAGCCTGTACCCATGTTTAATACAGACCCAAATTTTGACTCTTACTTAAGTCCGTAAACGTAAAATTATTTCAGAAAAAAGATCATCTTTGAGAACAACCGGATGTTATTCTGCCGGTCGGTATCACTGTGCATGCGCTAGCAAACTCGATAGCGAAGAAATGTTTCGGATTTGTGTAGGGTACATTGTGACAGCAAACGAGCAGATGATCGAGCAAGCGTCTGATATGAGAGCATTGTGTTCGTATGGAGAGTGTTTGAAGTGACCAGCAGAGAAGAAAGGAACAAGGCAAAGTGTAATACGCATTTTGTTATTTGCTGATTGAAACTGCTAATTAAACTGTGAATTGAAACTAATAGGTAGAGAACTGAACTCTCGCTCTTTATATAGCTGACGTGTCTTGCGCATCCGTTCTGCGCATACTGTCATGGCGCCCTCCGTATGATATCCGGTCTGCGATGGAGATTAAAAAACAAACAATATTTGACAATAACACACCATCAAGGATTGCGCTATCGCATCAAACGATGTGTCGTCAATTATGAATTTTACTGACTGTGTGTTGGGCAGGATGGCGGAATGCGATGCGTGATTGACAACAAGAAGAAAGATGTGATTTCAAGTTTTATTTCGAGGGAGATTTTCTTCAAAAATTGCATAATGCGCACCCCAGATTTTAGGACAATAAATTAGTTAAATTTAGCGCATTATGCATGGAAAAACACAATATTCACGTGATGACCACTTGCATTTTTCTCATTCCAAAGATTTTCCGTTTCCGCAAAATTCGCAAATTTACGGCAAATTTTTCTCCATTCATTTCTAATGCCACATTCAACATTTCACATTTACGTCGTTCTAGTTTGAAATTCACATCATTCACCACATTCAATTCACATTGGGGAAGACTTTAAACATTCCCGAAATAGCGAAATTCAAGAATTTCATGTTTTCAAGTTTAAAATTTCCGCAAAATCTCACAAATTTTCGTTTTTCACGTCTAATTTCTACATTTTCCAACCGATTCTACCCATCCAACTTCAACTGTTCACCTGATTGTCCTTAGGGACTTCAATGCTGTCACAGGCACCTCCAGCAGTGGCTATGAGGCGTGGAACGGTCCTCACAGCTCTGTAACATTCCTCAACGGGGAACACGACCCCAACTACTCCCTTATGCTGGACTTTACCATGAGTTATAGGGTTGGTGGTTCATGGTTTCAGAGGGCGGTCCGTGGCCGTGGACTTGGTATTCTAATACCGGCCCCACCAGGAAGGTGATTGACCACGTTCTCATGGGTTGTTGATAGTCCCTCCTGCAGGCCTGTCGGGTGTTCCGGAGTGCTCAGTTCTTCAATACTGACCACCGGCTCCTCGTCACCACGCTACAGCTCCATCTCAAGGCCCCGAGAAGGGCGGCGCCTGGCCAAGTAAGGCTGGACATCGTTCGACTACGGGAGCCTGACGTGGCTGGGGCATATGTAAGGAGTCTGGCTGGGAGGCTTGGGTGGCCGGACTACTCGGGGAGTCCCGCAGGTGATGTGGGAAGGGTTCAGAGACTCAATCATGGGAGCTGCCAGGGAGAGCATACCTGAGGTACCCAGGAGACGTCGGAGTGGCCTATCCGTCAAGACGACGAACATCGTCGTGGGCATGCCAATCGCTACAGGCAGCTGGGATCAGGAGGAACGGGTCCAGGGTCTCTGTGAGACGGTTGAGAATCACCTGATTACAGGTGATGCCCGCCCGGTTTACAGGCCGATCCGGGAACTTTGTTCAGCTGGACCCAGGCCCCGAAGCTCAGCGGTGCACTGATGTGCCCAGCCTTGAGGAAGTCCGAAAGGCATTGGGCCAGCTGGGGTGCAAAAGCGCACCGGGGAACTGTGGTATCTACGCGGAGATGCTCCGTGCAGGGGGGGGGGGGGCGTTGTCCCAAGCGACTGGAAGCAGGGCATTGTTGTTCCGATGGGAGGGGAAGGGCGACATCCGGGAGTGCAACAATTATCGGTTATTGCTCTTAGTGCCTGGCACAGTCTTCGCCCGTGTACTTCTGAACAGAATGCGCCACCTCCTGCTACAGCACCAGCAACCTGAGCAATCCGGTTTCACGCCAAAGGGATCCACCGTCGACTATATCCTTGCTCTCCGTGTCCTGACAGAGTGCCTTTGAGAATTCGATAGAAAGCTGCTAGCAGCCTATATCTACTTCAAGGCATTCGACTCAGTTAGTAGAGTCGCCCTGTGGAGACTCCTAGCCCTCCGGGGGTCCATCCGCAGCTCGTCCACCTTGCCTTGGCTCTGTATTCCGGTACTGATTGTGTGCTGTTAGGCACGGCGGCTGACTTCTTCCCAGTTGATACTGGGTCATGGGTGTGTGCTCGCGCCGGCCCTCTTCAGCGCTTGTATGGACTAGATTAAGGACTGAGTCGTGGGGAGGACGGACTGTGGAGCATCGTTCGGCAACTTTCGGATCAGCACCGACAACGCGGTAATCTTTGCGGAGACACTGGATGTCCTCATGGGGTTCCTCGAAACGCTGGGTGAGGAAGCGGAGCCGTTGGGTGTACGTGTCTCCCGGATCAAGACAAAGATCTCGGCATTCGGCGAGATTCTGGGAGGTGTTATTGAGTCGGCTGACGTCGCAGGCGAGAAGGTTTGAGATTGTGGAAGAGTTCACCTACCTCGGCAGCGTAGTTCACCGCTCCACCTCGTGCGAGGCAGAAGTCGATCGTCGACTTAGCCTTGCACAGGGAGCGAAGGGCTATCTGAAGTAGACCGTGTGGCACTCCCTATATCTGAACAGATTAACGAAAGTCCGCGTCTTTCGCTCACTGTTCATGCCTGTTGTGCTATGCTCAAGTGAAGCATGGACACTGACCGCGAGCCAAAGACGACGGCTGAACATCTTCGTTTGCACCTCGCTTCGCCGCATCCTCGGGATCTGTTGGCAAGACCGTGTGTCGAACCAGACGGTACTGGAGAGGGCAGAGATGAGGTGTGTTGACTGTCAGATATGGGAACGCCAGCTGCGCTTCTACGGCCATGTGTTTTGCTACCTGCGGACGGACCCGGCTAACAGAATAATCTGAACTATGAGGCGATGCAAACCAGGCGGAGAGATATTTTGTTTGGGTTGTGATTTAGGGTATGTCGAGATTGATATTTGATAGTACCAAGGCGGTAAACACCAGAACATTTTCATGCTAGGATTCCGGGATACAGGATGTCATGATACACTAAGCAACAACTTTGGGTCGTATCACTACAGTTGCAGTAGTTTTACATTAGTAATTACATTATTTTGCCCTAAGCGTTTCCCAACAATGGTGTTGTTTGGCCCCTGAGACCAAATGGGTTGAGATAAAGGGTAGTTGTTATCAACTTGAGATGAACCAAGGAAATAACAGGAAATAATAGTGGAAAAAAGGGAGCAAAAAACGTTCCGACAAGTGGATCTGGCCCACAACCTACTGGTACATCAGTAGCGTATTGGGAGAAGGTGGTGGTTGGAGGATATTGTTGCCTACATGCAGCATCGCTCTCTTGCTCACGTAGACAAGGGAAAAGGGGCTGTGAGGATTACTTTCTTGGATTTCTCCAGCATGTTTAACACCATTCAGCCCATGCTGTCGGTGATGGGCGTGAGCTCACACCTGAGGGCATGGATCATGGATGATCTGACGGGCACACCCCAGTATGTATGCATGCATGAGAGGCTGTAGGTTAGGCACGGTGAGGAGCAGCGTGGGAGGTCCGCAGGGAACGATGCTCTCTCCCTTCCTATTCACCCTGTACACCTCTGACTTCCAGTACAAATGTTCTGCCATGTGCAGAAGTTTGCGGACGACACGACAAATATTGGCTGTATTCGAGATGAACAGGAGGAGTACAAGAGCCTGGTCCGGCGCTTCGCCAGTTGGTGAGGCTCCAACCACTTGCACTTAAACACCGCGAAGTTCAGGGAAATGGTGGTGGACTTCAGGAGGCCCAGGCCTTGTCCTGAGCCAGTAACTATCAATGGAAACTATGTGGAAATAGTGCAGACCTGTAAATATCTTGGGAGTGTTGCTAGACGATAAGTTAGCGTGGTCTGCTAATGTGGAAGCTTTGTGCAAGAAAGAAAAATGCCGGCTGTACATCCTCAGGCAGTTGGCATTCTTCAACATCTGCAATGTCATGCTGGGGATGTTTTATCACTCTGTTGTGACGAGCGCTCTCTCCTTTGCGGTGGAGTGCTGGGGGTACAGCATCAAGAAGAGGGATGACTCACGCCTGGACAAACTGGTAAGGAAGGCGGGTTCTGTTGTGGGCGCAGAGCTGCCTGATCAGACGTCTGTGGCAGAACAGCGGGTGATGTATTGACACTTTCGTCTGCTGAGGTTTATTTATTCAATCACTGGTTTCTTTTATATCTACTGCGGCTCTATTATCATCTCTCGTTTTGTTTGTCATTTTTGTCATGTCCGATGTTTATATTGTCTGTTCATTCATTTATTTAATTGTTTATTCGTACTGCTGGCAACTGAATTTCCCCCCCGGATCAATAAAGTATCTATCTGTCTGTCTGTCTGAACGCCCGCCCACCCGTCCATCTGCCTATCTGTCTACAGCTGTTGGAAACTTAGGGGCTGAAGGCTTTCTCCGAAATATCCTCACCCATTTTGCTGGGAACAGACGACAATTCTACATGGGGACCGTTTTGTTATTCTCACTGGAGCATAGACACCTCATCGCCACCCACCTTAATTGTTACTGTATTTATTGTAATATTACTACAGTATTTTCTGCACTATATGGCGCACATGCGCACAATTGCACTCCCCAAACCATCACACACACATACTCAAGACACACGCACACACAAACATCGCCATATAAGTGTAGTATGACTTGGAGCCACCTCTTTCCAGGTCAAAGTCATTAAAAAGGAGCCCAGAGGAAGTGGAAGAGCACTAAGAGCTTCACTTTCCCTTCTTGCACAAGAAGAGACACTGGCTCTGGTTGTGTTCTTGTTCTCCTGTCTCTTACTGGCGTATTGTATGTTTAATTGTAACTTAATAGGATAACCCAGACAATTACTCACCTTAAGGTTGCCCACTTTGTCCTCAAATGACTTGAAGGTTGCAGAGTTCCTGTGACACAAGTGTTGCGTTAACATTTCACAAATGTTAATTTTCATCATAATAATAATAATGTCCCCCGCCTACTGCCCGATGACTGCTGGGATAGGCTCCAGCATGCCCACGACCCCCGAGGGGACAAGCAGTATAGAAAATGGATAGATAGATGAATAATAATACTGATATAATAATGATAATAATAATACCATTGTCAAGTAACATGGTGGATGGGGCATAAAGATGGTGCAAAATGTGAGTATTGGATTGTTCCCAGGAATAAATTGGCATTGCTGAAATTCCAAATTTTTCCAAGAGATGGTGCCAAACCTTCACATGAGACCAGAAGGGGTAATCCAGTAAAAAAGCTGAACTAGCAAAAATATGGATAAATGGAATGGCACGGGGTCGGTTCTGTGTCACACATGGAAGGACATGTTTAGATTTTTGATTTTATTTCTTTGCTTGACTACCACAAATTCAGTAACAGTAACACTGCCATTAGATACAATGGTGGTGTGACAAGAAATAGTCAAAAAAGGTTGATTCAAATGTTTTATGATGTATTAATCTGCATGGTTATTCAAAAAGGTTGATTCAAATGTTTTGAGATGTTTTAATCATTATGTTTATTCAAAAAAGGTTGATTCAAATGTTTTGAGATGTTTTAATCAGTATGGTTACTCAGAAAAGGTTGATTCAAATGTTTTGAGATGTTTTAATCAGTATGGTTATTCAAAAGGTTCCCAGCTGAGAGGCAGAAGGGGATTGCGCAACTCTCACTGATCAAATGAGATTGTGCAATCCTATGCTATGGGAAGTATAGATGCCAGTAAGGGGGGAGCAGAAAGGCCTATAAAAAAGCCACCACAGACAACTGCGGGGCTTCTCTCTCCCAAAGAGCAATAATATGTGAAGAAGCCCGCAAGAGTTCCAAGGCCTTTTCCAGCCTCAGGAATCTTAGTGTAAAACGCAAGATTGCTTGCTTGGATTAATTTGGATTTACTCAAAGATTTGGATTTGACGACATTTCACATGGAACTAGGTGAGGGGAACGGATTTTTCAGCCGTGGGGGCTAACGCCGGTCCCCTCGAGGCCAACCTATTTCCCAAATTTGACTTTTAGAAATAAAAGCGTACTGATCACTTGACTTTATTTCCACCAAATATAGCATACAACTTGTAGCTACCTTTTCCTACTCTACTGTGTTTTGTTTTATAATCAAAATGACTCCGTGACTGATTGATTTTCTTTGAACGGGTATCAGTGAGTGAAATTGTTCAAATTGTTGGAGGAATTAAGATTTGTAATTCTATTTCATACTTTTTCAGTAAATGTGGCTTTGTATAATCATTTAATTCGTTGTGCGCTAATTTGTATGGCATATGTGATCGTTTATTTAGTTTTGATTTGACAATTCGATTTGGTTACAGGTACTTATTATGGTATAAAATCGGACCGTGATAAATAAAATTAATAAATGCGTTTAAATTAGATTAGACGGATTATTGTTGGATTCAAATCCATTCAATTGTTCGTTGGTTGCGGGCCTGTTCTGTACTTGTCAGGCCGCGCTTAAATCTAACTCGGACAATTGGCGCATTAAATTGCCTTCAAAATAATTAGAAAAATAATCTAATTCCTTTTAAATATTTAATTCATCTAAATGTTTACTTCAATTGAATAATTCATCCGTTGCTGGCCCGTTCTGTACTTGTCGGGCCGCGCTTGAATCTAACTCGGACAATTGACGCATTAAATTGCCTTCAAAATTATTTGAAAGATAATCTAATTCCGTTTAAATATTTAATTTGTTTAAATATTTACTTCAACTGAGTAATTCATCCATTGCGGGCCCGTTCTGGACTTGTCGGGCTGCGCTTAAATCTAACTCGGACAATTGACGCATTAAATTGCCTTCAAAATTATTTGAAGGATAATATTATTCCGTCTAAATATTTAATTCGTTTGAAAATATCATTGGTTTAAATAATTGATTTATTTGGAGCATTTCAACAGTAAGGAGTTTATATACGGTTAGAATTAATGTATTAAATTTCCTCTCAAATACTATTAGTGTCATACTTCCATTAATTCGACTCTTCATTGAATGAAATTGTGTAGGCCAGCTACTTCGGCAACGAAGTAGAGCTGACCCATATAAATAGTTACTTCAGCACAACTAGGGCAAGTGTGCGCTAGATCAAGGAATCCCTGAGGTCTTAAAGACCAAAATATAACAAAAGCCTCAAATCACCGAAGGGAGCCATCAGTATGGCGCGGTTATTCTGACGACGTGCCTCAGATTTAAGTCACTCAGCACGAGCGTTGTTTGACTTCAGAGGGATTGGTGTCATAAAGAGATTATATTGATTCTTTTAGAATTGATTTAACAAAGGTGGTTAGCATTTGGACGAGTCCCTTCACCCCAGGCTTTTTCAACCATTTTACGGGAAGCCAGTCGCTTTAATAAAAAGTGCAGGTTTGAGGTTAAGAATGTGTTTTCATTCTTGTTACAGCCGTAACATTGGCAGCTTCTAACATTAAAAATTGTGCCCCACGTTAGGCACCACGTCAAATCCTGCACTTATCAAACCTAAGCGACCGGCTCTCCGTCTAAAGGGTTAAACTCTTCTTTGGCCCCGTTGCTCCAACACAGCTTTCATGAGGAGACGAGAGTTAAATAAGCCGGAATTCGGAAATAATTCGTCAGAGTTGCTGACCGCCTCTAAGAAATCGATTCTGAAGGAATGAACTTAATCTCTTCAGGACGGCAATCCCTCTAAAGTCATTTGAAGCTCGTGTAGAGTAATCTGTTGAGACACGGCATCAGAATAACCGCGCCATACTGATGGCTCCTTCTGTGATTTGAGGCTTTTGTTACATTTGTTAAATTTTCTCCTGGCGGCTATCTTCCTTTGATTTGTTGCACTTGTAAAATCTCGGATATATTTAGCTGTCTTTGGTAAAATTGCGAGGATTCGTTATTTAGACTAGCGCACACCTGCACGTAGCTGAGCTTAAGATATCTATTTCGAACCAGGTTTGACAATTCCTGATGTTAAGGATTAAATCTGTCTTAAAAAGAACTGAATGGTTTACAGTATGACTAAGATAGAGAAACAAAAGAAATTTAAAGTTCTAATTACTGCATATAAAACCATGCTCAACAACCAGCTCAGTGGCCTAGTGGTAGAGTGTCCGCCCTGAGACTGTAAGGTTGTGGGTTCGGCCGAGTCACACCAAAGACTATAAAATTGGTACCCATTGCCTTCCTGCTTGGCACTCAGCATTAAGGGTTGGAATTGGGGGGTTAGATCACCAAATGATTCCCGAGCGCGGCACCGCTGCTTCCCACTGCTCTCCTCTCCCGCAGGTGATGGATCAAAACCCACGGGGATCGGTTAAATGCAGAGGACAAATTTCACCACACCCAGATGTGTGTGTGACGATCATTGGGGCTTTAACTTTAATTTAACTTTAACATAGTTAATACAAAACAATCAAAGTCAAAGTCTGCTTTATTGTCAATTTCTTCAGGTCAAGACACACAAAGATCAAAATGACGTTTCCCACTATCCCACGGTGACAAGACATAGTACACAGTATACATACAAGTAAACAGCACAAAAAGTAAAAACAAGAAAGCACAAACAATGAATAAATAAGAGCGATGAATAAATAATAAATAAACAAATAACATAATAAATAAGAGGAGCAAAAATGGAGCAAGTGTCCATACAGCAGACAGTCAGAATATAGCGCAAAAGTCCAGGACGTTATGCAGCCGAGGGTGGAGGGGGGAGAGAGTTCAGGATCCTAACAGCCTGAAGTATGAAGCTGTTGGTGAGTCTGGTGGTGCGGGAGCGCAGAGTCTTGTACCTCTTCCCAGAGGGCAGAAGATCAAACAAAGAGTGAGCGGGGTGACTCACATCACACACAATCGTGGTCGCCTTGCGGGTGAGATGGGAGGTGTAAATGTCCTTCAGGGAGGGGTGAAGCACCAATAATCTTACCAGCTGTGTTCACTATGCGCTGCAGGGCCTTCATGTTGTATTCAGTGCAGCTACCACCCCACACAGCGATACAACTGGAGAGGACGCTCTCAATGGTGCGACGATAGAATGTGGTCATGATGGCCGGAGGAGCACTTGCTCGCCTGAGTTTCCGCAGGAAGTACAGGCGGCGCTGAGCTTTCTTCGCCAGTGATGCAGTGTTGGTGGTCAAGGAGAGGTCCTCGATGATGTGCACCCCCAGGAATCTGGTGCTGCTCACTCTCTCCACCACAGCACCGTCGATGGTCAATGGCAGGTGTTGGGTGTCTGTATGCACACTGGCTTTTATTCGTTGTGTTATCTATTTATTTATTATTTATTGTTACTCTTTATTTATTGTTTGTGCCTTCTTGTTTTTTATATTGCCTTGTTTACTTGTGTGTCTATTGTGTAATATGTCTTGTCACCGTGGGATAGGGAAAACGTAATTTCGATGTCTTTGTGGGTCTCGGCATGTGAAGATGTTGACAATAAAGCAGACTTTGACTTTGACTTTTTTGACTTTGACCCTTCTGGAAGTCAACAACAATCTCCTTGGTCTTGTTGACGTTCAGCAGGAGGTTGTTGTCCCTGCACCACGTGGCCAGAAGGTCGACCTCCGATCTGTATTGAGTCTCGTTTCCCTCGGTGATGAGTCCTACCAGAGTCAAGTCGTCGGCATATTTCAGCATGCGGTTGCTGCTGTAAGTTGCAGTGCAGTCATGCGTCAGCAGGGTGAAGAGCAGCGCACTGAGCACGCAGCCTTGGGGGGCCCCCATGCTCAGCGTGATGCTGGCGGAGATATTAGACCCTTCTGGAAGTCAACAACAATCTCCTTGGTCTTGTTGACGTTCAGCAGGAGGTTGTTGTCCCTGCACCACGTGGCCAGAAGGTCGACCTCCGATCTGTATTGAGTCTCGTTGCCCTCGGTGATGAGACCTACCAGAGTCGTGTCCTCGGCATATTTCAGCACGCGGTTGCTGCTGTAAATTGCAGTGCAGTCATGCGTCAGCAGGGTGAAGAGCAGCGCACTGAGCACGCAGCCTTGGGGGGCCCCCATGCTCAGCGTGATGCTGGTGGAGATATTATCGCCAACACGTACTACCTGAGGCTTCTGACAGAGGAAGTCCAGTACCCAGTTGCAGAGGTACGTAGGTACTGAGGCCCAGCTTGTCGAGTTTGCAGATGAGTCGCTGTGGTACAATGGTGTTGAATGCATAACTGAAGTCCACAAACAGCAATCTCACATACGAGTCCCTTCTCTCCAGGTGGGTGAGGGCTAATTTGAGAACCGAATTAAGGATTAAGAAGAAATGTAATGAATAAGCAAGATAAAGAAATTACGAATTAAGGATTAAGAAGAAATGTAATGAATAAGCAAGAAAAAGAAATTACAAGTCTCGATTGTTCGAACAAACAACAATAATTCCACTCACCAATCACAATAGAGCAAAAAATATTCAGTCTCGAACTTCTCTCGATTGCGAAACTCTCAAATAGTAAAAAAGGGAAAGAGACAAAAGCTATAAAGGGTCAGTTCTCCTTGTTCCAAAAATCCGAATCTTGTTTAAAAAGATATGAGGATATGAGCCTTGATGAGGGAGAGGACAACGCGTCTCCCTCTTGCTGCCACAGAAGCGTGTCTCTCCTCTGCCTATCTCGAAGCCTAAAATTTGACAAAGTCCAATTTGAAGATACTATAAATTCATTTTAGTAGATTTTGGTCTAATCTAAAAAACAATTAAAAATCCATCTTCATCTAATCGGCGTTCCTGGCCCACGGGCAGCCCGCAGGGGCAAAGCCCTGACGGGGAGAGCAAGTGAGCCCTGTTCTTTCTCAGGACGACCTCTTTAAAAGCCTCCGTATGTGTGTCCTACGCCAGCTTGGTCACGTACCAGTTTTTCCATTACGTCCATATACCTGTGTTTCCCAGGACTGATTCTAGAATAGACTGCAGCTGCATCTTCGACCGGATGAGGTGACCTCCGGGTCAGGCTCATGCGTTGGATCAAAGCCTTCCACCATAGCATCTTGCCGCCTCAACTGGATGAGGTGACCTCAACCCCTGCCTCCTCTTTGTCTTTGCTCACATTTATACATTCAGGTGTAAATGGAACATCAGTGTTAAATACATGTTTGATATCGATTAAACATTGCAACAACAAAACATGTTTTCACAATAGTCACTTTAAGCCCGCGCCGCAGAGCTGTGAAGGCGACGTCCGTCTGCTCAATGACCGCAACTGCTTTTTTGCTCGCTTCGACGCTCAGAACAGCACTTGCCCGCTGAAGGCCACTCCCCCTTCAGACCCCTGTGCCTCTCCACCGACAGCGTGAGGAGGGCACTTGCCGCTATCAACATCCGTAAGGCGGCGGGCCCTGACAACATCCCGGGTCGAGCGCTGAAGGACTGCGCTGGTGAGCTGACGGAAGTCTTCACAGACATCTTTAACACTTCCCTGCAGCAGGCCATCGTCCCGTCGTATTTCAAAGCTGCCACCATCGTACCTATGCCGAAGAAACCCGCTCCGTCCTGCTTCAATGACTACCGCCCCGTGGCACTTACGCCCATCATCATTAAGTGCTTTGAGCGGCTTGTCATAGAGCACATCCGATCCGTTCTCCCCCCCACCATTGACCCCTTCCAGTTTGCGTACCGAGCCAAACGGTCCTCTGAGGATGCCATCTGCTCTGTCCTCCACTCGGCCCTCACCCACCTGGAGAGAAGGGACTCGTATGTGAGATTGCTGTTTGTGGACTTCAGTTCTGCCTTCAACACCATTGTGCCACAACGCCTCATCAGCAAACTTGACACGGTGGGCCTCAGTACCTACCTCTGCAACTGGCTACTGGACTTCCTCTGTCAGAGGCCACAGGTAGTACGTGTTGGCGACAAAATCTCCGCCAGCATCACGCTGAGCACGGGGGCCCCCCAAGGCTGCGTGCTCAGTCCGCTGCTCTTCACCCTCCTGACGCATGACTGCACTGCAACCTACAGCGACAACCGTATAGTGAAGTTTGCTGACGACACGACTCTGGTGGGTCTCATCACCAAGGGAGACGAGACTCAATACAGGCTGGAGGTTGACCTTCTGACCACGTGGTGCAGGGACAACAACCTCCTGCTGAACGTCGACAAGACCAAGGAGATTGTTGTGGACTTCCGGAAGGGTCACACCCAACACCTGCCGCTGACCATCGACGGTGCTGTGGTGGAGAGAGTGAGCAGCGCCAAGTTCCTGGGGGTGCACATCAGTGAGGATCTCTCCTGGTCCGCCAACACCGCATCGCTGGCAAAGAAAGCCCAGCGCCGCCTGTACTTCCTGCGGAAACTCAGGCGAGCGGGCGCTCCTCCGGCCGTCATGACTACATTTTACCGCGGCACCATTGAGAGCGTCCTCTCCAGCTGTATTGCTGTTTGGGGTGGCGGCTGCACTGACTACAACTTGAAGGCCCTGCAGCGCATAGTGAACACGGCTGGTAAGATTATTGGTGCTTCGCTCCCCTCCTTGAAGGACATTTACCGTTTTTTTCCGTGTATAGTGCGCCCCCATGTATAGTACGCACCCCTAACAATGGCATGCTGATGCTGGAAAAAAGCTTGTACCCATGTATAATACGCACCCAATTTTTATGAATTTTTTTTTAAATTTTTTTTTTTTTTTTTTTTTTTTTTAAGTCCCAAAGATCGTCACACACGCAGGGAGGCAATGGGTCCCATTTTTAAAGTCTTTGGTATGGTCTTAACTAGGCTGGATGTCATTTTTTTTGTTGGCGTTGATTTCTCCGACTGCCCCTAAACGCACCACCGCGCTCCGTGCGCGCATGGGCTGCGGACGTGAAAAAGGCGGCTCTGTATGGGAGAGACGTTGAAGAGGAATAAAAACAACCTTGGAAACCAAAACTTGCCCCTCGTCGTGACTCGGAGCCACAACAAATGTTTCGGATTTGTGTAGGGTACATTGTGACAGACGGCAAACTAGCAGGTGATCGAGCGAGCGTCTGATACAAGAGCATTGCGGTCGTATGGAGCGTGTTTGAAATGAACAGCAGAGACGAAAGGAACAAGGCAAAGTGTTGTGAAATAAAATATTACCTGTAATACGCATTTTGTTATTTGCTGATTGAAACTGCTAATTAAACTGTGAATTGAAACTAATAGGTGGAGAACTGAACTCTCGCTCTTTATATAGCTGACGTGTCTTGCGCAACCGTTCTGCGCATCTGTAATGGCGGCCTCCGTATGACGTCCGGTCCGCGATGGAGATTAAAAAACAAACAATATTTGACAATAACACACCATCGAGGATTGCACCATCGCATCAAACGATGTGTCGTCAATTATGTATTTTACTGACTAAGTGTGTTGGGCAGGATGGCTGAATGCGATGCGCGATTGACAACAAACAAGAAGAAAGGTGAGTTTTATTTCGGGGGAGATTTGTCATGTCTCGTCCCCAGTTTTGCTATGTGTCTAGGTTGCCATAGTTTCTGTTCGTGTCACCCCGCTCTTCCTGTGTCACCTCAATCGATGTAACGTGTTTTGTATTTAAGTCCTGTCTGCCCCTCGCTCACCGTTGGATCATTGCATGTGTTACTGTCATTCTGTTCCTGTCTTTGGTAATGTCACCCTGTCTTTTTGTTCCACGACTTTGTCGGTCAGTCCTGTTGTTGGTTTTGTTGTACCATGACTTTATTTAAAAAAAAAAAAAAAAAAAATTAAATTTTTTTTTCTTTGTACCCATGTATAATACGCACCCCAGATTTTAGGACAATAAATTAGTAAAATATTGCGCACTATACACGGAAAAAAACGGTACACATCCCATCTCACCCGCAAGGCGACCACGATTGTGAGTGATGTGAGTCACCCCGCTCACTCTTTGTTCGAGCTTCTGTCCTCTGGGAAGAGGTACTGAAGCCTGCGCTCCCGCACCACCAGACTCTCAAACAGCTTCATACTCCAGGCGGTTAGGATCCTGAACTCGCTTCCCCGTTCTGCGTAGCGTCCTGTACTTTTACTGTCTGTATGCACACTGGCTCTTATTTGTTGTGTTATCTGTTTATTTATTATTTATTATTACTCTTGTTATTTATTGTTTGTGCCATCTTGTTTTTTATATTGCGTCGTTTACTTGTATGTCTATCGTGTAATATGTCTTGTCACCGTGGGATAGAGAAAACGTAATTTTGATCTCTTTGTGTGTCTCGGCATGTGAAGACGTTGACAATAAAGCAGACTTTGACTTTGACTTTAACACAATCGTAACTATGATCATGGGTTCTCCTAGTTGGCAGATTAAAATACTCAAGTTGTTTCAAAGTATATTATAGCAAAACTAAATAATATAAAATAATCCAAAATATAATAAAATATAATCCGTGTTTCTCTAGTCACTAACAATTTAATTTATTGATCTACTAGTTTCCATCAGGTTACCCCTATGTCAAGTCAATCTAACTTTGGCACCATCTTGTGGTGAAATTTAAATCGGCAATGGAGGTTGACTGGTTCAACCAACAAACCCCCTTTACCAGTTTGACAATAGTTAATTTTGAAGTTTAAGTACCGTAATTTTCGGACTATAAATCGCGGTTTTTTTCATAGTTTGGTTGGGGGGGGCGACTTATACTCAGGAGCGACTTATATATGTTTTTTTTCACCAATTTTTACTTGATCATTAACACATCACTTACTTACAAGTATAGTTGACCACTTCACATGTTATTTTTAGTATAGTTGATCACTTCACATGCTTTGATATCTTTATCTTGAACATATTCAAAACATGAAAAATAGAGAGAAAAAATCAAATAAAGTAATTAACACTTTAAAGCGCCATATCCTCCGGACATGTCCTCTGTCACCAGGATGACATAAAGGAGGAGGAATTTGATCGATGGATTTAATGATTTGGAGTGACACAAATGGTTTGATAATATTGTTGTTTATGTGATAGTTATTTAAAATATAGTTTATATATTGCTGTATGGGCCTGTGGAATAATTTGAACTGCAGCGCGGCACACGGCATTGTTGACAAAGGACGATCGATAAAAGACGAGAAATTTAATCGATGGATTTAATGATTTGGAGTGACACAAATGGTTTGATAATATTGTTGTTTATGTGATAGTTATTTAAAATATAGTTTATATATCATATGGCCTGTGGAATAATTTGAACTGCGGCGCGGCACACGGCATTGTTGACAAAAGACGATTGATGGATTTAATGAATTGGAGTGACACAGATGGTTTTATAAACGTGTTATTTATATAATAGTTTTTTTTAAATAACTGAATGTTACGTCAGGCCCGTTCTCAGCTCCTTGTTTGTGTTTGTCACGTTAGCATACCGTATCGTTTAGCCTGTTGTTGCTCGTTCATGTCTGTTCTTGGTGTTGGATTTTGTCGAATAAATCGCCCCTCAAAACGCGACTGATACTACGGAGCAACATATATGTTTTTTTTCACTTTTTTGGGCATTTTATGGCTGGTGCGACTTATACTCCGGAGCGACTTATACTCCAAAAATTACGGTAACCCTTACTCAGGCCCTCTCCTTCAGATCTCCCATGTCAAGCTTTGTCAACATCTTCTGGTGAAATTTGAAATTGCATCTGAGCCAATTCGTCTGGGCCAATTCGTCTGGGCCAAATCTAATACACATTCACGCACAATATTGTACCATCCTAAACACCATGTAACTTGACACTACCAACGTGACAAGTCTAACTAAAGTACTGTCTCCATCAATCGAAATATTTGACTTTCTCTTGTCTTTCTTTACCTGCTCACCTTTCTCTTCAAACTCTGGGCTGCTTGAAAATAGTATATTCTTATGTAGATGCTAGAGCAGGGGTGGGCAAACCTTTTGACTCGCGGGCCGAACTGGGTTCTAAATTTGGACCGGAGGGCCGAACCAGGAGCAGATGGACGTAGTGTTTGTGTGAAGTAATATAAGCGACCTGTAAAGGTCATTGCATAAAAGATTTTGGCGTTTAGTAGGTAGTAAAGCATGGATATTCCAAACAAGTTTTTTGAAGACAAATGCATTTATTAACAGCATTAAAAAAATAATAATAATTCACTAAAAAACTGCTATCAGTGATTCTCATAAAATACGACACTGTTATTATGAATAACAGTCTCCATCACTTCAGTGCCTGCAGGTCAGATTAATGAAAGATCTTATGAGATCACATCAAACGGCAAACATTCTGACCAAATATATCATCTTGAAGAATCGGTGAAAGCATACATCCAAATAAAGTAATCAAAACGTCAACACGGTGAGGGGTATCTGAAAATCAGAGCAGAGTTTTAACTCGCAAACACCTGGTAACAGAGGTGAGGAAACGAGAAACACTTCCTTAAAGTAAGCCTTAAGAACTTTACAGGTTAAGATTAGTCGCGAACAGGTGGTGCATCAATGTTCTTGAGCATCCTGCATTGTTTGAAAATAAGAATGGTCGCTAGTTTCAATCCCTGCTATGTGTACAAATCATATTCAAAATGCCTCCCCTTCATTTTCAGTGGGAACAGTGTTGTTGGTCTCCCGTTTTTGCTAGTGCGTCATAGTCTGGAGTAAAATTTGTTGTGGCAATTCTTAGGCGAGATCCGAGGTGTTGGTCCGTTTACCTCGATCTGTGACGGGTTGATGTTGACGTTCATGTGGCTGAACGTCACGTCGCGTACGTCGAGCCAAATTGGCCACTCTTTTTTTAAACACTCGGCGCTGTGTCCACCTTGCTTTTCCTTGGGCGACTCATTTTAATAGAAGGATTCCAGGGGAAGGTTTGTGGGTGGCTTTAGCGTAAAACTGTATCTGAAAGCTCAGCGCGCGAATTACAAGAATGCTGTCGTCACAGCCCACGCTCTAAATTCGGGACTGATACAAATAGAGCGCGAGTGCGCCATGTCCGTACTACTGAGTACGTACACGCACTTGTGAGTGTGCACCGAGCTTTCTGACACGGCTTCCGGTAGTAAGCGCAGGCGAGCGCTTCCCCATCTACTGGGGAAACGCAGTCATTGCAGGCAAAATGACCAAAAGAAAAAAGTTTAATAATACAATTTGTTCAGGGTTTGCGGGCCGGATTAAACGGTCCCATGGGCCGGATGCGGCCCGCGGGCCGTAGTTTGCCCACCCATGGGCTAGACCATCAGTCTTCACACAAAACTTGTTTTTGTACAACACAAAAATGTCAACGACACTATCACATTGGAATACCGTACAATGGATGCACATACATGATCTCATTTTAGACGTAGACAGACTTTATTGTGATTTTGTAAGCACTCGGTGCACACAAAATGACGTAGTTTGCCCACCCCTATGCTAGAGCATCAACAATTAATCGACCTAGGTCAATATGTATTCATTTTTGTGTACATAGAGGTTCACATGCAAAGATAAAAGGTGCAGTACATATGCGTGGACTTATCTCACACCATTATCACCATTATCTCATGTACAGCACTTCAAAGTTGTATATATATATAATATATTACATATTGACTTTAATTATTTTTAAGCTCTTAATATCAATATTAGACACCCAAATATCATATTGGCCTGGCTATAGATGATGTATCACCTATACCAAAGGTTCTCAAGTTTTCAAGATTGTCAGCCATTATTTTTATTAGTTCCTGCTTCCAAACCGCATGGATCACAGCTATAGTGAAATTGTAACATAGCAAAATTCTTACATTTTAATATTGTCAATGAGTTTTTATAATTACTAGTGGTGTGTGTGTGTTACATTACCTCATAGCTGGCATACTTATAGAGTGGCGAATGGAATAGTGGCTACTTTGCAAGCATTAAAGAGGAGACAAAGAAAAATGCACGTGTTACAATACAAAGCAGACAGACCTACGTATGCATGGATAGTGAAGTGGGAGAGAGGACCTTACCTATAAGAATTGGAGAAAGGAAGCACTCTGCAGAGCACACAGTAATATTAAGAAAGACATAAAAATGAGTGTGAGCCGAGGCTAAAGCATTAGTTCACCACAGCAACAAGAGCGGATTAAGGAAGACAAAGAATTGTGAAGAGACATGAAGAATTTTGCTGTTTGATAGACCAGAAAAAAGTTTGTTAGTTTAGCACATTATTGTATTATTATACTTATTAATAGTAACACTAATAAAATGAAATCGTTTTAGCAATCTTTTTTGGCCCAATTAATTTAACAAATCTTACTTTTTATTTTTGTCTTATTCCACACACCGTAGAATTTGAGCAGTGTTTTATCCAGTGGCACACAACCCTTTCTTGCTAAAGAAAAATTGATATACAGTGGAGCCTCGGTTTTCGAACGTCCCGGTTCTCAAACAAATCGGTATTCGAACAAAAAATTCGAGATTTTTTTTCTTCGGATGTCGAACGAAATTCGGTTGTTGAACCTCGCGAAATGAGCCGACCCCCATGCCAACTGACTCCGTTCGTTATTACAATCTCGTTACTCTGAGGATTGCATCAACTCTTATCATGCCTCCAAAGGAAGCAAGTGGGAGCAGTAAAGCCATCCTAAAACACAAAGACGCTCTTAAAACAATGCGACAGTGAGCGCCCGGCGCGCTGCTGTTGCGCGATCAGACCAAATTAAGCTCCTTGCGCACTGAGGTCCACTTAAATTTTGGAAAGTACATCAGGACATTAGAAATATTTTCTAAATTCCAGCAACGGCTGTCACAATAATGCGACCAGCGCAGTGTAGTTGCACGGTCGGCGACACGCTACGGTTGCGCGTTCGGCGGTGCGCTGCAGTTGCGCGATCGGACAAAAATACGCAAATGAAAAACTGCTTAAAAAAAGGCGATTTTTTTTTTTTGTGCTCAGAACGGATTAAAATTCTTTCCATTATTTGTAATGGGAAAACATGATTCGGAATTCGAACGATTCACTTCTCGTACAGCCTTTTGGAACGGATTGTGATCAAGAACTGAGGCTCCACTGTAGTTTCCTTTTAACAGGAGTGCAGAGACTTTTTATTGTTATTATTACTATGCGACAATTTTGTTGTAATGTGTTTGAGCCTGTATATTTGTGCATTGTAGCCACAAAGGTTTCCAAACGGTCAGAAAATCTGAAACCGTACAAGTTTTACATTTTTATTAGAGAGAATTTAAATAACCCCATTTTCCACACCATAAGACCCTTCAAGTGTAAAGGCCAAGACTCAATTGCGGGGGCCAGTCTGTACTTAATCCACACATAGGATGCACCACATTAAAGAGGGCATACATGTCATGACTTACGGTAAACAAAAGAAAGCAAAACAGGAGCAAGACAGTGAGTTGTACTTTATTCTTCTATTTAACCATAACCAACCATACAGTACTCATTGTTAATCGATATTTATACGCAAATCCATCAAAGTCCTCATCTACTGTATCAGAACTTAACAGTCGGGCAAGTTAAATATGATAAATTCCCTCTCGTCATTGACTTGTCGCTGTCACGTTGCTCTTCGGCAATGATCCCAGCTTTCCAGGAAGCTTGAATTGTGCCTCGTAATTATATCTCTTTGGTTATGCCATTTTAAAGGATCCTAATGCTGTTTGTTTTGGACAAACCAATAGTATTTATTTATCAACGGAGGTACATATTCTACGTCCGTATTCCGGACAGTTCGCTGATTGGTTGACCGCCGCGCGATACGAATTTTTGTACAACGAAATGATTGGTTCATTGGGTCTACATCTAATATTACGTCCCTGCATGTGGCGGCAGCCACACAACATTAACACATTTTGGAATTCAGTCCACGCAAAAATGCACCTTATTAAAAGCTGCACCTTTGTTTTTTGAGAAAATTAAAGGCTTTCTAGTGTGCCTTATGGTAAAATACGATAGTAAAACTAACGCTAGACTTCTTAAGAAACAGCAGAAACTAGGGCTGCTAGATTATCGGTAAAAATCACAATCACAATAATTCTGTTCAACATTAAAATCAGATTTGGAAATTGGAAAAGCATTTATTAAACATGTTTGGAACAGCATTTATGGAAGTGTTTAAAGACACTCCTGTTAACAGTGCGAGGAAAGTTCATTTTTCTACACAAACTATTTCAAAGTTCAGTTCACAAATTAAAAATTTTATGAACTAAGTTTATGGTTCCAAAAATGAAGAATTTCTAGTTCTTCTCTTACCCCAACCCCCGGCCCCCCACCCAAAAAAAAAAGTTGCTATGAGCTGTTTACCCCCTGGCATTTTGTGATTATTTTCACCAATTCCATCCACACTTTTTTGTTTGCCCAAAAAAACCTGAAAACGTTTAGAATTTGCACATAAAAGTGCAAAGGTAAAGGTGCAAAGCCCGAATTAATTACTAAAACAACAGAAACCATAATGTGTGATTCAACACCAAATTCCTGAATGCTCTCACAGAATGATAACTTATCGTTGCTGTTTGACAAGAAAGAGCAAGTGTGTGTTTGTGTGTGTTTGTGTGTGTGAGACGGGCTGCTCGTCGGGAGTTTTCATCGAATGGAGTGTCGAGCTGTGCAACTGTTTGTGACCGGGGTTGGCAAATCCTTTTCCCTTGTCTATTTAAGCCTTGTATACAGTGTATGTAGCGGGGATTTATTTTGAAGTCTGAGAAAACCTGGCATCATTGAACTGCCGTTCAAAACCATTTAATGGCTCCAAAATGAGCACATTTACAAAAACGTCCACAGAACAAAAATGCGTTCCATTCTGTTCACGTTCATCCAAAATATGAACGAATTCATGAACTTTCGTTCATCGAACGCGTTAAGGTACAACACTGCCTATTAAATATGGCCTGGAGTTCCACTCTCCACACACGCACATGCACGTCTCAGAACGGAAACACCAAATAATCGTTTGTCCTCGGTTATATGAATTCTGGGATTATCTGGAACTAAAATCGTGATTATGATTAAAATTCGATTAATTGAGCTGCCCTGGCAGACACCATGTTTTACAATGAAACACATCTAAAATAAAGTATAATAAATAACAATGAAATACATCTAAAATAAAGTATAATCAATCAGAGCAGTGGATAGAACTGAAATGGAACCCTTCTAAAAAAGGTTTAATGTGCTCAAAAGGTCATGATCATGTGAAGGTTGAAACACTGCTACCAACCAGCTCCATACCTCATATCGCCCAGTTTCCTGCTAATTGCCAAGCTCATGGTGGTGAGCGCCGCAGTGGTCTTCTGTCCTGCCTGAGAGAGGGTCTCCTGAGTCTTCTTGTATCTGAGAAGGGGTAGCCCAGGGTTGGAAGGGTTACTTTAAAATGTTTTCAGATACAGTAACTAGTTACCTGTGAAAAACAAAACAATGTTTAAAGTGTACCCCTGGAGCTCCCACATTTAGGCCTTGATGGGTAAAGGGAGCAATACTGTAAAGTTTAATGAATAGCTGGTTTCCCCATTCCTATTTCTACTCTTTTTCTGCCAAAATAATCTCCTTGGGTACCATTTCACACACATCTGGTATAGGCCCAGACAGTGATGCCCGCGTAATTTTAAACTATTTGGGGTGGTCGAAGGCTTTCTTGTGTGTTGATTGCAACCTAGATCACATCAATGATGTGCAAGAAATAAAGGGATACTATCCCTAATCATGTTTGATTGATGGTCGGTGCATGGAAACGAATAAACATTGATGGTCGGTGTATTAGCAATTGCTAAACAACACATCCCTAAAAAGTCGACAACTAGCGCACGGCGCATGACCTAATTGAACAGCTAAAAGGCCAATACCCTTGACTAGTTTGAAGAAATTGAGCATGTCCAAATTAAGACCAAATAAGAAGTGCGTGGGGCGAGTGCGGGCAAGAATGTTTACAGGGGGTGACGCAGGTGATGGAGCCAGGAGAACAGCCAAGGCCAAAATAAGATGTGCAGTGGAATAAGGCCCTCACCTCACCCCAGCATCTATCGCACCTGGCCAAATGGAGACAACTCACTATGAATGATTTTTATCAAAGTCAAAGTCAGCTTTATTGTCAATCTCTTCACATGTCAAGACACACAAAGAAAACGAAATTACGTTTTCTCTATCCCACGGTGACGAGACGTATTACACGATAGACATACAAGTAAACAACACAATATAAAAACAAGGCACAAACAATAAATAATAAGAATGATGAATAAATAATAAATTAACAGATAACACAATAAATAAGAGGAGCAAAGCGGAGCCAGTGTGCATACAGCAGACAGTAAGCGTAGCGCAAAAGTACAGGACGCTACGCAGAAAGGGGAAGCGAGTTCAGGATCCTAACAGCCTGGAGTATGAAGCTGTTGTTGAGTCTGGTGGTGCGGGAGCGCAGGCTCCTATACCTCTTGCCAGAGGGCAGAAGCTCAAACAAAGAGTGAGCGGGGTGACTCACATCACTCACAATCGTGGTCGCCTTGCGGGTGAGATGGGAGATGTAAATGTCTTTCAAGGAGGGGAGTGAAGCACCAATAATCTTACCAGCCGTGTTCACTATGCGCTGCAGGGCCTTCAAGTTGTAGTCAGTGCAGCCGCCACCCCAAACAGCAATACAGCTGGAGAGGACGCTCTCAATGGTGCCACGGTAAAATGTAGTCATGACGGACGGAGGAGCGCTCGCTCGCCTGAGTTTCCGCAGGAAGTACAGGCGGCGCTGGGCCTTCTTCGCCAGTGATGCGGTGTTGGTGGACCAGGAGAGATCCTCACTGATGTGCACCCCCAGGAACCTGGCGCTGCTCACTCTCTCCACCACAGCACCGTCGATGGTCAGCGGCAGGTGTTGGGTGTGACCCTTTCGGAAGTCAACAACAACCTCCTTGGTCTTGTCGACGTTCAGCAGGAGGTTGTTGTCCCTGCACCACGTGGTCAGAAGGTCAACCTCCAGCCTGTACGGAGTCTCGTCTCCCTTGGTGATGAGACCCACCAGAGTCGTGTCGTCAGCACTTCACTATGCGGTTGTCGCTGTGGGTTGCAATGCAGTCATGCGTCAGGATTCGGGCGGGACAGAGAGAGGTTGCTGCGTATGCACGCACCCCCATCTTGATAAATGATTTATGACAAATTTCGGAGAATAATTGATCCCCGACTTGGTAAATTTTTGATTAAAGGGCATAACCCCTGGTTCTGCTGAGAACCTGGTTCTCTGCTTAAAGGTTTAGGGTTAAACCCCAACATTGGCACTTATGGTAGGATTGTATTAAAAAAGTACAAATCCCCCTTTGAAGAAAAACTCGTAAGTGATTTAAAGGTATTTTGGAAGAGACAGTGGACTTACTGACGCTAACTTTTTGGGTGGTGTCTTGATTTGACACGGCAGCCTGACTACATCACAGAAGGAACTGATCACAATTACCCCATTGGAAATCTCTATACAGACTATCCGGCAGCCTGACTACATCACAGAAGGAACTGATCACAATTACCCCATTGGAAATCTCTATACAGACTATCAACCTCAAAAGGTGTTGCGATCAAACTAGCCCCCAATTATAAATACCTGTATTATTATTGATTTTATTGACCTGTGATTTAAACCACACAATGACATCATAATTACCGTATTTTCAGGACTATAAGTCGCAATTTTTTTCATAGTTTGGCCGGGGGTGCGACTTATAATCAGGAGCGACTTTGTGTGAAATTATTAACACGTTATTACTTGATCATTAACACATTACTTACTTGTATAGTTGATCACTTCACATGTTATTTCCACTTGTCTTTTAATGCAGGATGCTTGGTCTCCATGTGCCAAAGCAGTTTTGAAGGCTTCATTGCCTCGTTAGCCATCATTATTGTTAGCTGTCGCCACATATGCCTAGTGCGCTTGGCGCGTCAGAGTCACCTGTGGCAATAAATCCATATTTTAAGTAGGACTCCAGAAATGTTCTTTTAAATGCAGCTTTCCTTTTCTTAGAAGTGGTCGCATCTTCTTCTTCAGTCTCCTCACTGGGCTTTTTTCTCTTTCCGAAGCAGCTTTCCAAACTTCTCTGTTTCTTGCTCATTTCTGCTTGCCTCGCGGGCTCGACTAGGGTGACGTCATGTGACCGAGACCAGCGTCTTGTGTCAAGAGCCACAGCGGCGAATATAATTGAGAGAGAATTGCCAATTTTTTTATATTTTTCAAAATAAATTCTTACTTATTTTTTCTAGCTTTGCGGGCTTGACTGGGGAAACATGTCACCTGACCGGGACGAGCGTCTTGACCAAAATGAATTGATTGTCGATAAAAAAACAGTAAATATTGTTTGTTTTTTCCTGTGCGGTTTGGCGGCCCGGTGCCAAGTGACCCACGGACCGGTACCAGTCCGCGGACTGGGGTTTGGGGACCCCTGGTCTAGTACACAATATTAAAGTTTTTTTTAAACCCTCCCCAATACTTTCACCAGGGATGAGAATGGCAAATGTGAAAAAAACACTGAAAAGTAGCCGGGGGTCTGGGGGGCCGACCGGGGGACGGGGCGATGATATGTATATATATGTATATATACGAGTTATTATATATATATCATCGCATACGTGTATATATATACATATATATATATATATATATACATACACGTATGCGATGATATATATATATATATAATAACTCGTCTACATGTGATGAAAACCCAATTGCAAATTCACATTGTGGCGTTGTAAAAACACTAGTTCTCTGCGTAACTTAAGTTAACAGGTGGAAATTATGTGACGAAAGCAGCACCAAAATGCTGCCGAAAATAAGGCGGATGTCGCATCACTGCTGCCTGTGAGTTAGGTTTACAGAAGCAAGCCGATTTCCGTACTCACAGCTTAACTAATTTTCCTTGAGATGTGCCAAAAGATGCCATCGCGGCTAACGTTGCCCGGCTGCTTCCATAACACCCCCATATATATATATATATATATTAAAAAAAAAAAAATCTCAACAGATTTACACGATTCACGAAAATGATACTTTCGATGGAAAAAAAACGGAAATCCGCGGATCCGCGGAAAATTCTCATCCCTGTTTAAAGAAATATTTAATGTTCTTTTTGTGGCTGTTTTGATCTACCTCTAACAGCGGGGTGCGTCAATTGACGTGCCATCGATGCGACACGTTACCGTCGCACATCACATGTTGCGCACGTCATGTTATCGCGATCGTCTTGTTCGCGCGCATGCGCCGAGAACGTAATTGTGTGAGGATATCGTAGCGGAGTGATGAGTGTAATTGTATCATAATATAGAGATAAAGAGAACAAACGCCAAGTCGCATCAGCCTTCAAAAGAAAGTAAGCAGGCTGGAACGCCAGGCGACTCGTGTTTATCACAACTACAAGAAAGTAAGCGCCCACATCGCCACACTGACAAACAGGCTCTCCAACAGCTTCAGAACCTGCTTGATACAGACAGCGGCGATGATGTCTCTGGTGACAAGTTTGATGATGTATCAACAAGCAGTGATACCGAAAATTATGCAGTAACGTCTTCGAGCTCCGATGACATCACATCAGACATGGAAGAAGGGGACGCGGTAGAAGTGGAGGCGTCACCCTCATATAGAGAAAAGGGGGATGCTATAGAGGTGGAGGAGGCATCTTCTCACAGAGAAGAAGGGGACGCTATAAAAGGGGTTGGTGTTCCAGTCAGTACTCTACACCAGTGGTCCCCAACCTTTTTTGCGCCACGGAGCGGTTACATGTCAGAAATATTTTTGCGGACCGGCATTTATATAATTAAGTAATACATTTATATAAATAAATAAATAAACAAATAATACATTTATAATAAATATATAAATACGATGAAATAAAATGATACGACTGACGTAAAAACAAGTACAAATGACAAAAATAAAACTCACCATTACGTTGAATTAGTGGGAGCACTGAGTTTGTTTCTCAGAAACGAGCCGGTCCCATCTAGACGTATTCGGAGACAATGACACCTGAAGTTTTGTCTTTTATTGCAGGATGCTTGGTCTCCATGTGTTGAAGCAGTTTTGAATGCTTCATTGCCTGGTTAGTTAGCCTGTCGCCACTGTCGCTTTGCGGGCTCGACTGGGGAAACATGTCACGTGACCGGGACGAGTGTCTTGACCTGAATTAATTGATCGTCGCTAAAAAAAAAATTCGGTGCGGCTTGGCGGCCCGGTACCAAGTGACCCACGGACCGGTCCGCGGCCCGGTGGTTGGGGACCACTGCTCTACACAATGAAAGTAGGGTGGGATGTAAGGTTGGCAGCAAAGATGGCACAGAGTGAGAAATTTTAGGAGTAACAGCACCCCTTGGATGAATGCAGGTGCAGAATGTATTTACAGCAAAAGCAGGTCCTACAAATTACACCAGAACTGTCCGAACACCTGTTGATGCATTCAGACTACTTGTTGATGAAGGCATGACTCGTCACATCAAGAGCTGCACTCTTGAGTATGCCTCTGATCCGTTGTGGGATATATCAGATGATGAGCTTGATACATTTATTGGTTTGCTGTACTTGAGAGGGTGTATGAATGCCAAGAACTTTCCACTAGATTTGCTGTGATCAGAAAAATATGGATGCTGTGCCTTTTGTCAAGCAATGCCTCGTGACCAATTCAGAAAAATAAAAAAGTACATCCGTTTTGATGTGCGTTCCACTTGTTGCAAGAGGGTCAAGAAAGACAAGTTTTGTTTGATGTCATGGGTTTTGGACAGATTTGTTGAGAACAGTCAGAAGGCATATATGTATTTCGCAGAATTCACTAACAGTGGATGAACAGCTGTTTCCAACAAAAACTTGCTGTAGGTTCACTCAATATATACCAAATAAACCCGACAAGTTTGGAATCAAGTTTTGGGTCCTAGCTGAAGTTGGAACAAAGCGCTGCCTCGGTGTGAACCCATGTCTTGGAAAGGATGGGCAGAGAGTCAACAGTTTGGGGACACGTAGTGATGACACTTATGGAGCCGTACTTTGGGCGTGGCTACAACGTCACCACTGACAACTTTTTCACAAGCAAAGACCTAGCACTCAAGCTTATGGAAAAGCGGACATCAATAGTTGGCACCATGCAATGGAACAGGAGAGAGATTCCAATGGCCACTCACAAGTCAGTACTTTACAGGTCTGGCTCCATCCAGTTGGTCAGATACCAATCAAAGCCCTCGAAATCTGTTGTGCTGCAGTCAACTCTGCACAAAGGTTCTCTGTGCCAGACAGATGGCAAAAAGAAGCCAGAATCAATCCTGTGTTACCGCGGCAACAAATGCGGAGTCGACATGCTTGACGCAATGTGTTGACAGATGTCTACAAAGGCAGGATGCAGAAGATGGCCACTTGCAGTGTTCTTCAACATTCTAGATATGGCTGGAGTCAATTCGTGGACAATCTATCGGCAAGTCACTGGCACTAATATCTCACGCAGGGAATTCTTACGTCAGCTGTCTACGGAACAGACATTAGCTGAGATGTCAGCCAGGAATCCTGTACCAATGGCAGTGTCGACAGCAACGGGACGATTGACAACTAGAGTGACTTGTCAGATAAAAGTAGGATGTAGCCGCAACAGAATTGTAACCATCTGTGATGTTTGCAAACGTGTGGAAAATGTATGGCTAAAGTTTGCATCGCCTGCAAAGATAAGGCTGTCTGATATTAGGGACAAGCACAAACATGCAAGTCTGTGACAGAAATGCTTGTGAGAGAACTTTGCTACACTTTGTTACACTTCGTTGCACTTTATTACATGGATAACCATACTGTGCATGCTATAATTTTCAATTGCGTCAATTAAAATTAGTAACACTATTAACATAAGGGGGGCGGTTCGGTGGAGCACTGGTTAGCACGTCCGCCTCACAGTTAGGAGGGTGTGGGTTCGATTCCACCTCCAGCCCTCCCTGTGTGGAGTTTGCATGTTCTCCCCGGGCCCACGTGGGTTTTCTCCGGGCACTCCAGTTTCCTCCCACATCCCAAAAACATGCTTGGTAGGCTGATTGAGCACTCCAAAATTGTCCCTAGGCGTGAGTGCGAGTGCGAATGGTTGTTTGTCTCTGTGTGCCTTGCAATTGGCTGGCAACTGGTTCAGGGTGTCCCCCGCCTACTGCCCGATGACGCTGGGATAGGCTCCAGCACACCCGCGACCCCCGTGGGGACTAAGCGGTGCAGAAAATGGATGGATATTTGAAGTCCTGATGTACTTTCCAAAATGTAAGTGGACATCAGTGCGCAGGGAGCTTAATTTTGTCCGATCGCGCAACTGCAGCGCACCACAGAACGTGCAACTGTTGCGCGCCGTCGATCGCGCAACCGCAGCGCCCCAGGCGCTCAGTGTAATAACGAACGGAGTCAGTTGGCATGCGGCTCCTCTCGGCTCATCTCGCGAGGTTCGACAACCGAATTTCATCTGACATCCGAAGCAAAAAAATCTCGAATTCTTTGTTCGAATACCGATGTGTTCGAGAACTGGGACGTTCGAAAACCGAGGCTTCACTGTGTGTATATATATATATACACACTAGGGGTGTAACGATACATCGATACACATCGATTAATCGATATAATGCTCTACGATTTATTGGCATCGATGCTAAACGTAAACATCGATTTATATCGCCGTGTTTGACCTCGGACATTGGACGCGACTTTATTTTGAAATCCAGTTCATTGTTGCTTGCTTCCTCTTTCCGGGAGCAGTGCGCGGCGTTGTTGTGTTGTGAGCATAGCAGGCACGTGAAAGGGGAATCGACAACTAGTACGGGGCTCCTGGGCTGGTGCTATGGCTAGTGTCCAAAAAGACGCAAAGAGCCGCAATCCTGTCCCCTTCGATGTTGGATGTATACCGCGACTAGCAGAATCGCAGTAAATTCCCTTGGCAGGTAAAAAGGATGGCACTTAATGATCAGTGCTTGCATACTGCTATATACACATACACACACGCACGCACGCGCGCGCGTGCGCACGCACGCACGCACGCACGCACGCACACACACACACACACGCACACACACACACACACACACATATATATATTCCTCGATCTATCTAACTAAATAACTCATCTACAAGTGATGAAAACCCAATCGGAAATTCACATTGTGGTGGTGTAAAATGTGAAATGGTGTGAGGAAAGTAGCGCCAAAATGCTGCCGAAAATAAGGCGGATGTCGCATCACTGCTTCGAGTTAGGTTTACAGAGGGAAGCCGATTTCCGTAAGATGCTGTCGCGGCGGGTAGGCGGGCGAATGCTCGCGAGTCGCCGAGGCTAACGTTGCCCAGATGGCCGGCCGCTTCCCTACACCCCCCTCATATATTAACAGCATTTTCTCAACGGATTAACACGATTCACAAAAATGATACTTTCAACGGAAAAAAACACGGAAATCCGCGGCTCCGCGGAAAAATCTCATCCCTGTTTTACGCTACATAAACCTATCCAATTCCCTTGAAAACCATTCCCACACTGTTTTGTGCATGTATTGTACCTTTACAGTAAATAAAAGAAAAAATGTGATGTTGTCACATGTCCAAACTCCTCCTGCGCTTGAACTCAAGTTACGTCCGCAGTGACATTTCTCACAGGCACGCCTAGCTCGATCAGGGCTCATTGCTGCTGTCCTGAATCCTGGACAACAGTCCCGTGCACCTCGTGCTTGTCCTCAGTGAAGCACATTGCTCAGAGGTACGCCCCGCGCAATGAGCGCTCAATGCCGCTGTCCCGACTCCTAGATGGCAGTGCTTTTTCCTATACCCGCACTTGTCCTCAGTGAAGCACATTGCTCAGACGCACGCCCCGCGCTGTCCCAACTCTTTCTACACGGCGGTGCATTTTTTTTCTTTGTGCGCGGCTGTGTCACGTCTCTGCTCTCACCCTGCTGGCTGGCTGATGCACTTCTAAGGTCCTGCTTGCGCGGTGGGCGTCACTAATACAGAAATGCGCATGCTAATTGCTGCTGATCGCCACCACCTGTCCTAGTGAAGTAAGCTGGCGGCGCGTGCACACGCAGCGGCCTCTCTCTGTCCCGAACAGTGTTTTGTTTTGGGTTTGTCCGACAGTTTTGTATGTTTGTCTCGTCGTACTGGGTTGTGCTACAAGTACAGCGGGCTAGTTCTGCTCGACATCGGCGAAAGCAAGTTTTGTGGCGATCTGGACTTTGAACCGGGGACATTAAAGGCGCTCGGTCTGCTCCGTCCTGAAGCGTCGGAAGCGGTGTGCGAGGAGGCTGAAGAGGGGCGAGAGCGGGGGGCGTCCGGGCCAGGCTGGCGGCCAACCCGGCTCGCCCGGCCGTGCCTTTGATTCTTCTGGCGAACGTTCGATCGCTGGACATCAACATGCCTGCTGAGATCTACGAACCGGACAGTGCGTAACTTCCCCTCCGGCCCAGGATAAATATGCAGGGCTCAAGGCTTATCTTCTCAGGATTTTTGAACTGTCACGATCCGAACGAGCCCGGCGCCTGGTTGCTATTCAAGGCATAGGGGACAGCAAACCCTCTGAACACATGGAGATGATGTTAAACCTGCTGGGTGGGGAAGAGCCGAATTTTCTTTTCATTGAACTGTTTCTGCGACATATGCCGCCGCACGTCCAAACGGCCCTCGCTAATACGACTATTACGGAGCCGCGTGCTCTGGCAGAGGAAGCGGACCGTTTCTACTTGGCCACACAGCGTTTTGCCCCTGGTGTGCTGGCCCCAACACGCAGCTACACGTCCCCAAGCGCTGGCGTTTCCCCTGGCAGAGGACACGCTGCAACTGACAGCCTCACCAGCACAGGTTTGTGCTCCTTCCATGCACGTTTTGGCGCCAAGGCTAAAAGGTGCCGCTCCCCTTGCAACTTCAACACGACGGGAAACGCCAAAGCCTGCGCTCAGTAGTGGCCGTGACCGCAGGCAAAAAGAACCGGCTGCTGTTCATTGAGGACTCCCTCTCTGGTCGCAGATTCCTCTGTGACACCGGTGCCCAGAGGAGCGTCCTGCCGGCTACTGTGGACGACGCCGCTGGAGGGTTGCACGGCCTGCCCTTAACATCCGCCAACGACACCCCCATCAGGACATATGGCACAAAGACTGTGGACATATGTTTCGGGGGTCAGCGTTTCACATGGGATTTTGTCACTGCCGACATCTCCTTCGCCCTGCTCGGCGCAGATTTTTTGTGCGCCCACGGATTGCTCATGGATGTTAAGAACGGCCGCCTGGTGGACGCGTTAACCTTCTCCTCCTTCGCATGTGTCCGCGATGAGGGGAATTATGTGAGTTCTCTCCAGTGTAAAGAACCTGGAAAGGGTTATTAAATAATCGTTATTTGGTTATGTGTGGCTTTGTGGAAAACAATAAATTTTTTAAGCTCCCCTACAATCGTCACACTTTTTCTGTTACAAACTGACCCCCCATCAGAGAAGGGAAAAGTTATCGGGCCCTCACAGGAAAAAGTTTGGGGACCCCTGCCCTAAACCTACTTTGAGACCTTAACCCAAGTTTCATAGGCCATTATGAGAATCATGGAACATTTTTTGCTTTTAGATTCATTTTATTGTGCACTTAGAGCACACGTGTTAAACTCACGGCCTGCGGGCCACATCCGGCCCGCCGTGTAATCATATCCAGCCTGCAAGATCATTTTACATTATTTTTATTAATAGCCCATCGATATGAAGCGCTGATAACACAATACAGCACAGAACTACAGATCCCATAATGCAACGCTTTGGCTGCCTTGCTGCGCACTTCCGGCTACCTTGCCGCGCACTTCCCGCATCAATTAAGTCTAGCGATTACAAGGTATTACGAAGACAGCCGTTAGCCAAAGATACCTCTCACGATGCCGAAGAGAAAAGTAGATTCTGAAAACAGAGCCTTTAATAACCGATGGGAGGCTGAGTATATGTTTACTGACATTGCCGGTAAACCCGTGTGTCTCATTTGTGAAGCTAATGTGGCTGTAATTAAAGAATTCAATCTAAGACTGCACTTTGAGACAAAACATAAGGATAACCTGAAAGACCTGGATGCAGAGCAGAAGAAACAGAAAGCAGAAGAGTTAAAGAAGAATCTGACATTCCAGCAGACGTTTTTTACCCGTGCAAAGTCACAAAGTGAAGCTGCTGTGAAAGCAAGTTTTGTCATGGCAGAGGAGATCGCCAAATCAGCCCGGCCATTTACGGAGGGAGAATTTCTGAAGAGCTGCATGATCGTGCAAGTAACATCTCTACAGACCCTTCTCACCCAGGTTGCGGTCTGTTCGAACTACTCCCCTCCGGACGGCCTTACAGAGCTCTGTACGCTGTCGCCCTGATGAACTCACACCACTCTTAGAGTCTCAGAGTCATTGCTGTGCAATAACATTCTGCTCTCGATGCTTTATTTTGAATTGTGAGTATTATGTGTACTATGTGTCCACTCTGCATCCACTGCAGCCTGGTCATCCGAGAAGAGGGATCCTCCCATCTGTGGTCTCTTCTCAGGGTTTCTCATTTACCCTAGTAGGAGTTTTGAGTTTTTCCTTGCCGTCCTGGGAGTTTAAGATCAGCGGATGTTTTCGCACATGTCCTGTGTTGTTAGTCACCTAAATGTTGAACAGAGACTGATATGTACCAAAGTCAAATTCCTTGTTTGGCATGCTCAAACATGGCCAATTCTTGAATCTTGAATGATCAAGGTGTTCAACGTCTTATGTCCAGACAAAAAGCAGCTGCTGGCAAATATAAGCCTGAGTAGAAATACAGTGTTACTGATCGAATTTGTGAGATGAGCACTGATTTAAGAGTACAGTTGAGTGAAAGAGGCAAAGACTTTATTGCCTACTCTCTTGCTGTGGATGAAAGTAGTACTGACATGACTGATACTTCACAAGTGGTCATCTTCATCCGTGGAGTGGACTCCAATTTGCGCGCAACACAGGAAGTAATGGACATTAAATCGATGCACGGGACAACGACTGGGCAAGACATTTTTGAAAACGTGTAACCGACATAAAACTGCCCTGGGACAAACTTATGGAGCACCGACTGCGGAGAAAAAAGTGGACTCGTGGGAAGGATGCGAGTGAAGATGCAGGAGGAGAAATGTGCTGGTGAGTTAACAGCATATCACTGCATCATACACCAGGAAGCACTATGTGGCAAAGTCCTGAAGATGGACTGTAACGCAAACCATAAACTTTATCCGAGCTAAAGGGTTAAATCACCAGCGGTTTCGGTCTTTTATGCAGGAGATTGCGAGTGCAGATTCAGATGGAACTGATTGAGCTACAGTGTAATGGGACACTGAAGGCAAAGTACGGCACTGCAGGGCCCGCACAGTTCATTCACTCCATCCCTGCAATAATGCCCCAGCTCCGTCTTCATGCGGCTCGAACCTTGTGCATGTTTGGGAGCACATTTCTGTGTGAGAAGCTCTTCTCAGTGATGAAGATTAACAAAACAACACACAGAGGTTGTCTCACTGATGAGCACCTGCAGTCCAGCCTGAGAATCTCCACAACACAGGACTTCACACCAAACATAAACCAACTCGTGTACTGTGTCTCGTCACCGTGGGATGGAGGAAACGTAATCTCGATTTCTTTGTGTGTCTTGGCATGAAGGAATTGACAATAAAGCTGACTCTGACTCTGAACTTGTTGCCAGAAGAAGATGCCAGGTGTCCGGCTGCGATAAGAGCATATGATCAGATCAGAGTCATAAGAGCAAAGAAAACTGAAAGATTTAAAATTAAAAGTTAAAGTCCCTGTTAGAAAAATGTATATATATGTTATCATGCGTTCTCTAATCAATGCTTTACCGCAATATTACTGCAATATATGCTTGCTGTTTGGCCTTGCTGTTTTTATGATGTACCACAGAAGAGAAAAGTTATGGCTGGGTCAGACAAGACGCAGCTGACAACTCAGCAAAAAGAAGACCTCTACCGAGACAATTCCTTTCTAACAAAGACCACTTTGTTAGACAACATGCCTCATTGCTGTCTTGCACCCCAGATGAACCTCCAAGTGACCATTAAAGTCAGGGTTTTCCTAACTATCTTGATCATAGGATTAGGTTGGAATGTATATAATCCAGGGGTGGGCAAACTTTTTGACTCGCGGGCCGAACTGGGTTCTAAATTTGGACCGGAGGGCCGAACCAGGAGCAGATGGACGTAGTGTTTGTGTGAAGTAATATAAGCGATGTGTAAAGGTCATTGCATAAAAGATTTTGGCCTTTGGTAGGAAGTAAAGCATGGATATTACAAACAAGTTTTTTGAAAACAAATGCATTTATTAACAGCATTAAAAAATAATAATAATTCACTAAAAAACTGCTATCAGTGATTCTCATAAAATACGACACTGTCATTATGAATAACAGTCTCCATCACTTCAGTGCCTGCAGGTCAGATTAATGAAAGATGTTTATCTCATGAGATCACATCAAACGGCAAACATTCTGACCAAATATATCATCTTGAAGAATCTGTGAAAGCATACACGCAAATAAAGTAATCAAAACGTCAACACGGTGAGGGGTATCTGAAAATCAGAGCAGAGTTTTAACTCGCAAACACCTGGTAACAGAGGTGAGGAAACGGGAAACACTTCCTTAAAGTAAGCCTTAAGAACTTTACAGGTTAAGATTAGTCGCAAACAGGTGGTGCATCAATGTCCTTGAGCATCCTGCATTGTTTGAAAATGTGAATGGTCGCTAGTTTTAATCCCTGCTATGCGTACAAATCATATTCAAAATGCCTCCCCTTCATTTTCAGTGGGAACAGTGTTGTTGGTCTCCCTTTTTTGCTAGTGCGTTATAGTCTGGAGTAAAATTTGTTGTGGCAATTCTTAGGAGAGATCCGAGGTGTTGGACCGTTTACCTCAATCTGTGACGGGTTGATGTTGACGTTCATGTGGCTGAACGTCACGTCGCGTACGTCGAGCCAAATTGGCCACTCTCTTTTAGACACTCGGCACTGTGTCCACCTTGCTTTTCCTTGGGCGACTCATTTTAATAGAAGGATTCCAGGGGAAGGTTTGTGGGTGGCTTTAGCGTAAAACTGTATCTGAAAGCTCAGCGCGCGAATTACAAGAATGCTGTCGTCACAGCCGACGCTCTAAATTCGGGACTGATACAAATAGAGCGCGAGTGTGCCATGTCCTTACTACTGAGTACGTACATGCACTTGTGAGTGTGCACCGAGCTTTCTGGCACGGCTTCCGGTAGTAAATGCGCAGGCGAGCGCTTCCCCATCTACTGGGGAAATGCAGTCATTGCAGGCAAAATGACCCAAAAAAAAAGTTTAATAATACAATTTGTTCAGGGTTGGCGGGCCGGATTAAATGGTCCCGTGGGCCGGACGTGGCCCGCGGGCCGTAGTTTGCCCACCCCTGATATAACCAGTAATAAATAACCTAGCTTGTCCCATCCTACACAATGTCGTAAAACATCCCTTGCTATGTTTTGACTAGAGGTCAAAGGTTTTCTTTTCTATTCAGTCCACTTCCCACATGTTCTTATCAGTATGTAACACCTGGTGATTTTTTGCTTACGAGGCAAAGCCCACGTGCTTTCTTTAGGGGCTTTGTCTTACGATTGTGGGTAGGGCAAATCCAAATAAAAAGAGCGGGAGTGCATACAGATATTTAGTGTAGTGAGATTGTTGTGAAGCTATCTGTACTGCACTCCTCGTTAGAAAAGACTTAATATTCTGTCTCACTTGTGGTTTGTTTGCTGTTGCTCTTCTCTTAACAATTATTCAGTCAGCGAATTAAACCTGACAGAAATTGGGGGCTTGTTCCGGGATCTCGACACACCTTGAACGGGTCCAGCGGACTCTTCGACGCAGGTGAAAATCCTCGGCCCTTTGACGGGACTGTCTCGATCAGTCTGGCTGGACACCGGGAGGGTTGACGAGATCTTCCGAGGAGGAGAATCAGCAGACTGTGAGTAGGAATATTAATTCTACTAAACAGGAATGAATGAGCGGTGACGAGGTCACTTAAAACGAGCAGTGACAAGAGGTCACTTAAAGACCTTGAGAATTCTAGACCCTATCAAGTGCAATTAGAAACAGTTAAATTCCGCAGGGGCGGTGTGGAGCCCCCTAACTTTTTACGTTAGTTAAATTCCGCAGCAGGAGTGCGGACTCCTTTGTTATTAAAAAACGCGCGTGGTATGCTTGCGTACGGTTTGACAGAGTGATCTCATTTGAGCGCTCCTCTATATAAACACACAGGATGGTAAACAGTGGCTTTGTGTTAGTGCAGAGGCAAGAACTCTCCGCTCCCTTCGGGGAGGTGAAAGGAGACTTACCACACATCGAATTTTTAACCACTGTCCTGTGAATAAAGTTGGTTTTAGGACACTGTAGGTGCCATTCAAACTACCAACTCTAAAATTTAGAAAACTAAACCATGGGAAACTTAAATAGTAAGCGAAAGTCCCTACCCAGACATTAACTAAAATGCATAGATTGGAAAATAATTGAAAGGCAGGATCCCGACAGACTTAAAAAAGATTTCGATAAATGGGTTAAAAAATATAAATTTGAGGGAGAACTAGAAGAAGTACAAGAGCGGGAAGAGAAAACATATGCTACAAATTCAAAACTAAAGATCATAGAGAAGTTGTATCCGCAAATACATGACACACAAAATTGAGGAATCACCTCCTCCTTATGGGTTGATGGACAGAGTCACTAGGAAGAAAAGCCCGCTAGAAATGGATTGGTCAAAGGAAATCAGAGCAAATTACACAGAAATAGGGAGAACAAAGCAAAATGATAATAAAACCTTTGATGAGTATCGAGTGCGCATGACAAAAGTGTTTAAAACACACAGTGGACTGGTGGAAGATAATGCGCCTCAGGGTGCTTATCAAAAGCAATTAAAAAATGCCATCCACGCAGGGTCCAGACCAGCAATACAAGGCTGGGTGATCAAACATTACATAGGCATGAACACCGGAACTTTGGAGGAATACATAAATCATGCCCTCCATGCGGAAAAAGTAGTAATAGACAAACAAAAACGAAAACAAATGAAAGCTACAAAAGACACTTTTCTGGTAGACCAGGAAAGTGACACTTTTGACCAAAATGCAGGCAGAAGACAGAAAGGCCAGAGAGGGCGAGCAATGTCTAACAGAGGAGGCTTTAGATTTAGCGGCCGAGGAAGAGGAGTTGTGCAACCTCCAATAGAATGCTGGAATTGCGGAGAAAACGGTCACATGGCACGTGACTGCACAAATTAACAAAGACAGTTATGACTAGGCCAAAATCAAATCAAATCAGGTTTCCATGTAATGAAGTGGGAACCTGGCTGCCAAAATTAAGGAGAAATTAGCTTAAATATACAGGAGATATTATGTTAAAAGGATAAAGTAAGATAAAGAAACACTGAAGTTAAAATTTGCTAAATAAATGGAAAAGAATTACAAATAGCTTCTAGAAGTGAAATAGAGAATAAATCAGAAAAATAAGACGAACAAAAAGGTGTGTTAGTGGGATCGATGTGTGTTCTATAGGTTGTGCGTCATTCTTTTTTGCTGGTGTGTGTGTGCGTGTGCGCGCAGAGGATCCTCATGAATGGGTGTGTGTATGAGTGCGAGTGAGATGTGTGTCCTATAGAAGAAATCAGTAATGGAGAATGTTCTGGAGGCTGTTGAGCAATAATAGGGAAATTGAGAAGTAGACGATGATGTGTTTAGGTTGGTTGGAGAAACTAAGATGAGCAGTGTGTGGAAGTAGAGAAAATAAGACGTGTGTGGCAGGAAGTGACTAGAACGGTGGCTTGATAGCAGGGCTGTGGACTCGGTCGGATTTCTGCACCGAGTCTGAGTCCGAGTCCGGCCTCTTGGCCATGAGTCCGAGTCCGAGTCTGGCTGTCCATTTTTTCTGTTAATTCATGTGACTGCTTAGTCTTTATTCAAGGCTAATTTAGATCAAAATCTAAATAATTACAACAGTTTTGTGATGGCTTTATCTTTATTAAACGTATAAACAGATACTTTCAAGTTTTAATCATTAATTACACCATTATAGCTCAGACATTTATCTAAACACAAATAATTAGTGACGACCCCTTATTTGGAAAGCGAAAAACCCATGTCGTACGGCGTCAGCACTATGTTGTTTTCAATAAAAACATGAAGAACTCACGTTTGCGTCAGTCAATTTTAATTTTTATAAAGGATTATTCTCATTTGATGCCATCCGCGTTCTGCCATTGAAGCGGGGTGTATTCAAAGACCAGTCGTACAGACGGAACACTCATTCACTTCACCAAAACGCAACAATATAATTACGTGAGCTCTTTGCATAAACCTCGATGCAAAGAAACTCCTCTTTTTGGGTGCAGGCTACAAGGAGTATATATTACAAAGGAGACTTTATACTTACCGTTTTTTTCCGTGTATAGTGCGCAATATTTTACTAATTTATTGTCCTAAAATCTGGGGTGCGTATTATACATGGGTACAAAGAAAAAAAAAAAAAATTTTTTTTTTTTTAATTTTTTTTTTTTTTTTTTTTTTTTAAATAAAGTCATGGTACAACAAAACCAACAACAGGACTGACCGACAAAGTCGTGGAACAAAAAGACAGGGTGACATTACCAAAGACAGGAACAGAATGACAGTAACACATGCAATGATCCAACGGTGAGCGAGGGGCAGACAGGACTTAAATACAAAACACGTTACATCGATTGAGGTGACACAGGAAGAGCGGGGTGACACGAACAGAAACTATGGCAACCTAGACACATAGCAAAACTGGGGACGAGACATGACAAATCTCCCCCGAAATAAAACTCACCTTTCTTCTTGTTTGTTGTCAATCGCGCATCGCATTCAGCCATCCTGCCCAACACACTTAGTAAAATTCATAATTGACGACACATCGTTTGATGCGATGGTGCAATCCTCGATGGTGTGTTATTGTCAAATATTGTTTGTTTTTTAATCTCCATCGCGGACCGGACGTCATACGGAGGCCGCCATTACAGATGCGCAGAACGGTTGCGCAAGACACGTCAGCTATATAAAGAGCGAGAGTTCAGTTCTCCACCTATTAGTTTCAATTCACAGTTTAATTAGCAGTTTCAATCAGCAAATAACAAAATGCGTATTACAGGTAATATTTTATTTCACAACACTTTGCCTTGTTCCTTTCGTCTCTGCTGTTCATTTCAAACACGCTCCATACGACCGCAATGCTCTTGTATCAGACGCTCGCTCGATCACCTGCTAGTTTGCCGTCTGCCACAATGTACCCTACACAAATCCGAAACATTTGTTGCGGCTCCGAGTCACGACGAGGGGCAAGTTTTGGTTTCCAAGGGTGTTTTTATTCCTCTTCAACGTCTCTCCCATACAGAGCCGCCGTGTGCGCACGGAGCGCGGTGGTGCGTTTAGGGGCAGTCGGAGAAATCAACGCCAACAAAAAAAATGACATCCAGCCTAGTTAAGACCATACCAAAGACTTTAAAAATGGGACCCATTGCCTCCCTGCGTGTGTGACGATCTTTGGGACTTAAAAAAAAAAAAAAAAAAAAAAAAAAATTAAAAAAAAATTAAAAAAAAATCATAAAAATTGGGTGCGTATTATACATGGGTACAAGCTTTTTTCCAGCATCAGCATGCCATTGTTAGGGGTGCGTACTATACATGGGGGCGCACTATACATGGAAAAAAACGGTAATTGTGATCATCATTCATCCATCCATCCATTTTATTTTATTACTCAGGTATTTTCAAAGCAAATTAATATTGTTGCATTTATTAATTTGCTTTAACATGACAGCGCAATATAATTATATAAAAAGCTGACACGATAGCAATGTCAAACGTGTTCATTTAAGAAAAAGCCACGCACGTTTTGTGATCAAATCTTTCATAACGAGAATGATTTGAGTGAATTGATTTTACAATTTGTTTCCCCCCTCCCCACCATCTGTCACTTTGCTTGGGACAAAAGGAGCCTACAGAACTGAAATTTCTTCTCAATTATTCATTCAAATCAATTCACTCAAATCATTCTCGTTATGAAAGATTTGATCACAAAACGTTTCCGTCTGTACGACTGGTCCTTGAATGGCAGAACGCGGATGAATTTAAAGACATCAACTGAGAATAATCCTTTATAAAAATTAAAATTGACTGACGCAAACGTGAGTTCTTCATGTTTTTATTGAAAACAACATAGTGCTGACGCCGTACGACATCGGTTTTTTGCTATAATTTGAGGTAGTCCACCCTTACCCAAAGTTAAGGTTTCATGGGAATATTATTGTCATAATTGTCTGGACCATATATGATAATTGTTTAATGGTAGTTATTGATAGATCTTGAAGATGTCAAGTTATAGGTGCATAAGACTATGTTGGTCGCATTCATGCATATAGCACGTTCATTGTAAGAGGGGAAGAGATGTTGTGTATTTTGGGCTAACTCAAATTCCGTAGTAGAAAAAACCCGGAAGTGGGATGGGCATTCTGTCTTGTTGTGATACGCCCTGTGAACGCACTGTGAGTAAGGAATAAAGCAGTTATCATTCACGTCGTTGTCCGACCTATTCTTGCTATCTAAGAACCTGGAAAATAGTAAGGATATAACATATCACGGGTCATTACGACGAGTTTGGTGGAGTTTTTACTGCTTCTTCCAACTCCTACCGCGCTGACTGTAACCTGACACTCTCTGGCTGCGTCTTGCCTCTTTTTTTTTATTGTCGGACTCGGTGGACTCGGTCAAAATCAGCACTGAGTCCGAGTCCGGCAAAAATGACCGAGTCCGAGTCCCCGAGTCCGAACCGAGTCCACAGCCCTGCTTGATAGGACGGGAATAAGAGACAGCAAATGTTTTGTAGAAGACAGTGAAAGATGTCGAATGTGATAATGATGAAGGGTGCAACAGCAGTTGGCCTGCCCTTTGAGAAGGTGAAACTGATAAGCGTGCCTGCGCTCGCGCGTTGTCGCGGGGCGGGGCTGTGCGCGTGGGTCATTGCTATGCTCGTGTGAGCGGTGGGCCAGCATCATGTTTGTTGCAGGAAATGGCCAGCCTGTGACCAATCAACATTGATGCTGCGCCCCCCCTCGCACGAGGGGTGCTGTGGCTGCGGGCGAAGCAGGGAAAGTGGGAGTTTCTCAGAGAATGTTTGAATATTTGAAGCAGGGTGATGCTTAAGGAAGATGTGACGATATTTGCATGAAGGATAATAGGCAATGATGAGAAAAAAAGTATAACCAAAACGTCAAAACAGAGGATGACGTTTGCGCAGCGTTGTTTGTTGGTATTGTTTGTGAGCTGTGTCTCTGCTGTTTTTGTGTTGTCTGTGTGCTGTAAGTGTTATGTGTTCAAAGGATGAAATTGGGTAATGTAGGTGCACAAAAGAATTTGCTAGACTGTAGTCTATTTGATTTGCACCGCAAAACAAAAGCAATTTTGTGAAAATAAGAAGAAAAGAAAGGCAAGCAATTTTTTTTTTGTGGGCAGAAACTGGTCCACACTGCATTAATGCCTAGCCCTGATGAAAAAAAAATTGAGGGATGGAAGGAACTTGCTTTCTGGAATTGGATGAAGCAAAATTATTAAATAACATTTCAAAGCTAAATTTAGAAGAAATAGTCAATTGGTTGTGTCAAGACTACACAAGTTTTTACATTTGAGAATAAGAGAGTGATTGAGTTAGTTAAAGTTAAGAAACAACAACAATTGACTATTATATTAATTTACTGGCGGTTATTTTGTTGTTTTTTATCTTTTTATCTTGATTGGTTTGACACCTGGAGGGAGGAAAGATTAGGATGTGGAACACGGGTTGAGACAACCAGTTACATACGCAAAACATGTGTGCACTGGGACACTGAGAAGCATTTTGAGAGGTGTGTCAAGATTAAATGAAGATGAAATCATATGTAGTAAAACAACACTTTACTACATATGGATTCTCTAAATCGTACTGTTGAGTAAAATAAAACATACTTTTAGATTTTTATTCAAACTGCTAAGATTCTTGTGATAAACGATGAGAAAATGATTGAAAAGTAACTAAAGAAACTACAAGAAACTACAACTAAGCTAGTTGTGGAAGCAGTCCAATTGCCACGAAAAATAGCTATATGCACGTGTGCAGGGCACACACACAAGAAGCTGATTAAATTCAACAGGTAACAAGCTTGCAGACGGAACCGCATAGCTGTGGTGCAAGAGACGCTTCAAATTTTATACACACGAGGAGCAGATTAAATTACTGAAACGTTTTTAAAGGAGTGCAGCGACAAAGTCCATAGACTGAAATTCAATTATGGACGAAAAGTGGGGCATGGGTGAAGAATGGTATCTATAAATGACCAGAAGACTGACCTGTCCTGCAAAAAACCTATACAAATGGGCGGCAATATTGAGCCATGGTTGTGTGTCGCATGGCTCAAGAGGAGGGATAATGGGGCAGTTCAGTCAGCTTTATACAACATATGAATTTGATTCATATTCAAAACATTTATAAAAAAAAAAAAAAAAATTGTAGAGCTTGTTTAACATGTGCTAAACACAATCCCAAACAGGGTTATAATGCCTGGTCATAATAGATGCATTCTCAAAATGGTTTGAATTGGCTTCAACAAAAACACTGAATGCCTTAACAGTGGCAAAAACGTTATGGAAAGAAATAATACCGAGATATGGGATTTCGGAAATTAATTTTCGTGACAGGACTGGTACAAAGTGTGAAAATGTGCATGGGAAAAAATGGAAGATCATGGACAAAATGTTTAGACCTGGTCAAACTGTACATAAATATTACAAGTACTGTGGGTTTAACCCCGTATGAAAAATCGTTTGGGCAACAATATAGATTACCATGTTTTAAAACCAAGTGGGAAACTAAGGGTGATTTAAATTTGGCATTTAGATTTTATATTTATAATTAATATTTTAAAGGCAAAAAGAACAAAGCACATTCTCATTAAGAGTATTGAATACAAAACACTGGTGTTCTTCCAAGGGGGAAGGGCCACATTGAATACCGTTTTTTTCCGTGTATAGTGCGCAATATTTAACTAATTTATTGTCCTAAAATCTGGGGTGCGTATTATACATGGGTACAAAAAAAAATTATTAATTTTTATTTTTTTTTAAAGAAAGTCATGGTACAACAAAACCAACAACAGGACGGACCGACAAAGTCGCGGAACAAAAAGACAGGGTGACATTACCAAAGACAGGAAAAGAATGACAGTAACACATGCAATGATCCAACGGTGAGCGAGGGGCAGACAGGACTTAAATACAAAACACGTTACATCGATTGAGGTGACACAGGAAGAGAGGGGTGACGCGAACAGAAACTATGGCAACCTAGACACATAGAGAAACTGGGGACGAGACATGACAAATCTCCCCCGAAATAAAACTCACCTTTCTTCTTGTTTGTTGTCAATCGCGCATCGCATTCAGCCATCCTGCCCAACACACTTAGTAAAATTCATAATTGACGACACATCGTTTGATGCGATGGTGCAATCCTCGATGGTGTGTTATTGTCAAATATTGTTTGTTTTTTAATCTCCGTCGCGGACCGGACGTCATACGGAGGCCGCCATTACAGATGCGCAGAACGGTTGCGCAAGACACGTCAGCTATATAAAGAGCGAGAGTTCAGTTCTCCACCTATTAGTTTCAATTCACAGTTTAATTAGCAGTTTCAATCAGCAAATAACAAAATGCGTATTACAGGTAATATTTTATTTCACAACACTTTGCCTTGTTCCTTTCGTCTCTGCTGTTCATTTCAAACACGCTCCATACGACCGCAATGCTCTTGTATCAGACGCTCGCTCGATCACCTGCTAGTTTGCCGTCTGTCACAATGTACCCTACACAAATCCGAAACATTTGTTTCCAAGAGTGTTTTTATTCCTCTTCAACGTCTCTCCCATACAGAGCCGCCTCTTTCCCGTGCGCGCACGGAGCGCGGTGGTGCGTTTAGGGGCAGTCGGAGAAATCAACGCCAACAAAAAAAATGACATCCAGCCTAGTTAAGACCATACCAAAGACTATAAAAATGGGGCCCATTGCCTCCCTGCGTGTGTGACGATCTTTGGGACTTAAAAAATAAATAAATAAATAAATAAATTTAAAAAATTTTTTAAAAAAATTCATAAAAATTGGGTGCGTATTATACATGGGTACAAGCTTTTTTTCCAGCATCAGCATGCCATTTTTAGGGTGCGTACTATACATGGGGGCGCACTATACACGGAAAAAAACGGTATTGATAATTACATCAACTGCCATTAAAATAGCAGAAAGGTCAGTTGAGGTGGTCCTAGCAAATTACAAAAGGGTAATTTCTTTTGAGGTAACAATCAATCGAAAAAAGTGACCCAAAGGAAGCCTTATCTCTTAGAGAAATGCCGGGAACAAGAAAATGGAACAATGACGTTATTGCATGTAAGGTGGCTATCTTTGTTGCCATTTTGTTAACTTCAGCAATATGGTATTTGTGGGAACTAAGTCATAAAGAGTAGGGGAGAGATGAGTGAACAACTTATATAAGTCACTCTCAAAAAATGATGCTGCGTTGCATCAATTTGAAAGATCAATTTGACCTGTGCAGGATGATCTGCTGTGTCAGATCTGGACTACCATGAAAGTATGATGTTTATATGTGTACTTTGTCTACAACCGCTGTAGATGTTAAATAATGGGATGACTATATGTTGTATTGTTGCCATTGACCAAAGATTGTGTGAGATCTGTCACGTCTATTGGATTGTGAAATGTGTGACAGAGCATTCTATATAGTAATATCCATTGAAGAAAGAAAAAAGAAGCCATTGCTTTCAGAGAATGTAGTCAAGCTAAATTGTATATGTATCAACATCCCAAGATCTGAAAAAATAAAAAAAAAGCTGGTAAAAAAACAAAATATCTTTGAATTTGAGAGGCGACGATGATCTGACCGAAATTGATGCGATAGGTGTTCCCAGAGGAGTACCGGATAAGTGTAGGCTGGTGAATCAGATAGCAGCTGGTTTTGAATCCACCCTGTGTTGGTGGTGTACTCTTAACAAAAATGTCGACAGGATCAACTACATCCATTACAACGTGCAGAGGCTTGGAAATTGGACCGAGGCGGGTTTCAAGGCGGTCCACTCCCAACTAGCCGCGACTTCCCTCATGGCTTTTCAGAACCGAATGGCCCTTGACATGCTACTCTCAAAAGAGGGCGGTGTCTGCGCCATGTTTGGTGAGCAATGCTGCACATTTATTCCAAATAATACTGCTGCTGATGGAAGCCTGTCCCAGGCTCTTGAGGGCCTGAGGACCTTGAATGGGAAAATGAAGGAACACAGTGGAGTTAACACGGAGGTTTGGAACGACTGGCTAAACGTGTTCGGAAAGTACCATACCCTGGTTTCCTCGGTCCTAGTCTCCCTTGACGTTTTTTCTGCTGTTTTGACCTTGTGTGGATGTTGTTGTATTCCGTGTCTCCGGTCTCTAATGAACAGATTAATTACAACTGCTATCTCTCCAGCAGCTGAGACTTTTCCGTTGCTCCAAGGGGACAACTTTGCGACTGACGAGGGTTGTCGCTCTAGCGATGGCTCCATCTTTGAAGCTCCTGTGGTAAACCTGTCCAATTTGTTTCCCGACCCTGACATTGATTCTTAAGGCTCGATCTCCTCCCGGGTGTAAATTTGTTCCTATGAATTGTGATCCTATGGCTGAAAATCTTCTTGAAGTGGCCGCTTTTAGGTGATAAGATGGTCTCTGAGAACTTATGATAAACAGGAGGGAATTGTTAGAAAAATGTATATATATGTTATCATGCGTTCTCTAATCAATGCTTTACCGCAATATTACTGCAATATATGCTTGCTTTTTGGCCTTGCTGTTTTTATGATGTACCACAGAAGAGAAAAGTTATGGCTGGGTCAGACAAGACGCAGCTGACAACTCAGCAAAAAGAAGACATCTACCGAGACAGTTCCTTTCTAACAAAGACCACTTTGTTAGACAACATGCCTCATTGCTGTCATGCACCCCAGATGAACCTCCAAGTGACCATTAAAGTCAGGGTTTTCCTAACTATCTTGATCATAGGATTAGGTTGGAATGTATATAACCAGTAATAAATAACCTAGCTTGTCCCATCCTACACAATGTCGTAAAACATCCCTTGCTATGTTTTGACTAGAGGTCAAAGGTTTTCTTTTCTATTCAGTCCACTTCCCACATGTTCTTATCAGTATGTAACACCTGGTGATTTTTTGCTTACGAGGCAAAGCCCACATGCTTTCTTTAGGGGCCTTGTCTTACGATTGTGGGTAGGGCAAATCCAAATAAAAAGAGCGGGAGTGCATACAGATATTTAGTGTAGTGAGATTGTTGTGAAGCTATCTATACTGCACTCCTCGCGAGAAAAGACTTAATATTCTGTCTCACTTGTGGTTTGTTTGCTGTTGCTCTTCTCTTAACAGTTATTCAGTCAGCGAATTAAACCTGACAGTCCCAATGATCGTCACACACCCATCTGGATGTGGTGAAATTTGTCCTCTGCATTTAACCCATCCCCGTGTGATTTTGATCCATCCCCTGGGGGAGAGGGGAGCAGTGAGCAGCAGCGCTACCGCACTCGGGAACCATTTGATGATCTAACCCCCCAATTCCAACCCTTAATGCTGAGTGCCAAGCAGGGAGGCAATGGGTCCCATTTTTATAGTCTTTGGTATGACCCGGCTGGCGTTTGAACCCACAACCTTCCAGTCACAGGGCGGACACTCTACCACTAGGCCACTGAGCTGATTTGAATTGTTATTGCGGAAAAGCACACATTTTATATACCGTTTTTTTCCGTGTATAGTGCGCCCCCATGTATAGTACGCACCCTAAAGATGGCATGCTGATGCTGGAAAAAAGCTTGTACCCATGTATAATACGCACCCAATTTTTATGAATTTTAAAAAAAAAAATTTTTAATTTTTTAATTTTTTTTTTTTTTTTTAAGTCCCAAAGATCGTCACACACGCAGGGAGGCAATGGGTCCCATTTTTATAGTCTTTGGTATGGTCTTAACTAGGCTGGATGTCATTTTTTTTGTTGGCGTTGATTTCTCCGACTGCCCCTTAACGCACCACCGCGCTCCGTGCGCGCACGGGAAAGAGGCGGCTCTGTATGGGAGAGACGTTGAAGAGGAATAAAAACACCCTTGGAAACCAAAACTTGCCCCTCGTCGTGACTCGGAGCCGCAACAAATGTTTCGGATTTGTGTAGGGTACATTGTGACAGACGGCAAACTAGCAGGTGATCGAGCGAGCGTCTGATACAAGAGCATTGCGGTCGTATGGAGCGTGTTTGAAATGAACAGCAGAGACGAAAGGAACAAGGCAAAGTGTTGTGAAATAAAATATTACCTGTAATACGCATTTTGTTATTTGCTGATTGAAACTGCTAATTAAACTGTGAATTGAAACTAATAGGTGGAGAACTGAACTCTCGCTCTTTATATAGCCGACGTGTCTTGCGCAACCGTTCTGCGCATCTGTAATGGCGGCCTCCGTATGACGTCCGGTCCGCGATGGAGATTAAAAAACAAACAATATTTGACAATAACACACCATCGAGGATTGCACCATCGCATCAAACGATGTGTCGTCAATTATGAATTTTACTAAGTGTGTTGGGCAGGATGGCTGAATGCGATGCGCGATTGACAACAAACAAGAAGAAAGGTGAGTTTTATTTCGGGGGAGATTTGTCATGTCTCGTCCCCAGTTTTGCTATGTGTCTGGGTTGCCATAGTTTCTGTTCGCGTCACCCCTCTCTTCCTGTGTCACCTCAATCGATGTAACGTGTTTTGTATTTAAGTCCTGTCTGCCCCTCGCTCACCGTTGGATCATTGCATGTGTTACTGTCATTCTGTTCCTGTCTTTGGTAATGTCACCCTGTCTTTTTGTTCCACGACAAGTCCTGTTTCAGTCCTGTTGTTGGTTTTGTTGTACCATGACTTTCTTTAAAAAAAAAAAAAAAATTAAAAAAAAAAAATTAAAAAAGTTTTTTTGTACCCATGTATAATACGCACCCCAGATTTTAGGACAATAAATTTAAATATTATAGTTATATATATATAGTTAAATATTGCGCACTATACACGGAAAAAAACGGTATATATTGCCAGGTTTTGTAGCATGTTCATATTTCTAACTTGTATAATATTGACAGGAGATCTTTTTAAGGAGAGCAAAATCTTTGGGATATTTAAGTTTATTTTTTTATATATATTGACAGAGGAGCAAAGGAATTTGAAAGTTATTTTAACTTGTGTTTAATTTAAGTTGTTGAAGTTAAGTTCTAAGTTGTATAATTTAACAAAATATTTTTATGGAGAGAAAAACATTAAATATAAAATATTTAAGGTTTAGGTTTGTTTCAGAATAATATTCCTCTCCATTTTGTATTCATATTTATGTTCCAAAAACATTTAGTTCTAGTGTGTTCAATAAATGTTTATCCTGTTCGTTCCGCGACCTATAGTATGTTTCGAATTCTGGCCCCTTGGGCAATTGAGTTTGACACCCCTGACTTAGAGTCTCCAAGATTGCAGAAATATATAATCTATCTCTTCAAGCAGCGCACGAGTGCCAGCCCAAGCACAACAACGCCTGGACTTAACCTTCCGGTCAGGCATAGCCACATACACAAGGGCCTGTAAATGTAAAAGCATCCATATAAAATGAAGTACCGAAATCCCACGATCCATTAGGGCATATTTTCCCGTGCAGAACGGACCAAAGGGTTCAATATTTTGCCGGATACTGCTGCACCCCTCGTCACAATGGAACATTTCTTCCACTACGTTTGTATGTGACCTTGAATCACAAAGCGATTCTCCTCAGAAAACGCAAGCAAACAGACAACAAAGAGCTGGGCCACCCAAAACTAAAAGCTCACAAGTAGCCAACAGGTAGCTCAAATCAGGACACATAGAGAAACAGTAAAAATGGATCAACTCACGCTTCAGAGTGGGTAATGTCATCCAAAGTAGCGGAGGCAGACACATATCTGAAGACACAACAGCGAGATCAATAAACAGCAACGCAGCGGATGCTCTCACATTAACATTTACACAATATTTGACAACCATAACTCTAATCTATAAATACATTTTCTATCAAAAGAGCAAAACTTGACAGCACATTTCATTCTGAATGAAAACAGAGAGGAGTTTGACATGGTGAGTGGTTGGCACTATACTGTAATAACACACTAGACCAGGGGTGGGCAAACCTTTCGACTCGCGGGCCGAACTGGGTTCTAAATTTGGACCGGAGGGCCGAACCAGGAGCAGATGTTTGCGTGAAGTAGTATAAGCGACCTGTAAAAGTCATTGCATAAAATATTTTGGCCTTTAGTAGGTAGTAAAGCATGGATATTCCAAACAAGTTTTTTGAAAACAAATGCATTTATTAACAGCATTAAAAAAAATTAATAATAATTCACTAAAAAACTGCTATCAGTGATTCTCATAAAATACGAGACTGTTATTATGAATAACAGTCTCCATCACTTCAGTGCCTGCAGGTCAAATTAAAGAAAGTTTATCTTATGAGATCACATCAAACGGCAAACATTCTGACCAAATATATCATCTTGAAGAATCTGTGGAAGCATACATCCAAATAAAGTAATCAAAACGGGAACACGGTGAGCGGTATCTGAAAATCAGAGCAGAGTTATAACTCACAAATACCTGGTAACAGAGGTGAGGAAACGGGAAACACTTCCTTAAAGTAAGGCTTAAGAACTTTACAGGTTAAGATTAGTCGCAAACAGGTGGTGCATCAATGTCCTTGAGCATCCTGCATTGTTTGAAAATGAAAATGGTCGCTAGTTTCAATCCCTGCTATGTGTACAAATCATATTCAAAATGCATTTTTTTACAACAAACTTGAGCCTCCCCTTCATTTTCAGTGGGAACAGTGTTGTCGGTCTCCCTTTTTTGCTAGTGCGTCATAGTCTGGAGTAAAATTTGTTGTGGCAATTCTTAGAAGAGTTGATGTTGATGTGGCTGAACGTCACGTCGCGTACGTCGAGCCAAATTGGCCACTCTTTTTTAAACACTCGGCACTGTGTCCACCTTGCTTTTCCTTGGGCGACTCATTTTAATAGAAGGATTCCAGGGGAAGGTTTGTGGGTGGCTTTAGCGTAAAACTATCTGAAAGCTCAGCGCGCGAATTACAAGAATGCTGTCGTCACAGCCGACGCTCTAAATTCGGGACTGATACAAATAGAGCGCGAGTGTGCCATGTCCGTACTACTGAGTACGTACACGCACTTGTGAGTGTGCACCGAGCTTTCTGGTACGGCTTCCGGTAGTAAGTGCACAGGCGAACGGTTCCCCATCTACTGGGGAAACGCAGTCATTGCAGGCAAAATGACCATTAAATATTAGATGTTTAATAATACTAATCATACCATTCCAGGGTGTGTCTCAGTCATCAAACAACTCGGACTTCTCCGCAGACCACGTTACATCCACAGAAGCACCCGTCGTAACTTTGTTTTCTCCCAACCCGTCCATAACACTGCACCATTCATCTGCTCCTCCTCCGCCCGACATCCCGTCGCATGTACAACACGTCATCAGATACCTGGCGCACTTGGATCTTATTGTAGCAACCATGCGGGGCTGCAGTACTCCAGGTGGCCTGGAAAATATGGTGGGTACTTCACGGAGCGGACTCCGACACAAGACGGACACCGGGTTGCCGGGAAAACACGGAGTGTTAATTTCTCCAGCACGGAACGGACACCAACACGGAGTGGATTTCACTCCAACACAGAGTGGACTGCACTGCATGCGGCACAGAAAACGTGGAGTGGATTTCTCTCTACTTCGCCCCCTACCTAAACACAGCCCCACAGCCACAATCAAAATGGATCTCCTCAACATCCAAGCACTCACCCGTAAATCATCATTTATTCACGTCCTCATCCTGGACAAAGGCCTAGACATAATGTGCCTGACTGAGACCTGGCAACCACCTGATGTCTATCAATCCCTCAATGAAGCCTGTCCCTCTGGTTATAGATACATAACTAAACCTCGCAGCACTGGCCGTGGCGGTGGCCTGGCTGTACTCCACCGTCTTGATCGAGAGCTGTCCCCCCTCCCTCTACCCGATCACTCCTCATTCGAATCCCTTGCATTCAAATGTAAATCTCCATATCCCATCACAGTTTTACTTATTTACCGCCCTCCTAAACCAAACTCCTCTTTCATTCCAGAACTACACGATCTACTGACTACCCTCTGTACCTCCACTTCCTCTAATCTAATCATATTGGGTGACGTTAACATCCATGTCGACACCCCCTCCCGCCCCCCTGCCTCTGACCTGTTGCAACTATTGGATTGTTTACACCTCACCCAACATGTAAATGTCCCCACACATGACAAAGGGCATACACTTGACCTTGTCATCTCCTCATTGGCCATAAGCAACCTGCAAGTTCTCGAGGTCGGTGTGTCTGACCACAAACTTATTCAAATGGAACTTCCTTTCCCACGCCCCCACTCCAAACCCAAGCGGCAAATCTCATTCAGAAATTTCAAAAACATCAACCAAGACACTATAGCACAGGACCTCCAGTTTCTCTCCTCCTCCTCTGCAACCATTACAATAACTCTTTGGCCAAACTTCTAAGTATCCACGCCCCCCAAAAAAACAAAACAGTCACTTTTTCCCCCTGGTACACCAGTGAGCTGCGTCTGTTGAAGTCAACTGGGCGCATCCTGGAGCGTCGTCTTAAAGCCTCAGGACTGACCGTGCACAAACAGGCCTACAAAGAACACCAGAAGGCCTACTCAAAAGCCCTTGGGACTGCACGTGCCCAGTTCTATTCCAATATCATAAACAATACCCCTGGAAATTCAAAACAACTCTTTTCAACCATCAACCACTTTCTCAAACCCCATCACACCACTCCAACAGAATCCTCAGAGGTAGTAATAATAATAATAATAAATTTTATTTGTATAGCACCTTTCATACAAGAAATGCAGCTAAAAGCGCTTTACAACAATGAAAGAAAAACATGAATACATAAAAAAAAAACAATGTATGCATACACAATTAATAAAGTGAGTTTAAAATAGGAGCACGCTTTAATAAAATAAAGAATATATCATTAAGAAAAGGTAAAAAATAAAATACAGATAAAGATAAAATTAGGCTTAAAATGAAATTTACAAAACGTAATTAGTTAAATGCTCGGGTAAAGAAATGAGTTTTAAGTTTTGTTTTGAAAATATCTAACGACCTGGCCTCCCTGATACCTATTGGCACTGTGTTCCATAGTTTGGGGGCGTAATTAACAAAGGCTGCATCACCGATCTTCTTTCTGCTGTTGCTGGGAGCCTCCAATAAACCAGCAGCAGATGATCGCAGGGTTCTTGGAGGTATATAGCTAACAAGAGAGTTTGCAATGTAGCTCGGTCCCTGCCCGTTGAGGGCTTTGTATAGAAGGAGAAGGATCTTAAAATCAATTCTAACTGTTAGAGGAAGCCAGTGCAGAGCAGCTAGAACTGGTCTAATGTGCTCTCTCTTCTAGGTCCTGGTTAATAGGCGAGCTGCAGCGTTTTGGATGAGCTGAAGTCTATCAGTGTTTTTTTTCGAGAGACCAGTAAAGAGTGCATTACAGTAGTCAAGCCGGCTTGAAATAAAGGCATGAATCAGTTTCTCAGCATCATTTTGATTTATGAACGCTCTTACTTTGGCTATATTTCTAAGGTGGAAAAATGATGTTTTGGTCACCTTGTGTCATGCCTCGTCTCCAGTTTTGGTTATGTGTCTGTGTGCTCGCCCCTCCCTTCCTGTGTGCCCTTGATTAATGTAACCACACGCACCTGCCTCTCGTTACCTGTGATCTATTTAAGTTCTGTTTGCGGGTCACTCCCCGTCGGAGCATTGTGCGTAAGATGTGGACAATCATGTCTCACGGTCACGGTTTGTTTGGTTCCTGCATGTCTTTTGTTTCACGCTTTGGTCTGTTAGTCACGTCAGTTTGCAGAGTCTTTTGAGTTTGCTGCAATAAACCCTGGTCCAAGCTGCACTTGGTCGCCCTGCTCCATTTCTCCACTCCGCACCGTGACAGAATGCTCCGACCATCACAGCGACCAGCGCTTAGACCTTCCAGCATCAGCTCCCGTCCGCGACGCGCAATCCACGCCCGTCGTTCGAGCAGGTTCCAGCGCCATGGGCTTCGCGGCCGCCATCAGAGTTCCTCCCGGTGCGACCGGCTCCGCTGTTGCAATCGGACTTCGCCCATCTGTGACGCCAGACTCGCGGTCGCCGTCGGACTTCGCTCCAGCGACGCCGGATCCGCGGCCGCCATCAGGGTTCCTCCCGGTGCCATCGGCTCGACGGCTGCCATCGGACTTTGCTCCAGCGACGCTGGACCCACGGCCGCCGTTGGTCCTTGTGCCAGCAGCGCCCGAACCTGCGATCATCACCCGACCCCACATCTAGGAAGGCAACATGCTCGACTCCTGCTGCTGCGCACAACTCCGCCTCCCAGAATGCCGATTGCGGCATGAACTCCCCGAATGCCGTCGAATGCGCTCCTGTTTCCCCGGGTGTCCGCCGATTGCGGTTCTGTTTCCCCGGGTGTCCGCCGATTGCGGCTCTGTTTCCCCGGGTGTCCGCCGATTGCGGCTCTGTTTCCCCGGGTGTCCGCCGATTGCGGCTCTGTTTCCCCGGGTGTCCGCCGATTGCGGCTCTGTTTCCCCGGGTGTCCGCCGATTGCGGCTCTGTTTCCCCGGGTGTCCGCCGATTGCGGTTTTGTTTCCCCGGGTGTCCGCCGATTGCGGTTTTGTTTCCCCGGGTGTCCGCTGATTGCGGTTCCGTTTGCCCCTAGTCGCCGCCCGAGTGCGGATCTGTTTGACCCTAGTCGCCGCCCCAGTGCGGCTCTCTGCCCCTAGTCGCCGCCCCAGTGCGGCTCTCTGCCCCTAGTCGCCGCCCCAGTGCGACTCTCTGCCCCTAGTCGCCGCCCCAGTGCGGCTCTCTGCCCCTAGTCGCCGCCCCAGTGCGGCTCTATGCCCCTAGTCGCGGCCCGAGTGCGGCTCTCTGCCCTTAGTCGTCGCCCGAGTGCGGCTCTCTGCCCCTAGTCGCCGCCCAAGTGCGGCGCTCTGCCCCTAGTCGCCGCCTGAGTTTTATCCTCGTTTAACTTTAAGAAATTGTTGCTCATCCATTTCTTTATAGCCAGAAGACAGTTGGTGATGGAGCTTATAGGTGTAGCATCATTGGGTTCTGCAGCTATGTACAATTGTGTGTCATCCGCAGAACTATGGAGATATACATAGTGCTTTCTGATGATGTCGCCAAGCGGCAGCATGTAAAGTGAGAATAATAGTGGGCCAAGGCAGCTGCCTTGTGCAACCCCATAGTGGCTGTCAATGTGTTGGACACATGCTCTCCTAAGCTGACATATAACTTTCTCCCTTTGATATATGTTCTGAACCAGTTTAACACACGGTCCGAAAGACCGACTAACCTTTCAAGACGATTGATTAGGATATCATGCTCAATGGTATCAAACGCTGCACTTAGGTCTAAGAGGATAAGAATCGACACCTTGTTTTCATCGGAGTTTACTCTGAGGTCGCTGATTATTTTAGTAAGAGCAGTTTCAGAGCTGTGGTATGTTCTAAAGCCTGACTGAAATTCCTCCAGGATATTGTTTTCTTTCAGAAACGAGTTTATTTGCACTGAAACTATCTTTTCAAGTATCTTACTAATGAAAGGAATGTTGGATATCGGCCTATAGCTGGTCAGTACATTTCCATCTAGGTTGGGCTTCTTTAGTAAAGGTTTTACCACAGCTGTTTTAAAGGCATCTGGGAAGATGCCTGTTTGAAGGGATGTGTTTATAATGTTTAGGACATGACTTGAGACACTGTTGAATACCCGCTTAAAGAATGCTGTCGGTACAGGGTCAATACTTGAAGTGGAGGAGTTACACTCAGTGACAGTCTTGCAAAGCTCATTCAATGTAATACAGGTGAATGTTCCCATGGTTACACAATTTTCATAGGATTTACTGAGATCATCTATGTTTATATTGGCAACAATACTGGCTCTAATTGAAGTTATTTTACTAGTGAAGAATAATGCGAGTTCTTCACATTTTGATGCAGAGAACTGTGGGGGTGTGGGGGCAATGTTGAGTAGTTGATCAATAGTGGAGAATAATATTCTAGAGTTTCTAGTATTCTCTGAAATAATCTTAGAAAAGTAATCCTTTCTTGCCAGACATATTTTATTATAAGCAGTCATGGCGTCTCTGTATATATCACGATGAACTGTGAGTCTAGTTTTCCTCCATTTTCTTTCAGCTGCCCGACAGATTCTCTTGGTTTGCCTAACATTGCTATTGTTTAACCATGGGGAGATTCTGTCAGTACTTTTCCTTTTGACCTTTAGCGGTGCAACAGTATTCAGAGCAGACAACAAGATACCATTGAAATGTTCAACTACGTCATTTAGAGAGCAGTCATAGTTGCATGGCTCAAATGACCTCATAATATCAGAAAACTCTGCTTCAGCCTGCTCATCTAGGAATTGCTTTTGAACTAAAATTTCCCTTTTAGTCTGTTAAGGTTAGCTTTACATTATAACATACACAGTGATGGTCAGAGATAGGCAATTCACATACAGAGATATTATCAATGTCTATTCCTGTTGTTATTACTAAGTCCAAAGTGTTACCATGCTGGTGAGTGGCTTCATTAATGTGTTGGGTAAGATTAAAACTGTTTAGTAGGTTTACTAGTTCTATAGCTTTGGAGTCGTTCTTTTTATTCATATGTATATTTAGGTCTCCATTCAGAATTAATCTGTCATAGTTAGTGATTCCAAGTGAAATCAGCTCTGAGAATTCCTGTAGAAATAATGATTAGTATTTTGGTGGCCGATATGTGATAATGAGTACTGGTAATTTTGTTTTAAGTTCAAGAGCAAGATATTCAAATGATGAGAATTCACCAAGGTCGATGTTATTACCCACAAACTGTGTAGAGAAAATAGCTGCTATTCCCCCGCCCCTTTTATTCATGTCTGACAGACTGATGGAACTTGTAGTTTGGAGGACAAGCTTCCATCAGTGTTGCTACATCATTGTTATTGTTTAGCCAGGTCTCAACCAAACATATACAGTGCAGATTCCTTTCAATGATCAGATCATTTACCAAAAAAGATATGTTAACCAAAGATCTAACATTCAAAAGAGCTAATTTCAGTTGTTGTGTTTCAATAACAGGGACTGGTTTTGGCTGGACATTAAGACATGTAAGGTTACTGAGACGAGCACCAGATGGTCTATGGTTACTACGATGTGTTTGACCATACCACCGGCTGTTTAATATTACCGGTATATTTAAAGAGGTGGCATAGGGTCTGTCTCATCTTTGTCTTATACCTGAGCGTCTGTTGTTGCTGCTGTTTAGTAGTCCATCAGTTTGACTGGCAGCTTTAACCAGTTCCTTAATTTGTGATTGTGATGTGGGGGGGGATTTGTGATTGAGGGGGAGGTGGGCAGGGGGATCGTTGGGTCCTCGATAGGCACAGAGACATCCTTCGATTGTGTAACTCCCTCTCGTATATAAAAGACAGCTTCGTGTTCTTTGTTACTGATCCGTTTATCTTGACTTTGACAGACCTTGACAGACCGTGAGAACTTATTAGCTGCATATACAGGCGTGAGAGGTTGTTAATAAGGCTTAAGAAACTTATAACTATAACTTGGGTAGTCAACAGCTTAGAAAAACTGGCCTTTTCTAGCGGAGATTTTGCTGGTGGTCCGTCACTAAAACGGGTCCGAGTGAAACGACACAGAAAAATGTTCCGCCTCATTGATCGCCATTAATAGGCATGAACAAAAATACTTTAGGCTGAAATACTGCCTCAGATGCAGTTACACTCCCACCAAAAACATATCAACTGTACTGAATATGATTTTCAAATTACTACAAATCAACAACTTTGTCTTGGCTTCTTCCAGAATGGTCACCTCATTCTGCATCTGGAGTAAATGACAGAAAGAGGAGAGAACGAGGAAAAAACTGGAACTTTAGCTTGCTTCTACCAGTGTCACCGTCTTATGGATGGGTCTTTCCAGGTGGACAGGTTTGGAGGAGCGCTTTCCCTTCGCATCAAGGGTGGAGTCACTGATGAGCAACTTGACCTTTAGTACCCTCCCATCCTTTCCTGGGTACACTTCAGTGACCCTTGCCATTTTCCACTGGTTACGCGGTGTAGTATCCTCTTGCAGGAGTACAACATCATCCACCCTTGCATTCCTGCGACTTTTGGTCCACTTCTGTCTCTGCTGGAGGTTCAGGAGGTATTCCTTCTTCCATCTTGTCCAGAAGTGGTTGGCTAGTAGTTGAACTCGACGCCATCTCTTGCGGAGGTACAGATCTTCATTGGCAAATTTCCCAGGAGGTGGCGCGAGAATTGTGGATTTCAAGGTCAGTATGTGGTTCGGCGTCAGGGGCTCTGGACTGGCCGAATCACTGAGACAGTCAGTGGTCAGAGGTCTGCTGTTCACAATTGCCATGACTTCATATAGGAATGTTCTTAGAGAGGAGCAGTCAAGCTGTGAGGATGAATGTTCTAGAATGGACGTCAAGACACTTCTGATGGTGCGGATTTGTCTTTCTCAGACACCACCCATGTGACGTGAAGCTGGGGTATTCATGAGGAACTCACATCCCAGTTCCTTGAACTCTTCCTGATTCATCTCTTTCAAAGCTTCGGCAAACTCTCGTCTTGCCCCAACAAAGTTGGTTCCTTGATCACTTCTTAATTGGCGTACATTTCCACGAATAGCGATGAATGAACGCAGAGAGTTAATGAATGCATCTGTGGACAGGTCGTCGAGCATTTCAATGTGAATAGCTCTGGAACACATGCAGGTAAGTATCAATCCATAGCGTTTAAGCTCTTTCCTTCTTTCCTTTACGCAAAATGGTCCAAAGCAGTCCATCCCGCAGTAAGTGAACGGCGAAGCCGTCTCCATCTGGTCTTCCGGGAGGTCCGCCATTCTTTGTTGCTCAGTGCATCTCCTGAACGTCCGGCACTTGGTGCACTTGTAGATGTGGGAAGATACTGCTTGACTGCAGCCTAGTATCCATATGGCATTAGATCGGAGAGCATTCATGGTCATCCCCCGTCCCTGGTGAAGCACTGTCATGATAATGCTTGACAAGTAACATCGACACATGATTTCCCTTTGGAAGGATCACTGGATGTTTCACTTGTGGATGTAAGGTGGCATGAGTTAAGCGGCCTACAACTCTGAGAACACCTTGGTCATCCAGGAAGGGACCCAACCGATGCAACATACTGGCCTTGCCCTTGACTGGCGTCTCCTTGTGACTCTGGAGTACCGGTATTTCTTGTGAGAGATCTGCTTCCTGAACCATCTTGATTATGGTCAGCTCAGCTTCTCTCCTTTCCTCCAAACTGGTGGCTTCACAAGACCTTGGCTGGAGACCTGTAACTTCCTTCACATGGCGTTTGAGTCTGGCGATAGCTTTCACCATTCTGGACCAAACAGAGAACTTGTGCAATCAATTCAGCACTGACCTGACTTCTTTCGCCTGGGTGTCGAGAACCTGGACTTTCTTAAGTTCTGGGTCATCGCTTGCAATTTCTCCCACCTTGACTTCTCCACTTGGTAACTCTTTCTGCCAAAGACGATCTGGGCCTGTGAACCAGTTGGAGGATAGTAGCTGCTCTGCTGTGAGACTTCTTGAGGCGTGGTCGGCTGGATTGTCTTCTGAAGCCACATACCTCCATTGTGTGGACTCTGTGCTTTGCTTGATGCGTTCTACACGGTTTGCAACAAATACATGAAATCTTCTGGCTTTGTTGCTGATGTATCCGAGGACAACCTTTGAATCAGACCAAAAGATTTCTTGTAGGCATTCCAATTCCAACTCCTTCTTGAGCATGTCACTGATGCGGACAGCTACAACAGCTGCAGACAGCTCAAGTCTTGGTATAGTTAGGACCTTAGTTGGGGCAACTGTCAGGGTTTTCCAAACTATCTTGATCTATGATTATGTTGGAATGTATGTAACCAGTAATAAATAACCTAGCTTGTTCCATCCTACACTGTCGTAAAACATCCCCTGCTCTGCTAATCTAGAGGTCAAGGGCTTTTTAACTTGTCTATTCAGTCTACTATCACCCCCACCCTTTTTCTCTTAATAAAGATGCTCTTGTGGGAAGCGAGAGTCAGACTTCATTCGACCATCGCTGTAAACACAGCGACGAGTGAACTCTCCGCCTGCAGGTGCCCATAACGACTAACTTGTCTCCGTGTGGTTCTTGCAAAATAAGTTAGAGTGAGCACCACTCTAACAGCAACTCTTGATTTTCCCATAACCAAGGAACAGTGAACTTCACCTGTTGTACTCACAGCTCTCAGGTATGAACACGCTCCATAGCCTGATACACTGGCATCAGAGAAATGGTGTAACTCGTAGTGTTGGACCTTGAAACTTGATGGAACATAACATCTCGGAATCTTCCCCCCAGCCAAATTTTGCAGGTCTTGGAGCCAGCTTTCCCACAGAGGTCGTAAATCATCGGGTAAGGTGTCATCCCAGCTAAGCTTGTCACGACACATCTGCTGCAGGATCTGTTTTCCCCGCAGGATGAATGGTGCCACAAATCCCAGTGGGTCGTATATGGAAGCAACCGTGGACAAGACTCCTCTTCGGGTAAGTGGGTTCTGCTTAACGGTCACTGTGTTGCCTTTAAGGCTGTGATTTCATCAATAAATAATTTCATATGGTTACAATGTTGTAGAAATGTTCTAATAAGTTAAGTAATCATTTCGATCTTGTAATAATAGATAATTCATAGTTTAAGTTGAAAAATATTGTGGTGAAGCGCTACTTCCGGTTTCGCCGCGCTACTTCCGGTTTCGCTGAGCTGTCTCGAGGATGTTATCAAGTAGCCATGTTGTGGAATGCGGTCAGACTTACATCTGTTGCCATCTGCTGTGATTCATTAACGAGGCAATGCCGTAAATCGTGTGTCGTTTTAATCTTAATGTTTACGCTGATATTTTGCTATTATTTTGTTAACTTTATTGGATGAGCGCACTTTATTTCCATGTTCTCATCAGCCATTTGCTGACACTATGTAACGTCTGTTGCAGTTTTCACCGCTCAATAAAGAAAATTACAAGCTAGTACAGTCTCCTGGGTTCTTTGCTGGTGGTTTAACTACGCGTTTCCTCAAGACGCTACAGTGAAAAGGCAGCATCTGATGTGTCATCGTGGTCAAAATGGCAGCGAGAAATAGATCTGCGACAAGTCAAACCGGCAGCACATGCTCATCCGTAGGAAGCGCTGCTCGTGCCCGAGCTAAAGCAGAAGCAGCAAAGGTGAGAGCGTCGTTTGCAAGTAAAGAAGCAGAGCTAAAAGTGGAAAAAGCTGAAAGTGAACTACAAAAAATGAAAATTGACACAGCGCTAGAAGTGTTAGCATGGCAAAGAGAAGCTCATGCTGCAGAAGCAGAGGCTGAAGTGCTAGAAGATGCAGAGGCAATACAAGATGAACAAGAGAGCAGAAATTCTTTATTGGACAGAGTAAAAAGAGAAAGAACAAATTACTATGTGCAATCGCAAAGCGAAATTCGACCTGCAATCGTACAAGTATCAGCTACACCAACGCAACACAAGGCCTCAGATAACTCATTAGTAACATGGGATCCATCTGAGGAAGATGTTTTTGAGCCACCACCTGTCAGCATTAGGCCAAAGTTCAGGTTCAAGAAGACAGCTTTGCCAATTCAAACCAAACTTGGGACAAAACCAAAAGTAGAACAAACAAAGAACGCTCTTAGTCCACACGCATCCCCATTCATGCCTCATTACAATAATGCAGCGAGCTTACCTCACCCAGCTGAGCCGTTTGCCCAATATATGGCACGTCGAGACCTAATCACATCTGGCCTCTATCAATATGACGATAGGCCAGAGAACTTCAGAGCATGGTACTCTTCATTCAGTGGTGCTATAGCTGAAGTCCACCTGACACCGACTGTTATAAAAATTTATATATATGTTATCATGCGTTCTCTAATCAATGCTTTACCGCAATATTACTGCAATATATGCTTGCTGTTTGGCCTTGCTGTTTTTATGATGTACCACAGAAGGACAGTTCCTTTCTAACAAAGAACACTTTGTTAGACAACGTGCCGCATTGCTGTCCTGCACCCCAGATGAACCTCCAAGTGACCATTAAAGTCAGGGTTTCCTAACTATCTTGATCGTAGGATTAGGTTGGAATGTATATAACCAGTAATAAATAACTTAGCTTGTTGCATCCTACACAATGTCGTAAAACTTCCCTTGCTATGTTTTAACTAGAGGTCAAAGGTTTTTTCTTCTGTATCCAGTCCACTCAAACTGATCTTCCCAGGTGTTCTTATCAGTATGTAAACACCTAGTGATTTTTTTCCTTACGAGACAAAGCCCACATGCTCAAGAGTTAGATCTCATGACCAAATGGCTGGGAAAGGAATCTACTAGTAGTCAGGTGAAGCGCATACGCTCAGTACACGTCAACAACCCCAGTGCAGCCCTTAAGAGAGCATGGGAGAGGCTTTGTGAGTGTTATGCAGCCCCCGAAGTGATCGAAAAGTCACTCTTCCAGCGATTGGATAGCTTTCCAAGATTAACAACAAAGGACAATGTCAAACTGCGCGAACTAGGGGATCTCCTCCAAGAGATTCAAGGAGCCAAGGAAGACGGCTATCTTCCTGGTTTGTCGTATCTGGACACTTCACGAGGAATAGGTCCAATAGTCGACAAGCTCCCGTACCCACTCCAAGAAAGGTGGATGACTCAAGGTTCTAACTATAAAGAAGATCATAATGGTTGTTTCCCACCCTTTCATTACTTTTGTATGTTTATCTGCAAAGAGGCAAAGAAACGCAATGACCCAAGTTTCACCCAACAAAATAGTCAAACGTACATTAAACAAGAAAGATCCAACCCTAAGAGCTTTAACTCACCCAGACCTATCGCTGTGCACAAAACAAACATTACAACTACAAACAACGACATAAACAACTGCCCACTGCACAGTAAGCCACATCCACTAAAGAAATGCAGGACATTCAGGTACAAATCATTGGAGGAAAGAAAGGCCTTCCTCAAAGAGAGAGGAATATGTTTTAAATGCTGCTCTTCAGACACTCATCTCGCTAAGGACTGTAAATCTACAGTAAAGTGCACTGAATGTGACAGCACACGCCACGACACCGTCATGCATCCAGGCCCTCCACCTCAAAACAAGGCTCCTTCACCTGCTCAAGAGGACGGTGGGGAGGGAGAAAAACAACCCGACAATGTCGACGTAACATCAAGCTGTACTGAGGCGTGCGCCCAAGGTCATTAGGGTCACTCATGTTCGAAAATATGTCTCGCCAGGGTGTATCCAAAGGGTAGAAAAGACAGTGCAGTTAAAGCTTATGTAATCCTGGACGACCAGAGCAATCGTTCCTTAGCTAGGCCTGAGTTCTTTGAACTTTTTAATATTAAAACTAAGCCTTTCTGCTTCTACATTCGTGACGAATGGTGCTGGGACTCTGTAGTGGGATGCAAGCACTGCTCGCCTCTGGCGAAGTTTGTGATCTCCAGGCTTTTGGGGTCCTGAACTCTCTCCCCCGTTGTTTACTTGTATGTTACTCGTGTACTGTGTCTCGTCACCGTGGGATGGAGGAAACGTAATTTCGATTTCTTTGTGTGTCTTGGCATGAAGGAATTGACAATAAAGCTGACTCTGACTCTGACAACTTAAGAACATGCTCCGGCCTTGTTGAAACACAGGGCAAGATGGCTGAAGGTTTCCTGATCGAGTCGCTTGATGAATCAGTCATCATCCCATTACCTCCTCTTATTGAATGTCCAGACATTCCCAACAATAGGAGTGAAATCCCAACTCCAAGCGCTGTGCTGCACCAACCTCATCTTCGTCTCATAGCCAAATGCATTCCTGAGTTAGATCCTCAGACTGAAATTCTCCTGTTGCTAGGTCTAGACATCTTACGCGCACACAAGGTTAGAGAACAAGTCAATGGGCCTGATCATTCACCGTTTGCCCAACGCCTAGATTTAGGGTGGGTCGTAGTTGGAGAGGTGTGCCGGGGTAAGGTTCATATCCACACAGTCAACACGTTCAAGACGACGATTCTTGAAAATGGCCGTCCAACAGTTTTCGGACTCTGTGACAACTTTCTGCAACTCACAGCAATGCCACGCACTAAAAGACAGGATAAGGCACCTGAACAAACTCTCGGAAAAACAGTATTCAATCGCACAGAAAACGACAACAAACCAGCTCCATCTATCGAGGACATTCTCTTCTTGGAGATTATGGACAAAGGAATGTATAGAGATGACAAGAATAATTGGGTAGCACCCCTTCCCTTCAAAGAACCTCGCCAACAGAAGCCAAACAACAGGGAGCTTGCAGTCAGTCGTTTTTTGTCTCTCAAAAGAAACTTACAGAGAAAACCTCAAATGCAAGAGCAATACGTTGAGTTCATGCAAGGCATTTTCTCCAATGGTCTTGCTGAAGTGGCTCCTCCACTGAAACAAGGTGAAGAGTGCTGGTATCTTCCAACTTTTGGGGTTTATCACCCACAAAAGCCCAATGATATCAGAGTTGTTTTTGATTCCAGTGCCCAGTATTCCGGAGTCTCCCTCAACAGCTGATTTGAACAACAGTTTGCTTGGGGTCCTCCTACGATTTCGGAAAGAGACAGTTGCCATTATGGCAGACATACAGCAAATGTTTCATTGTTTCCTGGTGCGTGATGACCACCGGAACTATCTCCGTTTTCTGTGGCATAAGGACATTGATATAAATAAGGAGGTCATCGAATATCGAATGAAGGTCCATGTATTTGGAAACTCGCCATCACCTGCAGTAGCCGTTTATGGATTGCGCAAAGCCATCCAGGATGGGGCAAAGGACTATGGCACCGACACAGTCGAGTTTGTGGAAAGGCATTTTTACGTTGACAATGGTTTGATCTCTGTGCCTTCTCCAGCTGAAGCAATTGACTTGCTCCAAAGAACAAAAGCCGCTCTTGCTGAGTCCTATCTGCGTCTGCACAAGTTTGTCTCTAATTCTCGAGAAGTCACAGAAGCCTTTTGTCCTGACGATTGTGCAACAATGATTAAAGGCCTAGATCTGGAAGGTGAAGAAACTCAGTCACAACGAAGCCTAGGTCTCATTTGGGAAATAATGACAGGCACTTTCACCTTCTCAGTGGCCACTGCAATTAAACCATTCACTCGCCGAGGTGTTTTGTCCTCTGTTAATAGCATCTTTGATCCTCTGGGTCTGTTGGCACCTGTCACTATCCAAGGAAGAGCGCTACTCCGTGAACTATCATCAGAGTGTTCAGGATGGGATGCACCTCTTCCGGAGAACAAGCAAAACAAATGGGAAAGTTGGAGAGATTCCCTAAAAGATCTTAGAGCTTCACGTCCCAAGAACCTACACATCAACTTCTCTCAGGCAAGCAGAACGCAACGAACTGTATTTATTTTCAGATGCTTCAACCAAAGCAATTGGTGCTGTAGCCTACCTGAAAGCAGTCCAACAAGATGACAAGGTTGAGGTAGGATTCATTATGGGCAAGGCAAGACTTGCTCCTCAATCAGAACCCACTATACCAAGGCTTGAACTGTGCGCCGCCGTCTTGGCAGTCGAGATGGCCGATCTAATTCAGGAGGAGTTAGACCAGGGGTGTCAAACTCATTTTTTTCTCGGGCCGCATTGTCGTCATAGCTTCTTTCGGGGGGCCATTATGACTGTCAACCCAAAACAATGTATGAGCACCTCATATTATTTACAGTCAAAGCTACAAAAAAACCTGACAAATAACTCGTTTTCAAATCAGATGAGTAAAAACTGGTCAAATATTCAAAAAAATAAAATAAAAGTGAAGACAATTTGCAATTCTAGTAATGACACACGAATTTGATGCACAATTTGTCTTCAAGGGCCACATAAAATGATGTGGCGGGCCGTATCTGGCCCCCGGGCCTTGAGTTTGACACCTGTGAGTTAGACCAACAGCTGGATGCAGTTTATTTTTACACAGACAGTAAAGTAGTTCTCGGCTATATCTGCAACGAGTCACAAAGATTCTACACATACGTCCACAACAGAGTGCAGCGTATTCGTCAGTCCTCCAAGCCAGAACAGTGGCATTATGTGCGCACAGAGGAAAACCCCGCAGATCATGCCTCACGATCACTCACACCATCTCAACTGGCAAAAACAATATGGTTCACCGGACCATCCTTCATCTATCGTTCTTCTGCAGAAACAAACCAAGCAAGTGGGAAGTTTGAGTTACCGTTTTTTTCCGTGTATAGTGCGCCCCCATGTATAGTACGCACCCCTAAAAATGGCATGCTGATGCTGGAAAAAAGCTTGTACCCATGTATAATACGCACCCAATTTTTATGAATTTTTTTAAAAAAAAAAATTTTTTTTTTTTTTAAGTCCCAATGATCGTCACACACGCAGGGAGGCAATGGGTCCCATTTTTATAGTCTTTGGTATGGTCTTAACTAGGCTGGATGTAATTTTTTTTGTTGGCGTTGATTTCTCCGACTGCCCGTAAACGCACCACCGCGCTCCGTGCGCATGGAGCGTGTTTGAAGTGAACAGCAGAGAAGAAAGGAACAAGGCAAAGTGTTGTGAAATAAAATATTACCTGTAATACGGATTTAGGTAGAGAACTGAACTCTCGCTCTTTATATAGCTGACGTGTCTTGCTCATCCGTTCTGCGCATCTGTAATGGCGGCCTCCGTATGATATCCGGTTTGCGTGTGTGCGAGAGCGAGAGAGAGCGAGAGAGAGAGCGCGCGAGAGAACGCTCAACCGTAGCGCGCCGCCGACCGCCCAACTGCACCGGGCTGGTCGATTATTGTGACAGAGCCGTCGCTGAAATTTAGAAGATATTTTTAAAGTCCTGATGTACTTTCTAAAATTTAAGTGGACCTCAGTGCGCACTGCGCAGGGAGCTTAATTTGGTGCGGTCGCGCAACCGCAGCGCGCCGGGCGCTCACTGTCGCATTGCTTAAAGAGCGCCTTTGTGTTTTAGGATGAACAGCAGAGACCAAAGGAACAAGGCAAAGTGTTGTGAAATAAAATATTACCTGTAATACGCATTTTGTTATTTGCTGATTGAAACTGCTAATTAAACTGTGAATTGAAACTAATAGGAAGAAAACAACTCTCGCTCTTTATATAGCTGACGTGTCTTGCGCATCCGTTCTGTGCATTTTATTTCACAACACTTTGCCTTTCTTCTCTGCTGTTCACTTCAAACACGCTCCATGCGACCGCAATGCTCTCGTATCAGACGCTTGCTCGATCACCTGCTCGTTTGCTGTCCCGTGCGCGCACGAAGCGCGGTGGTGCGTTTACGGGCAGTCGGAGAAATCAACGCCAACAAAAAAAATTACATCCAGCCTAGTTAAGACCATACCAAAGACTATAAAAATGGGACCCATTGCCGCCCTGCGTGTGTGACGATCATTGGGACTTAAAAAAAAAAAAAAAAAAAAAAAAAAATTTAAAAAAAAAAATTTTTTTTTTTTCTTTTGTACCCATGTATAATGCGCACCCCGGATTTTAGGACAATAAATTGGTAAAATTTTGCGCACTATACACGGAAAAAAACGGTAATTGATCCAGAAAAAGATTGCGAATTAAGGCCATAAGTTAAAACACTAGCGACTAACCTTCAAGTCCTCACATGTAAAGGCTTCCAACGCTTCTCTACCTTCAAGTCATTGGTCAGAGCAATAGCTTTCCTCATTCACATCGCAAAATCATTTAATGGCAGTAATCCAAACAGAAAATGCCAAAGATGGCACAAATGTCACTTACTTCAAACACTGGCCGAAATGACTCGCGCTTAACACATCATTCTCAAGGAGACACAACGAGCAACGTTTGGAAAAGAACTGTTGGCTCTTCAAGCTGGAAAACCAATTCCCACACAAAGCCCTCTACAAAAACTCAGCCCAATCCTGGATGATGGCCTTATAGTTGTCGGAGGCCGAATCAAGCACTCTGATTTTGAGAACTTTGAAAAGAACCCAATAATCATTCCCAAAGACTCTCACATTTCTCTCCTGCTCACTCGTCACCACCATGAGCAAGTAAAACACCAGGGTCGCCACCTGACAGAAGGCGCAATAAGGGCTGCTGGGCTTTGGCTTATAGGTGGCAAAAGACTTGTCAACTCTGTGATCCACAAATACATTATTTGCCGCAAACTACGTGGAAAACAGGAAGAACAACGCATGGCAGATCTGCCATCTGAACGCCTTAAAATGTGTCCTCCTTTTACTTATGTGGGCCTTGATGTTTTCGAGCCATGGACAATAACTACCAGGCGTACTAGAGGTGGACAACCCCAAAACAAGCGCTGGGCCATCATGTTTAGCTGCAAGAGTTCGAGAGCTGTACATATTGAGGTGATCGAATCCCTGGACACATTCAGCTGTGTAAACGCCCTGAGACGCTTCTTTGCTCTGAGGGGTGCCGCCAAAAGTCTTTTATCTGATCGAGGTACAAACTTCATTGGGGCATCCAAGGAGCTAGGAATGGACAGTACAGTACAACAGTATCTAAGTGACCAAGGGTGTTAGGGTTTGCAGAATATCTTCATCGTATGATTATGTTGGAATATAACCTGTAATAATTTAACTAGTTTGTCCTGTCTAGACAAAATTAGTTTACCAAAGTGCTAAGATCATTTCAACTTATTGACTAGCTGCAGAGGAAGCAATCAAAGTTGCTTTGTTTACAGAACGTCGTAAAAGGTCCCCTGCTATGCTTTGATCAGCAGGGGACCGTCTTCACCCAACCTGTGTGTTCCCAAACCCCCACTTTGATTGATTGATTGATTGATATCTTTATTTCGAACATCCAATACAAAAAAGAAAGAAAACAAAAAAAACAAAAACAAATAACACTCTAAAGTGCTACATAAGTCCATACAAAACAAACAAACAAAAAATAAACCAACAAATAGAAGTAAATACATTAAATAAATTAATTAATTAATAATAATAATACATAAGTAAATAAAAATAAAGAATGCTCGAAAAGGAGTAGGAGGAAGCATAGCTTTTTAGATTCCTACCCCTTTCTCACTTCATCCATTAAACCAACGATTCAACATACTATACTGTAATTCTACAATATAACACAAGTAGACAAACTTGCACACTTATTGTTCAGTTTCATTTTTACCTGTCTGTAGCCCTTTGGCACTCTTAACCTTTGTACCCGCTAAACAACATATTTTTATACATTTTTTTAAACTGGTGGATATTTGGACTTTGCTTGAGTTCCTCACTTAGATTGTTCCATAGTTTGACCCCGGTTATAGTTATACAGAAACTTTTTAAGGTTGTTCTTATGTTTAAGATTTTGAAGTTGTGATTCCCTCTTAACTTATAACCTCCCTCCCGATGCCTAAATAAGTTTTGGATATTATCTGGTAGTTGTTTTGCTTTTGCCCTATACATGATGATTGCTGTTTGATAAGATACTATGTCAGTGAATTTCAATAGTTTGGATTGTATGAAAAGTGGATTTGTGTGTTCCAAGTAGTTGACTTTATGAATAGTCCTTATTGCTCTTTTCTGCTGAATGATAAGTGGCTGTAGTGAAGTTTTATAAGTATTCCCCCAAACCTCAGCACAGTAATGCAAATAGGGCAAGACTAGAGAACAATAAAGTGTACGAAGTGAATGATAATCCAGTAATTCTTTTGCTTTGTATATGACAGCCATGCTTCTTGAAATTTTAGACTTTATGTTTTTGATGTGTGGCTTCCAACTAAGCCTGTCATCCATTATAACCCCAAGAAATTTGTTTTCCTGCACCCTTTCAATTTCATTTCCATCTATTTCTATTCGTATCTTTATATTCGCTTTGCCAAATACCATAAACTTGGTCTTACTTACATTTAATGATAATTTGTTCCAGTCGAACCACATTTTTATTTTTTTCATTTCCTCATTCAGCATTGATTCCACTTGTTGGATGTCATCACCTGAACAAAAAATATTTGTGTCATCTGCAAAGTTGACGAGTTTTAGTTCTTTAGAGACTTTGCACATGTCATTTATATACAAAATAAATAATTTAGGGCCTAAAACTGACCCTTGTGGAACACCACAAGCTATTTCCAGATATCCAGAACAGTGATTACCCAACTTTACATACTGTTGCCGTTCTCGCAGATAATCCTTTATCCAGTCTAATATTAATCCCCTTATCCCATATTTTTCTAATTTATTGAATAGTATATTATGATTAATTGTGTCAAAAGCTTTTTTGAGGTCAATGAAAACTCCTACTGCATGTTGTTTGTTGTCTATTGCATCTGTGATTTCCTCGATTGATTCCATTAATGCCTGTGCTGTTGATCTGTTTACTCTAAAACCATATTGGTTCTCTGCAAATAATTTATGTTTTTCCAAAAATCCATCCATTCTTCTGTTGAAAAGCTTTTCCAATATTTTTGAGAGTTGTGGCAATATTGAGATAGGTCTGTAGTTTGTAAAGTTGTGTTTGCTCCCAGTTTTGTAAAGAGGAATCACCTTAGCAATTTTCATCTTCTTTGGGAATGTACCAGTTAAAAATGACAAGTTACAGATGTACACAAGTGGCTTTGAAATCCCCTCAATGATTTGCTTAACTAACATCATATCAATCCCATTGCAGTCGGTAGATGTTTTATTTTTACATTGTTGCACAATGTTAATGATTTCATTTTCATCAACTGCCTTCAAAAACATTGAGTGAGGATTCTTTTCTATTAATTTATCTGTGTTGCCAACATCTGGCGCTGGCATCGGTATGTTTTTTGCTATTTGAGGCCCAACATTTACAAAGAACTGATTAAAACTGTTTGCCACTTCTTCCATATTATAATTTTCAGTATCATTTATAACAAAATATTTAGGTAATTTATGTTGTTCGGTACCTTCTCTAATAATGTGGTTTAGGAGAGTCCATATCCCCTTAATATTATTTTTGTTATCCTCTAATTTATTCTTATAATATTCTTTCTTACTTAATCTTATAATATTAGTTAATTTATTCTTATATCTCTTATATTTATCTTCAGCGCCTTCTGTTCTCTGTTTTATGAAGTTCCTATAGAGTAAATTCTTCTTTTTACAGGCATTTCTTAAGCCTTTCGTCAACCATGGACTGTCCTTATATTTAGTTTTTTTATTATATTCCGTGATTGGACAATGCTTATTATATAATGAAGTGAATATAGTCATCAATTTATGGTATGCATTATTTACATCTTTTTCTTCATATATTGCATCCCAGTTCTGTTGCATTAATTCATGTTTTAGAGTAGCAATTGTCTCATCTGTCCTAATTCTTCTTTGTTGTTTATACACCCCAATTTCAGATTTGAAATTATTGTCATATACTGTAAACACTGGAAGATGGTCAGTAATATCAGTAATTAATAACCCGCTTGTTGTCCTGTTTTCTATTATATTGGTGAATATGTTATCTATCAGAGTAGCACTCTGTGATGTTACTCTCGTGGGTCTAGTGATTGTAGGAAAGAGACTCAGGCTATGCATTAAATTTAAAAAATCATCAATATTTTGTTGCTTATTTGGGTTTAATAGATCAATGTTATAATCCCCGCAAATAAAAATATTTTTATTGCCTTTTTGTGTAATCACACTTTCTATCCATTCTGTGAATGTATCAATGCTAAAACCAGGAGCTCTATAGACACAACTTATAATAATGTATTTTTTCTTTTCAACACAAATCTGTATCGTGAGACATTCAAGAAGATTGTCCACCACCTGTGTCATAGCCTCTACAATCTTGAATTTCAACCCCACTTTGTTTCTCTCAATAAATGAGCGCCTGACGAGGCCTGAGTCAGACTTCATTCGACCATCGCTGAGAGCACAGCGACGAGTGAACTCTCCACCCGCAGGTGTCTAAAACGACTAACTTGTCTCCAGTGTGGTCCTTGCAAAATAAGTTAGAGTGAGCACCACCCTAACATTTTTGGTGCCGAAACCCGGGACCCTCATACCCGCCATCTGGCTGACGGAGGAGGATGTGCTGCATTGTCGACAAGCCAGCGTCCTTTATGGGGACCTGGAAAAGAAAGTCCTGGGAAGAGAATTTCTTCGCTGGGCCAGCATCTTAGGTCTGCCTTCGTCTGTCAGAGGTGGTTTGACGGGGTCCCACATTGCAGCGGACCGAGGAGACAAGTAAGTCATGGAAAAAAGCGCAGATACGGCTTTGTTTTGTCCGAGCTATGAGATACGGCTTTGGTTTGTCCGAGCTATGAGATACAGCTTTGGTTTGTCCGAGCTATGAGATACGGCCTTGGTTTGTCCGAGCTATGAGATACGGCTTTGGTTTGTCCTAGCTATGAGATACGGCTTTGGTTTGTCCTAGCTATGAGATGCGGCTTTGGTTTGTCCTAGCTATGAGATACGGCTTTGGTTTGTCCGGGCTATGAGATACGGCTTTGGTGTTTCCAAGCTATGAAACAGCTGGGATTCAAGTCCCAGTGGAAGGAGCGGGCTAGGAAAAAGAACAGAGCTTCTTTTTCTTAAGTGAAGAAGGGCGTAGATTCTTTTTTTTTGTCCGTTCTTCCAAGCTGTGTTGGAGGGTTTTACACCCATCTTGGATAGACTTGGAAATAAAAAGTGTTGGTGTTTGTGTGGTTGAGAGTGCGACTGGTAGGATAGATTGACTGCAAAGAGAATTTGGTGGAAGGTCCATTTAAACCTGCATTGAGGATCCTCAAAGAAAAAAAAAAAAAAAAAAAAGAAATAAAAAAAATTGTATAAACCAAAAATACCAAATTAAGATGGGAAATAAGAACGGTAGATCTCTAGCTCTTGAAGAAGATGAGAAGTTCATGGCGAGTAAATGTCTTAATTGTATGCAATACATGCCGAAGTGGAAGAAAAAGTATGGTGTAGAAGGGAAGTTGAAAGTTGAAGTGTGGAAGATAGTGGTTGATGTTTTGGAGGAGAGTGTAGATAGGATGACAAAGGGACAGAAAAAGAAAAGGAAAGAGAGAGTTGAATTGTGCTAGAATGTGGTTGAAAGCTTCGCAAGAGAGAAGAGGACAAATTCAAGAGACAAAAAATGGAAAGATAAAAAGTGATGAGACCACCATTCAATTAAGATTGGGAAAAGAATTCTGGGTGCATAGTGGCACCCCATTTGATGATACAGCTGAGAGTGCTTATCAGCAACATCTTAGAAATGCGCTCCTTACTAATTTCCGCCCTGAGATCGGCAACTGGGTGAGGAAACATTTGGTGGAAGCAGGCACTGCTTGCGTTGTGACGATTGAGAAAGGCAAATGTTCTGATGTATTTCATTTAGATGATGGTAATGATCTAGATGAAGATACGACGATCTTCTTCCGAAGCTCCCAAAAGGGCAGAGGAAGAGTTAGAGACCAACAAGGCCGCAGGCCGCCATTCAATTCAAACTCCAGCTCAAATTTGGACTGTTGGAACTGTGGGAAACGGGGCCACTTGGCGAGAGCGTGTCGTCGTGCAAAACAATACCAATCAAAGGGTGGAGGAAGAGGCAGAGGAAAAGCCAAATTTTCAACATTTCAACCCCCCCCCCCCCCCCTTTTGACCGCTCATGCTAATACAGAGACATTATACGCTACATTTAATAGAAATTATTGATTGGTTGTGTTGTAAGATTATACGATCTTCTATATGCAAGCTGAATCTGAGAGATTGAGTTCTTTAAATTTGAAAACAAAGAAAAAACTTAATTTAATTAATTTGCCAGCCGTTTTTATTGTATTGAGTTTTTTTGGGAACCTTGAATTGAAAATGGTATGTGAATGTTGTGTGGAGTGCTTGGATGAATTGGGACCAATGTGATGGAAAGACTCCTTTTTGGAGACTGTGTGTGAGATGCAAATGAGCATTGATGACTGAATGCCCGACTGAAGGGAAAATACAGGTTGAATGGTTGAAGTTGTTGGAGACTGCTATGGGCAAGTAGTTGAGCGACTTTAAAGGAAGAATTATTTTGAGTATTTTGAGAGAAATAAAAAACCCGAGCAAATACAAACGAAAGAAAAATAAAGGTTGCTTTTGACAAGAGTTGCAAAGAACAGACGAAGAACAGTCCTTGACCCGGCATTTGCGTTTGGCGGTCGTTGATGTGGTTCCCAGACCTGTGTCTTGTGGTTTGTCATTTGTAAGGTTGGCTGTTGTGATCCTCCCAAACAGACATAAGTGATTTGTGCTTTTGTTGTATGTTGTAATTGGTCAGTGGGAGGACTGCTGGAGCTTGCTCCTTCGGTGTCTCACCTGTGCCTTCCTGCCTTCCATTGTCTCCACTTAGACTGGACTGTGGAGGGGGGAGTGTGGTATTGTGATGTGAAAAGGGTGTAGGAGCCGGCTCCTGTGGTGATTGATATTGTAATTTGATTGTGGGGGAGACTGATGTAGGTGTGGGGCTCTGGACTCTGCGGGTAGCTGTTTGCTGGGTTGGCGCGAGTGGGGGTCGACGGCATTGGTTTGTCCCAGTACTGGCCAGGCTGGAATAAATCAGTATGAAAATGCCGGGCCCCCCCCCCCTCTTGCTTCCCTTGCTGTGAGTGCGTGGTGGCAAGTGATGTTGAAGCAGGGTGATGCCTAGGGAAGGTGTGACAATAGTTGCACGAAGGATAAAAGACACTGAGGAAAGAAAAAAGAAAAAGTATAACCGACACGTCAAAATAGAGGATGACGTCTGCGCAGCGTTGTTTGTTGGTATTGTTTGTGAGCTGTGTCTGTGGTTTTTGTGTTGTCTGTGTGTTGTTATGTGTTAAAAGAATGAAATTCGCTAATATAGGTGCACTAAAGAATTTATTTATCTGTAGTCTATCTGATTTTCACCGCAAAACAAAACCGATTTTGTTAAGATAGGAAGGAAAAATAAAAAAGCGAGCAATTTGTTTATGGGCAGTAACTGGTCCACGCTCCTTTAGTGCCTAGCCTTGGTTAGACAAAATTTGAGAGATGGAAAGAACTTGCTTTCTGGAATTGGATGATGAACAATTATGAAGTAACGACATTTCAAAGCTAAATTTAAAATTTGAGAATAAGAGAGCGATTGAGTTAGTTAAAGTTATGGAACTACAACAGTTAACCATTATATTATTTTACCAGCAGTTATTTATTTTTATTTTTATTTTTATTATTATTATTATTTTTTTATTCGATTGGTGGATTGGGTTGTTACGTTGAGAAAGGAAAGGAAACGATACAAATGGGCAGCTGTATTGAGCCATGGGGTTGTCACGTGCCGTTGACACCTGGCTCAACAGGGGGGATGGAAGGGCAGTTCAGTCAGCTTTATACAACATATGAATTTGATTCGTATTCAAAACGTTTATAAAAAATTTTTTTGTAGAGCTTGTTTAACATGTGCTTAACACGATCCACAGGGTTATAATGCCTGGTCATAATAGATGCATTCTAAAAATGGATTGAATTGGCTTCAAAATAAACACTGAAGGCCTTGACAGTGGCAAAAACGTTATGTAAAGAAATAATAGTTTGTCAACAACTGCTGTAGATGTTAAAGAATGGAATCAATATCTCGAAAATGAATGTGGATAGTTTGTTTACTGATTGTGAAATGTGCGACAGAGTGTTCTATATAATATCCGTTGAATGGAAGAAAAAGAAAAGAAACCATTGCTTTTAGAGACTGTAGTCAACCAAAATTATATATGTACCGACATGCCAAGATCTGAGAAAAAGCTGGAAAATTAAATTGTCTTTAAATTCGAGAGGCGACGATGATCTGACTGAAATTGATGCAATTAGAGTCCCCAGAGGAGTTCCTGATTAATAAGAATTAATTGACCAAATTGAAGCGGGATGGGAGTCCTCCATTTGCTGCTGGTGGACGATGAACAAGAACGTTGACAGGATAAATTACATCCATTGCATCATGCAGAAATTGGGCAAACGGACACAAGCGGGACTTGAGGCAGTGCACGAACAGCTAGCCACGCCTTCCCTAATGTCAATCCAGAACCGCAATGTTCTTGTTATGTTGTTGTCTGGGAAAGGAAGGGTCTGCGCAATGTTCAGGGAACAATGCTGCACCTCCATCCAGAATGACACCGCCCCTGATGGGAGCCTGACGAAGGTGATTGCAAGCTTGCAATCCCTCAACACGAGGATGAAAGAGCACAACAAGTGGATGACTGCTTTTGGGAAGTATAAAGCCCTTGTGTCCTCAATTACTGCTATACTCACCTTGTGTGGATGTTGTTGTATTCCATGTCTCTGTGCTCTGTTTAATCGTCTTATCACTACAGCAATCTCGCCCATGGACGACGAGATGGCCCGGGTATGCCTAATGTCTGAACGGCAGCATGTTGATGATAACGATGATGATGATGCAATTTTTGCACTTGAGTTTGCAGTCTTTTTCCCAGATCTGTGTGTTTCCGAATAATGATATCGCAACATTTATCCTCTTTGGTGGAAATATTTGTGCGCATACTTGTGATCCGACAACTGAAAATCAAGAGAAGTGGTTGTTTTTGGTAATGTAGAAATTTAGCAAATGTGTGATAAACAGGAGGGAAATGTTGGAATAATTTAAGTGAAGCCTTGGCCTGCCAGACCTGTAGGCCTTGTCTTTACGAGTTTATGGCTTTCCTTTTATCTACGTTCTTCCTCTTTAGTGACAGGGATGTCTTTTGATCCCTGTCAGCCATATATAAAGTCTAGCAAAGGTCTAGTTGCATTGTTCCACAGGAAAGCGGCAATAGAAGTTATCTGATCTCATTCGCGGCCAACAACTGGAGAAGAACAGATGGACAAACTCTGCGGGGGTCACGGGCCGACAATGAAGTGCTAGTTCACACCAGACTACATTCCTTAGCTAATCAACGTTGCTACAGGCACAATCTTCCCTCCCTTTGGTGTAGCAACGCCTCTGTAACCAGGGCAACCAAAACAGTGATGAGAGGAGCAGAAGAAACATCTCAAATGACTAATGCAAAGGTTGCAGAAAAGGTGCTGTTTTTTGCTGTTTTCCGGACGTGCTGCTGTCCTTTCGGTGGCGGATCCAGGTCCAGATCACCCCAACGTTCCCAAGAAGGAGGGGGACGGAGCCTGCGTCGACTGGACCCTATAAATTGGTGGAGCGCATCTCACATGCCGTCCAGCTGGCCAGCAAAGGAGATTCGTCGTCTGTCCCAGTGCGCCCCAGTGAAGGGTTCCTGCAAGGAACCAGATCAGCCATCGACAGTCCCCGCCCCAGTTCATACAGAGGCAGAATAATCCTCTTCCCCCTTGGTGGCCAGGTAGTCCACCCTGAGCCACTGAAGACAACGACCACGCAGCAGACATTCCCGAGTTCTCCCCGGACGGAGCAAATCTGCAAAGGGGGTGAGAATCGTGCTCACCCTCCACCAGTGGGCGTGCCAAGCCCCCAACGGCTGAACAATCACGAGCAATTTTTATCTTGATTGATAACAGTCTGGTCGCCTAAGGCAGAGGGACCGTGTAACTCTTTTCCTGCACATAATCTGGCCGCAGGTTTTTTGAGTTGCACAAACTTTGGACTGGAGTATTGTGGGAAAACCTCACCTTCACTGGAAGTTATTGCTTTCATTGTATTTTCTTACTTGCGTTTGATTGATCGAGGTTGACATAATCATATGATAAAACAGGAGGGATATGTTAGGGTTTGCAGAATATCTTCATCGTATGATTATGTTGGAATATAACCTGTAATAATTTAACTAGTTTGTCCTGTCTAGACAAAATTAGTTTACCAAAGTGCTAAGATAATTTCAACTTATTGACTAGCTGCAGAGGAAGCAATCAAAGTTGCTTTGTTTACAGAACGTCGTAAAAGGTCCCCTGCTATGCTTTGATCAGCAGGGGACCGTCTTCACCCAACCTGTGTGTTCCCAAACCCCCACTTTCAACCCCACTTTGTTTCTCTCAATAAATAAGCGCCTGACGAGGCCTGAGTCAGACTTCATTCGACCATCGCTGAGAGCACAGCGACGAGTGAACTCTCCACCCACAGGTGTCTAAAACGACTAACTTGTCTCCAGTGTGGTCCTTGCAAAATAAGTTAGAGTGAGCACCACCCTAACAAAGGGTGCATCTGGGAATTCAATCCACCTCATGCCTCCCACATGGGAGGCGCCTGGGAGACAAGAATGGACTCAATCTAGAAGAAATCTGCAAGTCTGTGACCTTGTTTTGCTCAAAGACAAGCAGGTCACACGCAACAGCTGGCCTATGGCCCAGGTCACTGCAACATTCCATGGAAAGGACAATCGTGTAAGAAGGGTCGAAGTTAAGGTCAGTGACCAAGGCAACATTAAGACGTTTATGCGACCAGTGACGGAAATCATCCTCCTCCTCCCCAAGGGCTGATTCTTTCAAGGTTTAGTTAAGCTTATAGTGCCCCCTACAGGCCAGGCGGGGAGTGTGTTGCCTTTAAGGCTGTGATTTCATCAATTAATAATTTCATACGTATGGTTACAATGTTGTAAAAATGTTCTAATAAGTTAAGTAATCATTTCGATCTTGTAATAATAGATAATTCATAGTTTAAGTTGAGAAATATTGTTGTGAAGCGCTACTTCCGGTTTCGCCGCGCTACTTCTGGTTTCGCTGAGCCGTCTCGAGGATGTTATCAAGTAGCCATGTTGTGGAATGCGGTCAGACTTACATCTGTTGCCATCTGCTGTGATTCATTAACGAGGCAATGCCGTAAGTCGTGTGTCGTTTTAATCTTAATATTTACGCTGATATTTTGCTATTATTTTGTTAACTTTATTGGATGAGCGCACTTTATTTTCATGTTCTCAGCCATTTGCTGACACTATGTAACGTCTGTTGCAGTTTTCACTGCTCAGTAAAGAAAATTACAAGCTAGTACAGTCTCCTGGGTTCTTTGCTGGTGGTTTAACTACGCGTTTCCTCAAGACGCTACAGTCACTCTGAACTGGAACTCATCAGAAGCTACGCACCACTCTACACCGAGTGCTCTTTCTATGTGCAGTTCACCGAGTGCCATGTCCTTGTCTTTGACAGCTTCTACACATTCTTCCTTTGGGATTGTAGCTAGGACTTCTTTGCTGTTAGAGACAAACTTCTGCAGCCGGAGTTTGCCTGTGCTGCAAAGCCCTCTAGTTTCTTTCACCAGTTGTATTGCTTGGTCTTCCGATGCTACGCTTGACAGTCCGTCATCAACGTAGAAGTTCCGTTGGATGAACTTTATGGTGTCTTCACTGAAATGCCCTCGTCAAAGCTAAAAGACAAAGGAAAAAAAGTAACAGCGGCCAACCAGCACCCCCAATACAAGAGAACACCCCAAAACACACAAAATAGCCTCCACGGGGTCCATCGACAGGTGTAAGGGCAGTCCAGTTCAACGGCGCCCAATGGACCGTGGTCGTGAATCGGTGAAAACATCACAAAGCAGGCAAACGTGTGAGCAGCGTCCTGGGCACCCAGCCGGGGCACGTGCAGATGGTCACCACGAGGCGAGCATGGCGAAAGCCATTGGTCCTGACGAGCATGAGGAAGCGGACTGCCCACAGGGGTTGCGGCTGCAAGGCGAGGGACCTGGTCATCACTGGCCGGATAAGCAGGAAGCCGTCGTAGAATTACGCCGGCCCAACCGATGATCCCGGTCCCAGGAAGAAAAAAAATAAAAATAAAATATCCAATCCGAAGAGATACCGAGGTGCGGTAGAAGGCACCAGCATCGCCGAACGGACAAAAAAGACAAAAAGAAAAAGGAGAAAAGAAAGAAATAGAGGAAAAGAGAGAACACTGCTGGGAGGCAGCCACTCACGGCACCATACCAGATCAAAGAATCTCATTCCAGCAGTCTTTATGCTCTGTTTGCTACAATTTATCTGTAGGATGGTGGGGTATGGGAGGGGGCAAGACAAGTACAAATCTCGCAATTTACCAGCAGTTACACATTCGAAGCAGAAAGGACATGTCACATTTTGATGAGATGCCCAATTAGATTGAAAAAGTGAAAAACATTTTAGCAGCATAATTCTGGAGCGAACACCCTTGAACGACATTACAGAAAAACGCCACGTGGGCAGTGATGAAAGCAAAGTTCTGACAAAAGAAGATACTGCAATACACTGTCTCTATATAGTTTTAGTACTTTTTTCATTTTCTCTGAAATAAATATCATTTTTGAGAGCCTAACATGCATGAAAACATACTTTGCACCCGGGGGAATATTAGCTATTGTAAAGTTTTCAAAAATTACAAAAATGGTTCTGTGGGAGGACAAAATTTTCGGAAAAGATTAAATTATATTTTCAATTCACATTTTTTTTAAAATCTAGCATCACTGCTGTTATTCACAATGTGCAGGAAAAAAAGACCATGATTACATCATACAAGCAAAACCATAATCGCCATAAGGCAGGGACGGCCAAACTCCGGCCCGCGGGCCAAATCCGGGCCCTGGTAAGATTTCATACAGCCCGCAGCTACGGTCTTATAATGTATTATTCATGGCTCGCCTGCACTGTCAAACGGAATAACATTTTTCAACCGATTCAACCCATTTCAACTTTCAATTGTGATTCCACATTTTCAAATTTGAAATTCGACCAAATTCTCCAAAATTTCGTTTTTCTACTCTAATTTCTACATTTTTCAACTGATTCAACCCATTTCAACTTTCAATTGTGATTCCACATTTTCAAATTTGAAATTCGACCAAATTCTCCAAAATTTCGTTTTTCTACTCTAATTTCTACATTTTTCAACCGATTCAACCCATTACAACTTTCAATTGCATTTCCAAATTTTCAAATTTGAAATTCGACCAAATTCTCCAAAACGGCGTTTTTCTACTCTAATGTCTACATTTTTCAACCCATTCCAACTTTCAATAGTAATTCAAATTTTTCAAATTTGAAATTTGACCAAATTCTCCAAAATTTGGGTTTTCTACTCTAATTTCTACATTTTTCAACCGATTTAACCCATTCCAACTTTCAATTGTATTTTCAAATTTGAAATTCGACCAAATTTTCCAAAATGTTACTATTTAACCAGAAACATTTTTGCGGACCGGCCTTTATATAAATAAATAATACATTTATATAAATAAATAATACATTTATATAAATAAATAATACATTTATATAAATAATACATTTATATAAATAAATAATACATTTATAATAAATATTTTAATACGATGACATAAAATGATACGACTGGGATATAAAAAAACAGACATAAAAAGAAAACTCACCATTACGTTAAATTCACCAATAGTAAAAGGTTTCTTGGCGTTAGCAATACAGTTAGCCACTAAGAATGATGCTCTCAGTGCACTCACATTTGTTGATGTGGTTGTGGTGGCCTTCAGTAATTGCTTCTGTCCTTGTTCACGTTTTTTTCTTTCAAAACATTCCAAAAGTTTGTCTTTTAATGAAGGACGCTTGGTGTCCACGTGCTGAAGCACTTTAGAAGGCTTCATTGCCTCGTTAGCTAGCCTGTCTCCACATATTATGCAGAGTGGGCTTGGCGTGTCAGAGTCACCTATGGCGATAAATCCATATCTTAAGTAGGACTCCAGAAAATTTCTTTTAAATGCAGCTACCGTTTTTTTCCGTGTATAGTGCGCCCCCATGTATAATACGCACCCTAAAAATGGCATGCTGATGCTGGAAAAAAGCCTGTACCCATGTATAATACGCACCCAATTTTTATGAATTTTTTAAAATATTATTTTTTTTTTTTTTTAAAGTCCCAATGATCGTCACACACGCAGGGAGGCAATGGGTCCCATTTTTATAGTCTTTGGTATGGTCTTAACTAGGCTGGATGTCATTTTTTTTGTTGGCGTTAATTTCTCCGACTGCCCGTAAACGCACCACCGCGCTCCGTGCGCGCACGGGACAGCAAACGAGCAGGTGATCGAGCAAGCGTCTGATACGAGAGCATTCCGGTCGCATGGAGCGTGTTTGAAGTGAACAGCAGAGAAGAAAGGAACAAGGCAAAGTGTTGTGAAATAAAATATTACCTGTAATACGGATTTAGGTAGAGAACTGAACTCTCGCTCTTTATATAGCTGACGTGTCTTGCGCATCCGTTCTGCGCATCTGTAATGGCGGCCTCCGTATGATATCCGGTTTGCGTGTGTGCGCGTGTGCATGTGTGCGCGTGTGCGCGAGAGAGAGTGAGAGAGAGAGAGTGCGAGAGAGAACGCTCAACCGTAGCGCGCCGCCGACCGCCCAACTGCACCGCGCTGGTCGATTATTGTGACAGAGCCGTCGCTGAAATTTAGAAGATATTTTTAAAGTCCTGATGTACTTTCTAAAATTTAAGTGGACCTCAGAGCGCACTGCGCAGGGAGCTTAATTTGGTGCGGTCGCGCAACCGCAGCGCGCCGGGCGCTCACTGTCGCATTGCTTAAAGAGCGCCTTTGTGTTTTAGGATGAACAGCAGAGACCAAAGGAACAAGGCAAAGTGTTGTGAAATAAAATATTACCTGTAATACGCATTTTGTTATTTGCTGATTGAAACTGCTAATTAAACTGTGAATTGAAACTAATAGGAAGAAAACAACTCTCGCTCTTTATATAGCTGACGTGTCTTGCGCATCCGTTCTGTGCATTTTATTTCACAACACTTTGCCTTGTTCCTTTCTTCTCTGCTGTTCACTTCAAACACGCTCCATGCGACCGCAATGCTCTCGTATCAGACGGTTGCTCGATCACCTGCTCGTTTGCTGTCCCGTGCGCGCACGGAGCGCGGTGGTGCGTTTACGGGCAGTCGGAGAAATCAATGCCAACAAAAAAAATGACATCCAGCCTAGTTAAGACCATACCAAAGACTATAAAAATGGGACCCATTGCCTCCCTGCGTGTGTGACGATCATTGGGACTTAAAATCAAAAAAAAAAATTTAAAAAAAAAAAAAATATTTTTTTTTTTTTGTACCCATGTATAATGCGCACCCCAGATTTTAGGACAATAAATTAGTTAAATTTTGCGCACTATACACGGAAAAAAACGGTATTGTTTTCTTAGAAGTCGTAGCCTCTTCTTCTTCTGTCTCCTCTTGCTCATTTTTGCTTGCTGCGAAGGTGCATCTTCAATTTTTGAGACTGTTAAAGGTTTTTAAGTGCCCCTTATGATGCGGAAAATGCAGTATATTTAAGACTAGACTGGTTGAAATTCAAGATGTAGGGTGTAGGATGACAATATGGGTGATTTAAAGACTTTGTAAGGCCTTGAATTTTACTCTTCCAATTTTAGACTTTTTAATGACCCAAGGGAACTCTGCAGAAAGCCGTGCACGTCTAAATTGTGTCTGAAAGTGTGAGAATAAAAGTACACTAATACATACGGGTTGGAAGTCTGCACATCCTGCCAACTCTTTGTGAGATTCTGTTTGAACTCATTGAGAGGGCTGAGGCCCAGTTTCCTCTTGAGTTCTGCGGCATGTCTCTCCTTGGCGGACAGAACCTGACGTAAGGTGCTGATCTCCTCCTCCACCTGAAAAGCAAAAGATACAGGGCACATGAACAAAATTCCATTCAATGGCACCAACAAGGCCTTCAATAAAGGAGAAAGTATACAAAAGTAGAAAACAATGGGACATCACAAAATAAAAAGTAGGCCTAGCTCATGAATCAAAAGTACAGCTTTTATCCGTGTATAGTGCGCCCCCATGTATAATACGCACCCTAAAAATGGCATGCTGGAAAAAAGCCTGTACCCATGTATAATACGCACCCAATTTTTATGAATCTTCTTTATGAATTTTTTCTTTTTTTCTTTTTTTTTTTTTTTTTTTAAGTCCCAATGATCGTCACACACGCAGGGAGGCAATGGGTCCCATTTTTATAGTCTTTGGTATGGTCTTAACTAGGCTGGATGTAATTTTTTTTGTTGGCGTTGATTTCTCCGACTGCCCGTAAACGCACCACCGCGCTCCGTGCGCGCACGTGAAAGAGGCGTGCGGACGTGAAAAAGGCGGCTCTGTATGGGAGAGACGTTGAAGAGGAATAAAAACACCCTTGGAAACCAAAACTTGCCCCTCGTCGTGACTCGGAGCCGCAACAAATGTTTCGGATTTGTGTAGGGTACATTGTGACAGACAGCAAACGAGCAGGTGATCGAGCAAGCCTTGTCTGATACGAGAGCATTGCGCTCGTATGGAGCGTGTTTGAAGTGAACAGCAGAGACGAAAGGAACAAGGCAAAGTGTTGTGAAATAAAATATGACCGACCTGTAATACGCATTTTGTCATTTGCTGATTGAAACTGCAAATTAAACTGTGAATTGAAACTAATAGGTGGAGTGTAGTTGGTTGGCATAATTCACCCGGAACCTACGTTCACGTTGCCGAGTTCCGGTGGGATGGTTTAGAGGTGTGGGAGCTTCCTGTTTGGTTTAGTTGGTGTTAGGATCTCGAGGGGAAAAGAGTCGGCCCGTGGTTGAATGAAGATAATTATAAATGTCATTAAAACAACTGCCGTTGGCACCGTCATTTGTCACTCCGCCTCCAACTCCAGTCCTTGCACACCACAGGAGAACTGAACTCTCGCTCTTTATATAGCTGACGTGTCTTGCGCATCCGTTCTGCGCATCTGTAATGGCGGCCTCCGTATGACGTCCGGTCCGCGATGGAGATTAAAAAACAAACAATTTGTGTTTGTAACACCATCAAGGATTGCACCATCGCATCAAACGATGTGTCGTCAATTATGGATTTTTTTTGACTAAGTGTGTTGGGACAGGATGGCTGAATGCGATGCGTGATTGACAACAAACAAGAAGAAAGGTGATTACAAGTTTTATTTCGGGGGAGATTTGTCATGTCTCGTCCCCAGTTTTGCTATTTGTCTAGGTTGCCGACGTGTCTTGCACATCCGTTCTGCGCATCTGTAATGGCGGCCTCCGTATGACGTCCGGTCCGCGATGGAGATTAAAAAACAAACAATATTTGACAATAACACACCATCAAGGATCGCACCATCGCATCAAACGATGTGTCGTCAATTATGGTTTTTTTTTGACTAAGTGTGTTGGGACAAGATGGCTGAATGCGATGCGCGATTGACAACAAACAAGAAGAAAGGTGATTACAAGTTTTATTTCGGGGGAGATTTGTCATGTCTCGTCCCCAGTTTTGCTATTTGTCTAGGTTGCCATAGTTTCTGTTTGCGTCGCCCCTCTCTTCCTGTGTCACCTCAATCGATGTAACGTCTTTTGTATTTAAGTCCTGTCTGCCCCTCGCTCACCGTCGGATCATTGCATGTGTTACTGTCATGATGTCTGTTTGCTTTCTGTTCCTGTCTTTGGTAATGTCACCCTGTCTTTTTGTTCCACGACTTTGTCGGTCAGTCCTGTTGTTGGTTTTGTTTTCTAAAAAAAAAAAAAAAAATTTTTTTTTTAAAAAATTAAGAAATTTTGTACCCATGTATAATGCGCACCCCAGATTTTAGGACAATAAATTCGTTAAATTTTGCGCACTATACACGGAAAAAAACGGTAGTACATTTTTAGTGTCAAGAAGATTTAGTTAGAGAATTATTTTTAAACACAAACTAGGTAGTTTGAAGTGTCTCTCCACTGTCGCAAACTAGACTGATGACATGTCAGTAGCAACGTGACAAGATATGGTTCTAAATAATAGTAGCCTTTGACTGTTTCATGCCACCTAAATCTATTTACGCTTGCCCAATCGTGCCAGAACAAATTTCATAAATTAATATGATGAAATGAAGACGCTGTTGTTTTTTGTAAATGTATTATTTAGTAATTTGAGTTTTAGCCGCTTGAACCATCTGTTCCACACATTTTTCCAGATTTGATTATAAGAAATGCTTTAACCAAAATATAAAGCCCAGAAAATGCCCCACTGAAAAAGGCTTAAAGGGGAAGTGAATGTTATAATTATTATTTTAACAATATGTTCTATGCGCCACCACAAGTCTAAACATGGCAGTCAGATTATTATTGCAGTTTCGGAATATGAATTAAGCAGAATAATCAACCCCTTTTGATTCATATCAGGGGTGGCCATTTTGACACTCTCTGTCAACTGAAACGAACCTCACTGTTGAAGACTCAGCCAACGCCGTAACTCAGCTCGTCTTGCAAACTCAGAAAATAAGACAACATTAAAATGCTTCAGCTAACTTTTCATTTTCAACTCCTTTAGATGAATGACCCAAAGTTTCAAGTACCGTATTTTCCGAACTACAAGTCGCAGTTTTTTTCATAGTTTGGGCCGGGGGCAATTTATAATCAGGAGCGACTTATATGTGAAATTATTAACATTTTATTAGTTGATCATTAACACATTACCTACTTACTATAGTAGATCACTTCACATGTTTTCACTTAAACCGCATGAGGGCGCACAAGGGCTATGGTCAAACAATGAGTCATGACTAGATAGTAGAGGTGTAACGGTTTTGAACCAAACTGGAAAACCCCGTTCCAAGTAATTTGGTTCAACTACTCGTCCAGTCATCCTAATCTGCGGTTTGGCCGCGCACATACATAATTCTGCACTCTGTTGAGGACTTGAATGCAGCATAACCTCACGTGATTTGACGGAAATGGACAAACCCGAACTGGCAGCGCCCTCACCCACATTCCAGTCGGCCATGTGGAGACATTTTGGATTTCCGAAAGAGGATGGTGGTCGTACCATTAACCGAGCGCAAGTTATTTGTTGTTTGCGTTAAATAAAACTGTACAGTAACACGTCAAACATGCTCGCGCATATGAGGAAATACCACAGGACTGCGCTCACTCAGCCTGGCAGAGCCGTGAAACCACAACAGCAGCCAAATATTCGTGAAGCCTTTAAACTGAAACTTAGCCTGAAATCCGCTCAAGCACACGCAATAACTAAAGCTTTTGGGGTTTTAATGGCATTAGACATGCAAGGACTGGTCTAAAAAGATGTTAAGTAACCCCTTGCTACATCGTGGTTCGATTATCGCAGTTTCAGTACATCACAGATTTTTTTCCCCCTCCAAAAAAATTCACAAATTCAAAATAAACCTTCTATATTGAATTATGGCAGGAAAGTTGCCCGCATGCCAGCAGAAGGCAGGGAGTGTCCACACAGTTGCAGTACGTACACTTGTACCTTTCACTAAAAAAGTTGTTATAATAATGAGTTCTAAAAACATATTTATAGTATGTATACTTGTACTTTGTTATAAGAAAGTTGTTATAATAATAATAGGTTCTAAAAACATTTACAGTATGTATACTTTAGCTACATATACATGTCACACACACACACGCATCATATTTATTTAATTATTTATAAAAAAAAATTCTGTATGTCATTTATATTACGTATTAATATAAATGTATATTATGTATACTTTAGCTACATATACATGTCTCACACACACACGTATCATATTTATATTTAATTATTTATAAAAAAAAAATCTGTCATTTATATTACGTATTAATATACGGTTTTTTTCCGTGTATAGTGCGCACAATTTAACTAATTTATTGTCCTAAAATCTGGGGTGCGCATTATACATGGGTACAAAAAAATATATATATATTTTTTTTTTAAATTTCTTTTTTTTTTAATTTTTTTTTTTTAAAGAAAGTCATGGTACAACAAAACCAACAACAGGACTGACCGACAAAGTCGTGGAACAAAAAGACAGGGTGACATTACCAAAGACAGGAACAGAAATCATGACAGTAACACATGCAATGATCCGACGGTGAGCGAGGGGCAGACAAGACTTAAATACAAAACACGTTACATCGATTGAGGTGACACAGGAAGAGAGGGGCGACGCGAACAGAAACTATGGCAACCTAGACACATAGCAAAACTGGGGACGAGACATGACAAATCTCCCCCGAAATAAAACTTGAAATCACCTTTCTTCTTGTTTGTTGTCAATCGCGCATCGCATTCAGCCATCCTGCCCAACACAGTCAGTAAAATTCATAATTGACGACACATCGTTTGATGCGATGGTGCAGTCCTTGATGGTGTGTTATTGTCAAATATTGTTTGTTTTTTAATCTCCATCGCGGACCGGACGTCATACGGAGGCCGCCATTACAGATGCGCAGAACGGATGCGCAAGACACGTCAGCTGTATAAAGAGCGAGAGTTGTTTTCTTCCTATTAGTTTCAATTCACAGTTTAATTAGCAGTTTCAATCAGCAAATAACAAAATGCGTATTACAGGTAATATTTTATTTCACAACACTTTGCCTTGTTCCTTTCGTCTGTGCTGTTCACTTCAAACACGCTCCATACGACCGCAATGCTCTCGTATCAGACAAGGCTTGCTCGATCACCTGCTCGTTTGCTGTCTGTCACAATGTACCCTACACAATTCCGAAACATTTGTTGCGGCTCCGAGTCACGACGAGGGGCAAGTTTTGGTTTCCAAGGGTGTTTTTATTCCTCTTCAACGTCTCTCCCATACAGAGCCGCCTTTTTCACGTCCGCACGCCTTTTTCACATGCGCGCACGGAGCGCGGTGGTGCGTTTATGGGCAGTCGGAGAAATCAACGCCAACAAAAAAAATAACATCCAGCCTAGTTAAGACCATACCAAAGACTAAAAAAATGGGACCCATTGCCTCCCTGCGTGTGTGACGATCATTGGGACTTAAAAAAAAATAAAAATAAAAACAATTCATAAAAATTGGGTGCGTATTATACATGGGTACAGGCTTTTTTCCAGCATCAGCATGCCATTTTTAGGGTGCGTATTATACATGGGGGCGCACTATACACGGAAAAAAAGGTAGTTAAATTTTGCGCACTATACACGGAAAAAAACGGTATATACATATACGTTCTCCATGGATCGCCACCTTGCCGTGGTGGAGAGCCTTGCGTGTTCCGATGAACCTAAGAGCAATGCCGTCTGGAGTCTCGGCTCCTGGTAGGTTCAACCATGGCGGTAAGGTCGAAGGGGAGGTTCCAGACAAAGTGCGATCCAAAGACCTCAACGGTGGGAGTGGCGGAGGATGACACTGTGAGTCACAACGGCACTGAAGGCGGACGAAGGCTGCAACAGAGGGTGGTCTCCAATCGTCATGGACCCATGCCATTGGATCCCGGCCCCTTTCTGCCAAGGACCGTGTGGTGGCTGCAGGCGCATCAGTCTCCCCACGTTAAAAGACGTCACGCGCAGGCGTCCTCCTGAAGGGAACGTATTCCATTTTACATCCTGGACAACAAAGTCCTGTGGCGATCAGGAAGTGGTAACGGGGGCAGGACAGTGAGGTCTGGCAGCCCCTAGCCACAACCTGGCACACAGGCGGTGGGTGTTAGATTCAGCCGTTAAGTTCTTGGACTGAGGCAGAAGAGCTTCTCGGCAGCTGCACCCATGACTGAGCAGCCCTATTTAGGATCCACTCTGCTCACCCCATTTAGGGGAGGGGGTTAGAAAAGGTACCCTAAATATAGCCTGCCTCACAAAATCCTGTCTGGAATACCGCATCCAGAGGGATCATCATCACGCGGTCAGAAACAAAAACATGTACACATTGGAGCCTGGAACGTGCGGACCCTAACGGACAACCAAGCCAGTGATCGACCTGAAAGGCGAACTGCCATCATCTCCAGAGAGCTAAGGAAGTTCCAGATCGACGTCGCAGCACTCTCCGAGACCCGACTAGCAGATGAAGGGCACCTGAAGAAGGAAAAAGGTGGATATACTTTCTTTTGGAAAGGAAAACCTGCAACTGAGCCAAGAATCCATGGTGTGGGTTTTGCTATCAAGAACCGCCTCATCAACCACCTCCATGAACTCCCTGTGGGCATTAACGAGCGCCTAATGACCATACGCCTGATGCTTGCCAACAATCAGATGGCCACGGTCATTAGTGCCTATGCACCAACACTTGATGCACAGGACGAAGATAAGGAGGCCTTCTACGGTGACCTAGACAAAGTCCTATCGGAAGTCCCCAAGGAGGATAAGCTAATCCTGCTTGGAGACTTCAACGCCAGAGTGGGACGAAACCACCACCTATGGAGGGGTACGCTGGGACGAGAAGGGGTTGGAAACACAAACTCTAATGGCACATTACTACTAACCAAGTGCTCAGAACACAACCTGGTCATCACCAACACACTTTTCCGTCAAAAAAACAAGTTCAAAACATCTTGGATGCATCCTCGCTCCAAACTGTGGCATCTCATCGACTATGTCATTGACCTCTAAAGACCGCCGCGATGTCCTAAACACCAGAGCAATGACCAGTGCAGACGACTGCTGGACCGACCATCGCCTCATTCGCTCCATCATGTCCATCCGCCTAATGCGGAAAAAACGGATGCAGAAAAGACAATGCCGGCCAAGAATAAACATCGAGCTGTTGAATGACACCGCCTACCAACAACAGCTGCAGGAGGCTCTTAGTGCAGCGCTGCCCAACCACTACCCAGAGGATACTGAAACACACTGGAGCACACTTTCGACTACCATAATGAACACCTGCAAAAAAATCCTCGTGCACAAAAAGCGGACGCATCAAGACTGGTTTGATGAGAATGACACTGAGATCCAGCAGCTAATTAACAACAAGCGGCAAGCTTTCATCACCTGGCAAAATGACATCCACTGCAAGGTGAAAAGAGTAGCCCATGCCAAAGCGAAGGCAGCCGTCCAAACACAGGTTAGGAAACTGAAGAACCAATGGTGGACAAAGAAGGCTCTGGAGATCGAGCAGCTTGCTGACTCTGGAGACACGAGAGGCTTCTTTGATGCCACAAGAGCGGTGTATGGTCCCAGCCACCGCTGCCTAACCCCCCTTCGCTCAAAGGATGGCCTGCTGCTGAAGGACAAGGAGGCAATTGCAAACAGGTGGAAAGAACACTACGAGGACCTCTTAAACAGGGACACTACACCTGAGATGGAGGCTCTTGATCAACTACCACAACAGCCCACAGCTGAAAGTATGGGAGAGCCACCCAGCCTGAACGAGCTGCAGGATGCCATTGGGAAGATGAGGAACAACAAGGCTGCTGGGCCCGATGGAATTCCAGCAGAGGTCTTGAAGAAAGGCGGACCTGACCTTCTCAGGCACATCCATGCCCTGCTTCTTAAGATCTGGGAAGAAGAAGAAATCCCTGCGCAGCTCAGAGATGCCTTAATCGTCCCCGTATTCAAGAAAGGAGACAAGGCAGACTGCGGGAATTACCGTGGCATTTCTCTCCTCTCCACCATAGGGAAAGCCCTCGCTCGGGTTCTGGCCAACAGACTCACCCCCCTGTCAGAAATCATCGTTCCTGAGTCTCAGAGTGGATTTCGCCCAAGCAGAGGCACCACAGACATGGTTTTCATTGCTCGACAACTGCAAGAAAAATGTCGGGAACAAAATCAACCACTATACATGGCCTTCATAGACCTCACCAAAGCCTTTGATTCAGTTAACCGTCAGGCCCTTTCGCTGGTTCTATCCAAGATTGGCTGCCCAGACAAATACATCCGAGTACTGAGACTACTGCATGATAACATGTCAGCCACAGTGCTCAGCGGCAGTGGAGACGAGACGGAACCCTTCAGGGTTGACACAAGTGTCAAACAGGGATGCGTCATCGCTCCAACACCATCTTTATTGCTGCTATCCTCCGCCATACAAGCAAGCATCTGCCCCACGGAGTCAAAATCATGTACAGAACTGACGGCCAACTCCTCAACATCAACCGACTCAGAGCTAAAGGTCAAACCACCACCATATCCATCATGGAGCTGCAGTATGCGGACAACAATGCCCTTGTGGCCCTGTCAGAAGTAGACCTACAGAGTATTCTGTCTGCCTTCGCGAAGGCATACAAACAGCTTGGTCTGGCCATTAATATAAAAAAGACCCAAATCCTCCACCAACCACTACCAAACTGCAGTTTGCTTGTCCGCCCCCCAAACATCTCTATTGATAACATCCGACTAGAAAAGGTTGACCACTTCCCCTATCTTGGCAGCCTCCTGTCATCTAAAGCCACCATTGATGATGAAATTGACCATCGCCTCAGCTGTGCCAGTGGGGCTTTCTCAAGGCTACGGAAGCGAGTCTTCGAGAATCGTGACCTCCAAGCAAAGACCAAAATCCTGGTTTACAAAGCTGTGGTCCTCCCCACCCTTCTGTATGGGTCAGAAGCCTGGACCACATACAGCAGGCACTTAAGGGCACTGGAGACCTACCATCAGAGAGGCCTCCGGAAAATCCTCAGGATCAGCTGGAAGGACCGACGCACCAACACCAGCGTCCTGGAGGAGGCTGGCTTGCCTACCATCACTGCCACCATTGCCCAAAACCAACTGAGCTGGATTGGCCATGTAATCCGCATGCCTGACTCTCGCATCCCAAAACAAGTTCTTTATTCCCAGCTCGCTGAAGGAAAGCGGGCCCCGGGAGGTCAGAAGAAGAGGTTCAAGGACAGCATAAAAGCAAACCTGAAGAAGTGTCACATAAACCTTAAAACTTGGGAAGACAAGGCCGCAGACAGGACGACGTGGAGAATCCTTGTCTGTGACGGCGCCGCGCAATATAACGTTGACCTCCACCATGCCGCTCAAGACAAACGTAGACGCAGAAAGGAGAGAGCCCCCACTAAGCAGGCCCAACCCAAACCCATCACCATTACATTCCCCTGTCCACACTGCACCAGTTATCGGGTCCAGGATCGGCCTCTTCAACCACCTGAAGACCCACAAAGACCAAGAAGGAGGACCGTCATACTCGACTACGAGTGACCGCCGATGATGATGATACATATACATATATACATACATATATATATGCATACATATATATATATACATACATAGTATATATATACATATATACATATATACATATACATATACATACATATACATATACATATATACATACATATACATATACACATATACATATACACATACATATACATACATATACACATACATATATATACATATACACATACATATATATACATATACACATACATATATATACATATACACATACATATATATACATATACACATACATATATATACATATACACATACACATATACATATATATACATATATACATATACACATATACATATATACATATACACATATACACATATATACATATATATACATATACACATATACATATATATACATATACATATATACATATATATACATATACATATATATACATATATATACATACATATATATACATATACATATATACATATATATACATATACACATATATATACATATACATATATGCTGCTAATGGGACGTCAAACGCTTTGTGTGGCGGGCTAGTGAGGAAACTGAGAAGTGCAACAGAGCTCAAGCTTCTTGTTCGGGCCATATTCAATTATGTTTTCAGTCATAAAAACTGGACTGCGGGCCGTAGTTTGGACACCCCTAGTCTATACTAATCTCTGGTTTGAAAACTAGTCATTCATTACCGTTTTTTTCCATGTATAATGCGTCATATATATAATATATGACATGTATATAATACGCACCCTAAAAATGGCATGTCGATGCTGGAAAAAAGCCTGTACCCATGTATAATACGCACCCAAATTTTGACTTTGTCCCAATGATCGTCACACACTTCTGGGTGTGGTGAAATTAGTCCTCTGCATTTGACCCATCCCCGTGTGATTTTGATCCATCCCCTGGGGGAGAGGGGAGCAGTGAGCAGCAGTGAGCAGCAGCGGCGCCGCGCTCGGGAATCATTTGGTGATCTAACCCCCCAATTCCAACCCTTAATGCTGAGTGCCAAGCAGGGAGGCAATGGGTCCCATTTTTCTAGTCTTTGGTATGACCCGGCCGGGTTACTTAAGTCCGTAAACGTAGAATTATTTCAGAAAAAAGATTATCTTTGGGAACAACCGGATGTTATTCTGCCGGTCAGTATCACTGGGCATGCAGTAGCAAACTCGATAGGGAAGAAATATGTGAGACTCTCAACGGGATCACCAATATTTGAGTGATGTTCCAGTTATTTATCACAATTATTTATTATTATAATAATATATATAATATATATAATAATTATTTATTTATTATTCACAATTGTCATGGTGATCTTTCTGGTGATTTCTTAACTAGGCTGGATGTATTTTTTTTGTTGGCGTTGATTTCTCCGACTGCCCAGAAAGGCACCACCGCGATCAGTTACGTTAAAATGAAAAGAGAGGAAAGTGACAAAACGTGTGTGGCTTTTTCTTAAATGAACACGTTTGACATTGCTATAGTGTCAGCTTTTAATTATATTGCGGTGTCATTTTAAAGAAAATTAATAGATGCAACAATATTAATTTGCTTTGAAAATACCTGAGTAATGACTTAGACTTAGACAGACTTTATTGTCATTTTGTTAACACTTGGTGCACACAAAACAAAATTTCGTTTTCATAATAAAATGGATGTCTCAGGGTTTTCCAAACTATCTCGATCATATGATTATGTTGGAATGCATGTAACCGGTAATAAATAACCTAGGTAGATTAGTTTTATGCTTATGTTGGTATGTAACCGGTAATAAATAACCTAGCTTGTCCCATCCTACACAATGTCGTAAAACATCCCCTGCTCTGCTAATCTAGAGGTCAAGAACTTTAACTTGTCTATTCAGTCCACTGTCACCCCCACCCTTTTTCTCTTAATAAAGATGCTCTTGTGGGAAGCGAGAGTCAGACTTCATTCGACCATCGCTGTAAGCACAGCGACGAGTGAACTCTCCGCCTGCCGGTGTCTAAAACGACTAACTTGTCTCCGTGTGGTTCTTGCAAAATAAGTTAGAGTGCACACCACTCCAACATTTTGGTGCCGAAACCCGGGATCTCTCATACCCGCCATCTGGCTGACGGAGGACGACACGCTGTACACCATCGACGGGCCAGCGTCCATTTAGCCGGACCTGGTAAAGAAAGACCTGGGAAGGAAATCCTTCGCCAGGCCAGCATCCTAGGTCTGCCTTCGTCTGACAGAGGTGGATTGACGGGACCCGGCAGTGCAACGAATCAAGGGGACGAGTAAGTTAAAGCCCTAAAGTTGTGTGATTGTGTTATTGTGAAACGCGTAAAAGCAAAAGTGCACAGGAATTAAAAAAAAAAAAGGCAAGACAGAAGATAAGAAGTCTTGTGGAAGGAGGGGGTGTTGTATAGTCCCCCTCCGGATGAAGTGGCTCTTCTGGAGCAGTAGTTTTCTAACTGTTTTATATATTTTTATAAAATCTCACGTACCTCCGTGTACCCTCATTTGACAACCACTGTTCTAAGGGGACAACTTCGCGTTGGCAGGGCTGGGTAACTGGACAGTTGTCTTTAGTTCCCAGGGAAGGAAGGGGTGTTGTAGAGTCCCCCATCCGGATGAAGCAGCTCTTTTATTTTTAAAAGAGGACTTTGTGTAGGCAGGGATAAGAAATTTGTGTGGTTGAGAGAGTGACTGGTAGGATAAATTGACTAAATAGCAGTTCTAGCATTGATCCACGTCAATAATACAGGCTAGTAATTGTTGAAAGGTCAATTTAAACCTGCATTGAGGATCCTCAAAGAAAAATACTTTTTTTTTTTTTTTAAATGTATAAACCTAAAATACCAAATTAAGATGGGAAATAAAAACGGTAAATCCCTAGCTCTTGACGGAGATGAGAAGTACATGGCGAGTAAATTTGTTAATTGTATGCAATACATGCCGAAGTGGAAGAAAAAGTATGGAGTAGAAGGGAAGTTGAAAGATGAAGTGTGGAAGATAGTTTTGGAGGAGAGTGTGAATAGGAAGGGGGACTGAAAAAGAAAAGAAAAGAGAGGGAATTGATTTGTGCTAGAATATGGTTGAATGCTTCACAAGAGAAGAGAGAACAAATCCAAAAGACAAAAGATAGAAAGATGAAAAGTGATGAAGCTGCGACTATGTTTGTCAGGCCGGAAGACAATGAGGCCACAGTGCACAGGTGCACTGTCCCGGATGCAGCGCAAGCAGAAGAGCAAGAGAGGCTGTCCGCTTGTGCGCAAAACTTGTATCCAAGCTTAACAGACCTGTGCCCTCCCCCATATAACAGCAAAAAGGTCAGGGTCAAATTGTTAGAAGCCCTGTACAAACAAGAGGTTTGACCACTGCTGCTAGATTTTCCCAAAATTTAGACAATGTTGATGTGTGCTCAATGATCCAAGTGCCAAACCCTATTGTAGGGGAAGGCTAACCTTCACATACATATGTTTTTCGGCCATGGACTTTGGAAGAGGCAAGGAAAGCAGTTGAAGGGGTTACCCCTGTTGCTGAAAACCCAGAAAAATGGGCAGAAGACATGGCTGGAAACATACATTCCTATAAACTAAATAGGCATGAGGCAGGAGAAGCTGCAATGTCTTCCTTGGGAAAAGACTGGGCAAAGGTTAGAGGAAATTACACAGGTAGAAATATTCAAGGGCCTTTTCCCTATCCCGTTGAGGGAAATCAATTGGGAGGAGAGTATGCAGCACAATGGAATGATCTTGTGCAAAGAGTGCGAACTATATTTCAAAGACGAGCAAATTATGATCATTTGGCAGGAATAAAACAGAAGCCTGGGGAAGATACTGATGATTTTCGCTTGAGATTTGAAAAAGAATTCAGGGTGCATAGTGGCATCCCATTCAATGATGCAGCTGAGAGTGCTTATCAGCAACAGCTTAAAAATGCGCTCCTTACTAATTACTAATTTCCGCCCTGAAATAGGCAACTGGGTAAGGAAACATTTGGTGGAAGTAGATATTGCAAGTGTGACAACAACTATGCAATGGGCCAGACATACTGAAAAAGTGATAAAAAAAAAGGCAAAAGTTCTGATGTATTTCATCTAGACGTTAATGACCTAGATTAAGATACAACAGTCTTCTTCCAAGGGTCCCAGAGGGGCAGAGGAGGTAGAGGCCAACAAGGTCGAAGGCCACCATACAATTCAAAACCCCCACAAGATTCTGACAACTGTTGGAACTGTGGGAAACGTGGACACTGGTCAAAAGAGTGTTTTACAAAAAAAAAACAATCAAGGGGTGGAGGAAGGGGGAGAGGGAAAGCCAAATTCTCAGCATGACTAGATTGCCCCCCTATGACCTCTTGTGCTCCTACAGAGGAAGAAATAGTAGATGTCCATACAGCATGGGACATTCTGAGTGCATTAAAAGAAAAACCATATGTTACCTTAAACATTGGAGGAAGTGAAGTAGAGTTTTTGTGTGATACCGGAGCTTGTAAAACCGTAATAAAAACTAAAGTCCCTAATCTGAAGGCCTCCCAAAATACAATTTGGGTGAAATCTGCTGATGGGCAGGTACACAAGGAGAGTATCTCCAATCCAGTTGTAGTGAGAGATGATGAAACAGGAGTCATAGCTTCAGTCTCGATTGTTCTATCCCCAAAATGTCCCATAAACCTGCTGGGACGAGATCTGATGACTCGGTTGGGAATTGCAATAATTCCAGTAAAGGATGGCATGCGAGCATGTAGAGTGAGAGATGTAGACTCATATGCTGCACAAGCAGGTGAACAGATTTCCTGCTCCTATGACATCACTTCCGAACGGAATCCCAAGCTACCAAGCAGATTGCTGAGTGAAGCTCGAAAACAATTGTCCCGACCTGAATCAGAAATGACTTGTAATCAATTACATGTCACCATGAATATTCTCACTGATCCACATGATGACTATATTGAAAGTTTTCTCAGTGACACAGAAGTAACTAACAATCACTGCTCTGTACACAGATCGCGGGTCATTTGCAGCTGCTGCTGTGCTCCTGCCCGCTCCTCAGAAAGACAAATACAAGTTGTCGGCTGTACCCCACATTTCATTGTTCAAACCTCACAGTATTTTTTTTTTTTTTTTTCTTCTTCTTTCGGTATGGCGCCGTAAGTGGCTGCCTCCCAGCAGTGTTCTCTCCTTTCCTCTTTATTTCTTTCTTTTCTCCTTTTTCTTTCTGTCTTTTTGTCCATTCGGCGATGCTGGTGCCTTCTACCGCACCTCGGTATCTCTTCGGATCGGATATTTTGTATTATTTTTTCTTCCTGGGACCGGGATCATCGGTCGAGACCGGCGTAACTCTACGGCGGCTTCCTGCTTATCCGGCCGGTGATGACCGGGTCCCTCGCCTTGGCCTTGCAACCGCAACCCCTGTAGGGACTCCGCTTCCTCGTGCTCGTCGGAACCAACGACTTTCGCCATGCTAGCCCCGTGGTGACCATCTGCACGTGCATCCGACTGGGTGCCCAGGACGCTGCTCACACGTTTGCCTGCTTTGTGATGTTTTTCACCGATTCACGACCACGGTCCATTGGGCGCCGTTGAACTGGACTGCCGTTACACCTGTCTATGGACCCCGTGGAGGCTATTTTGTGTGTTTTGGGGTGTTCTCTTGTATTGAGGGGTGCTGGTTGGCCACAGTTTTTTTTTTTTCCTTTGTCTTTTAGCTTTGTTTTGCTTTGATGGCTTTTATCTTGAGCACTTTCTGGCTTTCTTTGTGGCGCCGTTGTGTGGCAGCCTGTGTCTTTTGTATACCCACTCTGTGGTATGAATACTGCTGGGGCCTGAATTTCCCCACCCCTGGGGATCAATAAATATTCAATCAATCAATCAATAACATGGGCAGATGTGGGTTGCCGAATTAAACTTGCTGGATTTGTCACTGATTATGAGGACAAAGGTGATGGGTGGAGCTACAGTACCAGTTGTGACATGTGGAAGCAAACAGTGTGTGAAGTAGCTGTTGGTAGGGCATGCGCTTGTGCGCTTCCCTGACTAGTTGACATTTGTTTGAATGAAAAGGAGGAGGAGGAAGTGGCTGGGCTTCCTGAAAAACTGTGGACAAAGGGCCCATCTGATGTAGGACTTTTAACGTCCATTCCACCAGTACAGATCAAACCAAGATCAGAGTGGCGTCCAAGAGTTAAGCAATATTCTTTAAAACACGAGGCAATAAATGGGATTACCCCTGTTATAAATGATCTTTTGACAGGAGGAATCATTAGGAAGTGCTCGGATTCTCCTTGCAACACTCCTATTTTTCCAGTCCAAAAGGCCAATAAAATTGATTGGCGAATGATACAAGATTTACGAGCAGTGAATGATGCAGTGCAGACAAGAGCACCTAATGTGCCTGACCCACACACACTTCTGAACACTTTGAAACCTAACCAGACATTTTTCACAGTAATTGATCTTAGCAATGCATTTTTCTCAGTGCCAATTCACCCAGACTCACAGTTTTGGTTTGCGTTTACCTTTAAAGGACAAAGCTATACGTACACCAGATTGCCACAGGGATTTGCTGATAGTCCAACTATTTTCATTCAAGCTATCAAGGCCTGTTTGGCTGATTTTCAGATGTCAAACAAAAGCCAATTTCTAGTTTATGTAGATGATCTCCTGGTAGCCTCTGAAACTGAAGCTGCTTGCAAGGAAGACTCCTTAGCATTGTTACACTTTCTCTGCAAAACAGGGAATAAAGTGAGCCAAGTCAAGTCAAGTTTATTTGTATAGCCCTAAATCACAAGCAGTCTCAAAGGGCTTCACATAGACAGAATTTGACAATTATTCTCAAAGCATCCCCTGATCTTAAGCTCCCAAAACAAGAACAACCTACAATGGGTCAGACAGGAAGTGAACTATTTAGGTCACACTTTGTCAGCTTCTGGAAGACAGATGCAGAGAACCAGAAAGCAGATCATTGCAGATGCACCGAGACCTGAAATAAAAAAACAAATGATGTCATTTTGGGGGCTCTGCAATTACTGCAGAGCTTGGATCCCTCATTATGCGGAAAAGACACAACCGCTGCTGAATATTGTGCATGGCAATGGTAATGTGGACACCAGTAGCAGATGATGCTTTTGTAGTGCTGAAACAGGCTCTGATGGAAACTACAACTCTTATCTTGCCAGACTACAATAAAACCTTTGTGCAAACAGCAGACTGCAGGAATGGTTTTATTACCTCAGTGTTGCTGCAGAGTCATGGCAGCAAACTAAGACCAATTGCATTTTATTCCAAAAAATTGGATCCAGTGGCTCAATCTTTGCCAGACTGTGTCCAAGCAGTGTGCGCGGCAGCGCTTGCAGTGAGACAAGCTGCAGATGTGGTGCTCTTTCACAAAATGGAGCTGCTAGTTCCACATGCTGTAGACGTGTTGCTACTGCAAAGTAAAATGAACTTTTTGTCGCCAGCCAGACACCTGTCTTACACTGCTACAATTCTGTCACAACCACACATTGTGGTAAAAAGGTGCACAGTCCTTAACCCAGCGACGTTGATCCCGTTGCCAGGGGATGGTACCCCACATAACTGTTTGGATGCCACAGAACATCTACAGCTGCCCAGAGAAGATTTACGTGACACGCCACTTGACAAAGGGGAAAAGTGGTTTGTGGATGGATCATGGTCAAAGGATCCTAAAGGAAACAATAAAAGTGGTTATGCAATTGTGAAATTGCCAAACCAGATTGTTGAAGCAGAGAAGCTTCCATACAACAGGTCAGCGCAGGCTGCTGAGCTAATTGCGCTAACAAGAGCTTGTCAATTAGCGGAAGATAAGGAGTCACTGTATACACAGACAGTCAGTATGCGTTTTCTACTCTGTTCTATTTCGCGAAACAGTGGGAGCGCAGAGGGATGACAACATCGACATGCCTCCTTGTTATAAAAGACTTGTTGCAGGCCATTCATTTACCTGCTAAACTAGCTGTGTGTAAATGTACTGCTGACACCACTGGCACAGATGAAGTCTCAAATGGAAACAGATTAGCAGACAAAATTGCTAAAGAAGCAGCAGCAGGGAAACATGGCCATGAATTTTTTTTATTAGATTCAGAGGACACGCAACTTATAGATAAGACTATACTGACAGATATGCAGGGCAATGCTCCAATGGTAGAAAAACGAATGTGGACGACAAAAGGTGCAATGATGGATACAGATAATATCCACCACATCAATGACAAACCTGTTTTACCAAAATCACTTTTTAAGGCAGCAGCAATTGCGACACATGGGCCTTGCCATGTGTCGACAGGAGGGATGAAGTCTATCATACATCAACAATTCACTACCTTTGGTTTAGATGCTTACTTAAAAAACATTTGTAAAGCATGTCCTGTTTGTGTGAAACATAATCCACAAGGAAATATGAGACCTAAGAGAGGCTCATTTCCAAAACCGTCTTACCCTATTTCAAATCATGCACATGGATTTTATTGAGCTCACACAAAGTGGACCTCACAAATACTGCTTAGTGATGATTGATGCATTTTCCAAATGGGTGGAAATAGTTCCATCTAAACGAGCAGATGCCTTAACAGTGGCAAAAGCCATCTGCAAAGGCATCATACCGACTCATGGCATCCCCCAAACCATTTACAGTGACAATGGTCCACACTTTGTGAACCAAGTTGTACAGAACATGGCTGTACGCCTTGGGATAACATTAAAAAAACACTGCGCTTGGCATCCTGGGAGCGCTGGCCTGGTTGAACGACCAAACTCCACTATCAAAAGCAGGTTGAAAAAAATGCATGGAAACAACAGGCAGATCTTGGCCAGAGTGCCTAGACTTAGTGAAGCTCTATATGAGAATTACTCCCACTTCAGAAGGGCTAACACCTTTTGAAATCATCCATGGGAGACAATATAGACTACCTGTGTTCCCTGCAGATTTGCAAAAAGCAGATGAAGAACAGTCCTTGGCAGACTATATGATAAGGACGCTCAAACTGAAAGGTGTCAAATGCAAATTTACTGCCGCCTGATCTTTCCTCCTCACAGGTCGACAACCCCATCAATCCAGGAGACTGGGTCTACATCAAGGTCGTTAAAAGAAAGAACTGGGTCAGCCCACGGTGGGAGGGACCATTCCAAGTCTTGCGGACTACCCCCACCGCAGTGAAGATAGCTGAACGGCCCAGCTGGATTCACCTCAGCCACTGCAAGTTGCAGAGAGTGCTGGACCCCTAATTCGGAGTGGTGGGGAAGGCTGACTTCAAAGGGGTCCTATCATTTAGGGTGGGACGTCTCAATGTTGGTGAAGAAAACAACGATCCCCACTCCGCTAGGCGAGGGGATGTCCCGGTGTCTCTGCCATTCTAGTAGCAACGGGGCTCCATATGCCAGATGGATCCTCTGCTGCGTTGTGGTTGGAGCGTGCTATGGTCTATGGACTCATTTGAACAGACCAAGTGACAATGTTGACCGTGGAAAACAATGGTCACACGATGAGAACTTTGAGGACTGGTCATGGGACCCCAAAAACCCATACGAAACCAACACGTGGTACCGGTACGTCAAGTTCACTGTGAGAGCCCACACACAGGAGGGATGTTATGTGTGTTTGAAACTCCCCCCTTCCTCCACGCAAGTTCACTTGGAGGCCAGAGCATTGAATGTCATTGAAGCAAAATGTATGGCATCCATGGGAGGAGTTGGATATCAACACCGTGCTGTCAAAGTGAGTGATGACGACCCTTTCCGGAAGGCACCTGTGATCAGCTTTTCTGGACAGATCTCAATGTGACTGTTAAAGGACGAACATTACCGCAGGTGGCCTACACAGAGCGGCGGCCTGGAGTGAACTATACGTGTTACATCCAAGGAAGTAAGACCCACAAATGCATTGACAGTGACTGCTCTCCAGGAGGAAACTGGATGGGAGCTTTGGACATCGCCGCTGAGTGTCAAGATAGGAGAGCCATTTCAGTTGGGGAGGGCTCTCCGACTAACATGTCTGCACCATCGAACGGAACATACTTTATACAGAATGGCTGGTGGCTTTGTGGTCACAAGGTTTATCCGATGCTGCCCGCCAACTGGACAGGAGTGTGTGCACCAGTGTGGGTGACAGACCACACCTACAGGATACGACATCGACAGCTGACGACAGCAAACAACTCTTCTGGACGTCAACGCAGGGCGGTTGCAACCTTTGACCCTCATGACCCTATCTGGGGTGCGAATGTTCCAGACGACCATAAAGTATGGTTTGTTGGAGACAAAGTTGTTCATGCGCTTTTTCCCTGGGTCGGAGTTGGAAAACATTCACTCTTCATTGAGACACTGAACTATCGTTTTCAATCCTTTGCGAATCTCTCACTACAAGTCAACGATGGACAAAATAGAGAGATTCAGGCTATTAGGCTGATGGTCTTGCAAAACAGGATGGTTCTGGACTTGTTGACGGCAGCACAAGGTGGTGTGTGACACATCATTGGGACTTCCTGTTGCACATACATTCCGGAAGAAAATGACACACGCATCTACGACGCCATGGCTTCACTGAAGAACTTACAGCAGGCCATGTCGAATGACAAAGTTCCACAACAGTGGGGTTTCTTTTTATGGCTATTCTCTGGCAACTGGTGGCAACTGCTGTTGAAAATTGTGTCTCCTGTGCTTGTTGTGCTGGTGTTGTTGTGCTTGTTTACGACCTGTGTTATCCCATGTTTGAAGTCTGCTGTGACGAGGGTTGTCTCTTCTACCGTAGCACACGTACATATACAACTTCTTAGTCGTGACGGATGTGATGACCATGATGAAGCGCGGTTTGCGTAGGTGCTGTTATACTGTGCGTGTTTTACAGAAACTTGATGATTTGACCATCGAAGATGCTTCGCAAGTGATGGATACAATGATGTACTGTTTCTGTGTCTTTATTTTTATTTTTTATTGATAGCATTCTGGTCGCCTAAGGCAGAGGCATTGGTTGTTGTTTTTGTCGTGTTTCACCCTACACGTTCCCAACCCGTCCGCTGTCATCTCAGTTTTTTTATTGATCATTTTTTATTATTGTTTTTCTTATTTTTACTATTCTTCTTTATATTTTCTTACTTATGTTTGATTGATCGGGTTCACATAATCATATGATAAAACAGGAGGGATATGTCAGGGTTTTCCAAACTATCTTGATCATATGATTATGTTGGAATGCATGTAACCGGTAATAAATAACCTAGGTAGATTAGTTTTATGCTTATGTTGGTATGTAACCGGTAATAACCTAGCTTGTCCCATCCTACACAATGTCGTAAAACATCCCCTGCTCTGCTTATCTAGAGGTCAAGAGCTTTAACTTGTTTATTCAGTCCACTGTCACCCTCACCCTTTTTCTCTTCATAAAGATGCTCTTGTGGGAAGCGAGAGTCAGACTTCATTCGACCATCGCTGTAAACACAGCGACGAGTGAACTCTCCGCCTGCAGGTGTCTAAAACGACTAACTTGTCTCCGCGTGGTTCTTGCAAAATAAGTTAGAATGAGCACCACTCTAACAGGATGGATGGATGAATGATGATCAGAGTTAAGTAGAAAGTCTCCTTTGTAATATATACTCCTTGTAGCATGTAACGGTACCCAAAAAGAGGAGTTTCTTTGCATCGAGGTTTATGCAAAGAGCTCACGTAATTATATTGTTGCTTTCTGGTGAAGTGAATGAGTGTTCCTTCTGTACGACTGGTCTTTGAATGCATCCTGCTTCATGGCAGAACGCAGATGAATTTAAAGACATCAAATGAGAATAATCCTTTATAAAACTTAAAATTGACTGACGCAAACGTGAGTTCTTCATGTTTTTATTGAAAACAACAGTGCTGACGCCGTACGACATCGGTTTTTCGCTTTCCAAAGAAGCCGTGCGTGCTCCCGCAGCAGGGGGAACAAAATCTCACGGGGGATCCAAATCTAGCACCACAGCTGCCTCCGTATGATATCCGGTTTGCGATGGAGATTAAAAAACAAACAATATTTGACAATAACACACCATCAAGGATTGCACCATCGCATCAAACGATGTGTCGTCAATTATGAATTTTACTGACTAAGTGTGTTGGGCAGGATGGCTGAAGGCGATGCGCGATTGACAACAAACAAGAAGAAAGGTGATTTCAAGTTTTATTTCGAGGGAGATTTTCTTCAAAAAAAAAAAAAAAAATTGTACCCACGTATAATGCGCACCCCAGATTTTAGGACAATAAATTAGTTACATTTTGCGCATTATAAATGAAAAAAAACGGTAGTTTGTTTTGAAGCTTATACTGAATATGATATGAGGCTCTACATACATTTATCTGGATTGACAGTCATAATGGCCCACCGAAGGAAACTATGACTACGATGCGGCCCGTGACAAAAATGAGTTTGACACCCCTGTCCACAGTATTACTGTCTGTTGCAGAATCACACACACACACACCACAAACCACACACACCCTTCACACAAGGATCACACACACAAGAATCACATTCACACACCCAAAGACTCACCCATGTACACTACTATACACACCTGCTCTCACATCCTTACGACCAAACATGTGCCTATACCCTTCTGCCAGTTTGCCTGTATGCCCCCATGAGCCATAGAGCCTGTTACTTTTTTGCCAATAATTCAGTCAAGCAATCAAAACTGAACCACGTCTTCCCTTCTGTGTTCTGACCGACATTTCAAAAACCAGAAGCCATTCATTTACAAATGTGATTGCACTTTAGCTTACGTATTTAAATGTTCAGATATTAAGATGTGATATAATATGCTTTTTCTCTCAAATATAGTGTTATAATCATTGGTTTCAGACATACTGTAATTATTTTCTAGAAAATAAAATTTGGTGTTCAAAAAAATCTTTTTTCAAACTTGAGTCTTGAAAAAGAGGGGGTCGTCTTATATTTGAGCCAATACGGTATAATGGTGAATGTATTTCAATGGAATTAATTACTCCTGTTGACCAGCAGGGGGGTTTGTGTGCACATGATGCCTCGAGAAATGAACCTATATGCAAACCACTTGGTTGGAAATCCTCAAAACCCAATGAAGCTTCATGTGCCCATCACTAGTACCGTTTTTTTCCGTGTATAGTGCGCCCCCATGTATAGTACGCACCCTAAGAATGGCATGCTGATGCTGGGAAAAAGCTTGTACCCATGTATAATACGCACCCAATTTTTATGAATTTTTTAAAAAAAAAATTTTTTATTTTTTTTTTTTAAGTCCCAATGATCGTCACACACGCAGGGAGGCAATGGGTCCCATTTTTATAGTCTTTGGTATGGTCTTAACTAGGCTGGATGTAATTTTTTTTGTTGGCGTTGATTTCTCCGACTGCCCCTAAACGCACCACCGCGCTCCGTGCGCGCATGGGCTGCGGACGTGAAAAAGGCGGCTCTGTATGGGAGAGACGTTGAAGAGGAATAAAAACACCCTTGGAAACCAAAACTTGCCCCTCGTCGTGACTCGGAGCCGCAACAAATGTTTCGGATTTGTGTAGAGTACATTGTGACAGACAGCAAACTAGCAGGTGATCGAGCGAGCGTCTGATACAAGAGCATTGCGGTCGTATGGAGCGTGTTTGAAGTGAACAGCAGAGACGAAAGGAACAAGGCAAAGTGTTGTGAAATAAAATATTACCTGTAATACGCATTTTGTTATTTGCTGATTGAAACTGCTAATTAAACTGTGAATTGAAACTAATAGGAAGAAAACATATCTTGCTCTTAATATAGCTGACGTGTCTTGCGCATACGTTCTGCGCATCTGTAATGGCGGCCTCCGTATGACGTCCGGTCCGCGATGGAGATTAAAAACAAACAATATTTGACAATAACACACCATCAAGGATTGCACCATCGCATCAAACGATGTGTCGTCAATTATGGATTTTTTTGACTAAGTGTGTTGGGCAAGATGGCTGAATGCGATGCGCGATTGACAACAAACAAGAAGAAAGGTGAGTTTTATTTCGGGGGAGATTTGTCATGTCTCGTCCCCAGTTTTGCTATGTGTCTAGGTTGCCATAGTTTCTGTTCGCGTCGCCCCTCTCTTCCTGCGTCACCTCAATCGATGTAACGTGTTTTGTATTTAAGTCCTGTCTGCCCCTCGCTCACCGTTGGATCATTGCATGTGTTACTGTCATTCTGTTCCTGTAATGTCACCCTGTCTTTTTGTTCCACGACTTTGTCGGTCAGTTCTGTTGTTGGTTTTGTTGTACCATGACTTTCTTTAAAAAAAAATAAAAAAAAAAAAAATTAAAAAAAAAAAATTTAAAAACATTTTTTTTGTACCCATGTATAATACGCACCCCAGATTTTAGGACAATAAATTAGTTAAATTTTGCGCACTATACACGGAAAAAAACGGTAATTAGAGCCTTGAATATGGTAATAAATTATGGGAGCAGATTTTTTTATTTTTGCAATCCCATTGTGTTGGCATTGACAATTTTGTGTCCACAGTATTGCGTCCAGCAAATGGAAAATTCTTTGAAGTGTGATAACTACCGTAATTTCCGGACTATAAGCCGCTACTTTTTGGTCAAGTTTTGAACCCTGCGGCTTGTCGTCCGGTGCGGCGTATCTATGAATTCTTCGTGATATTTTTGAGGACTAATATACTTATAATTTTCTCGATGAGATTCATCATGTCTTCGTAAAACTATGCACAGATTCTTTTGTTCAGACAATAAAAAATTTAGATGTTACCTGCTGACAGTTTCGACTGCTACTCCAGTCTTGAGCAGCAATTGAAACCGTCAGCAGGTAACATCAAAATGTTTTATTGTCTGAAGAAAATAATCTGTGTATAGTGATACACATATACACTCGTAAAAAGGCTGTTGACCGCTTTGCTGGGCAGAGGGATATGTGACACGGTCACTGGGGAGAAGAGTGGTGTGTTGATTGCATGTCCATCCGCCAGGCAAATCGTGCCATATAATTGACACAAAGAAGAGACAGAACGAGACCAAGACGGACATTACTGAAGAAAGGAACCTTTTATACACGAACCCTCATTAAGGGGGACAAAAGAAATGCATATGATGGCGCTTTTAAGTTAAAGGCAGTCGATTTGGCTCTTAACATAAGAACTAGAGCTGCTCATGCATGCACTTTAGAGGTTTCTTCCGGTCACTGGGGGGCACTGGGCTATTGTTGATGAAATCTTATTAAAAAAAATTAACAACCCAAGCACGTCTTCTGCGTGTGCTTGGAGCAGATAGAAATGCCACATTTTACACATACCGTAATTTTCGGACTATAAGTCGCACCGGAGTATAAGTCGCACCAGCCATAAAATGCCCCAAAAATGTGGAAAAAAAAACATATATAAGTCGCTCCGAAGTATAAGTCGCATTTTGGGGGGAAATTTATTCGACAAAATCCAACACCAAGAACAGACATGAACGAGCAACAACAGGCTAAACCGGGGGTGGGCAAACTTTTTGACTCGCGGGCCGAACTGGGTTCTAAATTTGGACCGGAGGGCCGAACCAGGAGCAGATGGACGTAGTGTTTGTGTGAAGTAATAAAAGCGACCTGTAAAGGCCATTGGATAAAAGATTTTGGCCTTTAGTAGGTAGGTAGTAAAGCATGGATATTCCAAACGAGTTTTTTGAAAACAAATGCATTTATCAACAGCATTAAAAAAAAAAAAAGCAGGTCAGATTAATGAAAGAATCTTATGAGATCACATCAAACGGCAAACATTCTGACCAAATATATCATCTTGAAGAATCGGCGAAAGCATACACCCAAATAAAGTAATCAAAACCGCAACACGGTGATTTTCAGTGGGAACAGTGTTGTTTGTCTCCCTTTTTTGCTAGTGCGTCATAGTCTGGAGTAAAATTTGTTGTGGCAATTCTTAGGGGAGATCCGAGGTGTCGATCTGTGACGGGTTGATGTTGATGTGGCTGAACGTCACGTCGCGTACGTCGAGCCAAATTGGCCACTCTTTTTTAAACACTCGGCGCTGTGTCCACCTTGCTTTTCCTTGGGCGACTCATTTTAATAGAAGGATTCCAGGGGAACGTTTGTGGGTGGCTTTAGCGTAAAACTGTATCTGAAAGCTCAGCGCGCGAATTACAAGAATACTGTCGTCACAGCCCACGCTCTAAATTCGGGACTGATACAAATAGAGCGCAAGTGCGCCATGTCCGTACTACTGAGTACGTGCACGCACTTATGAGTGTGCACCGAGCTTTCTGACACGGCTTCCGGTAGTACATGCGCAGGCGAGTGGTTCCCCATCTACTGGGGAAACGCAGTCATTGCAGGCAAAATGACCCAAAAAAATGTTTAATACAATTTATTCAGGGTTGGCGGGCCGGATTAAACGGTCCCGTGGGCCGGATGTGGCCCGCGGGCCGTAGTTTGCCCACCTCTGGGCTAAACGATACGGTATGCTAACGTGACAAACACAAACGAGGAGCTGAGAACAGGCCTGACGTAACATTCAGTTATTTTAAAAAAAACTATTACATAAATAACAGGTTTATAAAACCATCTGTGTGCCGCGCCGCAGTTCAAATTATTCCACAATATAAAAACTATATTTTAAATAACTACCATTTTTTTCCGTGTATAATGCGCCCCCATGTATAATACGCACCCTAAAAATGGCATGTTGATGCTGGGAAAACGCCTGTACCCATGCATAATACGCACCCAATTTTTATTTATTTATTTATTTATTTATTCATTTATTTATTTATTTATTTATTTAAAGTCCCAACGATCGTCACACACGCAGGGAGGCAATGGGTCCCATTTTTATAGTCTTTGATATGGTCTTACCTAGGCTGGATGTAATTTTTTTTGTTGGCGTTGATTTCTCCGACTGCCCGTAAAGGCACCACCGCGATCAGTGCGGACATGTGAAAAAGGCGTGCGGACGTGAAAAAGGCGGCTATGTATGGGAGAGACGTTGAAGAGGAATAAAAACACCCTTGAAAACCAAAACTTGCCCCTCGTCGTGACTCTGAGCCGCAACAAATGTTTCGGATTTGTGTAGGGTACATTGTGACAGCAAACGAGCAGGTGATTGAGCAAGCGTCTGATACGAGAGCATTGCGTTCGTATGGAGCGTGTTTGAAGTGAACAGCAGAGACGAAAGGAACAAGGCAAAGTGTTGTGAAATAAAATATTACCTGTAATACGCATTTTGTTATTTGCTGATTGAAACTGCTAATTAAACTGTGAATTGAAACTATTAGGAAGAAAACAACTCTCGCTCTTTATATAGCTGACGTGTCTTGCGCATCCGTTCAGCGCATCGGATCCATAGTGCGCATGCGCAGTCATACTGCCTCGGTATGACGTCCGGTCCGCGATGGAGATTAAAAAACACACAATATTTGACAATAACACACCATCAAGGATTGCACCATCGCATCAAACGAAGTGTCGTCAATTATGAATTTTACTGACTAAGTGTGTTGGGCAGGATGGCTGAATGCGATGCGCGATTGACAACAAACAAGAAGAAAGATGATTTCAAGTTTTATTTCGAGGGAGATTTGTCATGTCTCGTCCCCAGTTTTGCTATGTGTCTAGGTTGCCATAGTTTCTGTTCGCGTCGCCCCTCCCTTCCTTTGTCACCTCAATCAATGTAACGTGTTTTGTATTTAAGTCCTGTCTGCCCCTCGCTCACCGTCGCATGTGTTACTGTCATGATGTCTGTTTGGTTTCTGTTCCTGTCTTTGGTAATGTCACCCTGTCTTTTTGTTCCACGACTTTGTCGGTCAGTCCTGTTGTTGGTTTTGTTGTACCATGATTTTCTTTAAAAAAATATATATATTTTAAAAAAAATAATAATAATTAAATTGTACCCATGTATAATGCGCACCCCAGATTCTAGGACAATAAATTAGTTAAATTTTGCGCATTATACACGGAAAAAAACGGTATCACATAAACAATATTATCAAACCATTTGTGTCACTCCAAATCATTAAATCCATCGATCAAATTTCTCATCCTTTATGTCATCCTGGTGACAGAGGACATGTCCAGAGGATATGGCGCTTTAAAGTGTTAATTACTTTATTTGATTTTTTCTCTCTATTTTTCATGTTTTGAATATGTTCAAGATAAAGATATCAAAGCATGTGAAGTGATCAACTATACTAAAAATAACATGTGAAGTGGTCACCTATACTTGTAAGTGATGTGTTAATGATCAAGTAAAAATTTATAAGTCACTCCTGAGTATAAGTCGCCCCCCCCCCCCACCCAAACTATGAAATAAACCGCGACTTGTAGTCTGAAAATTACGGTACATTGGAAGCTCTTAGTGCCCTAGGGTTGCCATTGGCCACATTGCTTCCTTTTGGGGTGTCCAGGTGTGGTGATCTCTGGGCCCTGTGGGGACCTCTCACCTAGGTCACCTACAGTTAGGGGTGGGGTGATGTTTGTCCTTTGTGATGTCTTGATGTCTTTGTTGCCTTTAAGACTTGTATCTAGCCACAGTTGTTGGCATACAGTCAAGATGTGTTCCTCACTTCTGCCACACTCAACCATTGAATTATCCAGGACATCATCTGATGAAATTTCTGAAAAGAAATCCTCCTCCTTTATCTCCAAAATAGCTCGCCTTGCCTCCACAGAAGAAATGTGTCTCGCCATCTCTACTCACTGCTGGACTGCTTGAGTGAAATGAAAACTGGGCAGTTGGAAACTTTATTTGCTGAAATTTGAAATTTGCTGAACCAATAGTAGGAGGAGAAAATTCAAATACGAAGCCAATCAAAGCTGACATTCAGTAAACAAGTGCATTATTTCCCAAAGGAGAGGGGAAAACAGTTCAAACAGCCAACCAGTCAGTTGAGATTCAGTAAACAACTGCAGTTTCAATGTGCTTTGATGTTTGATGCAGGCGCATGCACAGAAACTGAAAGTCATGCGTGTGCGTGTAAACGTGTGCGTGTGAACGTGCGTGCAGCCAAGAACACGCATGCATGCGCAAACAAACATGTCCACATATAAATGCATATATATATATATATATATTCACAATTGTGGCATTGATCATGGATGTAGGGGCTCTGCACACTCTCAAATGTGTTTTTTTTGTTCGCGAGAATCGCCAGAGAGGTGTGCGGTGTGCATTGTTTCCCAATTTGAATAAATATGCGCATTTAAGGTTTGAAAAGGGAGCAACAGCAATGTCTAAATGTTTTATATTAATTTTATATTAATTTATACAAACATAGTTGCTCCATCAGAGCACAGACACGGCACACACAGCTTGGTAACTTTTCCATTACACATAAGGCAGAGCTCATTAACGTCATGACACATTTGTACAAAATATTCAGTAGATAACAAGACATTCTTATGAGGATATGTTTTTCCTTCTTTCCCCCTCCCCTTCCGTATTCCGGCTTGCGGACAGTATAAAATCTTCTGATCTGGAGTCTGATGTTGGTCTCATCTGCTGAAGTGCACTTGTACTGACTGCCGTGAAGCAACCCAAGATCTTGCAAATAAAGAACCAACTATTACTCCACATCTTTGTTTTTTTTGCTCAACGACGGACATCTTGCATCTGTGCATGCGCTCCTCCCGGGGTGTGTGGCCTGGTCTCTGCGCGTGGTCGTATGCTGAGCGCGCGCGGGTAGGGGCCGACGGCATGATCACTACAGGGGTGGCCAACCTGTGACGTATCGATGTTGCGCTCGGGCGGGGCTGTGGCTGCGCGCGGGGTCGGGATATGCCTGCTTCAAGGGCCGTGTGTGATGGCGAGTGAGACTAAGACAGGATGATGGGAGAATGAATGATGACGGGCAAAGAATTCATACACGACATTGACTATTGAAACCGCCGCCCAGAGAGATGAACATTTAACTGCTTGCCAACAGGTGTGCAATGCCGGGCCCTCTCTCGCTCGGGCGGGGCTGTAGCTGCGCGCGGGGTCGGGATGTCCCTGCTTTGGGGGCCGTGTGTGATGGCGAGGAAGACTAAGACAGGATGATGGGAGAATGAATGATGACGGGCAAAGAATCAATAAATTTTCAAGATGGTGGCGCGTGCATACGCAGCGACCTCTCTCTGTCCCGCCCAAACGGTGTTTTGTCCGTCTAATGAGTGTTTGTCCGGCAGTTTTTTTTGTTCGTCTCGTCGTACTGAGTCGTACTACAAGTACGGCAGGCAGGTTTTGCTTGACATCGGCCAAAGCGAGTTTTGTCGAGTTCTGGACTTTGATGCGGGAACATTAAAGGAGCTCGGCCTGCTACGTCCTGAAGCGTCGCCGGGCTCGTCTCCTATTCCTCCCCCGGTTGGGAAGCGTCGAAAGCGGTGTGCGAGGAGGCTGAAGAGGGGCAAACGCGGGGGCGGCCGGGCCAGGCTGGCGGCCAACCCTGCTCGCCCGGCCGTGCCCTCCATTCTTCTGGCGAATGTTCGATCGCTGGACAACAAAATGGATTACATTCGCTTGCTGCGATCTGCAAACCGGACAGTGTGGGACTGCTGTGTGCTTGTGTTCACGGAGACTTGGTTGACTGTCAACATTCCGGACTCTGCTGTACATCTGGAGCGGCTAGCGTGCTATCGGGCGGACCGTACCATTGTACAAGGGGGGAAATCTCGTGGAGGTGGAATTTGCGTCTACATCCGTGACGAATGGTGCCGGGACTCTTGCATACCACTACAAGCACTGCTCGCCACTGGCGGAGTTCGTGATCATTAAGTGCCGTCCTTTATACCTGCCAAGGGAATTTACCGCGATTCTGCTCGTCGCGGTTTACATCCCGCCTTCCAACATCAAAGGAGACAGGATCGCGGCTCTTAGTGAACTGTACCAGGCTGTCAGTGAACAAGAGACAGCGCACCCTGACGGTTTCACCATCTTCGCTGGGGATTTTAATCATGCTGAAGTCTGTTTTTCCGAGGCTTCACCAGCATGTTAATTTTCCTACGCGTGGCGACAGCTTCCTGGACCTGGTCTACTCTTCGCATAAAGGAGCTTTCAAAGCCGCCCCCCTCCCCCATCTTGGACTTTCGGACCATAATCACTGTTATGCTTTTGCCCGCATACAGACAAATGGTGAGAGCGTCCAGGCCAGTTCGCAAGCAGGTACGGGTGTGGCCTGAGGGTGCCTCTGATGCACTGCATGACTGCTTTGGCTCAACTGACTGGGACATGTTTAGGAGGGCTGCCACTTGCGACGATCGGACAGACATTGAGGAGTATACTGACTCTGTTTCCTTCTACATCAGGAAGTGCATTGATGATGTGACTCACTCAAAATCCATCGTCACTCGGGCTAATCGGAAGCCATGGCTGACGGGGGCTGTCTTCAGGCTGCTGAGGGCCAGGGACAAAGCCTTTAGAGCGGGGGATGAGGCTGGCTTGAGGACTGCGAGGGCTGACCTGTCCCGGGGCATCAAAGATGCAAAGAGGGCGTTCTCGTGCAAAATTACCGCCCACTTCAAGGACAGCAGGGACGCACGGAGCCTTTGGCAGGGCATTCAGACCATCACAAACTACAAGCCCGCGCCGCAGAGCTGTGAGGGCGACGTCCTTCTGCTCAATGACCTCAACCGCTTCTTTGCTCGCTTCGACGCTCAGAACAGCACTTGCCCGCTGAAGGCCACTCCCCCTTCACACGAGCTGCCCCTGTGCCTCTCCGCCGACAGCGTGAGGAGGGCGCTTGCCGCTATCAACATCCGTAAGGCGGCGGGCCCTGACAACATCCCGGGTCGTGCGCTGAAGGACTGCGCTGGTGAGCTGACGGATGTCTTCACAGACATCTTTAACACTTCCCTGCAGCAGGCCATCGTCCCGTCATGTTTCAAAGCTGCCACCATCGTACCTGTGCCGAAGAAACCCGCTCCGTCCTGCTTCAATGACTACCGCCCCGTGGCACTTACGCCCATCGTCATGAAGTGCTTTGAGCGGCTTGTCATGGAGCACATCCGATCCGTTCTCCCCCCCCACCATTGACCCCTTCCAGTTTGCGTACCGAGCCAAACGGTCCTCTGAGGATGCCATCTGCTCCGCCCTCCCCTGCCCTCACCCACCTGGAGAGAAGGGACTCGCATGTGAGATTGCTGTTTGTGGACTTCAGTTCTGCCTTCAACACCATTGTGCCACAACGCCTCATCAGCAAACTTGACACGCTGGGCCTCAGTACCTACCTCTGCAACTGGCTACTGGACTTCCTCTGTCAGAGGCCACAGGTAGTACGTGTTGGCGACAAAATCTCCGCCAGCATCACGCTGAGCACGGGGGCCCCCCAAGGCTGTGTGCTCAGTCCGCTGCTCTTCACCCTCCTGACGCATGACTGCACTGCAACCTACAGCGACAACCGTATAGTGAAGTTTGCTGACGACACGACTCTGGTGGGTCTCATCACCAAGGGAGACGAGACTCAATACATGCTGGAGGTTGACCTTCTGACCACGTGGTGGAGGGACAACAACCTCCTGCTGAACGTCGACAAGACCAAGCAGATTGTTGTGGACTTCCGGAAGGGTCACACCCAACACCTGCCGCTGACCATCGACGGTGCTGTGGTGGAGAGAGCGAGCAGCGCCAAGTTCCTGGGGGTGCACATCAGTGAGGATCTCTCCTGGTCCACCAACACCGCATCACTGACAAAGAAAGCCCAGCGCCGCCTGTACTTCCTGCGGAAACTCAGGCGAGCGAGCGCCCCTCCGGCCGTTATGACTACATTTTACCGCGGCACCATTGAGAGCGTCCTCTCCAGCTGTATTGCTGTTTGGGGTGGCGGCTGCACTGACTACAACTTGAAGGCCCTGCAGCGCATAGTGAACACGGCTGGTAAGATCATTGGTGCTTCGCTCCCCTCCTTGAAGGACATTTACACCTCCCATCTCACGATTGTGAGTGATGTAAGTCACCCCGCTCACTCTTTGTTCGAGCTTCTGCCCTCTGGGAAGAGGTACAGAAGCCTGCGCTCGCGCACCACCAGACTCTCAAACAGCTTCATACTCCAGGCAGTCAGGATCCTGAACTTGCTTCCCCGTTCTGCGTAGCGTCCTGTACTTTTACTGTCTGTATGCACACTGGCTTTTATTCGTTGTGTTATCTATTTATTTATTATTTATTGTTACTCTTATTTATTGTTTGTGCCTTCTTGTTTTTTATATTGCGTTGTTTACTTGTGTGTCTATCGTGTAATATGTCTTGTCACCGTGGGATTGAGCTATCATATTGATATTTGGAAATATTGGGCAGTCAAGAGTTGAAAATAACAAATTAACACTACATTTGGAACACAGATGCAAGAATTGACTAGAAAACCGTAAGCTAAAATGTAGCTTGAAAACAGAATGATTTTGTAGGACTTACAGTATGCAAAAGAGATCAATGTCACTAGGGGAATTTGATAAGCAAAAGTTACTTGGGAATGAATGGCAACTAAATTTGTAGACAATCTTATGGGTTTGGTGTCCCAGTCTGTCTCTCAAAGTGCCCTGGAACTCGATCCCAAGACTCGACCTGCAGCCTTGACCAACAAGATAACGGTCCCTGGCTTTGAGCATTGCAAGAAGAAAGAAAGACTGTTTTTGTGCTTGGGGGGAGGCAAGCACTGTTTTCCGGAAGAAAAACATCATCCTAACTCACAAGATGAAAATGGACAATTTGGAAAATTGACTCAATCAAAGAGTGTTGGACAGGTTGGCTCTGAATGGCTAAAGCAGAACTTGAGACAATGAGGTGATGCGAAAGACATGTTAAACATGAAGTGTCCAACAACTGAACTGAACTCCTTGCTGAGGCGTTACCAAACTTGGTGGGGCTTCTGTCAAAGTGGATGGAAGCTTGCTTGGCACTGAGTTTGACATAACTGAGGAGTTCTGATAATATCGGAATAATGTGTGGAATAGATTTGGATAATACGAATACTAAAACGGTAGGAAAAGGGCAGTGGGATCCGATATTTTGGCTCGTCAAACTTAAAAGGAGTTGAAATTTAGCCAAGTAAAATTTTTCAATTGGGAATAAGACATTTGGACCATATTGAATTCAGTCAAAAGGGGGCTAGGTTTCTCAATGTACCTAATCAATACAATAGTTGTTAGTTAATTACACCTCAGTGGACATTATGTTATCAGAGAGCTGTGTCCATTAAAAAGAATTAAACTGGCTGTAACAACTCTTTACCTTTAAATTAATTATGCATAAAAAGCGACAGTTAACATGATAAAGTAAAACATCAGACAAAGTAAAGAGCCAGAGGAATTAGTCTGATTATTCTTTCCTAGCTTTTCGATGAGAATAATTGATTAGGATAATTTTTTTGGGAGCCATCTGTTGCTGCATGCTCCCCCATAACACAGACCCATACTTAGCCTCTCAAGTAGAAATATTTATTGATGATTTTATTGAAACTTGGATTGATGTATTTACGAAAGATTTAATTGGCGAGACTGTCCAAACAGGTAGAATTATTTTTAGGATTCAATGTTTGCTTGCTCACTTACATACTAAATTTGCTTGTTGTGGGATGAGAGTTGAGCTGTAAGGGTGAATGAATTGGCGCCCGTGTGTCTGTGAGTGTGTGCGTGCGCAATATGATTGGCCAAGATAGTTTGGAGTTGGGGTGTTGTGATCACGATAGAGGATACAATTCCTCTCACCTGAAAGTATAGTACAGATTGGAATACCTAGGATTTGATGATTGATCAGGGGCACCATTGATAACAAAATGGTTCAATACGGATGGCCCGTTTCAGTCCTATGACCGGACACGACTGAATCAGCGAGTCCAGCTACGATCAGTATGATACTGTGCCGGCACGATTTGTTGACTAATTTATTGTCCTAAAATCTGGGGTGCACATTATACATGGGTACAATTTAAAAATATTAAAAAAAAAAAGGGGGTTTTTTGGGGGGGGGGGGTTTGAAGAAAATCATGGTACAACAATTTTTGAAGAAAATCTTGTCACGGATGGAGTGTGGAAAGGAGCAGGGCGACCAAGTGCAGCTTGGACCAGGGTTCATTGGAGGAACTCAAAACACAGACTTGGTAAACTAACATAACTCTCTAACAAAACCAACAACAGGACTGACCGACAAAGACGTGGAACAAAAAGACAGGGTGACATTACCAAAGACAGGAACAGAAACCGGTGTTATTGTAAAATATTGTTTGTTTTTTAATCTCCATCGCGGACTGGACGTCATACGGAGGCAGTATCACTGCGCATGCGCACTATGGATCCGATGCGTATAGTTCTCTTCTAGACTGACAATGAATGTGATAGTTTAATACAATCAGCAAATAACAAAATGCGTATTACAGGTGATATTTTATTTCACAACACTTTGCCTTGTTCCTTTCGTCTCTGCTGTTCACTTCAAACACGCTCCATACGAACGCAATGCTCTCGTATCAGACGCTTGCTCGATCACCTGCTCGTTTGCTGTCACAATGTACCCTACACAAATCTGAAACATTTGTTGCGGCTCCGAGTCACGACGAGGGGCAAGTTTTGGTTTCCAAGGGTGTTTTTATTCCTCTTCAACTTCTCTCCCATACAGAGCCGCCTTTTTCACATGTCCGCACTTTACATCTGATCGCGGTGGTGCCTTTACGGGCAATCGGAGAAATCAACGCCAACAAAAAAAATACATCTAGCCTAGTTAAGACCATACCAAAGACTATAAAAATGGGACCCATTGCCTCGCTGCTTGGCACTCAGCATTAAGGGTTGGAATTGGGGGGTTAGATCACCAAATGATTCCCGAGCGCGGCGCCGCTGCTGCTCACTGCTCCCTTTTCCCTCAGGGGATGGATCAAAATCACACGGGGATGGGTCAAATGCAGAGGACAAATTTCACCACACCCAGATGCGTGTGTGACGATCATTGGGACTAAAATAATAATAATTGGGTGCGTATTATACATGGGTACAGGCTTTTTTCCAGCATTGACATGCCATTTTAAGGGTGCGTATTATACATGGGGGCGCATTATACATGGAAAAAAACGGTATGTCTTGTCACCGTGGGATAGTGGAAACGTAATTTCGATTTCTTTGCGTGTCTTGGCATGTGAAGAGATTGACAATAAAGCAGACTTCGACTTTGACTGGATACATTGCGTGTTAACAATTTAGAGAGGATAAGGTTTAACATTTTTTTAATACGAACTGCAAACGGGGATGAATCATACAGCAACAAGATAAGCAACAAATATTTATGTCATTTAATGTAGGAGATAAATAGACCAATTACAAGGAATAGGGAATATGTTTGATAATAAGAATACCGTTTTTTTTCATGTATAATGCGCAAAATTTAACTAATTTATTGTCCTAAAATTTGGGGTGCGCATTATACATGGGTACAAAAAAAATATATATATATATATATTTTTTAATCCGGATATGATACGGAGGCCGCCATTACAGATGCGCTTTCTTCTCTGCTGTTCACTTCAAACACGCTCCATACGAACACAATGCTCTCATATCAGACGCTTGCTCGATCACCTGCTCGTTTGCTGTCACAATGTACCCTACACAAATCCAAAACATTTCTTCGCTATTGAGTTTGTTAGCGCATGCGCAGTGATACTGACCGGCAGAATAACATCCGGTTGTTCACAAAGATGATATTTTTTCTGAAATAATTTTACGTTTACGGACTTAAGTAGGAGTCAAAATTTGGGTGCGTATTATACATGGGTACAGGCTTTTTTCCAGCATCAACATGCCATTTTTAGGGTGGGTATTATACATGGGGGCGCATTTTACATGGAAAAAAACGGTAATAACTAGAAAATGCAGTTTCTGGAGAAATTGCATGTGAAGGTGAAGAAACTGAATAACTTCTGGGGGAATGCTGCAGAATGATGTTGGAATGAGTTGAATTACTTGAAAAATGTAGAAATGAGAGCTGAAAAACGAAATTTTGCGGAAATTTTAAACGCGACGTGAAATTTTTTAATTTGGCAATTTTGGGAATGTCGAGAATCTTTCCGAATGTGATTTGAATGTGGTGAATGATATGAATTTCAAACTGGAACGACGAAAATGTGAAATGTTGAATGTGCCATTAAGAATGAATGGGGAAACATTTGTCGTAAATTTGCAAATTTTGCGAAAATGGAAAAAAACGGAACGAGAAAAATGGAAGCCCTCATCTCGTGAATATTTGGAATACGTGGAAAAAGTGGAATGGAGTGAATTGGTTGAATTATGTGGAAGTAGTAGAAGGACAGAAAGTTGAGGAGAATAAAATAGAAGAAGGAAGTGAATGGTGTAAAATAACTGTGAAGGCCTATTAAATATTATGAATATTAAAAGAAATTTAGCAGTTGAACCATGAACCATTTAAGGAAAATGATGAATGATTTGAACATGAGTTGAATTGAACATGAGACATGGATAACAAAGATACACTGATTTTGAATTGGGTTCTAGCACTCCCTCTCGCATTAATGTGTGTGCATATGTCTGTTAATGCCCGAACTGGGCACACCCCTTTTGAGTTGCAGAAAGGTCGCTGTTTTCTTGGACCAATTTCGGCCCTTCCAGTTGCTGATCCGAATGGTGGTAACATCTTAGACCAATTGTCCGGTTTTATGATTCCAGGTTTGCTGAGCACACTGCAGCGGACCCAGATGGGGCCGCCGAGATTCAAATCACCCCAACTATCTGGCTGAAAGTCCTGAAGAGAAAGTGGACAGAGCCTCGGTGGACTGGACCCTTTGCAGTGGTGGAGCGCATATCGCATGTCGTCCGGCTGGCCAACAAAGGAGACATCTATCCCAGTGTGCCCCTGTGAAGGATTCCTGCAAAGATCCAGATCCGCCATCGACAGCGTCCCCACTCCCAATCGAAAAAGAGGCAGAGTAATCCTCTTCCCCTTGGTGGCCAGGTAGTCTACCCTGAGCCACTGAAGACAAAGACTGCACAGCAGACGTTTTCAGGTTCCTTCCGGACGGAACAGAGCTGCAAAGGGGGTAAGAACTGTGCTAACCCTCCACCAGTGGGCGTGCCAAGCTCCCAACGGCTGGACTGATATTATTGATAACATTTTGGTCGCCTAAGGCAAAGGGACCGTGTGAGCCTTTTCCTGCATTATAGCATGCCACAGGTTTTTCACTCACACACTCAAGTTGAACATGAGAACTAAGGCGAGATCTCTTCCTCACGGTGGTTTCTTGCTGACATTGAAGTTTTTGATCATGTATCACCTTTGCAACCTCACCCTGTCCTCCCTCATTTACTCTCTTAATGCTAGGTATCTATGCTCTTGCTCTCTTCATCGTTTCTCCACTGGTATGGCTCAAATTACGAACTCCCATCCAATTGGTACAAATTCCCGACGCACATTCTAATGACACCTGGACGGACATCAATACTCTCATGCCTACAGCCGCCACTATTCCCCCAACCCTGGCGTGAGCACGTGTATCATCTGTGTTCGTTTTACATGATTTATGGATGTTGTTGTGTTCCTTGATTCCGCTCTTTGTGACACGAACTGATTACTACTGTAATTGAGAGCCACGAGTTAGATTGACCGGCCGCTTATCAGATGTTCCAATAGTCCCGTGTTCATGATACACTTTGTTTGTCCTTGTTTTTTGGTTGACCTCTGTCGAGGTCAAAAGGGGGACTGAAAAGGGAGCAACAGCAATGGCTAAATGTTTTATATTAATTTTATATTAATTTATACAAACATAGTTGCTCCATCAGAGCACAGACACGGCACACACAGCTAGGTAACTTTTCCATTACACATAAGGCAGAGCTCATTAACGTCATGACACATTTGTACAAAGCATTCAGTAGATAACAAGACATTCTTATGAGGATATGGTTTTCCTTCTTTTCCCCTCCCCTTCTGTATTCCGGCTTGCGGACAGTATAAAACCTTCTGATCTGGAGTCTGATGTTGTTGGTCTCATCTGCTGAAGTGCACTTGTACTGACTGCCGTAAAGCAACCCAAGATCTTGCAAATAAAGAACCAACTATTACTCAACATCTTTGTTTTCTTTGCTCAACAACGAACATCTTGAACAAAACACAACAGGTTGTATCTCACTGAATCAGAAAAAAACATTAATATGCATATTTCAGGGCCATTTTCGCAATGCTTATGTTTTTTCTATATATTGTGCTGCCCTAATTTGGAGCCTTGCCAATTTCAGTAGGGGGAAAATGATGTGTTGCAACAAAAGAGAAACAGCAGAAAGTGTCCAAATGCTGAATTTGAAACCAGTAACACTGACCTTGGCAAGCTCATTCTGAAGAGCCTGAGCTTCCTCCTCTGTCAGGCCTGGTGAGAGGGGGTTGCCCAAACTTCTCTGCGCCCCTTCCACCGGAAAATCTGCTAGGCTGCTGGAATATTCCACGGGCAGACCCTTGTTAGGGGAGTTCAAGTTGACATCTGCACCGCAAGAAACAATGAAGGCAACTGTTAAAAATGGAAGCATACACATTCGATCATTAAAAAAATACATATTACCGTATTTTCCACACCATAAGGCGCTTCTGGGTAAAAAGGCGCAGACTGATTGTGGGGTCTATTTTGTATTTAATCAACACATAGGGCGCACGGCATTATAGGGCGCATGCATGCCATGAATTACGGTAGACAAAAACACGTTGCGGGAGCAATACCGTGAGTTCGGCTGTACTTTATTCTACTATTTAACCATGTACTCTACTGTACTCACATGAGTGTTAATCGATATTTATCCGCAAATCCGTCCAAGTCCTCATCTTCTGTATTCAAATTACCGTTTTTTTCCATGTATAATGCGCCCCCATGTATAATACGCACCCTAAAAATGGCATGTTGATGCTGGAAAAAAGCCTGTATCCATGTATAATACGCACCCAAATTTTGACTCCTACTTAAGTCCGTAAACGTAAAATTATTTCAGAAAAAAGATAATCTTTGGGAACAACCGGATGTTATTCTGCTGGTCAGTATCACTGCGCATGCGCTAGCAAACTCAATAGCGAAGAAATGTTTCGGATTTGTGTAGGGTACATTGTGACAGACAGCAAACGAGCAGGTGATCGAGCAAGCGTCTGATACAAGAGCATTGTGTTCGTATAGAGCAGGGGTGGGCAAACTTTTTGACTCGCGGGCCGAACTGGGTTCTAAATTTGGACCGGAGGGCCGGACCAGGAGCAGATGGACGTAGGCGTTGTGTGAAGTCATATAAGCGACCTGTAAAGGTCATTGCATAAAAGATCTTGGCCTTTAGTAGGTAGTAAAGCATGGATATTCCAAACAAGTTTTTTGAAAACAAATGCATTTATTAACAGCATTAAAAAAATAATAATTCACTAAAAAACTGCTATCAGTGATTCTCGTAAAATACGACACTGTTATTATGAATAACAATCTCCATCACTTCAGTGCCTGCAGGTCAGATTAATGAAAGATGTTTATCTTATGAGATCACATCAAACGGCAAACATTCTGACCAAATATATCATCTTGAAGAATCGGTGAAAGCATACATCCAAATAAAGTAATCAAAACAGCAACACGGTGAGGGGTATCTGAAAATCAGAGCAGAGTTTTAACTCTCAAACACCTGGTAACAGAGGTGAGGAAACGGGAAACACTTCCTTAAAGTAAGCCTTAAGAACTTTACAGGTTAAGATTAGTCGCAAATAGGTGGTGCATCAATGTCCTTGAGCATCCTGCATTGTTTGAAAATGAGAATGGTCGCTAGTTTCAATCCCTGCTATGTGTACAAATCATATTCAAAATGCATTTTTTTTACAATAAACTTGAGAGCCTCCCGTTCATTTTCAGTGGGAACAGTGTTGTTGGTCTCCCTTTTTTGCTAGTGCGTCATAGTCTGGAGTAAAATTTGTTGTGGCAATTCTTAGGCGAGATCCGAGGTGTTGGTCCGTTTACCTTGATCTGTGACGGGTTGATGTTGATGTGGCTGAACGTCACGTCGCGTACGTCGAGCCAAATTGGCCACTCTTTTTTAACATTCGGCACTCACTTCTTTTTTTCGGGCCACTCATTTTAATGGAAGGATTCCAGGGGAAGGTTTGTGGGTGGCTTTAGCGCAAAACTGCATCTGAAAGCTCAGCACACGAATTATAAGAATGCTGTCGTCAAAGCCCACGCTCTAAATTCGGGACTGATACGAATAGAGCGAGAGTGCGCCAAGTCCGTACTACTGAGTACGTACACGCACTTGTGAGTGTGCACCGAGCTTTCTGACACGGCTTCCGGTAGTAAATGCGCAGGCGAGCGCTTCGCCATCTACTGGGAAGACGCAGTCATTGCAGGCAAAATGACCAAAAAAAAAAAAGTTTAATACAATTTGTTCAGGGTTGGCGGGCCGGATTAAACGGTCCCGTGGGCCGGATGTGGCCCGCGGGCCGTAGTTTGCCCACCCCTGGTATAGAGCGTGTTTGAAGTGAACAGCAGAGAAGAAAGCGCATCTGTAATCGCGGCCACCGTATCATATCGGGATTAAAAAATTTAAAAAAACTTTTTTTTTTGTACCCATGTACACCCCAGATTTTAGGACAATAAATTAGTTAAATTTTGCGCATTATACATGGAAAAAAACGGTAAACAGTTTAGCAAGTTCGCCATTAAACATGCTAAGTAACCTCTCGTCATTGACTCGTCATTGTCACGTTGCTCTTCTGCAATGATCCTGGCTCATGTGTGCTCATGTGTATGATGTGGCTCTTTGCTGTACACAGTAAAAAATGTGGCTCTTAGTCTCTGACTGGTTGGCCACCCCTGCTCTATGTGTTACGTACAGCCCTCTGATTGGTTTACCGCCCCGATCTACAAAAAACGTAATGTCCTCTGATTAGTTCATCGGGTCTACATATTACGTCTGTATAATACGTCTCTGTGTGGCAGAAGCCACACAAAACAACTTTACAGATTTGCAGAAACGATAGTATTTATTTATCAACGGCGGCAGAAGTACCGTATTTATATATATATATATATATATATATATATATATATATATATATATATATATATATATATATATATATATATATATATATATATATATATATATATATATATATATATATATATATATATATATATATATAAAAAATATTTTTTTTCATAGTTTGGGTAGGGGGGGTGACTCAGGAGCGACTTATGTTTTTTTTCACAAATTTTTACTTTATCATTAACACATCACTTCTTTACAAGTATAGTTGATCACTTCACATGCTTTGATATCTTTATCTTGAACATATTCAAAACATGAAAAATAGAGAGAAAAAATCAAACAAACACTTTAAAGCGCCATATACTCTGGACATGTCCTCTGTCACCAGGATGACATAAAGGATGAGAAATTTGATCGATGGATTTGATGATTTGGAGTGACACAAATGGTTTTATAATATTGTTTATGTGATGGTTATCTAAAATATAATTTATATATCACTGTATGGGCCTGTGGAATAATTTGAACTGCGGCGCGGCACACGGCATTGTTGACAAAGGACGATCGGTAAAAGATGAGAAATTTGATCGATGGATTTAATGATTTGGAGTGACACAAATGGTTTTATAATATTGTTGTTTATGTGATAGTTATTTAAAATCAGGGCTGTGGACTCGGTCGGATTTTTGCACCGAGTCCGAGTCCGGCCTCTTGACCATGAGTCCGAGTCCGGCTGTCCATTTTTTCTGTTAATTCATGTGACTGCTTACCGTTTTTTTCCGTGTATAGTGCGCCCCCATGTATAATACGCACCCTAAAAATGGCATGCTGATGCTGGAAAAAAGCCTGTACCCATGTATAATACGCACCCAATTTTTATGAATTTTTTTTTATGAAATTTATTTATTTATTTATTTATTTATTTATTTTTTAAGTCCCAATGATCGTCACACACGCAGGGAGGCATCGGGTCCCATTTTTATAGTCTTTGGTATGGTCTTAACTAGGCTGGATGTAATTTTTTTTGTTGGCGTTGATTTCTCCGACTGCCCATAAACGCACCACCGCGCTCCGTGCGCGCACGGGAAAGAGGCGTGCGGACGTGAAAAAGGCGGCTCTGTATGGGAGAGACGTTGAAGAGGAATAAAAACACCCTTGGAAACCAAAACTTGGTAATTTCCAGTTTCATTTCGAGGGACATTTGTCACGTCTCGTCCCCAGTTTTGCTATGTGTCTAGGTTGCCATAGTTTCTGTTCGCGTCGCCCCTCTCTTCCTGTGTCACCTCAATCGATGTAACGTGTTTTGTATTTAAGTCCTGTCTGCCCCTCGCTCACCGTCGGATCATTGCATGTTACTGTCATGATGTCTGTTTGCTTTCTGTTCCTGTCTTTGGTAATGTCACCCTGTCTTTTTGTTACACGTCTTTGCCGGTCAGTCCTGTTGTTGGTTTCGTTTTCTAAAAAAGAAAAAAAAAAAAAAAAAAAGAAAAATTTTTTTGTACCCATGTATAATGCGCACCCCAGATTTTAGGACAATAAATTCGTTAAATTTTGCGCACTATACACGGAAAAAAACGGTAGTCTTTATTCAAGGCTAATTTAGATCAAAATCCAAATAATTACAACAGTTTTCTGATGGCTTTGTCTTTAGTAAACATATAAACGAATACAATAAACAGATACTCAGATACGTCAGTCAATTTTAATTTTTATAGAGGATTATTCTCATTTAATGCCATCCGCGGTCTGCCATTGAAGCGGGGTGCATTCAAAGACCAGTCGTACAGACGGAACACTCATTCGCTTCACCAAAACGCAACAATATAATTACGTGAGCTCTTTGCATAAACCTCGATGCTAAGAAACTCCTCTTTTTGGGTACAGGCTACAAGGAGTATATATTACAAAGGAGACTTCATACTTAATTGTGATCATCATTCATCCATCCATCCATTTTATTTTATTCCTCAGGTATTTTCAAAGCAAATTAATATTGTTGCATTCATTAATTTGCTTTAACATGACAGCGCAATATAATTAAAAGCTGACACGATAGCAATGTCAAACGTGTTCATTTAAGAAAAAGCCACACACGTTTTGTGATCAAATCTTTCATAACGAGAATGATTTGAGTGAATTGATTTTACAATTTGTGTCCCCCCTCCCCACCATCTGTCACTTTGCTTGGGACAAAAGAAGCCTTCAGAACTGAAATTTCTTCTCAATTATTCATTCAAATCAATTCACTCAAATCATTCTCGTTATGAAAGATTTGATCACAAAACGTTTCCGTCTGTACGACTGGTCTTTGAATGCACCCCGCTTCAATGGCAGAACGCGGATGAATTTAAAGACATCAAATGAGAATAATCCTTTATAAAAATTAAAATTGACTGACGCAAACGTGAGTTCTTCATGTTTTTATTGGAAACAACATAGTGCTGACGCCGTACGACATCGGTTTTCGCTATAATTCGGTATAATTCGAGGTAGTCCACCCTCACCCAAAGTTAAGGTTTCATGGGAATATTATTGTCATAATTGTCTGGACCATGTATGATAATTGTTTAATGGTAGTTATTGATAGATCTTGAAGATGTCAAGTTATAGGTGCATAAGACTATGTTGTTCATGCATATAGCACGTTCATTGTAAGAGGGGAAGAGATGTTGTGTATTTTGGGCTAACTCAAATTCCGTAGTAGAAAAACCCCGGAAGTGGGATGGGCATTCTGTGTTGTTGTGGTAGGCCCTGTGAACGCACTGTGAGTAAGGAATAAAGCAGTTCTTATTCACGTCGTTGTCCGACCTATTCTTGCTATCTAAGAACCTGGAAAATAATAAGGATACAACATATATCACGGGTCATTACGACGAGTTTGGTGGAGTTTTTACTGCTTCATCCAACTCCTACCGCGCTGACTGTAACCTGACACTCTCTGGCTGCGTCTTGCCTCTTTTTTTTATTGTCGGACTCGGTGGACTCGGTCAGAATCAGCACTGAGTCCGAGTCCGGCAAAAATGACCGAGTCCGACCGAGTCCGAGTCCCCGAGTCCCCGAGTCCGAACCGAGTCCACAGCCCTGTTTAAAATATAGTTTATATATCGTTGTATGGGCCTGTGGAATAATTTGAACTGCGGCGCGGCATTGTTGACGATCGATGGATTTAATGAATTGGAGGGACACAGATGGTTTTATAAACCTGTTATTTATGTAATAGTTTTTTTTTTAAATAACTGAATGTTACGTCAGGCCCGTTCTCAGCTCCTCGTTTGTGTTTGTCACGTTAGCATACCGTATCGTTTAGCCTGTTGTTGCTCGTTCATGTCTGTTCTTGGTGTTGGATTTTGTCGAATAAATTGCCCCCCAAAATGCGACTTATACTCTGGAGCGACTTATATATGTTTTTTCTCACATTTTTGTGCATTTTATGGCTGGTGCGACTTATACTCCGGAGCGACTTATAGTCCGAAAATTACAGTACATACTCTACGTGTTACGTACAGTATTCTGATTGTTTTTTGCTCCAATCTACGTAAAACGTAATGTCCTCTGATTGGTTCTCTACGTTAAACGTAATATCCTCTGATTGGTTCATTGGGTCTGAAGCCACACAAAACAATTATAAAGAATTTGGAATTCAGTCCACACACAAGACGCACCTTATTAAAAGGCGCACCTTCGTTTTTGGCTTTTAAGTGCGCCTTATGGTGCGGAAAATACGGTAAATATTTTGGAGGCCAATGATTGGTCCGAGACAATGCTTTATTTACACGCTTGTGGCGGATGTCCCATGTCTCCTGTTTTTCGAAACAAAAAAAAATTAAACATCAGCGGTACTTCTTTAAGATGTTTGCTTTCACTTTCACAACCTTCCTTTCATCTTCTTTATTCATTTGATGTATTCTGGCTGAAATAAGCAGCCACAAACCAATCAGCAGTTGCAACAACCCATCGCAGTAACGCACTCTCCGTTGTTATTATTCGTGCGTGCGAGCGATGGTCGCTAATATTGTAATGTGACCAGAAAAAGAGGACACCTTTTTTTGGGAGGGGGTGTTTTTTTCTGAGTGGGGGGGTCATTTGTGTCGTATGTTATGACACAAATGACATGGTGTCTGTACAGCAATTGCATCTATTGGCCCGAATAACAAAACAACATATATAGTACAATAACGAAAACATATTTACACTAACAAAAGATATGTGTACAATGACATCTGTTAGTTTTATAGTGCTACACTAAGTAAAAAAAGACAAACGAAATATGGCCATCGGTGCAGTATTTGAAGATAAAAAAAAAAAGGGCTCCTCTTCAGTCCTATTGCGGGGTGCGTTGGCACCTTTATTTGCCACAGACACGTAAGTGCCTGCCTTGCATGTCAAGAACTCAGCTTCATAAGGATCACAACCCTGGCGAAAGCACGGGAATTTTTTTTTATTCAACGCCGTGAACGTGCATTTTCGTTTTGGCATTGCCTGTAAACACTCGCTGCAGACTGGCCCACCCTACTTCGTAGCAAAGTGGCTAGATTTGAGAAGAAGGGCGTCACTTATTTGCGAACAATAAAGAAAAACCTGGAATTGAGTGAAATGGAATGGAGCGGCAATTCTATTGACAATGTACATGTGATATGTTTGACTCCAACAAAATTCCGGACGATTTTGAAATTCCCCCTGGACATTTTGTTAGGGCTCAAAAGTTGGACATATCCGGGAAAAGGAGGATGTCTAGTCACCCTACTATAATGTGATGTATGCCGAGTCGTGGAAAAGCACTCTTTTTGAGTGTAGAGCCGAGAAGACCGAAGCAGAGTAGAGTGGAGCAGGGTAGGTACCATCCGTCGGTGGAAATTAGGCTTAACAAAACAGATTTTTTTATTTTGTGGACATGTATTTGACACCTCTGAGTATAAACTGAAAGCCAGAGTCATGTGTTCAACCTGGCCAACGACAAAGTAAATTGGCGCTAAACTTTGTTTAAAATCATAGGAGAATAAACGGTCTATGTGGCTGAACTTGGAGTGGACCCTCACAGAAGGTACACTTTGAAGAGTCACTTCAGGCTCTCAAATGGAGGATCTCTTACAACGATCTGAAAGTGACGTCAACGTCGAATTCTGTCAGCTGTCAACAAGACGGCCTCGCTTGCAGTGCCAGGAAAACTGCTTTTCAAATGTAACCAAAACAGTTCACATTTGCCTTGAGTTGTTTGCGAGATACAATTTGAACAGGAGACGTAGTGTTTCAACGTCATGTAAATACGAGAAAATGCGCCAAAGTCACTTAACTATACAAAAGCATTCTTTTTTTGTAGCATCATTGGTCATATAGCATTTAGCAGCGAGCCAATTCCGTTCTTTTCGGTTCGATACACAAGCGACCAAAATGACACATCTGTAGGCCTTCACACACATCCAACTTTTACATGCACGTTGCAATGCATTAACTTTAGACTATGACATTTTCTCTCATCGTGTGACATCAATGTAATATACATGGTAGCCAATTTAGCCCACGGGGAACATTCACGGTTACCTTGGCCGACGGGATCCATTGCGTCAAAAAATGGTCTTTTGAAGTCGTCGTTGACAAACCTTAACTTGGATAGAAAGTCGCCCACTCGGCATTCAGTGGGCCCGTTGCTCCTGTGTACTCACAAGTGACAACGAAACTGATTTGTTTGTCCTTCTTCTTTGATTTTGAATGTTGGTTGGCAACTCGGGTTGAAGTCCATCGTCGCCCCCTACCGGACAGAAAAGTGGGCCAATCAATAAGCAAGGTTGGATTTCAGAGTCGGAAATTTCAACTGGAATGCTCATCGGCCTGGGAAAGGGGGTTGCAGCCACACGCATTCAAACACACGTACACTGGTCAAACGTGAGAAGTCAGCTAATTGTTTTGAAACGACGTATAGAGGAATATAGAGGCATATGGAGGCATAGTTTGTACTATTGCAATTTTGCAAATATTATTGCCAAGTGCAGAAAGACCACCTCACAGATGTAAAAAAAAGTTTCCTTTGGTGGCACATCACAGTTCAGAAGTGCTGAGTTGGACTCTGGGTATGGCCTTCCTCGTGAAGGTGCTATCACTCTTTTTAGAAACAGATTACTGTTTGAGCCAGTGAAGGAATGGGGTCGAAATACAAAAAGTCCTGCCTAGCTACAAAAACAGATATACTCAAACCTCATTGAATAAAGTACAAAAACAGAAAAGTATATTCACATATTAAATCAATAAAAGAAATATTTTAAGCATATAATTATACCTACACACCAAATCAATAAAGAAGACATTTCTAATAGGTGGTAATGACAAAGATTTTTATAACTTGATGATTTGATATATATTTCTGAGCACTGTGAAATAACAAATGTGTTTTGATATATTGCCTAAATACGTAGCTTAATGACCCTTAAGGAACTGTGTAATGCATGCCTGATGTTTTTTCTCTAAATCATGGACACGGCCAGAGTCGTCTTGAGCGTTCAGTACTTGATTATATCTTGTGTTTTGACTAAACGTCATATGTCGCCTAATGCGAGACGCCAACTTTTCGATTACTACCGAATGCTCTGCACAGAGGGAAATATTTTGCCAAACAAAGAAAAGATACAGTTGGAAGCATAATTAAACTAAAAATATACGTAATGACGTAAGCAAAGACATGGAGTATCAAAAGAACAAACAAACAAAAACATGGTAAGTGGTGAGAACAAACTTTGCATAGTCAGGGAACATTAATAAATTGATGAGGTCACAGCCAAAAGCTCATATAATTCCATACAAAATGACAAAATTGAAAGAATGACGAATGGATGAGGTGTGACAGTGTAAGAATGGAGCAGAATGTTTACGGGAAGGTCACTTGGAGATAAAACCAGCAGGTGCCAGAGGGAGACAGCCAAGGACTCGGCCAAAGATGATCGCCAAGGTCGAAAGACGGGATGGAAGACAACAGCCCCCACACACACACAGAATCGCCTATAACCAGCACCCACTCCCTTGGAATCAAACTGTACTGCGAACTTGCCCCACCCCAAAGACTCATCACCCATCACACTCGGCCCACACCGGCATGTGCAACTGAATATAAACTGACCAAAGAACCTTGAACATTGCCTTTTCTGAATGGAGACTTTCTGCTCTTGATAGGCCCAGTGCTGTATTGTACTTTCCTGAAAACAGAGCTTTCTTAACAAGAATTGTGAGTGAACTCAACCAACCTGTGTAAATCTAATTTCTGCTTCGTGTCTGAGCATTTTCCTACATCTGAAGAAATCAAACGAGCACGCAGTGAGTAAATTGGATAACAGGTGATTGGCAATGGCTTTTGCCGTGAGGCGCAGATAGCGCGGTCCCTAAATTGTGGACAAAATCCAACACCAGTGACGGGTCGGGTTACAGGTGGGTAGGCCTGCTGAAATTCAAAGAAGCACTTGTTTTAGCAAAAACTAATTATTGCTCTAGAATTATTGGTCTCAATAAAACCAACCCTAAATACTTATTTGAAACTGTGGCAAAGCTAACGCAACATCAGCAGACTGCAGCTCAGCTGACAATAATGACATTTTCCACCCAGAAGATTCAGTCCATTTGGGGATGAGATTACGAGGATCGTTCCAAAAACCCAGTCAAGATCTGCGACTACTGAAGTTAATATAAATAAGGCTGACAATCATCTGTCAGCACCCTCACATTTAAAATAATTGTTCCTTGAAAGTCTGGTGACCCTGACGTGATTTCTTCAGACGGGAAAGTGCATGCCCCAGGAAGGATTCTTCCTTCTCCGCTCTTGCTCAACAATATTGCAGTCCGATCGGCACAAAAGGTAAGGGGGAACTTTTTTTTTCAATAAAATCTCCCAGTTCAGCAATATTGTGGAGTGAAAGCAGAGTAAAATTAAAAATTAATAATTTTAGCTCTGTGTTCAGGAATGGTGGTTGTCCGAAAGTCTATTGATCCGACACCGACTTTTCCGAGGAACGCGTCCTCAGAAAGCGGGACACTTATGAGAACGCTGCACGCTCCCTTTTTGGTCTCGCGCTTAGGGAGGAAAACGGACTTACGAAACCCCTTTTTCCCATGACATTTGTGTGCGTTTATGAAACCCCAGACCACACACACACACAAGTACACACTCAAACCCACTAACATACACTCCTGGAAACCTGTATACTCACTGCTGTTGAGAATAAAGTTGATGCAAGATTCTCTGACCGGACTCGTCCATAGTGCTCCATCCCTAACTACTAATCCACATCTTTACATGGTCCTTCGAGCCGGATTAGGGTTCCCCCGACACTATGGAATCAACAACTGATAGTCAGCAGCGGAGGTCATCAGCCCGACCCAAGAGAGATCCTCGTCCACCTGCACATTTGGACCCATATGAAGTCACTCTTTTGCCCTCTCAACAACCTGTAGCCCAAGCCTCCTCTACACCTGTAGGACAACTAGGCCAGGTTCTGTCAACCAGAGCAAGGAGTTTGACAAGTTACCGGTCAGCTGCACATTCACGACGATCCTCTCAGATGTCAAACGGTCTCAGTCTGCTTCAAAGCACATCAGATATACAAGCATCTGCGTTAGAAGAGGAGATAAAGGGTTTGGAGCTTGCAGACCTACAACAGGAAATAGAAGATGAAAGAAAGGCTGACTTGGAGGCTGCAGCATTGGATGCCCAAGCCAGGGAAGGACAACGGCTACAAGAAGAGGCACATTTGGCTAAAGAGAGACTAGCTAAAGAGATGGGGAGACGCAGGCGCTTGAAGAAGCTGGAGAAAGAGGTACAAATTGCCAGTCTTGTGAAGACCTACCTATCAGAGACTAACGATGATGCCTTGTCCACTTCATCAGCTCCCGCTACATTTTCCAAGCCGTCCCTGCGATCACAGCCACCGCGGGTTCCCTTCGTTCTCACCCAGCATCCACCTGTACAACCGCCACCTCCAGCGCCCGTTCAAATACCACCTCCAGCTACTGTCCCTGGACAGATAGTAGCACCACCCGCTAATCTCATCACAAGTGCCCAAGCTCGTGTTCCTGTCAGCGCACCACTCATTGCAGCAACAGTAGCTGCATTTCCACCTGGACGTGTATCATCCTCGCCCCTCCTCCCCACGGTGACAAGCCATGCAGTTGGAACGCTACCGATTACAAGTCTCCCATCTCAATATCCAGGTGTTTCTGCTATCAGTACAAGCTTCACAACACCACCACTGGCAACTTCAGTGATGCCACCACCTCCTACAATGCCATTTGCTCAACCCATTACACCAACTGCAACACCTGTCCCCGCTGCACCGCCTTGGATCTACCCAGGCATGGAGACCTTGATTGCTACATCCTATGGCATTCCCAAACCAACACTTCCCTTCTTTGAGAGTGGTAAAGAAAGCAACTTTGCACTTTTGAAGATGGCACTCGACAACTTGATGAACAGTCACACTCATCTCAGCGAACACTATAAATATCAAGTGCTCCTGGGTCAGCTCAGGCTCCCGAGTGCTCTGCAGTTGGCCAAATCATACATGTATGACCCGGCACCATACACAGCCGCAGTGGGAGCTCTGCAAGACAAATACGGACAACCGAGACAACTGGTCCAAAGCGAATTAGGGGCAATACTCAACTCCCCAGCCATCAAATCTGGAGATGCTGATGCATTCGACTCCTTTGCCCTCTCGGTCCAGTCACTGGTCAGTATGCTGCGCACGTTAGAGGGACCTGTAGGTTCCGAGCTCCGGTGCGGTTCCCATGTTGACCGCCTGTTAAGCAAACTGTCTCCATCCCACAGAGATGGATTTGTGGAATATTGCCTCGTTCGCGGCATCCTGCAGCCCGGTTCAGCGCTCACCTACTCCCTCCCTGACTTTGCCGCATGGCTCCAGATGAAGGCTCAAGCAAAGCGTCTGGCCAGTCGAGCTACCCTTCTCTATAACTCTACCGGGCCTTCTACACCTAAGAGAGAACAGTTTCATTCAAAGCCCAGAGATAAGACCGCATCAGTCTTCCTCTGTACAAGGGAGACAGCCACCAAAGAGACCACTCAGCCGAAGCCTCAAGCCTTCAAACTCAGCCCTTATTGCCCATTCTGTAACAATAAGGAGCACTATCTCAACTCATGTCTCGACTTCAAGAAACTGTCCCCTGCTGAGATTAAGAGGTGGATCCAGGAAGGTGACCGATGTTGGAGGTGCGGCCGGGCACACAAAGCTACAGCCTGCACGCTTAAACGGCCGTGTAAGACATGCAAAGAGAAACACCTTACAGTTCTGCATGATGCCATCCAAGAGTCTTCGCAGACAGTGCTGCTGGTTAGTAATCCAACACCCACTATCTACATCGAACAGGCCAGAAGCCCTCAAAGAGTGCTACTGAAAGTTGTCAAAGTGCTTCTACATCATGGCGATCGCGTCCTTGAGACATTTGCAGTGCTTGATGATGGTTCAGAGAGAACGATTATCCTCCCTCAAGCTGTAGAACAACTACAACTCTCACAGCACCCAGAGACGCTACATTTTAGGACCGTCCAGCAAGAGGTGAAGGAGCTGAAAGGTTCCTGCGTCAGCGTTCATGTATCCCCTGTCTTCAAGCCAAACCAGAAGTTTTGCATTCGACATGCGTTCACCGCAGATAGTCTTAGCTTGTCTGAGCACACGTACCCAGTAGCAGCTCTCCAGAAGCCTCTATGAGCACCTCAAAGGACTTCCCTTGACGCCTATTCACAGAGCACAACCTCTACTCCTCATCGGCTCAGATATGGCCCATCTGCTCTCACCAACACAGCCCGTCCGATCAGGCCCATCTGGCAGTCCCATGGCAGTCTGTACAAGGCTCGGTTGGTCCTTGCAAGGTCCGTCAGACATCATTCCAGTTGCTTCTCACCAGCCTTACTGTTTTCACATCGCCACTGAATCACCATATACAGAATTTATCAGGAATGTGGAACGCCTTTGGCATATCGATACAGTTCCTTATATCAGTGAGAAGACTGCAACCCGTTCTAAGCAAGACCAGCAGGCTCTCACCCTCCTACAGACAGCCTCTGAACGCGTATCTATTGACGGTACTCAGCGCTATGCTACTCCACTGTTGAGGCGTCAGCCAGCCATCCCACTTTGTGCTTCGCCGGCTGCTGTGATGCCCAACCTACGTTGCACTGAACGCCGGCCAGCCAAGGACACAGCTCGAGCAGGTTCATATTGTACGGAGATGGACAAACTACTTCAGGCCGGCTACGTTTCAGAGATCTCTACGGAAGAGGCCGCATTTTTCACCGAATCGTGGTATGTACCACACCATATGGTGCACCACAATGAAAAGGACAGAGTTGTCTTCAATTGTTCCTTCTCCTTCAATGGCCTCTCATTGAATGACCAACTCCTCCCGGGACCGACGCTTGGTCCAACCATGATTGGTGTCTTGATGCGGTTTCGATGTCATGCTGTCGCCATCAGCGGAGATATCAAGTCAATGTTCCATCAGATCCGCTTAATGCCAAAAGACAAACCTCTCCTACGTTTCCTGTGGCGGGACATGCAAAGAACGTCTGAACCACGGATATACCAATGAGAGGTGTTACCATTTGGAACAACGTGTAGCCCCTGTTGCGCCGTCTTCGCCCTGCAGCAGCACGTCAGAGACCACGAACCTCCAGATTCCCCCCTCACGCATGTGATCGAGCAGTCCTTCTATGTCGACAATTGCCTTCACAGTGTAAGTAAACCAGAAGATGCCAAGGCTTTGGTCGATGACTTGCGAGCACTTCTGAGAAAGGGAGGTTTCGAGATCAGACAATGGGCAAGTAATGTGCCTGAAGTTGTCGCACACCTACCCCCTGAAGCACAATCGACTAGCAGTGAGATATGGCTTTCCAAGGCCAGTGACAACCTTCAAGAGCCCACACTTGGACTGTGCTGGGATTGTTTGAGCGACACGTTGAGTTATAAGCATCACTTTAACGAGCCTCTAGCTGCCACTCTACGTAACGTCTACAGCGTCCTTGCCAAGCTTTACGACCCATTGGGCTACATTGTGCCATTTACCACAAGATGTAAAGTGCTTGTCCAGGACATGTAGAAGGCTAACATTGGCTGGGACGACAAGATTCAACCATCTGAACTTCTTGGAAAATAGTTGAGTTGGGTGCAGGAAATTCCTACTCTGCAGCAACTCAAGTTACCTCGTCCCTATTCACCAGCCAGTGGAAATACCGTCAATGCAGCCCGTCATATTCACATCTTCTGTGATGCTTCAGAGCGCGCCTACGGATCAGTAGCTTACATGCAAATAACGAATGACAGACAACAAGTCTTCGTTTCCTTTGTGTTTGCCAGATCGAGAGTAGCGCCGCGTAAGCAGCTGTCCATCCCGCGTCTCGAGCTCAGCGCCGCACTTACAGGGGCACAGCTGGACAAAGTGATTGAGACTGAGCTCACAGTAACGCCTGAGCACATCACTCTTTGGTCTGACTCCACAACAGTGCTGTACTGGATTAAATCAGAATCCTGCCGCTACAAAGTATTTGTTGGAACACGTGTAGCAGAAATTCAGAATCTTACCAGTCCATCTCAATGGCGGTATGTTGGTAGTCTACACAATCCCGCAGATGACATAACCCGAGGACTCACCTTGAAAGAGATGGTGCAGGATCACCGCTGGAACAAAGGTCCACATTTCCTCCTTTTGCCAGAGAGAGAGTGGCCCATCATGCCCTCATCTGAGGCAGAACCAGACACTACCGAGTTAAGGAAGTCAGCCTTCGTGGGAGCAGTCTCCAGCGCCTTGCCCACACAACATCCTGACCTGAGTAAATTCTCCACTTGGCAAGAGCTTCTTCAGGAAACCGCTAGCTCCCTTCATGGGGCGGCCAACACTAACACCACAGCAAAGTGTTCAGTAACAGATTTTCTTCAAGCAGAGAAGCTTATGCTTCAAAAGGCCCAAGAAGACTGCTTTGCTGATGAATTGAGAGCCCTCAAAGTTGGACGTGCTCTTCCTGTAAACAGTCATCTTATATCCCTGTCACCAGAATACGACAAAACCACAGAGCTATTAAGAGTTGGTGGTAGATTGAGGTATGCTGAAGGACTAGACCTGGATACCACCCACCCAGTTATCATGGACCCAAGTCATCATGTGACTAAGCTCATCATTAAGAATGCTGATGATTCTCTACTACACCCGGGACCAGAACGCGTACTTGCTGAGCTCAGACGCCGGTTTTGGATAATTCGTGGGCGAGAGGCCATAAGAAAGCATCAATATCCATGCCTGGAGTGTCGACGATGGAGAGCAAAACCGGATGTACCGAAGATGGCTGATTACCCACCAGGTCGACTACGACTCTATAAGCCACCATTCGCCCCACACTTACCCTGACGGATGCTGAGAAACTTGTCCACGCCTTTGTCTCCTCAAGGATAGACTATTGTAACGCACTCCTCATCGGGATCCCTAGCAAGAGCCTCCAGAGGCTTCAGTACATTCAAAACAGCGCTGCTAGGATCCTGATGGGGGTGCGGAAAAGCAATCACATCACACCCATCCTCCGTTCTCTGCACTGGCTCCCCATCAAATTCCGAATTGATTATAAGATCGCCCTCCTCACTCACCATTGTATCCTTGGACATGCTCCCCCATACCTCAAAGAACTCCTTGCCCCAAAACCTGCCACCCGAAGCCTCCGCTCATCCAATTCACACCTTCTCCACGTTCCTAAAACCAAGCTGCGCACCATGGGCGACCGGGCCTTCTGCCATACAGCCCCTACACTGTGGAACTCCCTCCCCGACCACCTAAGAGCACCCCAATCCACTGACTCTTTCAAAACTGGACTTAAAACTCACCTCTTTACCTTAGCATTTCCGTAATTACTCTCATATCTTGGTTGTCGTCCAGTTGTTCTAAACTTGTCCTTGTTTTGTTTTCTTGTTTTTTATCTGCCATGTAGCACTTTGAGATTCCCCCAAATGTAAAGTGCGTTATAAATATAATTTATTATTATTATTATTATTATTCAACAGGAGTTGACTGCTTTGGACTTTTTCAAGTGAGGATTGGTCGCCGCACTGAGAAAAGGTGGGGTATAGTGTATAAGTGCATGACAACTCGCTCGGTACACCTGGATCTGTTGGAGAGCCTGGACACGGACGCTTTCCTGTTGTCTTTGAGAAGATTCATTTCTCGACGTGGGAGACCATTTGAGCTTCTCATGGACAATGGTACCAACTTTGTTGGTGGTGAGAGGGAGTTGCGTGAAGCCGTCGTTGCCATGGCACCTGAGTTGAAAGACCAACTTGCTGAACATCAAATATCCTTCCGATTCAATGCTCCTAGTGCGCCGCACTTTGGTGGCATATGGGAGAGGGAAGTGAGATCAATCAAGTCCACGCTCCATGTTGTCCTTAGAGACCAGACTGTTCCTGAATCTGTCCTTATGACAACTCTAGTGGAAGTTGAAGGGATATTAAATGCAAAACCACTCAGCTATTTGTCATCGGATGCCTCGGATCCTGATCCAGTCACACCTAACCTCCTCCTTATGGGTCGTCACGATTCATCCGTTCCTCAAGCTGTCTATGACCCCAGTGACCTAGGAAGGAGACGATCGAGGCACAGTCAATTCATCGCCGATCGTTTCTGGGCATCCTTCATCAGTCACTACCTTCCAGGGCTCCAAGAGCGTAGTAAGTGGAGGAAAGATGGTAAGGCACTCTCCATAGGCGACGTTGTCCTGATCGTGGATCCTCAACTCCCCCGCGCATCATGGCCTGTTGGTCGGATTACCCTGACGCATCCAGGAGCAGATGGACGCATTCAGACTGCCACGGTCCAGGTAAAAGACCGCATCTATGTTCGTCCTGTCGCCAGACTCATTCTTCTTCCAGCTGTTGACGACAAGGACGAGGAAGGGACTACCAAATAGACTTTCTCCCATTCATTCAACTGCCACGTGGACAGTTGGGGGCGGCTTTGTCCAAAAGTCTATTGATCCGATACCGACTTTTCCGAGGTGCACTTGAACGCCTCCTCAGAAAGCGGGACACTTATGAGAACGCTGCACGCTCCCTTTTTGGTCTCGCGCTTAGGGAGGAAAACGGACTTACGAAACCCCTTTTTCCCATGACATTTGTGTGCGTTTATGAAGCCCCAGACCACACACACACACACACACAGACACTCACACACAAGTACACACTCAAACCCACTAACATACACTCCTGGAAACCTGTATACTCACTGCTGTTGAGAATAAAGTTGATGCAAGATTCTCTGACCGGAATCGTCCATAGTTCTCCATCCCTAACCACTAATCCACATCTTTACAGTGGTTGTATATACATTTATGATTGTATAAATGATTTCTTTTTGAAAAGAGAAAGGTGGTGAGGACATTGTCTGATCAGCGAAGGGCGCTCACACCGCTGGAACTTGTGGGATGCCAATGGCTGGCATATGGGCACCGGAGTGGCCTCAATAGTAGACGCTTAGGGACTTTGTACTGTTGCCGAAGGTCAGGGTCGATTAGATCGTAGGGATGTAACGATTCATCGATACACATCGATGAATCGATATAATGCTCTACGATTTGTTGGCATTGATGCTAAACGTAAACATCGATCTATATCACCCGTTTTTGACCTTGGACATTAGACGTGACTTTATTTTGAAATCCAGTTCATTGTTGCTTGCTTCCTCTTTCCGGGAGCAGTGCGCAGCGTGTTGTGCTGTGAGCAGAGCAGGCACGTGAAAGGGGAGCCAACAACTACGCGGCTCCTGGGCTGTTGCTATGGCTAGTGTCCAAGAAGACGAGGAAATTCGCTTTCCTTTGGGCTTCAAGTCATTCGTTTGGAAGCACTTTGGATTCCAAAAAAAAGATGGCTCAACGGACAAGACACGTGCAGTTTGCAAATCCTGCCATGCGGTGATCAAATATTCAGGGAACACCACAAAAAGAACGCACTATCACAAATTTCAATGCACTAAACAAACATGTGACAAACTACTTTTGATTTTGCACTACATGTTGTATTATTGGCCATATTGAACAGTTCAAAGAGTAGACACCGTGTAATATTAACATTCTATATAAAGAGTTATAAATTAAGTTATTTTTGTTTTATAGAAGAGTTAAATAACAACACACATATTTTATTTATGTATAGTTCTCTGGTATTGCAAGAGAATGTTTTTTTTTTGCATTTGGATTAGAACATATGGTCAAGGTGTAATGTTTACTACATTCATTATAGACTTGGACTTAGACTTAGACAGACTTTATTGTCATTTTGTAAACACTCGGTGCACACAAAACGAAATTTCTTTGCATACGGCTCTCAACAAAGAAATGATATTTCGGCTGGATAAAAAGTGATACTTCTATATAAATATGAAATAAGATAAGATATAAAGTGCAGCAATGAAGGAAACAAAAACAGTATTTACAAAGTGCGCAGGGGAATGCTACGTTGACTGTTCAACAGTCTGACGACAGTAGGGAAAAAACTATTGCAGAACCTGGTGGACCTGCAGCGGATGCTGCGAAACCTCTTCCCAGAGGGTAGCAGGGAGAACAGTCCTTGGTGGGGGTGTGATGGGTCACTGATAATATTTCGGGCTCGGGACACGCAGCGCTGGGATGACAAGTCCTGAATGGAGGGAAGAGGAGCCCCGATGGTCCTCTCTGCTGTCCTCACCACTCTCCTTACGTTCTTCCAATCGGAGGCGCTGCAACCCCCACACCACACCGAGAGACAGCTTGTCAGAATGCTCTCTATGGTGCTTCGGTAGAACGTCCTCATGATGGGTGGGGGCAGGTGGGCTCTCCTCATCCTCCGCAGGAAGTACAAGCGCTTCTGTGCCCTCTTGACCAGTGTCGTGGTGTTCCCAGTCCAGGTGAGGTCGTCTGTGATGTGGACCCCCAGGAATTTAGTGCTGCTGACCACCTGTACTTTTACTGTCTGTACTGTCAGTATGCACACTGGCTCTTATTTGTTGTGTTATCTGTTTATTTATTATTTATTATTACTCTTATTATTTATTGTTTGTGCCTTTTTGTTTATGATGTTTTTTTACTTTTGCGCTATGCTTGCTGGCTCCATTTTGCCCCTCTTATTTATTGTGTTATCTGTTTATTTATTATTTATTCATCACTCTTACTATTGATTGTTTGACTTTTTGCTTTTATATTGTGTCGCGTACATGTATGTCTATCGTGTTAGGTGTCTCGTCACCGTGGGATAGAGTAAACGTAATTTCGGTCTCTTTGTGTGTTGTGACATGTGGAGAGATTGACAATAAAGCTGACTTTGACTTTGACTTTGACCTCCACAGCTGAGCTGTTGATGATCAGTGGAGCGTGGTGAGGCTGGTTCTTCCTGAAGTCGACGATGATCTCCTTCATCTTCTCCACATTCAGGATCAGTCCATTGTTTTTTTTTTTTTAGTTTTATTGTTTAGCACATGTTATTATATCAATAACTGTGCAAGGAGGGAGACGAAGCCTAGGGCTTGTAAAGAGCTCCACTCCTTCTAACCCCCAATTCCAACCCTTAATGCTGAGTGCCAAGCAGGGAGGCAATGGGTCCCATTTTTACAGTCTTTGGTATGACCCGGCCGGGATTTGAACCCACAACCTTCCAGTCTCAGGGCAGGCACTCTAACCACTGGGCCACTGAGCTGGTCTCTGCACCAGCCCACCAACTGCTCCACCTCCTCTCTGTAGTCCAGGTCGTCGTTATCGCTGATGAGGCCCACCACCGTTGTGTTGTCTGCAAACTTCACGATGTGATTGGTGGTGAACCTGGGGACGTAGTCGTGTGTCATCAGGGTGAACAGCAGGGGGCTCAGGACGCAGCCCTGAGGGGAGCCTGTGCCGAGGGTAATGACATCTGAGGTGTTCTGTCTGACCCGGACTGACTGAGGTCTGTCGGTGAGGAAGTCTAGCAGCCAGTTCCGAAGGGGGGTGCTGAAGCCCAGGTGTTCCAGTTTTCCCACCAGATGCTGTGGAATGATGGTGTTAAACGCTGAACTGAAGTCCAGGAACAGCAACCGCACGTGGGTGTTCCTCTCCTCCAGGTGATCCAGGCTCAGGTGAAGAACGGAGGAGATGGTACCCTCAGTAGAGCGGTTCTTCCGGTAGGCAAACTGGAACGGGTCGAATGTCGGGGGGAGTCTGGAGACGATGTGGTCTTTGACCAGCCTTTCGAAGCACTTCATCATGATGGGAGTCAGTGCCAGAGGTCTGTAGTCATTGAATGAGGTGATTTGAGGTTTCTTTGGCACCGGAATGATGGAGGCAGCCTTGAAGCATACAGGCACCGTAATTTGGCCCAGCAAGATGTTAAAAATGTCTGTGATGACACCAGCCAGCTGACCTTAACACTCGCCCAGGTATGCTATCAGGGCCTGGGGCCTTACGTGGGTTGACTCTTCTCAGAGTCTTCAACACGTCGGCTGAGTCAAGGCAGAGTGCCTCCTCTTCCTGATGGGAAACAGATTTAACTGCCGGAGTGCCGTTCAGTGCCTCAAACCGCCCAAAGAAGTTGTTTAGACCATTCAGGAAGTCAGCATCAACCTCACCCACCGGGGGGGAGGGTAAGTTGTAGTCAGTAATCGCCCGTATGCCTTGCCACATGCTCCTGGTGTTATTGGCGTCGTGGAAAAAATCCTAAATTTTTCGACTGTGGCTTTGCTTCGCTAACCTGATGGCACGGTTTATAAAGAACTTATTTTTGTTTTGTAATTAAATAGTTCAGTAATGCACTTTAAAGTTAATGGTATTACAAAAAAAGAAAGAACATTATTTTTTCTTTACTCACTTATATGAGAAAAAATATAGGAATTTGATCAAGTTCAGTGGTAAAATAAGCACTTTGTATACTACAATACTCTTGTAATTTCCTAAATAAAGAGTTTGCAGTACCTTGTTGGTTTTGCGTATGAATTGTTATAAATCAGGATATTGTTCTATATCGATCGTAGAGCACTATATCGTGATGTATCGTGAATAGGGGTGTAAATCGCGGGTTTTGTCACGATACGATATAATATCGATATAAAGAACTATGATACGATATTTGCCGATATCTTAAAGCCTGCTGCGATTCATTCACGATATATCGCGATATAGTGCTCTACGATCGATTTTTTTTTTTTTTTTAATAAAAAATATAGAACAATATCCTGATTTATAACAATTCATACGCAAAATCAACAAGGTACTGCAAACTCTTTATTTAGGAAATTACAAGAGTATTGCAGTATACAAAGTGCTTATTTTAACACTGAACTTTGATGTCGTGTTTTTTCTTTAAATGTGCGGAGAGATTTGTGCTCCCTGAATATTTGATCACCGCATGGCAGGATTTACAAACTGCACGTGTCTTGTCGGTTGAGACATCTTTTCTTTGGAATCCAAAGTGCTTCCAAACGAATGACTTGAAGCCTAAAGGGAAGCAAATTTCCTCGTCTTTTTGGACACTAGCCATAGCACCAGCCCAGGAGCAGCGTACTAGTTGTAGACTCCCCTTTCACGTGCAGCAACGCCGAGCACTGCTCCCTGCTCCCGGAAAGAGGAAGCAAGCAACAATGAACTGGATTTCAAAATAAAGTCGCGTCTAATATCCGAGGTCAAACACGGCGATATAAATCGATGTTTACGTTTAGCATCGATGCCAATAAATCGTAGAGCATTATATCGATTAATCGATGTGTATCGATGTATCGTTACACCCCTAATCGTGAATGAATCACAGCAGGCTTTAAGATATTGGCAAATATCGTATCGTGGTTCTTTGTATCGATATGATATTGTATCGTGACAAAACCCGCGATTTACACCCCTATTAGATCGGCCAGGCCACCAATACGAGTCAGGGACTCGTGGAGAAAAAAAAAAAAAGGTGAAGGCATCGCTGATATAGCAGGACGGATGCCTGGCGACCTCAATAGTGTGACCTTAGAGACTTATATTGTTGTCTAGGGCGAAGGGTAACTGGGTTGACCAGGTCGCTACATAATTGTCGATGTTGATATTGTGTGGAAAGCAGTCTTGGTTGTCAGATGAAACAGCGACGCAGCTGGAGAAGTGAGTGTTTAGTTGTGGTGCTGCTGTTCATGGGGTGGAAGTGATGATTTGTGGTTCATGAAGAACAATAAGTTGATTTGTATAAAATTGTTGATTTTTTTTTTAATTTGGCATGTGAGTTGGAGTCAGAAAAATGGCTTAACAAGAATTTGATAAAGAATGTATATATATACGTAATTAGCATGAAGGTTGTATCCCATTGTGCGGTGGGGTTAAACTGTAACCATTTTTGTTTTCAAAAGGGTGCGGCTCTAAAGTTTGCGCCAAACGGTCAGGTGGGCAAAAATGCATATTTAGGACAGAGGTGGGGGGTTGCATTGTGTGACGTGGTAGTGGCGAGCCTCTCCGCACAGCTAAGTCCCCCCCCCCCCCATTTGTCATCGGCTGGGAAGATTGTCATCAAAGTCAAAGTCTGCTTTATTGTCAGTTTCTTCACATGCCAAGACACACAAAGAGATTGAAATTACGTTCCCACTATCCCACGGTGACAAGACATAGTACACAATATACATACAAATAAACAACACAAAAAATAAGAACAAGAAGGCACAAACAATGAATAAATAAGAGTGATGAATAAATAATAAATAAACAAATAACAAAATAAAAATGAGGAGCAAAAATGGAGCAAGTGTGCATACAGCAGACAGTCAGAATATAGCGCAAAGGTACAGGACGCTACGCAGAAGGGGGGAGAGAGTTCAGGATCCTAACAGCCTGGAGTATGAAGCTGTTGGTGAGTCTGGTGGTTCCCAGAGGGCAGAAGAGCAAACAAAGAGTGAGCGGGGTGACACACATCAATCACAATCGTGGTCGCCTTGCGGGTGAGATGGGAGGTGTAAATGTCCTTCAGGGAGGGGAGTGACGCACCAATAATCTTACCAGCCATGTTCACTATGCGCTGCAGGGCCTTCATGTTGTATTCAGTGCAGCTAGCACCCCAAACAAATACAAATGGAGAGGACGCTCTCAATGGTGCCACGGTAGAATGTAGTCATGACGGCCGGAGGAGCACTTGCTCGCCTAAGTTTCCGCAGGAAGTACAGGCGGCGCTGAGCTTTTTTCGCCAGTGATGCGGTGTTGGTGGACCAGGAGACGTCCTCATTGATGTCATGATGACGTCATGTCTATGTTGTGGGCCTGTGTGTTATCTATGTTTGTCTTTGTGTACCAGTTCGTCATAGATGATGGAATTGGGCTAGAATGGTGCAAGAAAACGGTGTGCTAGACAATGGTTTATTGGATTTGCATTGTTAAATGTAAAAATTAGAAATTATAGAATAATCTGAGGTTTGTGGGCAGAAACTGGCCCAACGAGGAGAGTGCCCAGCCCTCATAAAAAATGTGAGAGTAAGAGAAAACCTACATTGTAGAATTGGATAAAACTAAATTGTCATTGCAGATGTTACATTTAGGAGGAATTATTGATCGATTAGACTATACGAGGTGGTAACATGTAAGAATAAATCAAAGATTTGAATCACTTGTCAATCACTCAAAACAACAAATAAAAACGACATTGCATGGGGGCACATTTTATTAAAAGAACACCAAGTAAAGTATTAAGTAGGGGGCATTCGTGATTGGGATTACATTTAGGATAAAATTAAGTTAATGATTAGAAATCAATGGTGCTCTACACAAAAAGGCTAAAATTTTAATGAGGGAATATTTGGAGTACTGTCTTGGTCTACATATGTCATGGTCCTAGTTTATGTGGTTTTGATTGTGGTTTGGGTTTATTTTGTTTATTATTAGGTTTTGGGTTAGGGTTCAGGTGTTCCTTGTTAATCTCTTATCCCCTGCATTGTAAATGTCTTCTTTATGTAGATAGGTTAACAGGCTAGGAATTTAGTGAGGAGATAATTGGTTAATAATTGTCCAAATTCTAGTCACATGTTTTGAGGGACCACAACAACAACATTATATTTAATTTGCAGGCCATTATTTAGTATGTGATGACAGTGTCTAGATAAGTAGACTGTTTTATCAAAAAATGTGGGAGTGAAGGAGGTTTGATTTGTAATCTGGCATTTGGGTGCCACTTTTAAGAGTCTGTGCAGGAGCACAGATTGTTTTTGTTTGTTTGAGTTTGAGTTTATTCACGCGATATCCAAGACATACAACATGGAACAACAAACAGTAATTCCGGATGCGTGAAAGGTCACCCCAAGCAAGCTATTTAAAGCTTTTAATAGGGGGCCTGGTTTCCCATAAGTATCAGATATTGGCCAGATATCCTTACATTTTGGACAACATACAGATATATAATAGACAACAATAATAAACACACAACAAGGTACAGCACACAACAACCATACGACAAGCAATAGACAACCTCAGTATTCTGGTTACTCTGGATTTGATGTAAAGTACATTTGCAATTTATAAATTAACAACTAATATATTAACAACAGGACACAGGTGTTCATGCAATTTATAACCAGCACATTAAATATACATTGATAGGAGTTGATTTTTTAGATTTGCCTTGAAGATGGATATGGATTGCAACATTTTTAGTGTTTCATCAAGCTCATTCCAAATCTGTGGCCCTCTGCACACAATACTAAAGCTTGTAGATTTTAGTTTCCGTTTTTTCCCAATGATTAGATTTCTATTCCTGGTGGTGTGGGTGTGGCTGGGAGTACAGATTGGGATGAGTTGACAGAGTTTGTGGTTTCGTTTATGGACAGTCTGATACATGACGCAAGCATTCTGGAAATAGTTATATTCAACAAGCCTCAGAAGATTGTGTTGGTGAAAGATTGTTTTAGTGGGGGCGTTAAACTCAGACCATGTTATGGCGCGTATGACCTTTTTCTGAAGTATCTCCAGCTTTTTTAGATGGGTTGGAAATGTGTTACACCATATAATATTGCAGTATTTTAAATGAGGTTCAAATAAGGATTTGTACAGAATAAGAAGTGCAGTGAGTGGGAGATAATGTCTCAATTTGAAGAATAAACCCACATATTTAGACAGTTTGATTGTGAGATCATCAATATGTTTTTTAAAGTTCAAGAATTCGTCAATGTGGATCCCCAGGAATTTAGTAGAGCTGACTCTTTCAATGTTTTGTCCGTTAATTTCTATGCAAATTTGGTCAATGTACTTTTTTTTATGGGACCGGAATACAATGTAGTATGTTTTATTGACATTTAGGGAGAGTTTATTGCATTTAAACCATGTGTTTATTTTCGCTAACTCACTATTTATAATTTGTTCAAGTGTAGTTGGATTTTTGTGGAAAAGAAACAAGTTTGTATCGTCAGCAAATAATACTTCATGTAGTATGGGTGAAGTATTAACAATGTCATTTATGTACAAGATGAACAGGAGCGGCCCTAAGATGGACCCTTGAGGAACTCCATAATTGATGGGCTTGTATGAAGATTTATGGTTGTTAATAGAGATATATTGATGTCTTCCAAACAGATAGCTGCGGAACCAGTCTAACGCCAGGCCTCTAATACCATAGTGTTGTAATTTATTTATAAGAATATCAATCGTGATGGTGTCAAAAGCTTTAGACAAGTCCAGAAAAATCCCAATACAATATTCGCCTTTATCGATTGCCCCGTAGATTTTATCAGTCAAGTCAAGTACTGCCATATATGTAGTGTTTTCCTTTCTGAAACCATACTGGGATGGGGCAATGATGTTTAGTTTGTTTAGATAGTTGTTAAGTTTATTGTAAACTACTCTTTCCAAAACCTTGGAAAGAGTAGGCAAGATTGATATTGGTCTGTAGTTGCTAAGATCGTTTTTATCTCCTGATTTAAAGACCGGTGTGATACGTGCTATTTTTGCTATTTGTGGCACTACTCCAGAGAGTATAGACAGATTGATGCAATATGTAAGAGGTGCAGTTATTATATTGGAGATGCTTTTCAGAATTTTACTTGAGATACCATCTATTCCAGCTGAGTTTGAATTCTTCATATTCATGATTATTTTATACACTTCATTGCAGTTAGTTGGATTCAGAAAGAAAGAGCCCAGGTAATAGATAGTCTTTAAACGAGGCATCCTGAGGCTGACTGATTTTACTGGATATGTTTCTACCGATAGAGACAAAGTAGTTATTGAATTCGTTGGCAAGACCATTATTTCTGATGATGTTGCCCATATTATGATCGTGGTCAGGGAATACAGGAGTTTTTTGGCTTCTGTTCAGTACTCTCCAAGATTTCTTGGAATCATCCTGTGATTCATTTATCAAGTCGGCAAAATGCTTACTCTTCCGCTTTCTGATAATATGTGTAAGTTTATTTCTATAATTAATATATGCATTTTTATTTTTATGGTTAGGTTCATTTATGTATCTTTTATATAATTTATTTTTATGCTTAATAGACTTTAATATGCCCTTAGTGATCCATGGATTTTGAGTAGTTGTATTACATATGATTACTTTCTCAGGAATGGTTCTTTGAATAGAGTCGGATATTTCTTTGGTTAGAGTTTCAAATGCAGTATCAACATCACTACAGTCATATATTCCAGACCATGTCTTGGTCTGCAGGTCCTCACCTAGACGTCATATGGTGTCTTCATTAAGTATTTTTAATCTTATTGAATGACGAGTAGGTGGGGGCTTAGCAGGGAGGTCAATGAATAATACAATAGGGAAATGATCAGAAATCTCAGAGAGTACAGTCCCAGAAGTAAGTGTGGCGTTTGTAAGATTTGTGATGAAATTATCAATAACTGATTTAGTTGAGTGAGTGACTCTGGTATAAGCATCTATTGTGGGAAAGAAGGATGAAGAGTGTAATGTGTTTATAAAGTCATTTTTGGCTGTATCATCCTTGGAAAGATCAACATTGAAGTCGCCAAGGAGGACACAGCTTTTGTTGTTATCATTTATAGAAAATAATGCTTCCTTCAGTTTGGACCTAAAGGTTTCGAAGTCAGCGTCTGGGGGACGATAGATTATACCAATCATGAGGTTTTGCCTGCTTTTCCTGCTTATTTCAACAAAAAGGGAGTCACTGTGGTTGTCTGCTATGATAATGTCATCACAAATCCTCACGTTGTATGTAGAAGAAATATATAGGCACACGCCACCCGCCAGGCCTGCCACATCTGTTCTTAATCAACAACTTATAGCCATTTAGACTTAAGATGTCAGTGTATGAGCGATCATTCAGCCAAGTTTCACTGCAGCCAATTACGCCAAAGCTACAACCTGTGTTTGTAAGTAGAGTAACTAGATCATCATGATGTTTATTCAAGCTCCTGATGTTTAAATGTAAAAAGGAGCAGTTTTTTATATTTGTTAACTGTTTTAATTGTTCGGGAGTATACTGATTACAACTTATATTTCGATGATAGTCAATGCAATTTATCACCTCGTCTCCTTCACTGTCCATTTCATTAAGTGCCATGCACAGGGTACCGAGTGGGATTTACTGAGATCCAACAACAAAGACACACACTTAAGACCATGGACATATACATACATTCACCCATCCCAAAACTGGCCTGACAGACGTACACACATACACCTACACACTCAAACACACAAGAACACTCTGTAGACATTACCCGCTGTATTGTCACAGAGCAGATAAATAGACAATTGCTTCATCCTGCCCAGTCAGTAGTATTCAGGCCAGTTCCCAAGCCAAAATGAGAAATATATGTATGAGAGAGGAAAAGAGAAAAGAGGGGGCGAGTGGTGAGATGGGGGGAAAAAGAGAGAAATCAGTCATTCACCGTCTCCAGGTTCAGTGGTTGTCATGACGACAGGGACGCTGTTTTGGTGACGTCATCATCACGCGCCTGAGTTTACAGTTATGGGGAGGCGGCATGTTTCAAGTTAGTAGACAGTTCTTCTTGGAGTTGAGAATTAATGTCTCCATCTCCTCCATTCAGCCAATAAGTTGTTTGGGGGTTCCTGTACAGTTTGCCGTCGATGTAAAGTTTGTCAATGAACAGTCGAGCGGTCTTTTTGGCTTTCTTTGCCTCGGCCATGATCGGGTGAAGCAGCCTCCGTCTATTCATGATCTCCGGAGGGAACTGGTCGCTGATGGAGTAGTTGGAGCCTTTGAGCTCTCTGCCCCTCGACATGACAGCAGACTTCATCTTTGAGTCAACGACTTTACCCACAATGGGACGGGGCCTCCTCTGTTGGTCGGTCCTAATCCTCCCGAGGCGATGTACTCTGGAGAAGCGAACAGCTCCGACGTCCTCAGGCTTCATTTTCAATTCGTTGACAAGAAATGTTTTGACAAGTTCTTCTGATTTCCGGTGAGTTTCATCTTTTGTTTCTGTAAGTCCGTGTATAATGATGTTATCCCTCATACTTCGGCACTGCAGATCAAGAATGGAGTTCGCCATGTTGACTTTGTCTTTTTGTAGTTCGGCTGTCAAGCGTTTGAGGTGGTTTACTTCGGTCCGAAGTGACGCATTGTCAGCCTTTAACACCTCGATGAGTGAGTTGTTAAACTCCACAGAATGCTTCAGTTCTTTTACATCCGTAGTCAGTTGCTCGAGTAGATCAAGCTTCTTGAGTTGTAGTTTTATAGATGTTATAGACTCACTGATGTCAGAGATTTCCTTTTCGTTTGAGTTCGACTTGGCTCGGGTATTCATGGCCTCGGGTTTGTTGTTGGGCGTATTACAATAAAATGCGTCGATGTAGGCTTCCAAGTCCTCTAAAGATTCATCAACAGGCGAATCCAGTTTGATTCAGGTTCTGATCATTGGTCAAATTAGATGCGATGGCATAATTGGGAGGTTTTCCTGGCACATCGTGCAGCTCAGCACCTCATGTGGTCGACTTCCTGGTGTTTTTAAAGATATACCGTTTTTTTCCGTGTATAGTGCGCCCCCATGTATAGTACGCACCCTAAGAATGGCATGCTGATGCTGGGAAAAAGCTTGTACCCATGTATAATACGCACCCAATTTTTCTGAATTTTTAAAAAAAAGAAAAATTAATTTTTTTTTTTTTTTTTTTTAAGTCCCAATGATTGTCACACACGCAGGGAGGCAATGGGTCCCATTTTTATAGTCTTTGGTATGGTCTTAACTAGGCTGGATGTAATTTTTTTTGTTGGCGTTGATTTCTCCGACTGCCCCTAAACGCACCACCGCGCTCCGTGCGCGCATGGGGTGCGGACGTGAAAAAGGCGGCTCTGTATGGGAGAGACGTTGAAGAGGAATAAAAACACCCTTGAAAACCAAAACTTGCCCCTCGTCGTGACTCGGAGCCGCAACAAATGTTTCGGATTTGTGTAGAGTACATTGTGACAGACAGCAAACTAGCAGGTGATCGAGCGAGCGTCTGATACAAGAGCATTGCGGTCGTATGGAGCGTGTTTGAAGTGAACAGCAGAGACGAAAGGAACAAGGCAAAGTGTTGTGAAATAAAATATTACCTGTAATACGCATTTTGTTATTTGCTGATTGAAACTGCTAATTAAACTGTGAATTGAAACTAATAGGAAGAAAACATATCTTGCTCTTAATATAGCTGACGTGTCTTGCGCATACGTTCTGCGCATCTGTAATGGCGGCCTCCGTATGACGTCCGGTCCGCGATGGAGATTAAAAACAAACAATATTTGACAATAACACACCATCAAGGATTGCACCATTGCATCAAACGATGTGTCGTCAATTATGGATTTTTTTGACTAAGTGTGTTGGGCAAGATGGCTGAATGCGATGCGCGATTGACAACAAACAAGAAGAAAGGTGAGTTTTATTTCGGGGGAGATTTGTCATGTCTCGTCCCCAGTTTTGCTATGTGTCTAGGTTGCCATAGTTTCTGTTCGCGTCGCCCCTCTCTTCCTGTGTCACCTCAATCGATGTAACGTGTTTTGTATTTAAGTCCTGTCTGCCCCTCGCTCACCGTTGGATCATTGCATGTGTTACTGTCATTCTGTTCCTGTCTTTGGTAATGTCACCCTGTCTTTTTGTTCCACGACTTTGTCGGTCAGTTCTGTTGTTGGTTTTGTTGTACCATGACTTTCTTTAAAAAAAAAAAAAAAAAAAAAAAAAAAATGAAAAAAATTTTTTTTGTACCCATGTATAATACGCACCCCAGATTTTAGGACAATAAATTAGTTAAATTTTGCGCACTATACACGGAAAAAAACGGTATCTAACAGTTTATCTCGGTGCAGTAAGGATATAGCAATTTTGAAAGAGTTAAAATTAAAAGCAAAATTACATTTTAATTCTGACATATGCCAGCTAACATGAGAATGGCAAATAAATAAATGAATTCTAAATTCTATAAATGACTAGCTCAAATGTGGCATGTGTTTTAAATTAGGCGATAAGACATTCACTTTCAAGCACTATCCTTTAGCGCTGCTGACAATAATAATTTATGAGATGTTAAATCAAGGAGGAGTGTCATATTTAGAATACAGGCGCTGTATGACCTATAGATTGAACAATAACATTTGCTGCATATACAACAATGTTGGTAGAATGTTAAATTACATTACAGTTTATTACAAAGGATTTCGGAACTTTATTTGATGATAAACACTGGAACGAGGATTTTAGCCGTGTTAATTGGTAGGGTGGATGGATTACTCAGAAGGAAAAAAAAAGCATTTGATAAGGGCGGCTTGCTAGTATGATGATGAGTGTGCGCAACTGATAGGATACAAAATGTTAATAGGAAGATTTGGGGTGTAAGGAACAAATACTACACAGGAAGACTGATAACACGAAGATAGTTTTGTGAAATTTGTGTCCCAGTGTGTTCTGCCCTAGCGCGTGGCACAATTCCTGAACTGAGTCCTCTTACTCCACTGGCTGTCTCAAAATCAACAGAGGACTGTCCCTGGTCATGAGACACCTTTGACCTTTGGGAGAACAACAGGAACTATTAGCATGCTTGAAGGGGGCAAGCACAGCTCTTCACAGGACAAGAAACACACAGTTGCAGATAAAAGAGAAAATGGACTGAAAGAACAAAGAAAAGATGGACGCATTTGAGAATGGCGGACAGTCCAGCCCTGAAACATCATCATGAGAATCTAAGAGAGGCTGCTAAAAACTTGCACGAGTCACATGAAGTCAAACTGAACACATTGCTAAAGACTGCTGAAGCATTACAAAGTTGGTGGAGTATTGGACAAAAGGGATGGAAGCGTATTTGGGTGCTGGGGCGGACATAACTGAGGAGTTTTGATAAAAGAGGGAATAATAAGGCTGCTTATTGACACTCAAATGGGGATAAAAACCAAAATACATAGATATGGACAGTGAAGATACACTAATAATAGCAAATCATGACAGCGTGATCAGAATCTTTGCAAAGTGGACATTGATCGATAGAAATTAAATCATTTGAATCATTAAATTTCTATATGTAACATAGCATTTCAAAGACATGATGAATCTAATTGAAATAATGAAATTTTATAATTGGACCAGTGAACATTTGGATTCGGGCAACAGGAGGCTGAATTGCGAAACTTAATTGACCTTTATCAAAACGACAGAATTTAATTACCGTAATTTTCGAACTATAAGTCGCGTTTCTTTTCATAGTTTAGACTTATGTGTTTTTTTTCAAAGGTTTTCAACAAAAAAAGCAAGGGATTACTGTAATTTGAATTCCAAGTAACGTCAGCAGCGCAACGCGGCGTGGCGCGGCGGTTGTTTACATAAAGGGCAAACATTGATCACGGGATGATGAAGATGACGAAGGGCCCCACGTACTACCGGCATCATTAGCAGCTTTGTTTCTAAGTGACACGGCGGACGAAGAGTTTGAAGGATTTAGAGTGACACAGAAGGTTTGAAAAACTATTATGGCTTTTACCCACGCCTGGTCCTACTCTCCGGAGCTCTTTTTCACTTCCGTGGATTGAAGTCGGGGCCGGCGCTCGGCCGGGTGGCTGTCCGGCAACGGTGAATGGGGCTCGGTCATGGCTTTTACGCATGCCCGGTCCTATTCTATGGAGCTCTCTTCCACTTCCGTGGCTGGAAGTCCACGCCGCCACACGCTTGGAAGTTTGTTTTGTTAAATAAAGAGCCGTTTACCAAACCCACGTCTTTCCTTGAACTTTGGTAACGCTACAATATAGTTATATAGTAGATCTGTGGAATAACGACGAGGCTGACGTCAGGGCGCATGCGCGGCGTTGTTGACAAAGGTCGAGGAATTTGATCGATGGATTTAATGATTTAGAGTGCACAGATGGTTTGATAATACTATTGCTTATATAATAGTTATTTGATATCTAATTTATATATCGTTATATGGCCCTGTGGAATATTTTGAAGTGCAAGCGCCGTCAGCGGCGCGCACGCATTGTTGACAAAGGACGATTAATTTAATGGATTTGAGTGACACAGATGGTTTTATTAATGTGTTATTTATGTAATCGTTTTTTGAATAACTCTGAATTTTACGTCAGGGCCGTTCTCAGCTCTTAGTTTGTGTTTATGTCTCTCTGCCGGACGCCCTCTTCCTTCTCAGCCCAGGCTCCCAATACTTTTCAGGCTTGGACGGTCTTGTTTTCTCCAGCGTGGAGCTCATCTCTCTGACTCTAAAGTAAGTTTGAATCTTTTATTACACTGTCGAACTTGTTTTTCACAGCCGGAGTGCCTGGGAGAGCGGAGGCTTCGTGGCCATTTGTCTGCCGTCGATCATCGGACGCAAAGTATGGCTGCGGATCAAGAGGTTTGTGCGGCTTCGTGCACCAACTGCACCCTTCTCTTAGAGAGGTTGTCCCTGCTAGAGGGACGTGTCCGCCAGTTAGAGCAGAATTGCGCGATAACTGTAGATGTGGCGGATACAGACGCGGGCTGTAGTCAGCCCGCTAGCCCAGTTAGCATTAGCCCCAAGCGGCTTGCTAATCGCGATGAGCCAGCTGCCCTTTTGGGAGCTTAAGATCAGGGGATGCTTTGAGAATAATTGTCAATTTCTGTCTATGTGAAGCCCTTTGAGACTGCTTGTGATTTAGGGCTATACAAATAAACTTGACTTGACTTGACTTGACTTGACTTTATGTAACGTTAGCATACCTATCATTTAGCCTGTTGTTGCTCGTTCATGACTGTTCTTGGTGTTGGATTTTGTCGAATAAATTGCCCCCCAAAATGCTATTTATACTCTGGAGCGACTTAAATATGTTTTTTTTTCACTTTTTTGGGCATTTTATGGCTGGTGCGACTTATACTCCGCTTTAATTTTCGGACTATGAATCGCTTCGATTCATAGTCCGAAAATTACGGTACACATCATTTGCGACTGATTTATAGGATGCATATTTGAGCTTGAAGGGGTGAGGGGCCATAAGAAATTTGGAATTCTGGATAGTCAGCAAAATAATAATACAAGGCAGTACTTAATTAAAAAATAATACAGTAGGGCTTTAAATAAATACATTGGCATTACCCTTGCGACAATTAATTTAAATGGCAATTTATGATAGGCACTTGGGGTTAAGATTAACAATCCATCCATCTATCCATTACTGGTGCGGCTTGTCCTTACGAGGGTCACAGAGGATTAACATTGATAACTAGAATTTGTAATTTCTGTAGAAATTGTGTGTGAAGGCGAAGAGGCTGAATAAAAATTCGGGGAATGCTACAAAATTATGTTTAAATTTGGAACGTGTTGAATTGGTCAGAAAATGGATGAAAATATAGAAAGAATTTTGTAAAATTGGGCGTGAATTTTAAAGTTGAAAATTTAAAATTTTTAATAAGTGGGAAGTTTTGGAATAGGTTTTGGAATAGTAATATGATGAACAGCTAAAATAGAAAACAGAAACTAGAAGAAATTAGAAGGGAAAAATGAAATTTTGCAAATTTTACTGCAATGTTAAAAGTGAAAATGTGCAATTTTAATCTAGGAAGTGAAAGAAGGTAAATTGGAGGAATTATGTCAAAGAAAATGAGGAATGTTGAACGTGCCATGAAGAATTAATGGTGAAATTTTGGCTTAAAATGTGTAAATTTCTGGAAAACCGTACATATTTGGAATATTTGGCATGAATATTTGAAAGTGTAATGGAGTAAATCAGATGAATTATGTGGAAGTAGTTAAGATAAAAATAAAATAAAAGGCAGAAGAATGCAGAAGAAGTTGAATAATAATAAAGTCAACTCAGGTTTATTTCTATAGCCCACAAGCAAGTCTCAAAGGGCTTCAAATGTACAGAAATTGACAATTTAAAGTGCAGGGATAACGTGTGAGGGCCACAATGATGATCATGACAGCAATAATATTTCTGATTGGTTTTTATAGGTACAAAGGGGGAACGTGGAAGAAGGTTTTTAAAATTTGTGATGTAGCGTGACTCCATTATCATGAGTAAGCATTTCTTTTTATTTCTAAGAATTGGCATCAACAAAAATGAGAACGATAATCTTCAAGGTGATAGTGTAAGTGGCAGGAGGAAGCGGTGTATATTGTTTTTTAAACATTATTTTTAGTATCATTATTTTTTAGGAGGACGGTCAGTAATGCTTGTGAGGAGATGAATAAAGGAACAAGGTAACAGGAAAACCCTTATGATGAAAACAATTATTGAATCACGTTTTCCCTCGCCCGGACGCGGGTCACCGGGGCCCCCCTCTGGAGCCAGGCCTGGAGGAGGGGCTCGAAGGCGAGCGTCTGGTGGCCGGGCCTTCGCCCATGGGGCCCGGCCGGGCTCAGCCCGAAAAGGAAACGTGGGTTCCCCTTCCCATGGGCTCACCACCTGTGGGAGGGGCCAAAGGGGTCGGGTGCATTGCAAGCTGGGCGGCGGCCAAAGGCAGGTACCTTGGCGGTCTGATCCCCGGGTGCAGAAGCTGGCTCTTGGGACATGGAATGTCACCTCTCTGGCTGGAAAGGAGCCCGAGCTGGTGTGCGAGGCAGAAAAGTTCAGACTAGATATAGTCGGACTTGCCTCCACGCACAGTTTGGGTTCCGGTACAAGCCTTCTCGAGAGGGGCTGGACTCTCTTCCACTCTGGAGTTGCCCACGGTGAGAGGCGTCGAGCAGGTGTGGGTATACTTATTGCCCCCCGGCTGGGTGCCTGCACATTGGGGTTCACCCCAGGTGAACGAGAGGGTAGCCTCCCTCCGCCTTCGGGTGGGGGGACGGGTCCTGACTGTTGTTTGTGTCTATGCACCAAACGGCAGTTCAGAGTACCCACCCTTTTTGGAGTCCCTGGAGGAGGTGCTGGAGAGCGCTCCTTCTGGGGACTCCATCGTTCTACTGGGTGACTTCAATGCTCACGTGGGCAATGACAGTGAGACCTGGAAGGGCGTGATTGGGAGGAACGGCCCCCCCGATATGAACCCGAGCGGTGTTCTATTATTGGACTTCTGTGCTCGACACGGATTTTCTATAATGAACACCATTTTCAAACATAAGGGTGTCCATGTGTGCACTTGGCACCAGGACACCCTAGGCCGCAGTTCGATGATCGACTTTGTAGTCGTGTCATCGGAATTGCGGCCGCATGTTTTGGACACTCGGGCGAAGAGAGGGGCGGAGCTGTCAACTGATCACCACCTGGTGGTGGGTTGGCTCCGATGGTGGGGGAAGATGCCGGTCCGACCTGGCAGACCCAAACGTTCTGTGGGGGTCTGCTGGGAACGTCTGGCGGAATCCCCTGTCAGGAAGAGCTTCAACGACCACCTCCGGCAGAACTTTTCCCACGTCGCGGGGGAGGCGGGGGACATTGAGTCCGAGTGGACCTTGTTCCGCGCCTATTTTGTTGAGGCGGCCGATCGGAGCTGTGGCCGTAAGGTCATTGGTGCCTGTCGTGGCGGCAATCCCCGAACCCGCTGGTGGACACCGGCGGTAAGGGATGGCGTCAAGCTGAAGGAGTCCTATCGGGCCGTTTTGGCCTGCGGGACTCCCGAGACAGCTGACAGGTACCGGATGGCCAAGCGGAACGCGGCTTCGGCGGTTGCTGAGGCAAAAACCCGGGCGTGGGAGGAGTTTGGCGAGGCCATGGAGAATGACTTCCGGACGGCTTTGAGGAAATTCTGGTCCACCATCCAGCGTCTCAGGAGGGGGTAGCAGTGCAACGTCAACACTGTTTACAGTGGAGATGGCGTGCTGCTGACCTCGACTCGGGACGTCGTGTGTCGGAGGGGAGAATACTTCGAAGACCTCCTCAATTCCACGACACGCCTTCCATTGTAGAGGCAGGGCCTGGGGACTCTGAGGCGGACTCTCCAATCTCTGGGGTTGAAGTCACTGAGGTAGTTAAAAAACTCCTCGGTGGCAAGGGTGGATGAGATCTGCCCGGATTTCTTAAGGGCTCTGGATGTTGTGGGGCTGTCATGGCTGACACGTCTCTACAGCATCGCGTGGACATCGGGGATAGTGCCTCTGGATTGGCAGACTGGGGTGGTGGTTCCCCTCTTTAAGAAGTGGGACCGGAGGGTGTGTCCCAATTACAGGGGAATTACACTCCTCAGCCTCCTTGGTAAGGTCTATTCAGGGGTGCTGGAGAGGAGGGTCCGTCGGGAGGTCGAACCTCGGATTCAGTGGACCAGCTCTTCACCCTCAGCAGGATCCTCGAGGGTGCATGGGAGTTCGCCCAACCAGTCCACATGTGTTTTGTGGACTTGGAGAAGGCGTTCGACCGTGTCCCTTCGGGAGTACGGGGTACCGAGCCAACTGATAAGGGCGGTTCGGTCCCTGTATCACCGATGCCAGAGTTTGGTCCGCATTTCCGGCAGTAAGTCGGATTCGTTCCCAGTGAGGGTTGGACTCCGCCAAGGCTGCCCTTTGTCACCGATTCTGTTTATAATTTTTATGGACAGAATTTCTAGGCGCAGCCGAGGCGTTGAGGGTGTCCGGTTTGGGGACCTCAGCATCGCGTCTCTGCTTTATGCAGACGACGTGGTGCTGTTGGCTTCTTCAGGCCGCGATCTCCAGCTCTCACTGGAGCGGTTCGCAGCCGAGTGTGAAGCGGTTGGGATGAGGGTCAGCACCTCCTAATCCGAGTCCATGGTCCTTGATCGAAAAAGGGTGGAATGCCCTCTCCAGATCGGGGATGAGATCCTGCCCCAAGTGGAGGAGTTTAAGTATCTTGGGGTCTTGTTCACGAGTGAGGGGAGGATGGAGCGCGAGATCGACAGGCGGATCGGTGCAGCGTCGGCAGTAATGCGGACTCTGTACCAGTCCGTTGTGGTAAAGAGAGAGCTGAGCCAAAAGGCAAAGCTCTCAATTTACCGGTCAATTTACGCTCCTACCCTCACCTATGGTCACGAGCAATGGGTCGTGACCGAAAGAACGAGATCCCGGATACAAGCGGCCGAAATGAGTTTTCTCCGCAGGATGTCCGGGCTCTCCCTTAGAGATAGGGTGAAAAGTTCGGTCATCCGGGAGAGACTCGGAGTAGAGTCGCTACTCCTCCACGTTGAGAGGAGCCAGATGAGGTGGCTCGGGCATCTCATCAGGATGCCTCTTGGACGCCTCCCTGGGGAGGTGTTCCGGGCATTTCCCACCGGTAGGAGACCCCGGGGACGACCCAGGACACGCTGGAGAGACTATGTCTCTCAGCTGGCCTGGGAACGCCTTGGGATCCCCCGGGATGAGCTAGATGAAGTGGCTGGGGAGAGGGAAGTCTGGGAGTCCCTCCTGAAGCTGCTGCCCCCGCGACCCGACCCCGGATAAGCGGAAGAAGATGGATGGATGGTAACAGGAAAAGGGAGTGCTTTATAAATGTTTGTTTCTTTGCCAGGGGTAGTTATTTGGAGGGATGAATTTAAACTGAAAGAAAAACGGAACTGTTTAGTGGAAGAAATATGGGAAGGTGGGAATATTGAAGTTACAGCTCAACACAAAGTGTCAAATAGTCTAAGTGTGAGATGTGAGCAAACTAAATGGGGAGTCAAATCATGTTCCTGCATTATGCATATTTGCAAGCGATGAGAGGACAGGAGATCAGACAATTGACATTAATTTTGGATTTAAAATAAAAAAGGGAAATTTTAATTGAGGAGAAAATTTTGCGTGGGAAGGGTTCCTTTTACAATTTAATATTGTATGTTTTTTGTGTGTTGTGGGATGACAGTTTGTCTGTAATGGTGTATGAATGTCAAGTCTGTGCTTGTGGTGTGGTGTTTGTGTATTGTGAATGGTTAAAGTGATTCAAAGTTGGGGTCATGTGATCACAGCAGAGGATAACATTCCAGCAATCTCCTGGTTTAGTCGTTATCTCTCAGAGAGGACCCAACACGTAGTGTAACATGACTTCTGAGCTTAATAATGATACATGTGGTGTGCTGCAGGGATTGGTACTTGAACCTTTACTGTTTAGTATTCACTACATGCTTCCGCTTGGTGACATTATGCGTAAATACATTAGTTTTCATTGTTATACGGATGACAGCCAATCATATATGCCTTTAGATATGACAAATCCATGGGATTGCTGTAATCGTGAGGCATGTCTTGTTGACATTTAACAATGGATGCCTCTCAATGTCTTACTTCTTAACCCAGGCAAAACCGAGATGTTTATCATTGGCCCTGCTTGTCAACACCCCCTATTTAGGGACACCACTGTAAATATTGATACATTTACTATTACCCAACGTTATTCTATAACTAATCTCGGTGTTATATTTGACCAAACGTCTTTCAAAAACGCATTAAGAACATTATTGGAACTGCATTTTTTCACATCCCCAATATTGCTAAGATCCGTCCCATTCTTTCAACACGTGATGCAGAAATTATTATACATGCGTTTGTTGCGTCGCGCCCAGATGATTGTAATGTTTTATTTTCTGGTCTTTCTATATCTATTATTAAAAGTTTACAGCTAGTACAAAACACAGCGGCTTGATTGCTCACAAGAACCAGAAAAGTACAAGCTGTTGTGCGGGCCACATTCAATTAAGTTTTCAGAATTTGCTGCGGGCCAATAAAAACTGGACCGCGGGCCGCAGTTGGCCTGTTTGGACACCCCTACTATAGAATATTGCATGGCTTAGCACGTTCCTATCTAGTCGACCTAGTTGTCCTTCGCTCACAAAGCGCTGTTCTTTTAGTGACCACAAGGCCCAAAAAGAAGTCTCCTGGGTCTAGAACCTTCTCTATTCGGGCTCCAGAGCTTTAGAATGCCCTACCCACAGATATCAGAGCTGCTACCTCAGGAGAAGCATTCAAGACTCTATTAGAAACCCATTACTTGACGTCATATGATGGCGCCGCGGATGGCAGCCACGGTGAGTCGCTCTCTGTTTATTTGTCTTATTTTCTGTGTTTTCGGTGTCCTCTGCTGTCCATCCCGGATCACTTTTACCAGAGAAGCGCTTTTAAACATCGGACATCGGTCTTCTTCTGGTATTTTCTCTCCTGTTCTCGCCGATTCAGACTGTTTGTCGGAGATTCTAGCCGGAGCGGCGGTGCTGTACAAGCTAGCGCGACGACGGCGGCGCGGAAAACGAGCGGGAGCACTCGTAAGGCTGAGGCAGAGAGGGTTCCGTTCTGCCTTACCGTCAATTCATCTGGCGAATGTCCGCTCCCTGGCGAACAAGATGGATGAACTGCTGCTCCTCACTTCAAGGAACACGGACTTCAGCAGATCCGCTGCGCTGTGCTTTGTGGAAACGTGGCTTAGCGAACGAATCCCCCACCACGCCGTGGAGCTAGCCGGGTTCAGGCTAATGCAAGCAGATCGCAGCGCGGAGCTCTCCGGAAAATCAAAGGGAGGTGGTCTCTGTTTCTACATTAATGAACGTTGGTGTACTGATGTCACGGTGTTGAAAGAGTTTTGCAGCCCTCTCCTAGAAACACTTTTCATAAACTGCCGGCCGTTCTATTCACCACGGGAGTTCTCCTCGATCGTCATGGCGGATGTTTACATCCCACCACACGCACCTGCGAGTGAAGCCACGCAGATGCTGGCTGACCAGGTAACAGACATGGAGAAACTTCTACCAAACTCACTAATCATTGTTCTGGGTGATCTTAACAGGACGAACCTCGCACACGAACTCCCCAGATACAGACAGCACGTAACGTGTCCCACCAGAGGGGCACAGACTCTGGACCACTGCTACACCGTGATCAAGGATGCATACCACTCTGCGGCTCGTGCAGCTTTAGGACTCTCGGACCACTGTCTAGTTCATCTGATCCCGGCCTACAGGCAGAAACTAAAAACTTCTAAGCCTGTGGTGAGGACTGTGAGGAAGTGGACAGTGGAGTCAAGACAGGACCTCAAAGCCTGCTTTGACTGCACCGATTGGGGAGCTTTCGAAGCTGCAACTTCAGACTTGCATGAACTCACTGACACTGTCACATCATACATCAGTTTTGGTGAGGATCTGTGTGTGCAGACTAAGACCTTCTGCACGTACAACAACGACAAACCTTGGTTTACACCGAACCTCGGGACGCTGCGCAAAGTCAAGGAGGAGGCCTACAGGAGCAGCGACCGCGACCCGTTCAGGCAGACCAGAAACACACTGAACCGAGAGGTCAGGAAAGCCAGGAGGTGTTACGGGGAGAGCCTGAAGAGACACCTCTCTCCCAATCCTGATCCCTCAACAGTGTGGAAAGGTCTGCAGAGCATCACGGGCTACAAGAAACGAACCCCCTGTCCTGTGGAGAGCCCAAGGCTAACCAGCAACAAGTTCTACTGCAGGTTTGATCGGTCCTCCCACACAACGGGACTTCCCGCACTACAATCTACATACTCACCTCTCCCCACAACTGCTCTGTCCACACCTCTATCATCGCTGTCACCCACTCTCTCTCTTGCAGAGGCCGCGCCCGCACTCCAGGTCCGTGAGGAGGAAGTGCGCCAGATGTTCCGGAGACAAAAGACCAGGAAGGCACCGGGCCCAGACGGCGTGTCACCTTCCTGCTTGAAAGTCTGCGCTGAGCAGCTGGCCCCCACCTTTGCACGGATCTTCAACCGTTCTCTGGAGCTGTGTGAGGTGCCCTCGTGCTTCAAGAGCTCCACCATCGTTCCAGTGGCCAAGAAGCCCGCCATCACAGGTTTGAATGACTATAGACCCGTCGCACTGACATCTGTGGTCATGAAATCTTTCGAGAAGTTAGTGCTGAACAACCTGAAGGAGGTCACGGGCCCCCTGCTTGACACCCTCCAGTTTGCCTACCGGGCAAACAGGTCAGTGGATGATGCGGTCAACATGGGACTGCACTACATCCTGCACCACCTGGACCCCCCAGGAACGTACGCCAGGATCCTGTTCGTGGACTTCAGCTCGGCGTTCAACACCATCGCTCCTGACATCCTCCAACAGAAGCTCATCCAGCTTGCGGTGCCTGCCTCCACCTGTCAGTGGATCACCAGTTTCCTGACCAACAGGAGACAGCGTGTGAGGCTGGGGGGCATCACATCTGACACCCGGACCACCAATACTGGAGCCCCTCAGGGGTGCGTCCTCTCCCCACTGCTCTTCTCTGTCTACACCTATGATTTCTCCTCAGGTGACTCTCCTGTGAAGCTCCTGAAGTATGCAGACGACACCACTCTCATCGGACTGATCCAGGATGGTGATGAGACTGCGTACAGACAGGAGGTGGAGCGACTGGTCCGCTGGTGCAGCCAAAACCACCTGGAGCTGAACCCGCTCAAGACCGTGGAGATGACAGTGGATTTCAGGCGAGTCCCTTCACCACTTTTACCCCTCACTATCCGCAGTAATCCGGAAGAAGGCCCAGCAGAGACTGTACTTCCTGAGACAGCTCAAGAAGTTCAACCTGCCGCGAGAGCTTCTGAAGACCTTCTACACTGCCATCATCCAGTCTGTCCTCTGCACCTCCATCACTGTCTGGTTTGGATCGGCCTCCAAACAAGACAAGCACAGACTGCAACAGACAATCAGGACTGCAAAAAAGATCATTGGAATCAACCTCCCATCTATCCAAGACTTGTACTTGTCCAGGACCAGGAAACGTGCAAGGAACATCTCTACAGACCCTTCTCACCCAGGTTGCAGCCTGTTTGAACTACTCCCCTCCGGACGGCGTTACAGAGCTCGGTACGCCAAAACCAGCAGACACAGACAGCTTCTTCCCCCAGGCTCTTGCTCTGATGAACTCACACCACTCTTACAGTCTCAGAGTCATTACTATGCAGTAACATCCTGCTCTCCACACCTTTTTTGAATCTGTCTACACTGTTTGTACTATGTGTCCTCTCTGCATCCATTGCAGCCTGGTCATCCTGGAAGAGGGACCTTCCCATCTGTGGTCTCTTCTCAAGGTTTCTCATTTCCCCTAGCTGGAGTTTTGAGTTTTTCCTTGCCCTTTTGGGAGTTTAAGATCAGCGGATGTTTGAGAATATTTGCCATTTTTCACATGTCCTGTGTTGTTAGTCACCTAAATGTTGAACAGAGGCTGTGATGTACCGAAGTCAAATTCCTTGTTTGACACGCTCAAGAACTCTTGAATCTTGAATTACCGTTTTTTTCCATGTATATTGCGCAAAATTTAAATAATTTATTGTCCTAAAATCTAGGGTGCGCATTATACATGGGTACAATTTTTTAAAATTATTATTATTATTTATTTTATTTTTTTTAAAGAAAATTAAGGTACAACAATTTTTGAAGAAAATCTTGTCACAGATGGAGTGTGGAAAGGAGCAGGGCGACCAAGTGCAGCTTGGACCAGGGTTCATTGGAGGAACTCAAAACACAGACATGGTAAACTAACATAACTCTAACAAAACCAACAACAGGACTGACCAACAAAGACGTGGAACAAAAAGACAGGGTAACATTACCAAAGACAGGAACAGAAACTTGCGTTATTGTCAAATATTGTTTGTTTTTTAATCGCGGACTGGACGTCATACGGAGGCAGTATCACTGCGCATGCGCACTATGGATCCGATGCGAATAGTCCTCTTCTTGACTGACAATGAATGTAATAGTTTAATACAATCAGCAAATAACAAAATGCAGATTACAGGTAATATTTTATTTCACAACACTTTGCCTTGTTCCTTTCGTCTCTGCTGTTCACTTCAAACACGCTCCATACGAACGCAATGCTCTCGTATCAGACGCTTGCTCGATCACCTGCTCGTTTGCTGTCACAATGTACCCTACACAAATCCGAAACATTTGTTGCGGCTCCGAGTCGCGACAAGGGGCAAGTTTTGGTTTCCAAGGGTGTTTTTATTCCTCTTCAACTTCTCTCCCACACAGAGCCGCCTTTTTCACATGTCCGCACGTCACTTTCCTCTTTTCATTTTCACCTAACTGATCGCGGTGGTGCCTTTACGGGCAGTCGGAGAAATCAACGCCAATAAAAAAATACATCCAGCCTAGTTAAGACCATACCAAAGACTATAAAAATGGGACCCATTGCCTCCCTGCTTGGCACTCAGCATTAAGGGTTGGAATTGGGGGGTTAGATCACCAAATGATTCCCGAGCGCGGCGCCGCTGCTGCTCATTCACGGTAGAGAACGGTACTTTGCTAATGAATGAATTACTTTGAATTAACCTAGGTTGGTCAATTCGACTGCACTTTGTGCTCTCTCTCCTGATAAAGGTAAAAGGTAAAGACCCAATGATTGTCACACACACGTCTGGGTGTGGCAAAATTTGTCCTCTGCATTTAACCCATCCCCGAGGCGAGCAATGAGCCGCAGCGGTGCCACACTCGGGAATCATTTGGTGATCTAAACCCACAATTCCAACCCTTAATGCTGAGTGCCAAGCAGGGAGGCAATGGGTCCCATTTTTATAGTCTTTGGTATGGTCTTAACTAGGCTGGATGTATTTTTTTATTGGCGTTGATTTCTCCGACTGCCCGTAAAGGCACCACCGCGATCAGTTAGGTGAAAATGAAAAGAAGAAAGTGACGTGTGGACATGTGAACATATTCTTTGGAATGACCAGGCCGGGGTTTGAACCCACAACCTTCCAGTTTTAGGGCGGACACTCTACCACTAGGCCATTGAGCTGGCTTGGGGAGAGTGCTAGGTGACGCCCAAACTGAAAGTGGCTTTCTGGATTCCACGGCAAGTAATCGGTAAGGTATCTGAGGTGAACCACATGCACAGGCGCTGCCATGATGACTGAGGGCGTTTTCCTGCAGCTCTTCATTTGACTATGGACATCTGCATTAGCTTTTCTTTGTATTGCTTCATATTGTGTGTTAAAAGTTGCCCACTCTGCATCCTTTGTCACCTGATCATCCTGGACGGGGGATCCACCCATCTGCAGTCCCTTCTCAAGGTTTGTAATTTTTCCCCAGTTTTTTTTTTTTTTAGGTTTTCCTTGCCCTCTCGAGAGTTAAGATCAGGAGATGTCGAGAATAATTGTCAACTGTGGCCACGTAAAGCCCCTTGAGACGTTTTTGTGATTAAGGGCTATATACAGTATTTTCTGCACTATAAGGCGTACTGTTAGGGTTAATAGAGTATTTTGATTGTAATCTTATGTTGGAATGTGGAATATAATGATTAACCAAACCTGTCCTGTTCTCACAACGGAGTAAAATAAAGTGCTTGCATTCTCTGCACTGGTTGACCAGCTGCAGAGGAAGCAATCCAAGTTATTCTGTTTACATTAGATCGTAAAACACCCCGTGCTCTGATTTTACCAGACGCCGGGGGTTCACCAAACCTGTCACCCCCACCCTGCTTTCTCTCAATAAATATACTCTTGCAAGAGACCAAAGGCAGACTGCGTTCGAACATCTCTGTATCTACAGTGACAAACGTTTTCTCCACTTGCAAGTGCTAATAAAAGGGCATACTGTCTCCCGTGCACTGTTAGAATGGTCCTCACTCTAACTTATTTGCAAGAATCACGCAAATAAGTTAGAGTGAGCGCCACTCTTAACAGTGCACCTTCATTGAATCTTTTAGTTTAGAAATGTTTTCATACATAGGGCGCACCGGATTAAAAGCTGCATAGAAGCTACTGCATCAAACTGGGGTTGACTAGGGTTGTTATGCATCCACTAGATGGTGGTGTGCTAAAGGGAATGTCAACCCAGTCAATGAGGTAAAAAAAGTCCAACTCCATATGAAAGTGATACGGTTTGGCTTCTTACTTGGTCCAGCAACCCCACTCATTTTCGATGGTCATATACTTTTTTTATTTTAAAAGAAAAAAACGAGTGCGTGCGTTGATGCGTAATGCATTGATTAGCTTGTTAGCTTTGGCGCCGGGTTTGTGTATGCGCAGCCAAACTGCTGCGGTGAGGGCTATCTACTGCGCATGTGCGGTTCACTGTGATTGCCTTCCGACACGCTTACCTGTATGTCAATCAAGCGATGTGATGAATTCTAGCCTGTAGAAAAAGCCTGTCATGCGATCGACCAGAAGTAGCTTACTTCAGTGATGCCCCTGACCACGGTTGCCGTAATGCTGAAAGTGATGCGACCTTGTAATTTACTAGTGGTACTGAAATGTACTGAAACACTTTGGCAGAGCTCTGTATACAACCAGTATGGATAAGAAAAGTCATCAATTGATCCATATATAAGGTACTCTGCATTATAAGGCGCACTGTGTTTTTGCAGTAAATTATAAGCTTCTAAATGCGCCCTATAGTGCGGAAACTACGGTAAATAAATTTCACTTGATTTGATTGTGTGGAGTTTGCATGTTCTTGCCATGCCTGCGTGGGTTCCTTCAGGTCCTCTGGTTTCCTCTCACATTCCAATGATATAACTGACCACCAGCCAGGGCTGGTATCAAGTGACTGACTGGTGGTTGAGAACACAACGATAATGTGTGAAGTTTGGAATAACATCACTTGACAGATCTGAAAATGGTTTTCACACTGACGGTTCAGAATGAGAGCAATGGCTGAACCTAATCAAAGATAGGTGTGAAATAAATGCTGGTCTCATATTCAATAGTGCTACGGCATTCAAAACTGTTAGCAAGTTGATACATTTTTCCTTCACTAGAAATAAACCTTTAGTCTTAAAATTCCATCCATCCATCCATCCATCCATCCATCCATCCATCCATCTTCTTCCGGTTGTCCGGGGTCGGGTTGCGGGGGCAGCAGCATGCCCCCTCGAGGATCCTGCCGAGGGTGTAGAGCTGGTCCACTGTTCCACGCCCAGGACGAAAGCCACACTGCTCCTCCCGAATCCGAGGTTTGACCTCCCGACGGACCCTCCTCTTCAGCATCCCTGAATAGACCTTACCAGCTTGACTCCTTATAGGACTCCTTCTTCGGCTTCACGGCATCCCTTACCGCCGGTGTCCACCAGCGGGTTCGGGGATTGCCGCCACGACAGGCGCCAACGACCTTACGGCCACAGCTCCGGTCGGCTGCCTCAACAATGCAGCAGGGGATCGGACCGTCAAGGTCCCCGCCTTTGGCCGCTGCCCAGCTCACTTTGCACCCGACCCCTTTGGCCCCTCCTACAGGTGGTGAGCCCATGGGAACGGAAGTCTTAAATTTACTTTTTATATTTTTTATTTGGTAAGCATTGCTGGGCAGCTCGGTAGGGCATTGGTTAGCACATCTGCCTCACAGTTAGGAGGGTGCGGGTTCCGGCCCTCCCTGTGTGGAGTCTGCATGTTCTCCCTGTGCCCGCATGGGTAGAGCATTTTATCGATTAATCGATGTGTATCGATGAATCGTTACACCCCTAATTATTATACATGTATGACAAACCTGTTTTCAGGCCCAATCTTTTGTTTAACAAAGATAAGTAAAGGCTTTCCTACAAATAACTACAGTTTAATGATAATTTTAATCATCAATACGAAGTGCGTACTGTATAGTAGGACAAATTGTGACTCACACATATTTCACTAAGCCTCTGACTGTGCCGCTGCGGCCTGACTCCGCTCTGTAGTGTCTTTTTTTTAAGCTATAACACAATGCACTGTGAAAAAAAAACGTGAAGCAGCTACGCCGTGAAAGGTGAACAGCAATTTAGTATTACTACTGTATAATTTTCTCAAACAGGTTTCATATTTATTAATTGTAAAGAAATAAAGAAAACATTATTGTGTTTACAAGTTTAATTTCAAAGTACATGAAAAACCTAAGGTGAATGTGATTAGCATAGCATAACAAGAAACAAAAGTGAATACATGAAACATTAACGCGGTGCACATGCTCACATCATGTGATCGTGCCCCCCTTCCAGCCAAAAGTACATGTTGGGATGTAATCAGACAAAGACAGCACTTCACTGCCAGAAGGCCAAATATGCATGAGGTATTTGTGGATTGCAATGATATGCTGCAATAATGTCATACACTTGAGGGAATTTTAGTGTGCAGGTGGAGGTGATTGCAGTGTACATACAAGTGCACGCACAAACCGGAGCACCGTGTGGATATCGGATATACGTGCATTAATATAGATATAAATAAACTAATCAAATGCCACCCACCATCATTAATTTGCACCCATGGAATGTGAAGCTAAGACTGTATACAGACACACACACATACACGTGTGTTGGTGCTAATCAATAGGGCAGCCGTGTGTCCCCACAGCACCGCCAACTGACAGAACCTTGTTGAAAGGAGTGGGGCGACCGTTGATTATCACATGATGGATGCAGCCGTGGAAAGCGGGGAGGCCTGGTGATGCGGTGATGCCATCTGATGGACAGGATGAGGAGTGCAAATTGTTATGACAACAGTTTAAACCTAGAGTAGATGATTTGTTTCCAGGTTCGATTGATTAACAGAGGACACTGTACAGTACTAACCGGGAACGCCTCCGAGGTATACTACTTCTCTGACCCCTGCTGAGCGGCCATATTTGGGTCCGGCGCCACTCTGACTCTCTGCATCTACATGGAGTTTCAGGACGTTCTTCTTCTTTACCACTGAAGACCAACAGCGCGGCATGAGCCATCAAAGGGAACGTGATGGTGGCGTGCATCTCGGTTGTGTCACTGACCTGCGATGGTGTGCCAACGTCCATTGCAGAGTGCCTCTTCTGGGACCAACAACAACAAGGCATCACCTTTACCGCTGTTCATGGACAGCAGCACCTAAACACAGTACACAACAGGCAAAGTTTCCATTACAGGTTCTAAAACAGCCTGGCCTCACTCTGGCCTCCATTACTTCTCTATTACAGCAGGCACCAATGAATTGTGCGAGACTGCACCGAACACTCGTAGTTCACACGGTTCTGCCACAAGATTTCAAGAGTTTAGGCCACTGGCAATTCCAAATATTAATCACAGTTGCATAATGTGCTGCCACAAATTATACCTGATTAAATGCGCAGAAGTTTTCACACAGATGAAAAATCTATTTCTAGGTTTGTCAGCAAAAGACAGCCAGTCGCTGCCAAGACACACTGTATATACAGTACACATATGCTGTTTTACAACAATACTTAAACATATTTACAATTTCATGTTCACTGATAGTAAAATAAAATAGTAATGTTTGTGGTAGGCGGCTCGGTGGAGCACTGGGTAGCACGTCCGCCTCACAGTTAGGAGGGTGCGGGTTTGATTCCACCACCGGCCCTCCCTGTGTGGAGTTTGCATGTTCTCCCCGGGCCCGCGTGGGTTTTCTCCGGGCACTCCGGTTTCCTCCCACAGCACATAGTGAACACGGCTGGTAAGATTATTGGTGCTTCGCTCCCCTCCTTGAAGGACATTTACACCTCCCATCTCACCCGCAAGATGACCACGATTGTGAGTGATGTGAGTCACCCCGCTCACTCTTTGTTCGAGCTTCTGCCCTCTGGGAAGAGGTACAGAAGCCTGCGCTCCCGCACCACCAGACTCTCAAACAGCTTCATACTCCAGGCAGTCAGGATCCTGAACTTGCTTCCCCGTTCTGCGTAGCGTCCTGTACTTTTACTGTATGCACACTGGCTTTTATTCGTTGTGTTATCTATTTATTTATTATTTATTGTTACTCTTATTTATTGTTTCTGCCTTCTTGTTTTTTATATTGCGTTGTTTACTTGTGTGTCTATCGTGTAATATGTCTTGTCACCGTGGGATTTGGAAAACGTAATTCCGTCTTGTCTTTGTGTGTCTCGGCATGTGAAGATGTTGACAATAAAGCAGACTTTGACTTTGACATCCCAAAAACATGCTTGGTAGGCCGATTGAAGACTCCAAATTGTCCCTAGGTATGAGTGCGAGTGCAAATGGTTGTTTGTCTCTGTGTGCCCTGCGATTGGCTGGCAACCGGTTCAGGGCGTCCCCCGCCTACTGCCCGATGACGGCTGGGATAGGCTCCAGCACGCCCGCGACCCCCGTGGGGACTAAGCGGTTCAGAAAATGGATGGATGGATGTTTGTGGTAACACTTTTATTGAGTAACGTGCACCTTACTGGGTCCTTTCAATTGAATGAGAGGTCACTCTTAGTGAGGTCACTGCCACCCTTGCGTGTTATTGTGAGACATGGGGAGGAAATATGACGCAGTGTTACCTCTCCTCTGCGCAGTGTCAAGATCAAATGCTGGCCTGATGTCCTCCCAGCATGCAACAGCAACCCAGAATCGGACAACGGACGGACTTCCAGTCGGATCTCCAGGTCGCCACCCAGAGCTAGCAGCTCATCTGCAGGAAGTTCAGGAATTTCACATTGTCATCACACAATGCAACAAACAACAGTGAGAAGATGGTTGCTCACCGACGACCACATGTCCTCCCTTGCCGGTGAAGAAGGCACCGGGCTGCAGAGGCTTCTGGAAACAGGGTACCACACCCTGGCTGTGGGCGGGGACTCCCACAGGGCTCTCATTCATGATCAGCTGACGAACGCAGCCAACGAAGCCAGGCAAGGCAGTAGACGTTGGAGATTGCGGCGGAACTCCTCCCACATACAACGGTGCACTGATGCGTGTGCGGTCTCCTGCAGGAATCTTCCTGGACTGAGCGCCAACGCCATCCACAATCATATTGATCTTGTCCTTGTCACGCTTAATGAATACCTGAGGACACAGCCAAACCGCCATCTTAGGTTTCGTTGTAAAGCGTCACGTGACCTCATTTCATTGACCTCACCGTGTGCCAGTATTTGTCGTCCATCCTGGTGCGGCTGCGCAGGCTAACCTTCCTCTTCTTTCCCAGTGACAACAGCAAATGACCCTCCGACACAGCCAAAGACAGGATGCCATCTGACGCGTAGAGGATCAAACCTTCCGATGAATTGATCCTCACAGCTATGGAGATGTGAGGCCTGTGCACAGAGCACCCCTTATTAACATGGTAAAATTATTTGAACATTATTATAGTAACTATAAAAATTAGTAGGGCTTGCTACATTGCTTTACTGTGTAATGGAAATGTTGCAAGTGGACCTGACCTCTTCATTACCAAGACCCCCAATGCCAGACTTCCACACCATGCTGGTGCCTCATCCAGTCACAAGAAATCACCATAGAATGCCAACGTTTTACTTTAACGTGTGTTTGCAAACCCGCAATAAGGAAACTTACGTTGTCACACAAAAGCTTTCCCCCACTACTGGTTGTGTTTTCAAACTACCCTGAACATGACATTGTGTCATTTTTCCGGCTTTGAAGATGCAAGGACCTGATAAAAATTCCCTCCTCCCAGCAAGGGTCAACCCCAACCACTGCTAGACCAAGACTGACCCCCAGGGATGAACGTAAGAACTGTAGCTACAAATTCTATGCCGTTTTACCCAGGGAATGCTTCTTGAAATGCAATATATTTTAATGTCTGCTTGTGTAACAATTACTGTGCTCAAACTTGCTAGAAGATGCATTGATGAATCCACTAGGCCAGCAGATGATTTGGTACCGTGCCGCACAAGAAAGTACCAGTAACTTGCATTATTTCCACTGTCGCTCTGATGAACTCACACCACTCATAGAGACTCAGCGACATCCCTGTGCAATAACATCCTGCTCTCGCCACTTAAATGTTGTTAGTTACCTGAAAGTTGTCAGTCACTTAAATGTTGTACAGAGGCTGAGAGCAACCGGAGAAAAATTCCCTGTTCTGCATGCACAAACTTGGTCAATAAAGCTGATTCTGATTTATCCGAGTCTGAACAAGCTTTTATTTTGAAAAATGGAATGGATTCTCTCCTACACCTCGTTTAGTGAACAAAACATAACATTACCGTATTTTTCGGACTAAAAGTCGCTCCGGAATATACGTCGCATTAGCCATAAAATGCACAATAAAGTGAACAAAAATACATATAAGTCGTTCCGGAGTATAAATCGCATTTTGGGGAAAATTTATTCGACAAAATCCAACACCAAGAACAGACATGAGCGAGCAACAACAGGCTAAACGAAACGGTATGCTAACGTGACATAAACACAAACGAAGTGCTGAGAACGGGCCTGACGTAACGTTGACTGTTATCCAAATAACTATAACATAAATAACACCTTTATCAAACCATCTGTGTCACTCCAAATCATTAAATCCATCGATCGTCCTTTATGTCAACAATGCTGGGTGCGCGCCCGCCGCTGACCACGGTTGCACTTCAAATTATTCCACAGGCCCATATAACGATATATAAATTATATATCAAATAACTATTATAAAAGCAATAATATTATCAAACCATCAGTGTCACTCCAAATCATTAAATCCATCGACCGTGTCATGCTGTCCTGTTTTGTGGGCTGTCTTGTCGTGTCATGTTACTTCCTGTTTTATTGTTGTAACCAGGGCTGTGGACTCGTCGGATTTTTGCACCGAGTCCGAGTCCGGCCTCTTGACCAGGAGTCCGAGTCCGGCTGTCCATTTTTTCTGTTAATTCATGTGACTGCTTAGTCTTTATTCAAGGCTAATTTAGATCAAAATCTAAATAATTAAAACAGTTTTGTGATGGCTTTGTCTTTATTAAACATATAAACGAATACAATAAACATATACTTTCAAGTTTTAATCATTAATTACACCATTATAGCTCAGACATTTATCTAAACACAAATAATTAGTGACGACCCCACAACTATCGAAACATCAATGATATAAGCTGGGTGACATAATCGTCCTTGACATTGGTACATAATGTAAACATTAGCCTAAGTGCAACTCAACGTGGCCGCATTGATCGTAACTTACTCTCCGTTTCCCCCCCAAATCTAGAGGCAAAACATTGTTCTCTTGCTGCTCCCGGTGTTGTGCTTGATTTGGTTCCCCCGTGAGATCTTGTTCCCCCTGCCGCGGTAGCGCGCACGCCTTATTTGGAAAGCGAAAAACCGATGTCGTACGGCGTCAGCACTATGTTGTTTTCAATAAAAACATGAAGAACTCACGTTTGCGTCAGTCAATTTTAAATTTTATAAAGGATTATTCTCATTTGATGTCTTTAAATTCATCCGCGTTCTACCATTGAAGCGGGGTGCATGAATAAAATGGAACGTATTTTTTTTATTGTCGGACTCGGTGGACTCGGTCAAAATCAGAACCGAGTCCGAGTCCGGCAAAAATGACCGAGTCCGACCGAGTCCACAGCCCTGGTTGTAACTCATTTCAGTTTGTGGGTCCTTCCTCTGCACGTCAGTCCACTTGACTTCCTGGTTCCCCGACTGCGTACACCTGTGTCGTTGGCCTGATTGTCTGCACCTGTGCCCTCCTCCTCCCGGGCGTGTATATAGCCTGCGTCTCCCCCTTGGCTTTTGCCAGTGCGTCTTGCTTGTCACGAACACTAGCGATCCTGAAGTCACAGAAATTCCCCGAGAAAGCCTAGATAGAAGATACCTTTTGCCCAAGCTCTGTGTTCTGTTTCGTTGGATTTTTGCCTTAGTGTTTCCCTCAGTTTGAGGCGTTTTTTGTTTGCTGTTCTCAGCCTTTTTTCCCTCGTGTTGAGGCGCTTTTTGTTTTTGGTGCTGCCTTACGTTGGAGAAAATAAAACACCTTTGGTTGGAACTCTGCATTCGAGTCCTCTCCCTGCTCCAAGCCTGACAGATCGTCCTTTATGTCAACAATGTCGGGTGCGTGCCGCTGACGGCGGTTGCACTTCAATATATTCCACAGGCCCATATAACAATATATACTAAATGATATATCAAATAATTATTATATAAGCAATAATATTATCAAACCATCTGTGTCACTCCAAATCATTAAATCCATCCGATCGTCAACAATGCCGGGTGCGCGCCGCTGACGGCGGTTGCACTTCAAAATATTCCACAGCCCCATATAATTATAAACAACAATTTTATCAAACAATCTCTGTCACTCCAAATCATTAAATCCCATGATCAAATCCTTTGTCCTTTATGTAAAACACCGCCGCGTATGGGCCGCAGTCGCAGTTCAGATTACAGTAATCCCTTGCTACATCGCCGTTCGTTTATCACGGTTTCACTACATCAGGGATTTTTGAATTTTGAAAATTTGTGAAAAAACTCACATATAAGTCGCTCTGAGTATAAATTGCCCCCCCCCACCCAAATTATGAAAAGTTTGAAAAAAAAAAACGCGATTTATAGACCGAAAAATACGGTACTCATGTTATGTTGTTGGCATGATGTTATGAGGACGCTGCAATTAAAGTTGCATAGGTGTTTGTATACAGAATTCAACCATGAAACTAAGGGTTGAAGTGTGTGTTGGGACTGTGGTGTGTGTTCTTTCTATTCCTCGTTTTACGAGTATGTTCAGCAAAGTTTTTTTGTGACACACCTGCATCTCCTTTCCTTTGGCATCACAATGCCATTGTTTTTTTGCTGGTCGTATAATTTTATTTTGTTGGATTTATCCGTGGCGGCTCGGTGGTGCGCTGGGTAGCACGTCCGCCTCACAGTCAGGAGGGTCCGGGTTCAATTCCACCTCCGGCCCTCCCTGTGTGGAGTTTGCATGTTCTCCCCGGGCCCGCGTGGGTTTTCTCCGGGCACTCCGGTTTCCTCCCACAGCACATAGTGAACACGGCTGGTAAGATTATTGGTGCTTCGCTCCCCTCCTTGAAGGACATTTACACCTCCCATCTCACCCGCAAGATGACCACGATTGTGAGTGATGTGAGTCACCCCGCTCACTCTTTGTTCGAGCTTCTGCCCTCTGGGAAGAGGTACAGAAGCCTGCGCTCCCGCACCACCAGACTCTCAAACAGCTTCCACATTCCAAAAACATGCTTGGTAGGCCGCTACGGTTGAGCGTTCTCTCGCGCTCTCTCTCTCACTCTCTCTCGCTCTCGCACGCACACGCACACACGCAAACCGGATATCATACGGAGGCCGCCATTACAGATGCGCAGAACGGATGCGCAAGACACGTCAGCTATATAAAGAGCGAGAGTTCAGTTCTCTACCTAAATCCGTATTACAGGTAATATTTTATTTCACAACACTTTGCCTTGTTCCTTTCGTCTCTGCTGTTCACTTCAAACACGCTCCATACGACCGCAATGCTCTTGTATTAGACGCTCGCTCGATCACCTGCTAGTTTGCTGTCTGTCACAATGTACCCTACACAAATCCGAAACATTTGTTGCGGCTCCGAGTCACGACGAGGGGCAAGTTTTGGTTTCCAAGGGTGTTTTTATTCCTCTTCAACGTCTCTCCCATACAGAGCCGCCTTTTTCACGTCCGCACGGAGCGCGGTGGTGCGTTTACGGGCAGTCGGAGAAATCAACGCCAACAAAGAAAATGACATCCAGCCTAGTTAAGACCATACCAAAGACTATAAAAATGGGACCCATTGCCTCCCTGCGTGTGTGACGATCATTGGGACTTTAAAAAAAATAAAAAATAAAAATTAAAATTAAAAAAATTAAAAAAAAAAAAAATTAAAAATTAAAAATTTTTTGTACCCATGTATAATGCGCACCCTAGATTTTAGGACAATAAATTAGTTAAATTTTGCGCACTATACACGGAAAAAAACGGTATTTGAATAAATAAGAATGTTTCTGAAATTATCCACATTAAATGAGGGATTACTGTGTATATATATATATATATACAGTATATATATACATATATATATATATATGTATATATATATATAGTATATACACTACCGTTCAAAAGTTTGGGGTCACAAAATTGTTTGCGTGACCCCAAACTTTGGAACGGTAGTGTAAATATTATTATAATAAAGTATTATGAATTAAATATTATAAATTATATTTTATATTTGTATAAGATTATATATAATCTATGAATATAAGTATACATATATATTATAAGATTTTTTACACAGAAGATTATATATATAATCTATAAATAATTATCTAAATAAATATATACACTACCGTTCAAGTTTGGGGTCACCCAAACAATTTTGTGACCCCAAACTTTTGAACGGTAGTGTACATATATATAATAAAATTTCCCCTCTCACCCTCCGCGGGTGGTCTCCCACTCCAAGCTCGGGTCCTCTACCAGAGGCCTGGGAGCTTGAGGGTTCTGCGCAGTATTTTGGCTGTTCCTAGCACTGCACTCTTCTGGACTGAGATGTCTGATGTTGTTCCTGGAATCTGCTGTAGCCACTCCTCCAGTTTGGGGGTCACTGCCCCAAGTGCCCCAATGACCACGGGCACCACCGAGGCCTTCACTTTCCAGGGCTTCTCAAGCTCTTCTTTGAGGCCCTGGTATTTCTCTAGCTTCTCAAGTTCTTTTTTCCTGATGTTGCCATCGCTTGGTATTCCTATATCCACTACAACGGCCTTCTTCTGCTGTTTGTCCACCACCACAATGTCCGGTTGGTTCGCCATCACCATCTTGTCAGTCTGGATCTGGAAGTCCCACAGGATCTTGGCTCGCCCGTTCTCTGCCACCTTAGGGGGTGCTTCCCACTTTGAACTTGGGGCTTCCAGTCCATACTCAGCACAGATGTTCCTGTACACTATGCCAGCCACTTGGTTATGACGTTCCATGTATGCTTTCCCTGCTAGCATCTTACACCCTGCTGTTATGTGCTGGACTGTCTCAGTGGCCTCTTTGCACAGCCTACACCTTGGGTCTTGTCTGGTGTGGTAGATCTTGGCCTCTATTGCTCTGGTGTTCAGAGCCTGTTCCTGTGCAGCCATGATGAGTGCCTCTGTGCTGTCCTTCAGTCCAGCTTTTTCCAGCCATTGGTAGGATTTCTTGATGTCAGCCACTTCACTTATCTGCCGATGGTACATCCCATGTAGGGGTTTGTCCTCCCATGATGGTGTCTCTAGCCACTCTTCCTCTGTTTGCCATTGTCTGAGACATTCACTGAGCACGTCATCCGTTCGGGCCTTTTCCTTGATGTACTCATGGATCTTGGCTGTTTCATCCCGAACAATGGCTCTCACACTCAGTAGTCCTCGGCCTCCTTCTTTACGGCTAGTGTACAGTCTCAGGGTGCTGGACTTAGGGTGGAACCCTCCGTGCATGGTTAGGAGCTTCCGTGTCTTGACATCTGTGGTCTGCGTCTCTTCCTTTGGCCAGCTTATTATTCCTGCAAGGTATCTGATGACTGGCAGGGCATAGCTGTTTATTGCCCGGATCTTGTTCTTGCCATTTAGCTGACTTCTGAGGACTTGCCTTACTCGTTGTAGGTATTTGGCTGTGGCTCCTCTCCTTGTGGCTTCATCGAGGTTGCCATTTGCTTGTTGGATACCAAGGTACTTGTAGCTGTCCTCAATGTCTGTTATTGTTCCTTCTGGGAGTGAGACCCCTTCTGTATGGACTACCTCCCCTCTCTTTGTCACCATGCGACCGCACTTCTCTAGTCCGAATGACATTCCAATGTCTGTGCTGTAGATCCTGGTTGTGTGGATCAGTGAATCGATGTCTCGCTCGCTCTTGGCATACAACTTTATGTCATCCATGTATAGGAGGTGACTGATGGTGGCCCCATTTTTGAGTCGGTATCCGTAGCCAGTCTTGTTGATTATTTGGCTGAGGGGGTTCAGACCTATGCAGAACAGCAGTGGGGACAGAGCATCTCCTTGGTATATGCCACATTTGATGGAGACTTGTGCAATTGGCTTGTAATTGGCCTCAAGGGTTGTTTTCCACAGTCCCATCGAGTTTGCAATGAAGGCTCTCAGGTTCCTGTTGATGTTGTACAGTTCCAAGCATTCAGTGATCCATGAGTGTGGCATGGAGTCGTAGGCTTTCTTGTAATCAATCCAGGCAGTGCACAGGTTGGTGTGTCGAGTCTTGCAGTCTCGGGCGACTGTTCCGTCAACCAGCAGCTGGTGTTTGGCTCCTCTGGTATTGTTGCCTATGCCTTTCTGTGTTGTGCTCATGTATTGAGCCATGTGTACACTTATCTTAGCCGCTATGATGCCTGACATGATCTTCCATGTTGTAGGGAGACAGGTTATTGGCCGATAGTTGGATGGTTATGTTGTTATGTATCAGTTAACCATTCGGGGTGAGTTCCAACTTTTAGTAGCTGGTTCATTTGTTCTGCTAGGCGCTCATGGAGTGCAGTGAGCTTCTTAATCCAGTAGGCATGGATCATATCTGGCCCGGGTGCTGTCCAGTTCTTCATACCTGAGACTCTCTCTTGGATGTCTGCCACAGTGATGGTAACTGGGTTCTGCTCAGGGTGGTTGCTGTGGTCTTCTCTTAGAGAGACTAGCCATTGTGCCTCACTGTTGTGTGATGTGTCCTTCTCCCATATGCCCTTCCAGTATTGCTCAGTCTCCAGCCTTGGTGGGTCTGTTCTGCTGTTGTTACCCTGCCATTGAGAGTACACTTTTCCTGGTTGGGTTGTGAAGAGCCTGTTTATTCGCCTGGCTTCACTTTCTCTTGTGTATCTCTTTAGGCGACTGGACAGGGCTAGGAGCCTCTGTTTGGCAGTCTCCAGTGCTTCAGGTACGTTCATCTGGCTGTACTTCTTGGGTGCTGGTTTCTTCATTGCACCTTTCTGGATCTCTGATAGTTGGCTCACGTCTCTCCGCACTGTCTTGATCTTAGCCTCCAACCTTCTTTTCCATGGTGGGTCTTGTATCTCTTGCTTGATATTGCTCTTGTAACCAAGCATCTCCAGGATCACTGTTGCTGAAGTGTATATCAACTCATTGGTTTCAGTGATGGTGGTTGTAGGGATTGCTCTCAGTGCTGCATTCAGATCTTCAACCAGACTTTCTGGTGGTGCTTCACTTAGCCTTTGTAGTTGGCGTCGGGGTTGGACGCTGTTCATTCGAGTCATGATCTTATCTTTCAGGTCAGTTGCTGTCTTGTTCAGGCTTGCATATCCTCTTGGTATATGTGTACCCAATTTCTTGGGGAGTTGATGTTGACTCCACTCTGACCTAGAATTCGGGTTGCCGTTTGTCTTGGCATCTGTGTTGTACCTCGTCAATCTCAAGTTGTGATATCAATTGCCATTTCTGGATATTGGAGCACTGTGTCACTAGTTGTTTAGTGGTTAGTGTTGAGTGTGGATATCGCACTTTCCATTGCTCCCACATTCTCTTCATGTACCCACTCTGACTTGGTTTACTGGAGTAGTAGCACTCCAACAGTGTTAGGTTCTCACATCTCGCTCATTTCCGCCTTGTTCCAGCAGCCCACTTCTCATCTAGGCGTTCTGGTCCCCCAACGCCTGACGCAGACCTTGTTTGACCGGGCGACGTCTGAGCCGGCATCTCATTTGATTCTTTATCTCTCACCATGTTTATGAGGTAGGCGATATCGTCAAGGGTCTTGCCCACAGACCCACACTGGATGATGGTATGGCTCCACCCCGACCAGGTCTCAAACCCGGGTCCCGCTGGTTGATAGTCTGGCGACTATCCTACTGAGCTATCCAGCATATATATATATATATATACATATATATACATATATATATATATATATATATATATACATATATATACATATACATATATATACATATACATATATATATATATATACATATACATACATACATACATACATACATACATACATACATACATACATACATACAGTGCCTTGCGAAAGTGTTCAACATTTCGCCACATTTCAGGCTTCAAACATAAAGATATCAAATTTAAATTTTTTGTCAAGAATCAACAACAAGTGGGACAACAATCGTGAAGTGGAACGAAATTTATTGGATAATATAAACTTTTTTAACAAATAAACTGAAAAGTGGGGCGTGCAATATTATTCGGCCCCTTTGCGCTAATACCTTGTAGCGCCACCTTTTGCTGCAATTACAGCTGCAAGTCACTTGGGGTATGTCTCTATCAGTTTTGCACATCGAGAGACTGGAATTCTTGCCCATTCTTGCTTGCAAAACAGCTCGAGCTCAGTGAGGTTGGATGGAGAGCGTTTGTGAATAGCAGTCTTCAGCCCTTTCCACAGATTCTTAATTGGATTCAGGTCTGGACTTTGACTTGGCCATTCTAACACCTGGATATGTCTATTTGTGAACCATTCCATTGTAGATTTGGCTTTATGTTTTGGATCAAATCTCCGTCCCAGTCTCCGGTCTTTTGCAGACTCCAACAGGTTTTCTTCCAGAATGGTCCTGTATTTGGCTCCATCCATCTTCCCATCAATTTTAGCCATCTTGCCTCTCCCTGCTGAAGAAAAGCAGGCCCAAACCATGATGCTGCCACCACCATGTTTGACAGTGGGGATGGTGTGTTCAGGGTGATGAGCTGTGTTGCTTTTACGCCAAACATATCGTTTTGCATTGTGGCCAAAAAGTTAGATTTTGGTTTCATCTGACCAGAGCACTTTCTTCCAAATGTTTGGTGTGTCTCCCAGGTGGCCTGTGGCAAACTTTAAACGAGACTTTTTATGGATATCTTTGAGAAATGGCTTTCTTCTTGCCACTCTTCCATAAAGGCCAGATTTGTGCAGTGCACTACTGATTGTTGTCCTATGGACAGACTCTCCCACCTCAGCTGTAGTTATCTGCAGTTCATCCAGAGTGATCATGGGCCTCTTGGCTGCATCTCTGATCAGTCTTCTCCTTGTTTGAGATGAAGGTTTGGAGGGACGGCCGGGTCTTGGTAGATTTGCAGTGGTCTCATTGTTAGGGTTTGCAGGATATCTTCATCGTATGATTATGTTGGAATGTAACCTGTAATAATTTAACTAGCTCGTCCCGTCTAGACAAAAGTAGTTGACCAAAGTGCTAAGATCGTTCAACTGATTGACTAGACGCAGAGGAAGCAATCAAAGTTGCTTTGTTTACAGAAAGTCATAAAAGGCCCCCTGCTATGCTTTGATCAGCAGGGGACCGGCTTCACCCTAACCTGTGTGTTCCCACACCCCCACTTTCAACCCCACTCTGTTTCTCTCAATAAATATGCACCTGAAAAGGCCTGAGTCAGACTTCATTCGACCATCGCTGTAAGCACAGTGACGAGTGAACTCTCCGCCTGCAGGTGTCTAAAATGACTTGCTTGACTCCTGTGTGGTTCTTCCAAAATAAGTTAGAGTGAGCACCACCCTAACATTTTGGTGCCGAAACCCGGGACCCTCATACCCGCCATCTGGCTGACGGAGGAGGACGTGCTGCATTGTAGACAAGTCAGCGTCCTTTAGGGGGACCTGGAAAAGAAAGTCCTGTGAAGAGAATTTCTTTGCTGGGACAGCATCTTAGGTCTGCCTTCGTCTGCCAGAGGTGAATTGACGGGTTCCGGCAATGCAACGAACCAGGGGTCAGGTAAGTTAAAAAATTGTGTGGTTGTGAAACGCGTAAAGGGTGCACGGGAGACAGCTTGGGTTCAAGTCTCAGAGGAAGGAACAGACTAAGAAAAGCAGAGCTTCTTTTTTGTTCATCGAAGAAGTGTGTAGATTCTTCTTTGTCTGTTTTTCCAAGCTGAAGGATCTGGCTTGGGTTAGAGTCCCAGTGGAAGGAACGTGCTAAGAAACACGGAGCTTCTTTTTTGTTAGTCAAAGAAGAGTGTAGATTTCTCTTTGTACGTTTTTCCGGCCAAAGAACAGCTTGGGTTCAAGTCCCAGTGGAAGGAACGGGCTAAGAAAAAACAGAGCTTCTTTTTCTTAATTGAAGGAGGGCGTAGATTCTTTTTTTTGTCCGTTCTTCCAAGCTGTGTTGGAGGGTTTTACACCCATCTTGGATAGGCCTAAAAATAAAAATCGTTGGTGTTTGTGTGGTTGAGAGTGTGACTGGTAAGATAAATTGACTGCAGAGAGAATTTGGTGAAAGGTCAATTTAAACCTACATTGAGGATCCTCAAAGAAAAGAAAGACAGAATGTATTTTTTTTTAATAAATTGTATAAACCTAAAATACCAAATTAAGATGGGAAATAAGAACGGTAAATCTCTAGCTCTTGAAGAAAATGAGAAGTACATGGCGAGTAAATGTCTTAATTGTATGCAATACATGCCGAAGTGGAAGAAAAAGTATGGAGTAGAAGGGAAGTTGAAGTGTGGAAGATAGTGGTTGATGTTTTGGAGGAGAGTGTAGATAGGATGACAAAGGGACAGAAAAAGAAAAGGAAAGAGAGAGAGTTGAAATGTGCTAGAATGTGGTTGAAAGCTTCACAAGAGAGAAGAGAACAAATTCAAGAGACAAAAAATGGAAAGATAAAAAGTGATGAGACCACCATTCAATTAAGATTTGGAAGAGAACTCTGGGTGCACAGTGGCATCCCATTCGATGATGCAGCTGAGAGTGCTTATCAGCAACATCTTAGAAATGTGCTCCTCACTCTTTCACCCCCCGACTTAGGCAACTGGGTGAGGAAACACTTGGTGGAAGCAGGCACTGCTTGCGTTGAGACGATTGAGAAAGGCAAATGTTTTGATGTATTTCATCTAGATGATGGTAATGATCTAGATCAGGGGTCCCCAAACGTTTTCCTGTGAGGGCCACATAACCTTTCCCTTCTCTGATGGCGGGCCGGTGGCAGTTTGTAACAGAAAAAGTGTGACGATCGTAGGGGAGCTTAAAAAAAATATTGTTTTCCAGAAAGCCACACATAACCAAATAACGGTTATTTAATAACCCTTTCCAGGTTCTTTACAGAAAAAAAGTCAGGAAACAAATAATAACACTATTAATGAAATAAATAATAACTAAACCCTCTCTGAGTTCTTCACAGAAAAAACAGGAAATAAATAACTAAATAACTCTCTCTGGGTTCTTCATAGAAAAAAAACCATGGAACATTAACTTTCTGTTGTGCCATGAACAATCTTAACAGATAAAAGTTCAGCTCAGTTGTCAGAGCAGAACCTCTCTGACACATATGAGCAGTCTCTTAAAGTTCTTGTGTTCCTTCCTTATAATCCTTTTGTAGGTTCCAGTAGGCTTGTAGACACTGCTGTCTTTTTTGTTAAAGTTTGATAGTGCGTCATAGTCTGGAGTAAAATTTGTTGTGGCAATTCTTAGGCGAGATCCGAGGTGTTTGTCCGTTTACCTCGATCTGTGACGGGTAGATGTTGACGTTCATGTGGCTGAACGTCACGTCGCGTACGTCGAGCCAAATTGGCAACTCTTTTAAACGCTCGGCACTGTGTTCACCCTGCTTTACTTGGGCGACATTTTAACGGAAGGATTCCAGGGGAAGGTTTGTGGGTGGCTTTAGCGCAAAACTGCATCTGAAAGCTCAGCGCGCAAATTACAAGAATGCTGTCGTCACAGCCCACGCTCTAAATTCGGGACTGATACAAATAGAGCGCGAGTGCGCCATGTCCGTACACGCACTTGTGAGTGTGCACCGAGCTTTCTGACACGGCTTCCGGTAGTAAATGCGCAGGCGAGCGCTTCCCCATCTACTGGGCAAACGCAGTCATTGCAGGCAAAATGAGCAAAAAAAAAAAAAAAAAAAGTTTAATAATACAATTTGTTCAGGGTTGGCGGGCCGGATTAGACGGTCCCGCGGGCCGTATCCGGCCCGCGGGCCGTAGTTTGGTGACCCCTGATCTAGATGAAGATACAACGGTCTTCTTCCGAAGTTCCCAAAAGGGCAGAGGAAGAGTTAGAGACCAACAAGGCCGCAGGCCGCCATTCAATTCAAACTCCAGCTCAAATTTGGACTGTTGGAACTGTGGGAAACGGGGCCACTTGGCAAGAGTGTGTCGTCGTGTAAAAAAATACCAATCAAAGGGTGGAGGAAGAGGCAGAGGAAAAGCCAAATTTTCAACATGTCAAGTTTCCCCCCCCCCTTTTTGACCGCTCATGCTAATACAGAGACATTGTATGCTACATTTAATGGAAATTATTGATTGGTTGTATTGTAAGATTATACAAACTTCTATATGCAAGCTGAATCTGAGAGATTGAGTTCTTTGAATTTGAAAACAAGGAGAAAATTCGGATTAATTTGCAAGCACTTTTTTTGTGTGTTGAGTTTTTTTTTGGATTGGTGGATTGTTCTATCGGGAACCTTGAGTTGGAAATGGCATATGAATGTTGTGTGGAGAGCTTGGATGAATTGGGACCAATGTGATAGAAAGACTCCTTTTTGGAGGCCGTGTGAGATGCAAATGAGCATTGATGACTGAATGCCCGACTGAAGGGAAAATACAGGTTGAATGGTTGAAGTTGTTGGAGACTGCTATGGACAAGTAGTTGAGCGACTTTGAAGGAAGAATGATTTTGAGTAAGTTAGATGCTAGGAAGGAAAGAAAAACAAAAAAGAAACAAATACAAACAAAAGAAAAATAAAGGTTGCTTTTGACAAGAGTTACAAAGAACAGACGAAGAACAGTCCTTGACCCGGCATTTGCGTTTGGCGGTCGTTGATGTGGTTCCAAGACCTGCGTCTTGTGGTTTGTCATTTGTAACGTTTGGCTGTTGTGATCCTCCCAAACAGACATAAGTGATTTGTGCTTTTGTTGTTGGTTGTAATTCGTTTGTGGGAGGACTGCAGGGGCTTGCTCCTTCGGTGTCTCACCTGTGCCTTCCTGCCTTCCATTGTCTCCACTTAGACTGGACTGTGGAGGGGGGAGTGTGGTATTGTGGTGTGAAAAGGGTGTAGGTGTCCTGTGGTGATTGATATTGTAATTTGATTGTGGGGGAGACTGATGTGGTGTGGGGCTCTGGACTCTGCGGGTAGCTGTTTGCTGGGTTGGCGCAGGTGGGGGACGACGGCATTGATTGTCCCAGTACTGGCCAGGCTGGGATAAATCAGTGTGAAAATGCCGGGCCCCCCCCCTCTTGCTTCCCTTGCTGTGGCTGCACGCGGAGTAGGGTCGTACCCACTCCAGGGGTGTGCTGAGTGCGTGGTAGCAAGTGATATTGAAGCAGGGTGATGCCTAGGGAAGGTGTGACAATAGTTGCACGAAGGATAAAAGGCACTGAGGAAAGAAAAAAAAAAGAAGAGAGAAAAAGTACAACCAAAACGTCAAAAAAGAGGATGGCGTTTGCACAGCGTTGTTTGTTGGTATTGTTTGTGAGCTGTGTCTCTGCTGTTTTTGTGTTGTCTGTGTGTTGTGTTATGTGTTAAAAGGATGAAATTCGCTAATATAGGCGCACTAAAGAATTTATTTATCTGTAGTCTATCTGATTTGCACTGCAAAACAAAACCGATTTTGTTAAGATAGGAAGGAAAAATAAAAAAGCGAGCAATTTGTTTATGGGCAGAAACTGGTCCACGCTCCTTTAATGCCTAGCCTTGGTTAAACAAAATTTGAGAGATGGAAAGAACTTGCTTTCTGGAATTGGATGATGTACAATTATGAAATACCGACATTTCAAAGCTAAATTTAAAATTTGAGAATAAGAGAGCAATTTAGTTAAAGTTATGAAACTACAACAGTTAACTATTATATTACTTTACCAGCAGTTATTTTGTTTATTTTGTTTATTTTTTTTATTCGATTGATGGATTGGGTTGTTACGTTGAGAAAGGAAAAGGAACGATACAAATGGGCAGCTGTATTGAGCCATGGTGTTGTCACGTGCCATTGACACCTTGCTCAACAGGGGGGATGGAAGGGCAGTTCAGTCAGCTTTATACAACATGAATTTGATTCATATTCAAAACGTTTATAAAAAAGTTTTTGTAGAGCTTGTTTGACATGTGCTAAACACAATCCACAGGGTTATAATGCCTGGTCATAATAGATGCATTCTCAAAATGGGTTGAATTGGCTTCAAAATATACACTGAATGCATTAACAGTGGCAAAAACGTTATGTAAAGAAATAATACCTTGTCAACAACTGCTGTAATCTGTCACGTCTACTGATTGTACCATCACCCCGCAAAATTGTCCCATTGAAATCAGCTTCGGGAGAAACCATCGCTGAACGCTCTAAGCAGCTGGACCGCTGGGTGGAACACTACTCAGAGCTCTATGCCAAGGACAACAGTGTCTCTGATGCAGCCCTCAGGCATGTAGGGCACCTACCTGTTATGGAAGAGCTCGACATGGAACCAACAACTGAGGAGCTAAGCAAAGCAATTAACAGCCTGCCCAGCGGAAAAGCTCCAGGCACCGATGGGATAACAGCCGAAGTCCTCAAGTGTGGGAAGCCTGCTCTTCTGCATAGACTGCACAAGCTTTTATGCCTGTGCTGGAAAGAAGGCGCTGTCCCACAGGACATGAGAAATGCTAACATCGTCACCTTGTACAAAAACAAGGGAGACAGTAGTGACTGTAACAACTACCGTGGCATCTCCCTACTCAGCATTACCGGTAAGCTCTTTGCTCGAGTTGTACTAAACAGACTCCAAGTCCTCGCAGAGATGCTCTACCCAGAGTCACAGGCAGGGTTCAGAGCAGGAAGATCAACTCTGGACATGATATTCACCCTGAGACAGCTGCAGGAGAAGTGCAGAGAACAACATAAACCTCTCTACATGGCCTTCGTTGACCTTACCAAGGCTTTTGACCTGGTGAGCAGGAGCGGCCTTTTCCAAATGGTGGAACGGATAGGTTGCCCGCCAAAACTCCTCAGCATCCTCCAGTCCTTCCACACTGACATGAAAGGTACTGTTCAGTACGATGGGTACACTTCTGAGTCCTTTAACATCCGCTGTGGTGTCAAACAGGGATGCGTTTTGGCACCCACTCTGTTTGGGATATTCTTCTCTCTCCTCCTGCGCCAAGCCTTCGGAACATCAACTGAAGGAGTTTACTTACACACCAGGACAGACGGCAAGCTATTCAACCTATCCCGACTGAGAGCAAAAACCAAGGTCAGACCACTCACCATTCGGGACATGTTGTTTGCTGATGATGCAGTATTGGCAACACACACTAGGGAACACCTGCAGACTCTTCTAGACCGGTTCAGCCAAGCATGTCAGGACTTCAACCTGACCATCAGCCTAAACAAAACCAAGACAATGGGCCAGGGGACTACTGTCCCACCTTCCATCACCATCAACAACTACACACTGGAAGCTGTAAGCAGCTTTATCTATCTTGGGTCTACCATCACCTGCAATTTATCACTCGATGCCGAGGTCAGCAGCCGGATTGGGAAAGCAGCTTCTACCTTTGGAAAACTGACACCCAGAGTATGGCAGAACAGCAAGCTCACCATCCATACAAAGGTGCAAGTGTACAGGGCCTGTGTCGTCAGTACACTCTTGTATGGCAGCGAAGCCTGGACTCTTTATGCACATCAAGAGAGAAGGCTAAACTCTTTCCATCTGCGTTGCCTGAGACGCATACTGGGCATCACCTGGCGGGACAGGATCACAGACAGTGCAGTCCTGGAGAGTGCACAGCTCCCCACTATGCTCTCCCTGCTGAAGCAGCGGCGTCTCCGTTGGCTGGGCCATGTCCGTCGGATGGAAGATGGTCGTATGCCAAAGGACATCTTATATGCAGAGCTAAAATCAGGCAAAAGGCAAGTAGGCCGCCCACTGCTCCGCTACAAGGATGTCTGCAAACAAGACCTCAAATCCTTCAACATCAACCCAGCCATCTGGGAAGACGTCGCCCAGGATCGTCACAAATGGCAACAGGCTCTCCAAAACGGGCTGCAGACCTACGAAATCACCCTGGCTCAACACCGAGAAACGAAAAGGAAATTGAGGAGGCAGCAAGCCACCATGCCCCCACCGCCACCGGGTCTGGCCCACATCTGTAACATCTGTGGCCGTGTCTGCCTCTCACGGATAGGACTCACCAGCCACAGCAGACGCTGTGCAAAGAACATCTAACCTCCAGACACAAGAAATCTATGGTCTTTCGAGACTGTGATGCCGATGGATGGACTGATTGTGAAATGTGCGACAGAGTGTTCTATATAATATCCGTTGGAAAAAAAAAGAAAAAAAAGAAAAGAAACCATTGCTTTTAGAGAATGTAGTCAACCAAAATTATATATGTACCGACATGCCAAGATCTGGGAAAAAGCTGGAAAAAACAAAAACATAATGTCTTTAAATTTGAGAGGCGACGATGATCTGACTGAAATTGATGCAATTGGAGTCCCCAGAGGAGTTCCTGATTAATAAGAATTAATTGACCAAATTGAAGCGGGATGGGAGTCCTCCATTTGCTGCTGGTGGATGATGAAGAAGAACGTTGACAGGATAAATTACATCCATTGCAACATGCAGAAATTGGGCAAACTGACACAAGCGGGACTTGAGGCAGTGCACAAACAGCTAGCCACGCCTTCCCTAATGTCAATCCAGAACCGCAATGCTCTTATGTTGTTGTCTGGGAAAGGAAGGGTCTGCGCAATGTTCAGGGAACAATGCTGCACCTTCATCCGGAATGACACCGCCCCTGATGGGAGCCTGACGAAGGTGATTGCAAGCTTGCAATCCCTCAACACGAGGATGAAAGAGCACAACAAGTGGATGACTGCTTTTGGGAAGTATAAAGCCCTTGTGTCCTCAATTACTGCTATACTCACCTTGTGTGGATGTTGTTGTATTCCATGTCTCTGTGCTCTGTTTAATCGTCTGATCATTACAGCAATCTCGCCGATGGACGACGAGATGGCCCGGGTATGCCTAATGTCTGAACGGCAGCATGTTGATGATAACGATGATGATGTGCAATTTTTGCACTTGAGTTTACAGACTTTTTCCCAGATCTCTGTGTTTCCGAATGATGATGTCGCAACATTTATCCTTTTTGGTGGAAATATTTGTGCGCATACTTGTGATCCGACAACTGAAAATCGAGAGAAGTGGTTGTTTTTGGTGATGTAAAAATTGAGCAAATATGTGATAAACAGGAGGGAAATGTTGGAATAATTTAAGTAAAGCCTTGTCATTTACAAGTTTATGGCTTTCCTTTTATCTAGGTTCTTTCTCTTTAGTGACAGGGATGTCTTTTGATCATCCTTCCTGTCCTTATGTTATCTGTGTGTTTTTGTTCCTGTAAGAGGCCTTCACTAACAATGAGCAGAGCTTATTTGCATAGGCGAAATGTTCTTATTTGGTTGAAAGAAACTTCATTCCTTTTAGTTAACTGTAGGTTTGGTTCATAGATTGTTGTTGATCAGAACTGTTTTTCTTTGTTAAGTGTTAAACACAGTTTGAAGTAGTTGCGTACAAGTTATCCTATATTTACTCAATGTTTGTTTAAGGAACTGCATACCAGTTACCTTACATTTACTTAACATTTGTTTTAGTGTTTAGGACAAGTTACTTATTGTTATTGAGTAAACAAGTTACTTATTGTTATTGAGTGTTAATTTACTAAGTAGATAAAGTCTAGCAAAGGTCTAGTTGCATTGTTCCACAGGAAAGCGGCAATTGAAGTTATCTGATCTCACTCGCGGACGACTCGGCCAACAACTGGAGAAGAACAGATGGACAAACTCTGCGGGGGTCACGGGCCGACAATGAAGTGCTAATTCACACCACACTACATTCCTTAGCTAATCAACGTTGCTACAGGCACAATCTTCCCTCCCTTTGGTGTAGCAACGCCTCTGTAACCAGGGCAACCAAAACAGTGATGAGAGGAGCAGAAGAAACATCTCAAATGACTAATGCAAAGGTTGCAGAAAAGGTGCTGTTTTTTGCTGTTTTCCGGACGTGCTGCTGTTCTTTTGGTGGCGGATCCAGATCGGGATTTGGTCAGGAAACTACTGCGGATACGGAAGCAAACACCGAGGTCCAGATCACCCCAACGTTCTGGCTGAAGGTCCCAAGAAGGTGGGGGACGGAGCCTGCGTCGACTGGACCCTATAAATTGGTGGAGCGTATCTCACATGCCGTCCGGCTGGCCGGCAAAGGAGATTCGTGGTATCATCTGTGCCAGTGCGCCCCAGTGAAGGGTTCCTGCAAGGAACCAGATCAGCCATCGACAGTCCCCGCCCCAGTTCATACAGAGGCAGAATAATCCTCTTCCCCCTTGGTGGCCAGGTAGTCCACCCTGAGCCACTGAAGACAACGACCACGCAGCAGACATTCCAAAGTTCTCCCCGGACGGAGCAGATCTGCGAAGCGGGTGAGAATCGTGCTCACCCTCCACCAGTGGGCGTGCCAAGCCCCCAACGGCTGAACAATCACGAGCAATTTTTATCTTGATTGATAACATTCTGGTCGCCTAAGGCAGAGGGACCGTGTAACTCTTTTCCTGCATTTAATCTGGCCGCAAGTTTTTAAATTACACACACAATTTGGACTGGAGTATTGAGGAAAAACCTCATCTTCACTGGAAGTTATTGCTTTCATTGTATTTTCTTACTTATGTTTGACTGTTCGGGGTTGACATAATCATATGATAAAACAGGAGGGATATGTTAGGGTTTGCAGAATATCTTCATCGTATGATTATGTTGCAATGTAACCTGTAATAATTTAACTAGCTTGTCCCGTCTAGACAAAAGTAGTTGACCAAAGTGCTAAGATCTTTCAACTGGTTGACTAGACGCAGAGGAAGCAATCAAAGTTGCTTTGTTTACAGAAAGTCGTAAAAGGCCCCCTGCTATGCTTTGATCAGCAGGGGACCGGCTTCACCCCAACCTGTGTGTTCCCACACCCCCACTTTCAACCCCACTCTGTTTCTCTCAATAAATATGCACCTGAAAAGGCCTGAGTCAGACTTCATTCGACCATCGCTGTAAGCACAGCGACGAGTGAACTCTCCGCCTGCAGGTGTCTAAAATGACTTGCTTGACTCCTGTGTGGTTCTTGCAAAATAAGTTAGAGTGAGCACCACCCTAACACTGATACTCCTTCCATTTCAATATAATTGCTTGCACAGTGCTCCTTGAGATGTTTAAAGCTTGGGAAATCTTTTTGTATCCAAATCCGGCTTTAAACTTCTCCACAACAGTATCTCGGACCTGCCTGGTGTGTTCCTTTGTCTTCATGGTTCTCTCTGCGGTTTAAACAGAACCCTGAGACTATCAAAGACAGGTGCATTTATACTGAGACTTGATTACACACAGGTCCATTCTATTTATCATCATCAGTCATTTAGGACAACATTGGATCATTCAAAGATCCTCACTGAACTTCTGGAGTGAGTTTGCTGCACTGAAAGTAAAGGGGCCGAATAATATTGCACGCCCCACTTTTAAGTTTTTTATTTGTTAAAAAAGTTTAAATTATCCAATCAATTTCGTTTCACTTCACGATTGTGTCCCACTTGTTGTTGATTCTTGACAAAAAAAATAAAATTTTATATCTTTGTTTGAAGCCTAAAATGTGGCGAAATGTTGAAAGGTTCAAGGGGGGCGAATACTTTTGCAAGCACTGTATATACATATATATCCATCCATCCATTTTCTGCACCGCTTAGTCTCCACGGGGGTCGCGGGTGCGCTGGAGCCTGTCCCAGCGTCATCGGGCAGTAGGCGGGGGACACCCTGAACCGGTTGCCAGCCAATCGCAAGGCACACAGAGACAAACAACCATTCGCACTCACACTCACACCTAGGGACAATTTGGAGTGCTCAATCAGCCTACCAAGCATGTTTTTGGGATGTGGGAGGAAACCGGAGTGCCCGGAGAAAACCCACGCGAGCCCGGGGAGAACATGCAAACTCCACACAGGGAGGGCCGGAGGTGGAATCGAACCCGCCCCCCCAACTGTGAGGGGCTGTGTGTATATATATACATATACATGTATATAAAATTAAATGAAAAAAATACAAACCTAAAATGACAATATATGAAATTACACAATAAATACATTACATACGTACATTACATAATAAATTATGAATTGTTATATATGCACCGAGTTCACACTCACTTGGAGCTCAGGGAAGCAGGAACAGTGTCGAAGCGTTGGTAGCTTAGCATTGACCCACTAAATTGCAGAGCTCCCACTTCCTGGTCCAACAGCACCCCTTGGCATGACTCCCTGGTGTTGCGACTGCGTGACCTGGACAACTTCTTGTTTTTCCCCTACAAAAAACACATAATGTATTGTGTGTATGTATATTCCGCAGTGTTTTCCAACCATTAGAGCCAACGCACCCATATTATATTTATTCAATCAAAATCTTATCCGCAAACCATCAAAGGAAAAAACATAAAAAATAATCAAGATAATCATTAGTTCATTGTTCATAGTCACTGAAATAATAATTATCTTGATTAATTTACCTACTAGATAGAAAGCAAACTCGAACCAAATAAAGCATAATTTGGGACCAGGAACAGACATGTCTGCACACATACCTTAGACTTGCTGTTGTGTTTGGCTGGCACGGACAGAATCTGCTGAGGCTTTGCGGCAGCGGGACAGTCAAGCGGAACATTGATGTTATCTCTGACCTTCAGCAGATTCACCACCATCTGAGGACTAGTCTCCCTGATGACAAACACATTTAACAGCTGGACTTTTTATGTGTCTTGCAAAACATCAAACATCTTGGCGTCTTCATTACTATTATATTCATACTGCAGTAGAAGCGTCAAAATTACATCACTGTAGCAAATGTGATACTGATAAAATAAAGTATTTTCTGGACTACAAAATGTTTTTTTTTCATAGTTAGGCTGGGGGGCGACTTATGTGTGAAATTATTAACACATCATATCATTTCATACGTTATCTTCACACTAAACCGCATTAGGGAACCTTTGGCTTATGGAATAATTGGAACTGCAACCGACGATGAGTCTGACATAGACTACGTAGAAGACGAAGCGCTGCATCTTCTACTTCCGGAGTTAGAGGAGTTGTTCATAAACGACACCGAAGATGAAGATCTTGTTGGGTTTAATGAGTTGGAGTGGCACGGATAGTTCGATAAACTTATTAGCATGTTATTGATGCTATAGTTATTTGAATAACTCTTAAAGGACACATATGGCCAGCTCAGTGGCCTAATGGTAGAGTGTCCGCCCTGAGACTGGAAGGTTATGGGTTCAAACCCCGGCCGGGTCATACCAAAGACTATAAAAATGGGACCCATTGCCTCCCTGCTTGGCACTCAGCATTAAGGGTTGGAATTGGGGGGTTAGATCACCAACTGATTCCCGAGCGCGGCACCGCTGCTGCCCACTGCTCCCCTCTCCCCCAGGGGATGAATTAAAATCACACGGGGATGGGTTAAATGCAGAGGACATTTTTCACCACACCCAGATGTGTGTGTGACGATCATTGGGACTTTAACTTTAACTTATATGGAAAATTGACTTCTTTTGCTTTTAAAATAATTTTCTTGTGTATCTGGACTATCCAGGACAGTAGAAAAGTGGAATATATCACTCAAGGTGCGTTTTGGGGGGGTATTTTTTACTTCTCCATTTTCTACGATGTTTTATATCTATTACATCACGGCTCGGTGGCACACTGGTTAGCACGACCGCCTCACAGTTAGAAGGGTGCGGGTTCGATTCTACCTTTGGCCCTCCCTGTGTGGAGTTTGCATGTTCTCCAGGCCCGCGTGGGTTTTCTCCGGGCACTCCGGTTACCTCATGCTTGGTAGGCTGATTGAGCAATTCAAATTGTCCCTAGGTGTGAATGCGAGTGCGAATGGTTATTCGTCTGTGTGCCCTGTGATTGGCTGGCAACCAGTTCAGGGTGTCCCCCGCCTACTGCTCGATGACTGCTGGGATAGGCTCCAGCATGCCCGCGACCCCCGTGGGGACAAGTGATACAGATAATGGATGGATGGATGGATGGATGGATGGATGGATGGATGGACATTACACCCTTTGGGGCGGGACAAACCAAACAAGGTAATGGGTGTTGCCAAATGGAAATACGAGTAATAAACATGGTGGACTCGCAAATCCGCCATGTTTAAGACAAATCCACCTTGTTTATTACTCGATGAGACTTTTGTAGTCCAAACAACTCAAGGATGCCGAAGTGGAGAGATCAAAATGTTCCGTTGGATGCATCAATCCACACAAATCATTGCACAACATCAGAACCTCAAAGAAATGCCTGGTCAAGTTTCATTTTTCAAGCAGTGTTCCCACGTCTGTGGGCAAAGTCCTGCTTGTTAAGGAGTGTTTCAGAAATCTTTTGTCTGTAGAGTGAAGGATTTGCAGAAAGACCTCATTTCATTGATAGTTCAGTTTCTTCAATCTTTGGAAACGACGGACACAATAAAGCTGTAAGATTGAGATGACACCAAAATAATCAACTGTATTTCACTTTAATAATATTGTGTCTGCACTCGTTTTCATAGCATTAGCGTTGCCACCTTTATTTACCACAGACACGTAAGTGCCTGCCTTACATGTCAAGCACTCAACTTCATAAGGATATCGACCCTGGCAAAAGCACGGGACTTTTTTTATTCAACTTCTCTGCGAATGTGCATTTTCGTTTCGGCATTGCTTTTAAACACTTGGCCAGCCCACCCTACTTCGTAGCAAAGTGACTACCGTAGTTTTCGGACTATAAGTCGCTCCGGAGTATAAGTCGCACCAGCCATAAAATGCCCAAAAATGTGAAAAAAAACCCATATATAAGTCGCTCCGGAGTATAAGTCGCATTTTGGGGGGCAATTTATTCGACAAAATCCAACACCAAGAACAGACATGAACGAGCAACAACAGGCTAAACGATATGGTATGCTAACGTGACAAACACAAACAAGGAGCTGAGAACGGGCCTGACGTAACATTCAGTTATTTAAAAAAAACTATTACATAAATAACACGTTAATAAAACCATCTGTGTCACTCCGATTCATTAAATCCATCGATCGTCCTTTGTCAACAATGCTGTGTGCCGCGCTGCAGTTCAAATTATTCCACAGGCCGATACAACGATATGTAAACTATATTTTAAATAACTATCACATAAACAACAATATTATCAAACTATTTGTGTCACTCCAAATCATTAAATCCATCGATCAAATTTCTCGTCTTTTATCAATCGTCCTTTGTCAACAATGCCGTGTGCCGCGCCACAGTTCAAATTATTACACAGGCCCATACAACGATATATAAACTATATTTTAAATAACAACAATATTATCAAACCATTTGTGTCACTCCAAATTATTAAATCCATCGATCAAATTTCTCATCCTTTATGTCATCCTGGTGACAGAGGACATGTCCAGAGGATACGGCGCTTTAAAGAGTTAATTACTATATTTGATTTTTTCTCTCTATTTTTCATGTTTTGAATATGTTCAAGATAAAGATATCAAAGCATGTGAAATGATCAACTATACTAAAAATAACATGTGAAGTGGTCAACTATACTTGTAAGTAAGTGATGTGTTAATGATCAAGTAAAAATTTGTGAAAAAAAAAATATAAGTCGCTCCTGAGTATAAATCGGCCCCCCCGCCCCCACCCAAACTATGAGAAAAAAACGCGATTTATAGTCCGAAAATTACGGTAGATTTGACGAGAAGGGCGTGACTTATTTGTGAACGATACAGAAAATCCTGGAATTGAATGAAATGGAACGGAGTGGCAATTCTATTGACAATGTACTTACTGTACATGTATTCTGTTTGAAGCAGTTCAACAATTTTTGGATTATAAATCGCGTTTTTTTTTCATAGTTTGGGTGGGGGCGTGACTTCTACTGAGCACCAATTTATATGTGAATTTTTTCACAAATGTTTAAAATAAAAAAAATAAAAAAAGTAAAACCGCGATAAACGAACCCCGATGTAGCGAGGGATTACTGTAATTTGAACTTCAAGTAACGTCAGCAGCGCGGCGCGGCGGTTGTTTACATAAGGACAAAGATTCCATCGCGGGATGACGAAGGGCCCCACATACGACCGGCATCATTAGCGGCTTTGTTTGCAAGTGACACGGAGGACGGAAAGTTTGAAGGATTTAATAATTTGGTGTGACACAGAAGGTTTGATAATATTATTGCTTATATAATAGATATTGTTATATGGGCCTGTGGAATATTTTGAACTGCAAGCGCCGTCAGCGGCGCGCACCCGGCCGGCATTGTTGACATAAAGGAGGATTGATGGATTTAATGATTTGGAGTGACACAGATGGTTTGATAATATTATTGCTTATATAATAGTTATTTGATATATAATTTATATATTGTTATATGGGCCTGTGGAATATTTTGAAGTGCAACCGCCGTCAGCGATGCGCACCCGGCATTGTTGACATAAAAGAAGATCGATGGATTTAATGAATTGGAGTGACACAGATGATTTTATAAACGTGTTATTTATGTAATAGTTATTTGAATAACTGTGAATGTTACGTCAGGCCCATTCTTAGCTCTTCGTTTGTTTTTATGTCACATTAGCATACCTATTGTTTAGCCTGTTGTTGCTCGTTCATGTCTGTTCTTGGTGATGGATTTTGTCGGATAAATTTCCCCCAAAATGCGATTTATACTCCGGAGCGACTTATATATGTTTTTTTTCACATTATTGTGCATTTTATGGCTAATGCGACCTATATTCCGGAGCGACTTTTAGTCCGAAAAATACGGTACTGTGTGTTATAGAGGAACATAATTTCATTTGTGCGACATGCCTGCATGAAATACACTTGTCAATAAACTTGAACATTTAAACCTTGTAATGATTGCTCAATCACAAAATATTTAACACATTGGAATGAAAACATACATTTGAAATTCACAAACTCGTTTTTTGAGTATATTACGTTTCCATATTTTTCCCAATAGACTAGATTTTACTGTTATTTCAAACTCAACATTTTTAGATGTCTCGGAATGCCACATCGAGGAAGATTTTTCCAATCTCTATTCAGTGGTTGAGGATACTCTTTCGCTTAACTTGACATGTGGAATATTTTGAAGTGCAACCACCGTCAGCGCCACTTGGTGTTGGATTTTGTCGAACAAATTTCCACCAGCTCCTCCCCTCCTCCCCCACCGTCTGTTGTCCTCCAGGTTAGAGCAACGCTGGCGTCAGATCTGTTGACTGCCGCTTCTATTCTGGACAGTGTCCGTTACTTGTTTTTCGTTTTCCCGTTTTCAGTGCACCCGTCTCTTCTTTTATTTTTCTCGTGTTGTCTTCCGTCCACCTCGCATGCCCGCAGCTCCGCTCTCACCTATCTGTTTCCTCTCCCTCGGACTACCAGCTACGTTAGCCAGCTAGCCAACAGCCAACTGGCCAAAAGAACCATCGGACCCTCCTTCCTCCCGACTCGGAGCCTGTGGCCGCCTGCTGTGGACTCGACGGCAGCTCTGGCCCGGCTCTCTGGCCTTCCATCCGGTGTCCTCAGGGGACGGGCTCCACTCCCTGCGGGCTCGCCAACCGTGGCTCTGCTGTGTGCCGCCGTGGTGCATTGGGGCCTGCCGTTCGAGCGGGTGCAGTCGAGGTCGACCGGCATCACCACCTGGTCCACTGCTGCTTCCACACGAGGCTGGGATCCTTCGCCGTCGCCACTACATCTGGACCGGCACTTCCCCGATGGCTCACCCATCTCCTCTTTTTGGACTACCAACCCCCCGTCACCCCCACCTCCCGTACTGGCAACCTCAACAACCTCCGCTCCTGCCCCTCCTGCTCCTCCATCTATCTCCTTTGCACTGCTGACCGATGTCTTGTTAACTATAACCTATTGTTTCCCCCCCCCAACCCTTTTTATTCCCTGTAAAGCGTCTTTGGGTCATTGAAAAGCGCTATATAAATTGAATGAATTATTATTATTATTATTATTACCAAAATGCGACTTATACTCCGGAGCGACATATGTTTTTTTCTCGTTATTGTGCATTTTATGGCTAATGCGATGTATATTCCGGAGCTAACTTTAGTCCAAAAAATACGCTGTCTTTTTCTTCTTTATGATGCATTACCTGCATTATTTACGAAACCGCAGCAGCACAAACAAAAGGTTTTTGCAGCACAAACCAGCACAAAGGAAGCACAAACGAACGGTACCATTTAGGGTTCATTTGGAGCAGATGGGGGGCTGGGTGAACTCTGGATGCCTTATAAAATAATCTCTAATAACTAAAAAAAACGTTGCAGCACAAATGAAAATTTTTACGGAACAAACCAGCACAAACTAAACAAACAATTTTCCTTAAATTCTGCATAGGGTGGGGGGCCAGCTTCACGCAGGTGCATTGCATTTTATGGCTGGTGCGCCTCCAGAGCGATTTATAGTCCGGAAAGTATGGTACATCATATTATTGCAAGTCGATTGTGACGGTACTAGAGCATAAGCGACTACATCACATTAATATTTGATCCAATTGTGTCACATTATAGTAAGAAGCAGGGCTGTGGAATCGGTCGGATTTTTGCACCGAGTCCGGCCTCTTGGCCATGAGTCCGAGTCCGTGTCCGGCTGTCCATTTTTTCTGTTAATTCATGTGACTGCTTAGTCTTTATTCAAGGCTAATTTAGATCAAAATCTAAATAATTACAACAGTTTTGTGATGGCTTCGTCTTTATTAAACATATAAACGAATACAATAAACAGATACTTTCAAGTTTTAATCATTAATTACACCATTATAGCTCAGACATTTATCTAAACACAAATAATTAGTGACGACCCCTTATTTGGAAAGTGAAAATGAATGCACCCCGCTTCAATGACAGAACGCGGATGAATTTAAAGACATCAAAGGAGAATAATCCTTTATAAAAATTTAAATTGACTGACGCAAACGTGAGTTCTTCATGTTTTTATTGAAAACAACATAGTGCTGACGCCGTACGACGCCGTACACATCGGTTTTTCGCTATAATTCGGTATAATTCGACGTAGTCCACACTCACCCAAAGTTAAGGTTTCATGGGAATATTATTGTCATAATTGTCTGGACCATATATGATAATTGTTTAATGGTAGTTATTGATAGATCATGAAGATGTCAAGTTATAGGTGCATATAGCACGTTCATTGTAAGAGGGGAAGAGATGTTGTGTATTTTGGGCTAACTCAAATTCCGTAGTAGAAAAACCCCGGAAGTGGGATGGGCGCATTCTGTGTTGTTGTGGTACGCCCTGTGAACGCACTGTGAGTAAGGAATAAAGCAGTTATCATTCACGTCATTGTCCGACCTATTCTTGATATCTAAGAACCTGGAAAATAGTAAGGATATAACATATATCACGGGTCATTACGATGAGTTTGGTGGAGTTTTTACTGCTTCTTCCAACTCCTACCGCGCTGACTGTAACCTGACACTCTCTGGCTGCGTCTTGCCTCTTTTTTTTTTTTATTGTCGGACTCGGTGGACTCGGTCAAAATCAGCACTGAGTCCGAGTCCGGCAAAAATGACCGAGTCCGACGGAGTCCGAGTCCCCGAGTCCGAACCGAGTCCACAGCCCTGGTAAGAAGCAATAATAGGTACAATACAGCAAATATTGGTGCCGTTTTTTTCCGTGTATAATGCGCCCCCATGTACAATACGCACCCTAAAAATGGCATGTTGATGCTGGAAAAAAGCCTTTACCCATGTATAATACGCACCCAATTTTTATTTATTTTTTTAAAGTCCCAATGATCGTCACACACGCAGGGAGGCAATGGGTCCCATTTTTATAGTCTTTGGTATGGTCTTAACTAGGCTGGATGTATTTTTTTTTGTTGGCATTGATTTCTCCAACTGCCTGTAAAGGCACCACCGCAATCAGATGAAAAGTTCTGCGCATCTGTAATGGCGGCCTCCGTATGATATCCGGTTTGCGATGGAGATAAAAAACCAAACAATATTTGACAATAACACACCATCAAGGATTGCACCATCGCATCAAACGATGTGTCGTCAATTATGAATTTTACTAACTAAGTGTGTTGGGCAGGATGGCTGAATGCGATGCACGATTGACAACAAACTAGAAGAAAGGTGATTTCAAGTTTTATTTCGAGGGAGATTTGTCATGTCTCGTCCCCAGTTTTGCTATGTGCCTAGGTTGCCATAGTTTCTGTTCGCGTCGCCCCTCTCTTCCTGTGTCACCTCAATCAATGTAACATGTTTTGTATCTGTCCCTCGCTCACCGTCGGATCATTGCATGTGTTACTGTCATGATGTCTGTTTGGTTTCTGTTCCTGTATTTGGTAATGTCACCCTGTCTTTTTGTTCCACGTCTTTGTCGGTCAGCCCTGTTGTTGGTTTTGTTGTACCATGATTTTCTTAAAAAAAAAAAAAAAAATTGTACCCATGTATAATGCGCACCCCAGAATTTAGGACAATAAATTAGTTAAATTGTGAATGAAACGAGATGTCTCATGAGATTAAGTCCATGAGAGCGAGACAAGAAATTATAGTTGGTCTACTGCTTACATTCACACAAAACGGCGGTCGCCCAAAAGCAAAAGAAACTCGGAAATAAACAATGAATGACAAATAACAATACATAACAAAATCTAATGCAAAAGATAAAAGTCATGGCACTATTTGACAACATTAGGAGGTACTCTCCTACTCTTCCTAGAAGATGCTGTCCACAGAGCTGTTCCAGCGCACAACAATGTCCGCAATTAGTTAATGTGCGTTTGTACCTTTAGACGTGACTCAAAAGTGCTGTTGCTGTTAAGCGGCGGTGAAAAAAAATAAACGATACGCCTGACACATATACAACCAAACGTGATACATAGCCAACTTTAAGACCAGCCTAACCAGCGAGATAAACTGTGTGTGTCGCGAGCATTTATGCGTGGCTTAAAACTAGCTACTATTGTAATGCCGCATCCATGTTGCGAGCGTTGTCTGTCACAACAGCGACTCTCTGATTTGGCTGAGGAAGTTGCAAATCAATCTGCTATATTCACCTGGTGTGGGTCTCATAAAGCCAAAAGAAAATGGATTTTGTGCTGTGCAAGGATGGGAAATCTTGTGGCGTTCTAATCCCGCAAAATCTTGTATCTCGTCCCATCCTTAATAATTATTATTAGCATTAGTAGTGGTAGTACGAGTGCTCTAGAGTTTAGGATTACCAAATGTAATTTTAAACTTCTTTGCAACAGGGGTTCCCTAAAATGTTTTTTTTCCCAAGCGTTACTCTCACCTCCTGATGAAAACATTGCTCATGCATCCCGTCAGGTTGCTTAAACTCTGATCGGGCATGCCCCCCAAGAAGGTGCGGCCCTCCAAGCTAGCCACCAAGCCACTTCTCCTGGTGTCCAGCCAGACAGTCTCCTTGGACTTCTCCAGCACATCATTCATGTAAACACGCACACTGAGGAGAATGTGAGTAGAGAATGCATAGAAGTTAGTGCACCTATAAGGTGAACTCCCTCTATCTGGCATATAGTATATAGATACCCGTTGATTTTGTTGTAGATAGCCACGTAATGACTGTTGTTATCGTTGTATGTCTTCTGTGTCTTCACTTCGGTGTTGCCTGCTCTCACCACCACGTGACCTTCATGCAGAAACACCTGACAAATGCCATCCTGAACAAGGAGATGTGCCCGCACAGAAACACAGAGGCACACACGCGCACACACACACGGCCACACAAATGGCCACACACACGCATGGCCACACACACACGCACACACGCACACACACACACACACACACACACACACACACACACACACACACACACACACACACACACACACACACACACACGTACACAGTTAAGAAAGTCCATAAAAACATGCATCAGCAAACAGGAAGTGCAAGTGGCGTCACCTTGTTGTGATGGAAAAACATGAGTCCGTCCTTGTGCTCAGTCCTAAAGCTGAAACTGGCATAGAAATTGCTCCTAAATCCAGGAACATTGCTCAGCTCCATGTCCAGGTAGCTCTGACCCGAGAAGTGAGCCTCACGAGCCACCTGCGCATAACATATATTTATTTTCAATCATGTTGCAGCCACTTAGTTAGCCTCAGCATTTATGTAAGTCACACCTCCCTTCAAGGTCTGACTACTATGATCCTATAGTGTTAAAGTAAACTTGCTTCTAAGCCCAGAAACATTGCTCAGCTGAAAGTACAGGTAGCTCTGACCAGAGAAGTGAGCTTCACGAGCCACCTGCACATAACATATAGTTTTTCTTCATAAATGTTGTAACTTTTGGTGCATTGTAGAGCATGGTAGAGTGTCCGCCCTGAGACTGGAAGGTTGTGGGTTCAAACCCTGCCCGGGTCATACCAAAGAGTATAAAAATGGGACCCATTGCCTCCCTGCTTGGAACTCAGCATTAAGGGTTGGAATTGGGGGGTTATATCACCAAATGATTCCCGAGTGCGGCACCGCTCCTGCTCACTGCTCCCCTCTCCCCCAGGGGATGGATCAAAATCACATGTGGATGGGTTAAATGCAGAGGACAAATTTCACCACACCCAGATGTGTGTGTGACAATCATTGGGACTTTAACTTTTTCCTGGGACCCATAATCTCCCGAGACCTGAAATGGGCCGGCCACATAGACTTTGTCCGGAAGGCCTAGCAGAGGTTGTGCTTTCTGAGACAGCTCAGGAAGTTCAACCTGCCGCAGGAGCTGCTGAAGACCTTCTACACTGCCATCATCTAGTCTATCCTCTGCACCCCCATCACTGTCTGGTTTGGATCAGCCACCAAACATGACAAGTGCAGACTGTAACAGACAATCAGGTGGAATTGGAACCAACCTCCCATCTATCCAAGACTTGTACCTGTCCAGGACTAGGAAACGTGCAAGTAACATCTCTGCGGACCCTTCTTACCCAGGTCACAGTCTGTTCAAACTACTCCTCTCCGGACGGCACTACAGAGTTCTGTACGCCAAAACCAGCAGACACAGACACAGCTTCTTCCCCCAGGCTGTCGCTCTGATGAACTCACACCACTCATAGAGACTCAGAGACATCACTGTGCAATAACATCCTGCTCTTGCCACTTAAATGTTGTTAGTTACCTGAATGTTGTCAGTCACTTAAATGTTGTACAAAGGCTGAGATCAACCGGAGTCATATCCTTTGGCGCACCTTCAATGAACGGCCCATTTTAAAACTTTGTTCATATATAAGGCGCACCGGACTATAAGGCGCATAAAATAGAAGCTTCACTGCAACAAACTGAGGTTGACTAGGGTTGCGGTATGCACCCACTAGTCAATAACCAACGAGCCGTCTGTAAACAATCGCGTTTCTCAAACGATCTCCTATAAAATGATTGGAACTGACTAAAGTTCGATCTAACGCACTGGTACTACTTACCTATGTTTCCCTTCCATATCGATCCGTAGATTTACTCAAAACATTAACAGAGCAGCCTATTTTGACATGAAATAGCCTCGCGCGTATAGCAGCTATCGTTATAGCATTAGCCATCCGCAATTTCCCATGAGCCTCAGCTCGCAATCTCCCATGAGCCTCAGCAAAGTCTAAACAACCGCGTTTCTCAAACGATCTCCTATAAAATGATCAGAACTGACTAAAGTTCGTTCTAACGCATTGGTACTACTTACCTATGTTTCCCTTCCATATCGATCCGTAGGTTTACTCGAAACATTAACAGAGCAGCCTATTTTGACATGAAATAGCCTCGCGCGTATAGCAGCTATCGTTATAGCATTAGCCATTCGCAATTTCCCATGAGCCTCAGCTCGCAATCTCCCATGAGCCTCAGCAAAGTGTAAACAATAGCGTTTCTCAAACGATCTCGTATAAAATGATCGGAACTGACTAAAGTTTGATCTAACGCATTGGTACTGCTTACCTATGTTTCCCTTCCATATCGATCCGTAGATTTACTCGAAACATTAACGGAGCAGCCTATTTTGAAATCAAATAGCCTCGCGGGTACAACAGCTATTCGGTGACGCCCCCGGACTACAGTTACTGTAATGTTGGGAAGCGATGCGACCTTGTAATTTACTAGTCGTACTAAAACGTACTAAAACATTTTTGCAGAGCACTGTGTACAACCAGTATGGATCAACAAATTCATCAATTGATCCATATATATGGCGCACCGGACTATAAGGCGCACTGTCAACTTTTGATAAAAATTTAGGTTTTTAGGTGCGCCTTATAGGGCGGAAAATACGGTACTCCCCTCACCTATGATCATGAGCTGTGGGTCGAGATTGAAAGAATAACCCAGATAGAAGAAAGAAAGAAAGAAGCTCTAGGAGGGGACTGTCAAGCTGTTGCTCCTATGCTATGGAACAAGGTTATGATAGTCAAGAAAAACAATTGAAAACTAAATTAAAAACCATTTTTTGTAATAAATCCAAAATGCTTTAAACTGAAAACTAACTCAAAACAACATCTTTCTAAAATCAACTAAAACTCACTATAATTATAGCAAACATTCCTTTTTCATCTTCGTCAATTACCGTATTGCGTTAGATGCGCCTTATAGTCCGGTGTGCCTTATATATGGATCAAGTGATGAATTTGTTGATCCATACTGGTTGTACACAGTGCTCTGCCAAAATGTTTTAGTACGTTTTAGTACGACTAGTAAATTACAAGGTCGCATCGCTTCCCAAGATTACGGTAACTGTAGTCAGGGGGTGTCACTGAATAGCTGTTGTACCCGCGAGGCAATAGCTGTTTGAAAATTGTGGTTCATTGTATTTTATTGCATATTAGTTAATTACATGTAATGACTTTGTCTATGTGTTCTGTGGCTTACTGGTGACCAGTCCAGATTTCACCCTGACTGTTGCCCAAAGTTAGCCCAGACGGATTCCAGAACATCTGTCATCCAAATGAGGGCAAACACTATAGAAATGTTTTTGGTGTTCCTACCAGCAGGTCACTGTCACATCCAAAACTGACTCCGGAGCTTGTCATCCTTTTCAGGTCAATATGGGAATTCTGAGCTTTGACGTTCCGGAAACATCCCTTTAGAGAGCCCTGGTTAGGAAATAAGGGCCGCAACCTGCACACAACACACAACAAAACACACCTTGAAGCACGTCATGTCAAAAGCAATGATAAATTGTGTCTTTGTGTATGTTTATCTATGTGTGATTGAAACTTGTATTTGTTTGCATTTGCATTCATATGCATCACATTTTTGGGGATATATCTTTCCGTAGACACTCCTCCTGTGGTCTAAGAACTGAAAATCTGAAAAGTGACACACACATGCACACATGCACACAGACACACGCACACACACACAGACAGGCATACACATGCGCGCACACACACACACACACGCACACACACACACACATTATACAGAAACATACGTATACAGTTGTATGCAAAGTTTTGGGCACCCCTAATAATTTTCAAGATTTTCCTTAATAAATCATCGTTTCAGTTAAATTTGTCATATTGCAGATAAACACTGTGATATTTGAAAAGTGAAATGACGTTTATAGGATTTACAGAAAGTGTGCAATCATCACTTAAACAAAAGAAGGCAGGTGCATAAATTTGGGCACCCAAACAGAAAAATGGCATCAATATTTAGTAGAGCCTCTAAACGCTTCCTATAGCTTCCAATGAAAGTCTGGATTCTGGTTGAAGGTATTTTGACCATTCTTCTTTACAAAACATCTCCAGGGACAGGTATTTGAGGTGGCCAGTTGCAAGTTGTTCTCCTCTTTGCATCTTCTCTGAAGAGTAGTAACATGGGAGCCTCAAAACAACTGACAAATGACCTGAAACCAAAGATTGTTCAATGTTATGGTTTAGGGCCAAAGTCCGGCCCGCGGGCCAAATCCGGCCCCGGTCAAATTTCATACGGCCCGCAGCTTCGGTCTTATAATGTATTATTAATGGCCCGCCTGCACTGTTAAACTGAATGAAACAATAATGAAACTTGAATCTATAATTCCTCTTTTTACCAAAAGATGGCAGGACCACTTTAATAATGTCAGTTTGCATCCGCACCCCTCCCCGCTTATTTCTGCCATGCCGACTGCGAAGAAAACGAGGAAAGTTGACATTGCGGGCCGTCGCTTTCAAGAGATGGGAGTTACAATACTTCTTCACTGAAAATCAAGGCAATTGTGTTTGTCTAATTTGTAAAGAGACTAAACACGCTAACACATACAACAAGGTAACAGGGAGTGACCGCGCTGATAAAGTGAAGCAGCTCCAAGCTGAACTGGCATCACAACAGCGATTCTTCACGCGGGGCTGAGTCAAAAGTAAATTTTACTAAACCAAGCTACGAAGTGGCCATGTTAATACTGTTGACGTTATGAACCTGTAGATGTGCCACAAACACTACTTTCTGAAAGATATTGTAAAATTCACTTGTTTTAAGTTTTAATAACAGACAACTTTGAATTAGTTATAACTCCTGTTTAAAATGGTCAAGAGGCAAAAATAATTTTAAACTCATGGAAATTAATGTATTTCATACAGTTTGTTCAATGTTATCTGACTCTTCAGATATGAATGAAAGGTAGAATTTGTGTTTTTAGAGTAGTTCACATCTGACTGACTGGCTTATATTTGGTTATTTGGTCATTTGAAAAATAAAGACAATTGTGACAATGGAAATTGTTTATAACAGTGTGTATTTGCATGAACTTTTTATAGTTAAAAAATGTCCGAAAAAACTATTGCCCCCCAGGCCCCTTCACTATATCAAATCTGGCTTTCCTTGCAAAAACTTTGGACACCACTGGTTTAGGGGAAGGATACAAAAAGTTAGCTCAGAGATTTCAGCTGTCAGTTGGCACTGTGAGGAACGGTGAGAAAATGGAAGACCACAAGCACAGTTCTAGTTATGGCCCAGAGTGGCAGGCCAAGAAAAATCTCGGATAAGCAGAGGCAAAGGATGGGGGGGATCAGTCAAAGTCAACCCACAGAGCAGCTCCAAAGACCTACAACAGGATCTTGCAGGAGATGGTGACACTGTGCTAGTCAGCGCACTTTGCACAAGGAGATGCTGTATGGGAGAGTACTGGGACAGAAGCCTTTTCTGCGCACATGCCACAAACAGAGTCGCTTGAAGTATGCTGAAGCACATTTAGACGAGCCAGTTTGATTTTGGAATAAGGTGTTGTCGACTAATGAAACTAAAATTAAGTTATTTGGACATAACAAGAGGCGGTATGCATGGTGGAAGAAGAACACAGCATTTCAGGACAAACACTTGCTCCCCACAGTCAAATTTGGTGGTGGTTCCATCATGCTGTGGGGCTGTGGGGCCAGTGCAATCTTGTTAAAGTTTAAGGTTGCGTGGATTCCAGTCAATATCAGCAGATTCTTGCAAACAATGTTCATAAATCAGTGACAAAGTTGAAGTTGCACAGGGGCTGGACACTTAAACAAGACAACGACCCCAACTACTGCTCAAATTCTACTAAGGCATTCATGCAAAGGAACAAGTACAACATTCTGGAATGGCCACCTTAATCCCCAGACCTGAATATTATTGAAACTCTGTGGTGTGATTTTAAGCTTGGAAATCATCAAACCTGACTGAACTGGAGATATTCTGTCAAGAAGAATGGTCAAAAATACCTTCAACCAGAATCCAGACTCTCATTGGAAGCTTTAGAGGCTGTTATTTCTGCAAAAGGAGGATCTACTAAATATTGATTTCATTTTACTGTTGGGGTGTCCACATTTATGCACCTCCCTACTTTTGTTTAAGTAATGATTGCACACTTTCTGCAAATCCTATAAACTTAATTTCACTTCTCAAATATCATGGTGTTTGTCTGCTATATGATGTATTTAACAGAAATTGCCGATCCGAACAACCAATGATTTATAAAGAAAAATCATTAAAATGATCAGGGGTGCTCAAACCTTTGCATACGACTGTATATACCGTATTTTCCGCACCAAAAAGCACCTCCGGTTGAAAGGCGCAGACTTAATTGCAAGGTCTATTTTGTATTTAAGCCACACAGAGCGCACCGCATTATAGGGCACATGCTTGCCATGACTTACGGTAAACAAAACAAAAAAATGTCACGGGAGCAAGACAATGAGATTGGTTGTACTTTATTCTACTTGTACTCTACTGCAGTTGTCCCCAACCACGGGGCCGCGGACCGGTACCGGTCCGTGGGTCACTTGGTACCGGGCCGCACAGATTTTCTTTTTTTATCGACGATCAATCAATCCAGGTCAAGACACTCGTCCCGGTCACGTGACATGTTTCCCCAGTCGAGCCCGCAAAGCTAATATGTGGCGACAAGCTAACTAACCAGGCAATGAAGCATTCAAAACTGCTTTAACACATGGAGACCAAGCATCCTGCAATAAAAGACAAACCTTAATCACTTCGGGTGTCATTGTCTCCGATTACGTCTAGATGGGACCGGCTCGTTTCTGAGAAACAAACTCAGTGCTTATTTATTTATATAAATGTATTATTTATTTATATAAATGCCGGTCCGCGAAGATATTTCTGACATGTAACCGGTCCGTGGCGCAAAAAAGGTTGGGGACCACTGGATTAAATGGTTAACTGAAAAGCTTTCAAATTCCATTTAACAAGGCGATATTTAACTATGGACAATGCACCTTTTTATTACTCAATTCAAAATTGAACAGGATTCCTGTATTTTTTACAGTTGGTGTGAGATGATTTAAGAAGAACAAAATGTTGAACAACAGTAAATACTGTACGTACATCGAAATAATACACAGAAAAGGTGATTATTTGAACTAATCAAGGCTGTGGCATACACACATGCAAATATGACAGAATAGTACCTCACTTTGGCCCATGAAAAACAAGTGTGCGTGTGTTCGCAAGCGCGGGATTGTTTTTGACCTGTCAGGCAAGTTGTGTTCAGGGACTCCTCCCAGAAAGTATGTGCGTCCAAAGGCTGGGATGTTCTCAGAAAACAATTGCGTGAAGAGTTGGATGCGGTTGCTCCTCACCACCACTCGATACGGAGGAGATCGCAGGATGATGATCTCCAACTAAACAATTCCACAATCAATTAATTAATTTGAGTGCTTTAAACCGATTGGCTAATACGTTAAGTACACCTGCAAATAGGAACAGGTTAATTTCACACTTGAAGTTATGACACCCAACTCAACGGCACCAATTTATACTTTTGTGTTCATGCAGTAATAATGTTAATTAATTTAATCATAAAATGTCTTATTGTGTTCTGTTTTTGCTCAGTTGGACAAATGATCTTTGGATTTATCCATATATCAAAAGTTTGGGGTCACCCAGATCTTTTGATATATACATACTAGGGGTGTAAATCGCGGGTTTTGTCACGATACGATATCATATCGATACAAAGAAGCACGATACAATGTTTGCCGATATATAAGCCTGCTGTGATTCATTCACGATACATCACGATATAGTGCTCTACAATCGATATATATATTTTTTAAATAAAAAATATAGAACAATATCCTGATTTATAACAATTCATACGCAAAATCAACAAGGTACTGCAAACTCTTTATTTAAGAAATTACAAGAGTATTGTAGTATACAAAGTGCTTATTTTAACACTGAACTTTGATGTCGTGTTTTTTCTTTAAATGTGCGGCGAGATTTGTGGTCCCTGAATATTTGATCACCGCATGGCAGGATTTACAAACTGCACGTGTCTTGTCCGTTGAGCCATCTTTTCTTTGGAATCCAAACTGCTTCCGAACGAATGACTCGAAGCCTAAAGGGGAGCAAATTTCCTCGTCTTTTTGGACACTAGCCATAGCACCAGCCCAGGAGCCGGGTACCAGTTGTCGACTCCCCTTTCACGTGCCTGCTCTGCTCACAACGCAACACGCCGCGCACTGCGCTCGGAAAGAGGAAGCAAGCAACAATGAACTGGATTTCAAAATAGTCGCGTCTAATGTCCGAGGTCAAACACGGCGATATAAATCGATGTTTTAGCATTGATGCCAATAAATCGTCGAGCATTATATCGATTAATCGATGTGTATCGATGTATTGTTACACCCCTAATACATACAGTCAAACCTCGGTTTTCGACCCCAATCCGTTCCAGAAGGCAGTTCGAGAAGTGAATCGGTCGAATTCCGAATCTATTTTTCCCATTAGAAATGGAAAAAAAATGTAATCCGTTCCAAGACAAAAAAAAACGCCTTTTTCAAGCATTTTTTCAATTGCGCATTTTTGTCCGATTGCGCAACTGCAGCGCACCGCCGAACGCACAACCGTAGCGTGCCGCCGACCGCGCAACTGCACCGCGCTGTTCGCATTATAGTGACAGAGCCGAACGTTGAAATTAAGAAAATATTTTTAAAGTCTTGATGTACTTTCCAAAATCTAAATGACCTCAGTGCGCAGGGAGCTTAATTTTGTCCGATCGCGCAACCGCAGCGTGCCGGGCGTTCACTGTCGCATTGCTTTAAGAGCGTCTTTGTGTTTTAGGATGGCTTTACTGCTCCCACTTGCTTTCTTTGGAGGCATGAGGCAATCCTCAAAGTAACGAAAATACAATAACCAATGGAGTCAGTCGGCATCCGGGCCGTGTGGTCGGGGTTTCTCATCTTGCGAGGTTCCACCTCCGAATTTTGTTCGACAACCGAAGCTAAAAAATCTCTAATTTTTCGTTCAAATTCCGATTTGTTCGAGAACCGGGACGTTCGAAAATCGAGGTTTGACTGTATATCAAAAGTTTGGGATCACTCAGACAACTTAGTGTTTTCCATGTAAACTAGTGTTGTCTTTGCTCAGTTGGACATCTTTCTGACAGTCAACTGCATAGCAGTGGAAGGAAATACCATGTTTCCTTAAAATGGAACCCAAAACAGAGTCCCCAAAACTAAAACCTATTGGGCCACCGTGATCAACATCAGCAGAAGAGTATTGAAAATGAGGAAAATAAGATGGAAGTGAATATAGAAGCATACATACTACTTTGGGATTCGCATCGCTGACCCTAAGGAGTGGGGAGGTGGGATCTTTGGGGTGAAATTCCTCCATCTCACCACCAAACTTGAAGAAAGCCTTCAGGTGGCTTTGGACCACGGCCAGACACAAGAACTGGTCCTGGTTGTAGACATACGGGCTCATCACATAGTCCCGGCATGACAGGTCATCTGATTAACACGTACTCTGTTTTGAAGCAGCAACAAAATCCCTCTGTGGGAGACCAACTTGACTTCCTGCTCGAAGCGTTGCATGCGTGCCGACTCATCGCTGAAGGTGATTTCGGCAAAGCCGGTGCCGTCAAAATAAGCGGCGTCGTTCACCCAGGCCTGTGTTAGCGCTGACTTGGACCTTTTTATGGCATGAAAAAGTACATATTAACACCCAGACAAAGGATGTTAGTGAAGTGGACAGGTGCAAGCTCTCACCTGCCGCATGGCTTCTCTTGTGTGGTGTTCAGATGGAAGATTTGCTCAAAGTTGTACAAGCTGAGTACTTCTTCATTGAGCGTGTCCAACTCCATGCAGCCCTTGAAACCCGGCAAGGCTAACGGGTCAGGGGGCTGCACGAAGAGAAGATATATGATGAAGAAATCTTAGTCATAACAATGAAAGAGTATCACACAGGAGTTATCTTAAATACAGTAATACCAAAAATATCATCATTCCTTATGGCTACTGCTGTAAAGATTAATCACGGTGTCCTGTATGGGTGTGTGCTAAGAAGAATATCACTAAAAAAGTACATTCTGTTGTTATGAAGGTGACTTAATTTTAGTGTTACCACTGGCTGCCAGAATAATAAGTAATCAATCTAACCTCCACAGCAGTATGTGCTTGTTTCCCTTACAATGACTGTATATAATTAGAAAATATAGTCCTGTGAAAAAAAGTATTTGTCCTCTTCTGTAATCCTTACTTTTTGCAGTTTCCTAATTTGTTTAAACAAACAACAATCAAACAACAGTAAATATCAGTTCAAGCGACCTCAATAGATCAACACATAAAACTAGAAAATAAAATTTCTGGAGAAATTCCGTGTGAAGGCAAAGAAACTGAATAAATTCTTAGGGAATGCTGCAGAATGATGTTGAAACGAGTTGAATTACTTGAGAAATATAGAAATGAGAAGTGTAAAACGAGTTTTTTGGGAAGTTGGGGTGAATTTCAAAATTGAAAATTTGGAATTTTTAGTAAGTGGGAAGTTGTGGAATAGGTAGGAAAATGATGAACAGTTGAAAGTTGGAATAGTTGAATCGGTTGAAATGTAGTACCTTTTTTTTCCGTGTATAATGCGCAAAATGTAACTAATTTATTGTCCTAAAGTCTGGGGTGCGCATTATACATGGGTACAATTTTTTTTTTTTTTTTAAGAAAATCATGGTACAACAAAACCAACAACAGGACTGACCGACAAAGACGTGGAACAAAAAGACAGGGTGACATTACCAAATACAGGAACAGAAACCAAACAGACATCATGACAGTAACACATGCAATGATCCGACGGTGAGCGAGGGGCAGACAGGACTTAAATACAAAACACGTTACATTGATTGAGGTGACACAGGAAGGAAGGGGCGACGCGAACAGAAACTATGGCAACCTAGGCACATAGCAAAACTGGGGACGAGACATGACAAATCTTCCTCGAAATAAAACTTGAAATCACCTTTCTTCTTGTTTGTTGTCAATCGCGCATCGCATTCAGCCATCCTGCCCAACACACTTAGTCAGTAAAATTCATAATTGACGACACATCGTTTGATGCGATGGTGCAATCCTTGATGGTGTGTTATTGTCAAATATTGTTTGTTTTTTAATCTCCATCGCGGACCGGACGTCATACGGAGGCAGTATGACTGCGCAGAACGGATGCGCAAGACACGTCAGCTATATAAAGAGCGAGAGTTGTTTTCTTCCTATTAGTTTCAATTCACAGTTTAATTAGCAGTTTCAATCAGCAAATAACAAAATGCGTATTACAGGTAATATTTTATTTCACAACACTTTGCTTTGTTCCTTTCGTCGCTGCTGTTCACTTCAAACACGCTCCATACGAACGCAATGCTCTCGTATCAGACGCTTGCTCGATCACCTGCTCGTTTGCTGTCCCGTGCGCGCACGAAGCGCGGTGGTGCGTTTTTTTTTTGTACCCATGTATAGTGCGCACCCCGGATTTTAGGACAATAAATTAGTAAAATTTTGCGCACTATACACGGAAAAAAACTGTAATTTTTGAGAATTTGTTGTGAATTTCTAAATTGAAAATTTGGAATTTTCGGTAAGTGGGAAGTTGTGGAATAGGTAGGGAAAAGATGAACAGTTGAAATTTGGAACGAGTTGAATCGGTTGAAAAATGTAGATATTAGAAGTGAAAAATGAAATTTTGTGCAAATTTTAAACGTGAAAACGAGATTTTTTTTAATTTGGTAAGTTTGGGAATGTCCCCAATGTGATTTGAATTTTTTGAATGATGTGAATTTCAAACTGGAACGACGTAAATGTGAAATGTTGAATCTGCCATTAAGAATGAATGTGGAAACATTTGCCGGAAATTTGTGAAAACAGAACATTTTTTGAATGAAAAAAATGTAAGCAACGGTGTCATGAATATTTAGTATAAGTGAAAAGTGGAAAAGTGGTTAGGCCAACCTAACCAGAGTGACGGGAGCGGCACACACCCCTTTTTCTTGTCTTCCGGGTTAGAGCAACGCTGGCGTCTGGACTGTTGACTGCCGCTTCTACCCCGAAAACCGTGTCCGCTATTTGTTTGTCCCCCGTCTGTTTTGTGTTTTCCCGTTTTAAGTGTGCTCGTTTCTTGTTTTCTTTTATTTTCTCGCCTTTTCTCCTGCCCACCGCGTATCTCTGGAGCTCTGCTCGCACCTCTTCGATCCCGCTCCCTCTGACTACGAGCTACGCTAGCCAGCTAGCCAACCCACCACCGGACCCTACTACCTCCCGGCTCTGAGCCTGTAGCTGCTTGCTCTTGGCTCGGCAAGCGGCTTCAACCCAACTTGCTGGCCACTTGGCCGGCGTCCTCGGGGGGAGCACCCGCTCGCTGCGAGCTCGCCGGTCGTGGCTCGGCTGTGGGCCGCCATGACACACTGGGGCGTGCCGTTTGCACGGGTACAGTCGGGATTGACCAACACCACCACCCACTCCACCAACATCACGACTCGGTCCACTGCTGCTTCCATGCATTTCACTGCCTACCAACTTCTAGTTAACCAGCTACTAGCCATTTCTACCATTTTATCTGGATTATTCCCTGCTGCTGTCACGTCTCATCTCCTGCATGAACTATCACTTCTGCTTCTCCGGGCTTCCATTCCACTAACTTCTCGTCCATTTGTCTACACTGCTGCTGATCTTCATCATTTCAACAATAATCACCGTCTCCCTGCTGCTGCCGCCTCAGCTGCCAGCAAGGCTGGGATCCTCCGCCGTCGCCGCTACATCCACCGTAGCTCCGGACTATCTTTTAAACGACATTTCCCTGATGGCTCACCCATCCCCTCTTTCTGGACTAACTCTCGCCCCCCCGTCACCCCCACCTTCCGTACTGTGAACTTCAACAATCTCCGCTCCCCCACCCCCGCTCCTTCATCCATCTCCCTTGCACTGCTGAACTCTCGCTCCCTCTCCAACAAATCACTAGTTATTTTCGAACTAATATTGGACAATAATTTGGATCTGCTCCTTCTCTGTGAAACATGGCAACAGCCTCTGGACTATTTTTCTCTCAACCAAGCCACTCCGTCTAACTACAGCTACATCGCCAAACCCCGCCTCTCTGGGCGAGGAGGTGGTATCGCTGTCTTCCATAAGCGGTCCCTATCAATCACTGAATTGGACCTCAACCTCCCATCTATTTCATCCTTTGAATATCTCGCTTTTTCCCTCCCCAACTCTACTACTGCTGTTCTTATCTACCGCCCCCCCAAGTCACATCCGTCTTTTCTCTCTGAACTCTCTGAACTTCTCACCATCGTATCCTCAGTCTCCTATCGCCTCCTACTAATCGGTGATTTCAACATCCACATCGACCAGCCAACTGCTCCACTGACATCTGACTTCATCTCCGTTCTGGAATGCTTTCATCCCACCCAGCACATCAACTTCCCCACCCACACCAAAGGCCACACCCTGGATATAGTATGCTCCTCCTTTCCACTCACATCCAACCCCCGTCGTCTCACCTTTCCACTGTCAGATCATCTCTGCATCCTCTTCTCCGCCCCTCTACCCTCGCCTCATAAATCCACAAAGCGCACCATCTCCTACCGCAACATCAAGACTGTAAACCCAATCACGCTTTGCCAGCTCTTATCCTCTGCTCTTCCCTCCGACCCCACTTCTTCCTCCCGTGATGACCTTGCCACCACGCTCAACAACATCCTTTCTGACTCCCTTGATTCCCTAGCCCCCTGGGAAACTTCCTCTGTTACATTCACTAACTCTGCCCCTTGGTACACACCGGAACTCCGCACCATGAAACAAACTGGCCGTCAACTGGAACGCCTCTACAAAAGAACCCGCCTCACCGTCCATGCCGAAACCTTTGAACAACACATCTCCTCCTACCGTGACGCTCTTCTTGCTGCCAAATCTGCTTACTTCTCATCTCTCATTAATAACACCAACCGAAACCCCCGCATACTCTTCTCCACCATCAACAAATTGCTCCCGCCACCGGTCACCAACCCACCCTCCTCACCCGCCCTCTGTAACTCCTTCCTTGTCAACTTCAACAACAAAATCGCCCAAATCAACAGTTCTCTGACCGACACCATCAATAACTCCTCCTCCCCTGCCCTCCTGCCCCCACTTCCTGACCGCCCGCCCTTTCCCTCTCTCACTGCCTTCTCCCTTGTTGACTCCTCCACTATCCTAGACATCATTACCTCATCCAAGACAACCACCGGCTCTCTTGACCCTCTTCCAACGACCTTAACTAAGGCCTGCCTCCCTGTCCTCCTCCCCTACCTCACCACCCTTTTTAATCAGTCTTTATCCCTTGGCCATTTTCCCGCTGTCTATAAACTTGCAGCCATCACCCCCATTCTCAAAAAGCCCACCTTGGACCCACTCAACCTCTCCAACTACCGTCCCATCTCCAACCTTTCATTCCTTTCCAAAACCCTTGAACGCATTGTCTCCGCCCAACTCCACACCCATCTCCAGTCCAACAACCTCTATGAACCCTTCCAGTCCGGATTCCGCCCACTTCACAGCACTGAAACAGCTCTAGTTATAGTCACCAACGATCTCCTCATTTCTGCAGACTCTGGTGCCCTCAACATCCTACTACTACTTGACCTTAGCGCAGCCTTTGACACTGTGAACCATTCCATCCTCCTCCAAAGGCTGCGCCAACTAGGTGTTGAGGGCACTGCACTCGACTGGCTCACCTCCTACCTCACCAACAGAAACCATTTCATCTCTCTCTCCGGTCACACATCCATCCTCTCCCCAGTTACACAAGGGGTCCCCCAAGGCTCAGTTCTTGGCCCCCTCCTATTCATCTGCTACCTCTTTCCCCTTGGTACCGTCATCCGCAAACTCAATCTGGACTTCCACTGCTACGCTGATGACACCCAGATCTATATACGTACGACACCAACCCGTAACCCTTCCCTCACTCATTTTGAAACCTGCATCTCTACAATAAAAGCATGGCTGACCCACAACTTTCTCAAACTCAACAGTGACAAAACAGAGCTCCTCCTCATAGGCACTAAATCCTCCCTTAATAAAACTGGATCCATCACACTCACCATTGACTCCTCAAACATCACTCCTTCCCCTCTGGCACGCAATCTTGGCATTATTTTTGACCCCACACTGTCCTTTCAACCTCATGTTAGCTCAGTTGTCAAGACCTCCTACTTCCACCTCCGACGCATCGCTAAAATCCGGCACTGCCTTTCTCTCCCTGCCGCTGAATCTCTCATCCACGCCTTCATCTCATCCCGGCTTGACTACTGCAACTCCCTTCTCACTGGAATCACTGCTCACTCACTCCATAGACTTCAACTAGTCCAAAACTCTGCTGCCCGCCTCCTTACCCACACCCGGTCCCGTGAACACATCACTCCTGTTCTCCACTCTCTTCACTGGCTCCCCATGAAGATTAAAGATTAAAGATTAAAGTCCCAATGATCGTCACACACACACCTGGGTGTGGTGAAATTTGACCTCTGCATTTAACCCATCCCCGTGTGATTTTAATCCATCCCCTGGGGGAGAGGGGAGCAGTGAGCAGCAGCGGTGCCGCGCTCGGGAATCAGTTGGTGATCTAACCCCCCAATTCCAACCCTTAATGCTGAGTGCCAAGCAGGGAGGCAATGGGTCCCATTTTTATAGTCTTTGGTATGACCCGGCCAGGGTTTGAACCCACAACCTTCCGGTCTCAGGGCGGACACTCTACCACTATGCCACTGAGCCGTATCATCTTCAAGATACTCCTCCTCACCTTCAAAGCCCTTCACCACCTGGCTCCCACTTACCTATCCGACCTCCTTGTCCCCTACTGCCCCAACCGTCCCCTCCGATCCTCCAGTACTTCACGTCTGACAGTCCCAAAATCCAAACTCAAATCCTTCGGTGACAGAGCCTTCTCCTGCACATCACCCCGACTCTGGAACTCTCTCCCCCAGTCTGTCTGTGACTCACCCACACTTCCCATATTTAAGTCCCGTCTAAAAACATACCTCTTCTCCCAAGCTTATGACCTCCCCTACCCATAACTGGTTTCCTCCTCTTAAGTTTATCCGATTGTTCAACCCCCCCCCCCCCATGTATGTCTTTGCATTGTTCCCTGTAAGCGTTTTTGGGTTCTTGAAAAGCGCTATACAAATATAATGAATTATTATTATTATTATTATTATTAAAAGTGGAACGGAGTGAATCGGTAAGTATGCGATAAGTGTAAAAAAAGTGGGCAGAATAAGTAGAAAAATAACTAGAAAATGCAATTCCTGTATAAATTGCGTGTGAAGGCGAAGACATTGAAGAGCTACTTGGGGAATGCTGCAGAATGATGTTTAAAGTTGGAACGGGTTGAATTGGTTGAAAAATGTGGAAATGAGAAGGGAAAACTTGTGAATTTCAAAATTGAAAATGCGGAATTTTGTAAGTGTGAATTTATCAAATAGGTAGGCAAAAGATGAACAGTTATAAGTTGGAACAGGTAGAATCGGTTAAAAAATACAGAAATTATGAGTGAAAAATGAAATTTTGGAGAATTTGGGGTAAATTTCAAAATTGAAATCGCTTGAATCGGTTGAAAAATGTCGAACTTAGAGCTAATGTTAAATCCCCTTAGAGAGTAAATGGGAATGTAAAAACAAAAATTGTGCCAACGTTTTTTTAAATTTGGAACGAAAGGAAACATACGGCTTCAGATGAAATATACATGTTCAGAAGATTCATTTTTGGGGTTAAAATGTTGAAAAATTGTAGAAGTTCGAGTAACTTCCAATTTATTTGTGGCACTTCTGGTGTAATTCAGGGCACTTCCGGTTTATCTCGGGTCACTTCCGGTTTGAAAAGGTCCTTTGCGGTTCACTTGGGTCACTTCCGGTTGGATTTGGGTCACTTCCGGTTTCATTTAGGTCACTTCTGGTTTCATATAGGGCACTTCCGGTTTAGCTGAGTTAACTTCCGGTATATTTGGGGTCACTTCCGGTTTGATTTGGAGCACTTTCAGTTCATTCTGAGTTCATTGGGGGCACTTCAGGGTCAATCCAAGATGGCCGCCACACTGGAAGTGGGGGTCAAGGGTTGAATTGTGTAAGCATAGTGGAAGTGGGGGTGAAGGAGGTGAATATGGTAAGCATAAGGTGAACAAAGTGAATAAAGTTGGATTGGGTTGAATCGGTTGAAAAATGTAGAAATGAGAAGGGAAAAATAAAATTTCTGGAAAATTTGGGGTGAATTTCAAAATTGATTGGTAAGTGGGAAGGTGTGGAATAGGTAGGCAAAAGATGAACAGTTGAAAGTTGGATCGAGTTGAATCGGTTGAAAAATGTAGAAATTAGAAGTGCAAAAGGAAATTTTGCAAGATTTTGTGCAAATTTTAAACGTGAAAACGTGAAATTTTTAATTTGGCAATTTTGGGAATGTCCCCAGTGTGATTTGAATGTGCTGAATGATGTGAATTTCAAACTGTAAGGATGTAAATAAATGCTTTGGAATGGGTTGAATCGGTTGAAAAATGTAGAAATAAGTGAAATAGGAAATTTTGTGAAATTTTGCGCAAATTTTAAATGTGAAAATGTGGAATTTTTGGTAAGTGGGAAGGTGTGGAATAGGTAGGCAAAAGATGAACAGTTGAAAGTTGGAACGAGTTGAATCGGTTGAAATATGTAGAAATTAAAAGTGAAAAACGACAATAACAATAGTGTGAAGGTCTTCACCTTCACACTAATTAAGGACAGGAATAACAATAGTGTGTAGGCCTTCGCCTTCACACAACTACAAATGCAATTTCTGGAGAAATTGCGTGTGAAGGCAAATGCCCCTTACGTTAAGCGCGAAAAACAAAAAATGCGAAAAACGGTAAGCGCTAAAAACGGTAAGCGCGGAAAACCATAAACGGGAAAAATGATAAGCGCGAAAAACGGTAAGAGAGAAAACGATAAGCCGGAAAAACAGTAAGCGAAAAAACTGAAAACTGATAAGTGGGACAAATAAAAAGCGAGAAAACGATTAACGACTTTGTTTTATTTGCATTTTCTTTTAACAATAGGGTATGGCTCGAACCCACAACCCTGAGAATAAGAGACTCATGCTCTACCGACTGAGATAACCAGCCTCTATTGAGTGATAATATTGTGTAAGGGTGCTTGCAGTAACATATTAAAAATAATGTTTTATTTCTATACACATGACCTGGAACATAATTTCAAAGTCAATCTTGTCTGCTGACTTTCCCATGGCAGTGCCATGTCTTTGCTGCAGTAGCATAATTTAAAAGAAATATATTGATGTATACTTGGGACTTTTTAAGATGGTGGTTGGACTTACTGTTGAGAGATGCTCTCAATTATACATTTTCCTATTGTATGTTTTGTCAGAATATGTTTAAATCATGTTATTTTCTTATGACAGCATCTTGATTTATTGTGTGATTGGAACCACCTGTGATGACCTGTTAAGTGGGCGTGTTTAATAAAAAGCCTTCCTGCATGCTGCACAGTGGGTTCTTACAAGCTGTCGCCGCAGTAGTCGCAGTGAATGGTGTGCAAACAGAGTTGATCGGCCTCCTCGTCTTTCTTTATTTTATCCCACCGAGTTTGGTGCGATTGTGTTCCTCACAAGTACCTGCTGCTGTATGGCTACTCTGTCAACAGGTTATGGGCCCAGGTAAACCCAACACCGCATGTTCCCACCGACGTACTGGTGATGATAGCACGCTGTGAGCACCATGAGCGGACGGGCTGCAGAGAGGAACAGTTTTGCTAGCCGCTGGTCGCGGTTAATGTTCGACGGTGATGAAAAGAATTACGAATTATGGGAGGCAAAGTTTTTGGGCCACCTGCAATTGCAGGATTTGAAAGACGTTATCTTAAACGAGCCCACAACCGAGGAAGAAGACGAACTACAGCAAGACGCTGGAAAGAATGAGGAAGCGTATGCAGAACTCATTCAGTTTTTGGATGATAAAATTTGTCGCTGGTGATGCGCGATGCTGCAGATGACGGGCGAGGGGCCCTACAAATCCTAAGAAACTACTATCAAGGCAAAGGCAAGCCACGCATCATAAGTCTCTACACAGAACTGACATCACTACAGAAGTCTGAGAGTGAAAGTGTGACCGAGTATGTGATCCGGGCAGAGACCGCAATCACAGCGCTAGGAAATGCCGGTGAGGTATTAAGTGATGGACTATTGGTAGCAATGGTGTTAAAAGGTCTGCCGGAGTCCTTTAAACCATTTGCAATCCATGTCACACAACGTGATGAGACGATGCAGTTCTCGGGATTCAAGACAAAAATGCGCAGTTACGAGGACACAGAGAAGATGCGGGCTGAAGCAGATGACAACGTGATGAATGTACGGCAGAGGAGAGCGAGACCTGACAGACCAGCTGACCGAGGAGCCGAGAGGAGCGCCGCGGAGGTGGTGTGCTTCAAGTGCGGCCTGAAGGGCCACATGGCCAGAGCCTGCCGACGTAAACTGTGGTGCAGTCATTGCAAGAGCAGCACACACCGGGACGCGACCTGCAGGCGGAAGCAGCGCGGCAACCGGGACGACGCACGGAGGGTCCACGGGGTGACGGAAGACCAGGACCGAGATGAGTACTTCTTCCGAGTGAGCAAGGGGGCAGCAAGAGTCGACGTGAGAGGCCTGATGGTTGACTGCGGGGCTACCTCGCACATCATCACAGACCTGGCGAAATTCAAGCGGTTTGATGACGGGTTCCAGGCCGAGACACACTGCGTGGAGCTGGCGGACGGCACGCGGTGCAAGGGCGTCGCGGAGCGCCGAGGTGATGCAGAAGTCTGCCTGGTCGACAGCACAGGTAGACACCTGAACGCAACGCTGAGGCAGGCGCTGTACATCCCATCCTACCCACAAGACATCCTATCCGTGAAAGCAGCTACGGCCAGGGGAGCCACTGTGGTCTTCAAGGAGGAGAAGAACGCCCTCATCTACCAAGACGGTACGAAATTCCCCATCCACGTACGTGATAGACTATATTATTTGCATACAGTAAATGATGATGATGATTGTGATGATCAGTGTAAAGGATGTCATGATATTCAGACGTGGCATGAGATACTGGGACACTGCAACTATAAAGACATTCAGAAATTACAAAATGTTGTTGATGGCATGAAAATTAAGGGGTCAATAAGCAAACCTCAACATTGTGAAGTGTGTACTAAAGGACAGTTTTTCCAAACCAGGAACAAAGATCCTGATGTGAGGGCTAAGACCCCTCTAGAACTAGTTCACACAGATTTGGCAGGGCCAATCCATCCAGAATCTAAAGAGGGTTACAGATATGCAGTTTCATTTACTGATGATTTTTCCAGCACTGTTTTTGTGTATTTCTTAAAGAACAAAAGTGACACTGTTCAAGCTACAGAAAGGTTTCTGGCAGATGTAGCCCCATATGGCAAAGTAAAATGTATCCGATCTGATAATGGTACTGAATTTACAAGTAAATATTACCAGACTTTGCTCACTAAAAATGTGATTAAACATCAGACATCAGCACCGTACTCTCCTCATCAAAATGGTACTGCTGAGCGCAATTGGCGAACACTTTTTGACATGGCAAGGTGTATGCTCATTGATAGTGGTTTGCCAAAACAACTATGGACCTATGCAGTCCAAACTGCTGCTGTGATCCGGAACAGGTGTTTTAACAAAAGAACAGGGCAGACAGCCATTCAGATGTTGACAGGAAGAAGACCAAATTTGTCTAGGATGCAAAGGTTTGGTTCAGAGTGTTATGCCTATAAACAAGACAAGAGAAAGCTTGATCCAAGGTGTGAAAAATGTGTTTTTATTGGGTATGATAAAACCAGTCCTGCATACATTGTGTATTCCCCTGTCAGTAAGAAAGTGCAAAAGCACAGATTGGTAAAGTTTGTGGCAAAATCAGGTGTAGAACAACAAACACAGACTGTCACATCTGAGGATGATGACTTTGTAAGAACCAAACCAAGAAGTCCAAATCTTGTGTTCGGAGAACAAAAACCTGAAGTCAGCCACCACCAACCACAACAAGAAAGAGCTGAAATCAAACGTGAGCCTGATGGTAGCCATTACCCTACCAGAGAGAGAAGGCAGCCAGACAGATACACAGATTGTAATGTGTCCAAATATGTGTCTGATGATCAAGAGACGGATCAAGTCCAGAGTAACATTGATTACTGTTATCGTGTAATGTTTAACATACCTGTGTCATTTTCAGGAGCTGTAGCCTCAGATAAGGCCAAAGAGTGGGTTAAAGCCATGGATGAGGAAATGCATTCACTTAAAGAAAACAACACATTTACCCTGACCAATTCGCCAGAGGGCAAGAAAGCAGTGGGGGGTAGATGGGTGTATGCCATTAAAACAGATGTTGATGGTTCTGAGAAGTACAAGGCCCGATATGTTGCTAAGGGATATAGCCAGAAGATGGGTGTAGATTATGGGGAGACATTTTCTCCTACAGCTAACATGACCAGTGTTAGAGTTCTGATGCAGAAAGCAGCGCAGGAAAAGTTGATTTTACACCAAATGGATGTGAAAACCGCATATTTAAACGCACCCATAGACTGTGAGATCTACATGGAACAACCAGAAGGGTATGAGGAGAGATCTCAAACAGATAGGAAGTTAGTATGCAAAATTGAGAAGTCATTGTATGGGTTAAAACAATCAGGTAGAAATTGGAATAAGTTGTTGCATGATCATTTGACAGAAAATTATTTTACCCAACCCAAGCTGACCACTGTGTTTACACAAGAGAGACAGAACATGAGAAAGTCATTGTGATAATATGGGTTGATGACCTATTAATTGCAGCAAGTAATGAAGAAGCTATGGAGGTCACAAAAGACATGCTGACAGCAAGGTTCAAAATGAAGGATTTGGGTAAACTGAAACATTTCTTGGGCATCAATTTTGAGCAAACCAGTAACTGTGTTACAATGTCTCAAGCTAAATATGTTGAGAAAATTTTAAATAGGTTTAATATGCAAGATTGCAAAGGTAGATCGACACCTTGTGAACAAAAACTGAACTACACAGATGATGCTGCGTTACTGAGTGATGTTTCAATGTACAGAGAAGCAGTGGGTAGTCTTATTTATTTAACTGTATGTACAAGACCTGACTTGAGTTTTATTGTAAGCAAGCTGTCACAGTATTTTAATCAACCTACTGTTGAACATTTTTGTACAGTTAAACATGTGCTAAGATATTTAAAGGGTACTAGTGACAAGAAGTTGTGCTACCAAATGAGTAATGAAAACCTGGGTATACAAGCCTACAGTGATGCAAACTGGGCTGGTGATGTAGATCGACGTAGTACAACTGGTTATTGTGTAACTCTATCCCAGGGTGGTACTTTAGTGTCATGGAAGACAAAAAGACAGCCAACTGTAGCACTGTCTACTTGTGAGGCAGAGTATATTGCTCTGGCTGCAACTATCCAAGAATGTCTATACCTCACACAACTGCTAGATGGTATTGATAAACATGTGTATATGCTACCTGTAGTGTTTGAAGACAACCAAGGCACGATTGCATTAGCAAAGAATCCTGTTCAAAGACAGCGATGCAAACATGTGGATATTAAATACCACTTTATCCGGTCCAATGTTACAGAGGGTAAACTGTCTCTTGTGTACTGTCCAACTGAACATATGGTTGCGGATGTAATGATTGGTCATTAGCCTGCAACAAAATTTAAGTTGGCAAAATTTGCTGGATTTATGTTTGGGTCTAACTAAAGGAAAATGGACTTGTTTTCTGACTAAAATGTCAAGGTAATGTTTTCTTTAGGGTTATAGTGTGAGAGCAAGTGGGGGTGTTGAGAGATGCTCTCAATTATACATTTTCCTATTGTATGTTTTGTCAGAATGTTTAAATCATGTTATTTTCTTATGACAGCATCTTGATTTATTGTGTGATTGGAACCACCTGTGATGACCTGTTAAGTGGGCGTGTTTAATAAAAAGCCTTCCTGCATGCTGCACAGTGGGTTCCTACAAGCTGTCGCCGCAGTAGTCGCAGTGAATGGTGTGCAAACAGAGTTGATCGGCCTCCTCGTCTTTCTTTATTTTAGTCCACCGAGTTTGGTGCGATTGTGTTCCTCACAAGTACCTGCTGCTGTATGGCTACTCTGTCAACACTTACTTTAAAAGTGCTGGGGTACCTCCCCACATAGAAGACAGTGTTATTGGTCAAAAGGCTGAGAAGCCCTTGATCTCCTCCCGCCTCCACATAGGCTTTGGTGACCCTCTGGTCGCCTTCAGAAGCCTCCGAAGACATGGACATCTGACCATACTGCAGGATCCTTCAAAACAAAAACACAGCGCAAGTAAAACAACACCAAGTCACATACCTGCATGTGTGTCGTATCCTACCTCTCCAGGACCACACTATTAAAGTTTCCGTTGGACTGGACATCTTCAGACATCAACACTTGTGCCGTTTCACCACCGATGTTAAAGTACCAGTGCAGCTTCCTCCCTTCCAGCGTCATTCCCAGGAAGTCCTTAGAGGACTACAAAGACCAGCAGTCAACACGCTAGACTCTTTTCATGCACATAAGAGCCATGGCACAACATAGTGCATTTACTGGTCATGCAGGTTAAAAGCACCATGACACTCAATGCCACACCTCAACCCTCAGAGTGGACACTTCTTACAAAGATTCGGCTAAACTGCTGAATTATTTCGGTTCTGACAGAACCCAGAGGGACAAGTTGTAACCGCAACAGTGACCACTTTCACAAAGCAACACAAATTCCACTACGACATAATTACAGTTGATAAAATTAGTCTGATGTGACGTGTATAACACTCATGAGACAGCGGAATTCAACACATAAGGATGGGAGACAAGAATGTCAAGTGTTACAGGGGGAAATCAACAAATGGCCCCACTCGCCCAAACAGTATCCTGGGTAATATTGCGTTTGAGGATTTTGAATTAAGCAGAAAAATCCACCCATTTTTATCCATCAGGAGGTGTTTAATCTATTTATTCCGGGCAATATAATCTTATTGCAATATCTGTATTGAGTCAATTAGTCATTTATTTTCATCTATCAGGATGTATTTAATCTGTTTAGTATGGGCAATATAATCTCCTTGCAATATCTATATTGAGACAATTAATCATTTAATTTTTGGAAAATTAGGCCACAGTTAGGCCACACAGAGCTCCGACGTGAGTATGCCACATGAGTACTTTGTTGGTTGAGTTGCTTATTCATTGGTTTATCTGCTGCTTCTTTGGTTTAACAGGTGGTCGGAGGCAGCTGTGCACTGCCTACAACAGGGGTGTCAAACTCTTTTTTTTCACGGGCCGCATTGTAGTCGTAGCTTCTTTCGAAGGGCCATTATGACTGTCAACCCAAATAAATGTATGAGCACCTCATATTATATACAGTAAAACCTAGAAAACAAACTGATAAATAACTCGTTTTCAAATCAGACGAGTAAAAACTGGTCAGATATTAAAAAAAAAAAAAGATATTATTAAAAGTGAAGACGATTTGCAATTCTAGTAATGACACGAATTTGATGCACAATTTGTCTTCGCGGGCCACATAAAATCATGTGGCGGGCCGTATCTGGCCCCGGGGCCTTGAGTTTGACACATGTGGCCTACAACATGCTTATTGCTGGAGTTGGGAATTTATTTCAGTTTTTTCTTTTAAATCTACATCCAATATTTTTAATATTTTATCAAAGGGGTAGGGTTGATATTAAGCATGCTACCCTACTTGTTCTGTTCTGTGAAAATCTAAAATCAGAGCATGGGTGTGTTTTCATGGGAATGCTTACATCTCTATTGCCAAGGTAGAAGACAAACTGCTTGGCGCCATCTTCCTGACGGCGGGAGCGCACAGCCTCGGGCAATGTGATGTAAAATTTGAGGGTGGTATAGGATGCTAGGTCTGCCAGGTTGGGCGGAGTGCGCACTTGAATGCCTGATGTGCCATTGAACTTCACAGGAACGCTCACCTGGATGCAGGAAAAAGTGGTTACAGAAAGTTACATTCATGTTCAGTAGCACTTGTCCTCATTAAGGTAGGGGTGAAATAGGTGAGAAAATGGCTCTTTCAGAAGCAAAATGGCCTACTCGCTATGTAATATGTGTTTTTTAGATATTTTGGTGCCTGCTATCGTGATACAGAAAAGTTCCAGTGTACCATAAAACAAACAAAAACCAAACTGTGAGGCGGACGGCACTGTACTGCCCATGAAATCATGTAGCCATCCTTCACTACTTCGCGGTTAAATTACCGAGGCCTCAGTACATCGCGGATTGTTCAAAAATATTAATCAAAAATTCAAACGAACAGAAGCTATTGTCTGGGGTTGAGTTTCTTGTTATAAAAGAAGTATAAAATAAGAATAGAATAGTTCTAAAAACATACTTATAGTATATACACTTGTACCTTGTTGTAAAAGAAAAGCTGTTGTAAGAATAAAAGAGTTCTAAAAATATATTTACAGTAAGTACACTTTAGTTACATCTACGTATGTTACACACACGTATCATAATTATATTATTTATGCATTATTTTCTGTATGTTATTTATAATAATATGTTTATTCACATGTTTGAAACTATTCTTTAATGTTCCAATGATAACATGCACTTATATGGTTTCATATACACTTATTGATATCATACATACAAAAAAAATTACATATGTTAAAAAGGAGAGGGTGACACGACTACGATGTTTTTCACTGATTGCGGCCGGTTCTGGTCCCTATTAACCGCAATAACTGAGGGATGGCTGTATTGATTTAATTTATTTAACCTTTAATCTTCCACGTAAGATAAGTTATTTACAGTAATGACCTGGCTGCAGAGTAAAATCTTGCAAAATAAAAGATAATAAATATACAAACTAGGGGTGGGTAATTACCGTTTTTTTCCAGGTATAATGCGCAAAATTTAGCTAATTTATTGTCCTAAAATCTGGGGTGCGCATTATACATGGGTACAAAAAAAACAATAAAACAATTCTCAATTTTTTTTTCTTTTTTTTTTTTAAATCCGGATATCATACGGAGGCCGCCATTACAGATGTGCTTTCTTCTCTGCTGTTCACTTCAAACACACTCCATACGAACACAATGCTCTCGTATCAGACGCTTGCTAGATCACCTGCTCGTTTGCTGTCACAATGTACCCTACACAAATCCGAAACATTTCTTCGCTATTGAGTATGCTAGCGCATGCGCAGTGATACTGACCGGCAGAACATCCGGTTGTTCTCAAAGATGATCTTTTTTCTGAAATAATTTTACGTTCACGGACTTAAGTAGGAGTCAAAGTCTGGGTGCGTATTATACATGGGTACAGGCTTTTTTCCAGCATCAACATGCCATTTTTAGGGTGCGTATTATACATGGGGGCGCATTATACACGGAAAAAAACGGTAATCAAAATTGAGTAGTGATTTCAATGTTGGCTTCTCTACATTTTTAAAATGTTATTAGCGAAGAGACACGATTAATGTGCTGAACGGTGAGGTGTGTTCACAAATTCCCGATGATATGAAAGTACCGTGAATGCACCATGTTGCTTGCGTGGCAAACGTGTAGCGCAGGGGTCGGGAACCTATGGCTCGCGAGCCATACATGGCTCTTTTGGTGACTGCGTCTGGCTCGCGGACAAATCTGTTTACTCAATTGAAGTCCAATAGTTTTGTTATATTATCAAAGTAAAAAATAGATCTACTGAAATCAAAATGTTAAATTAGCTTTCAAAATATAAAATACGATCACGTTTGCAATCCATCCCATCTGTTTTCTACCGCTGAAATCCACGGTTGCATCATATCAGCCAATCCCAACTGCTTTTCGGTGTACAGAAGGGTGACGCCAGGTCGGACAAAAAAGCGCAATTTTTATTGGACAATACTCCTGTCACACACGCATGACCACACCCCTCCAATCTGGCCAAATCACGCACACCTGTTGCTAGTTAGAGGACACTTGACCACGACTTCGCTTTTCGCACTTCCCCACGCTACGTGCCTGCCTCGCTGATGGTGAAGAGAAAAAAAGATGACAGTTACCGAACATTTCAGAGTGAGTGGACCGAATAATTTGCATTTGTGGAGAGAGGAGGCTCTGCTATGTGCCTCATATGCAATGACAATATTGCATCAATGAAACGCTCCAATATTAAGCGCCACTTTGAGACACGACTTGTGACATTTGCAACCAAATACCCAGCTGGGGACAGCAGAAAGAATGCGTGTGAAGAGCTCCAAAGGAAGGTCCAAGCTAGTCAACAGCAACTCCGTGTATGGACTAGACAAGGTGAGTTTGATTCAGCTAGTTTTGCTGGCGCATTAGCAATAGTGAGGAACGGAAAGCCATTCACTGATGGCGAGTATTTAAAAACATTTATGCTCGATGTGCTAATGAACCTTTTGACGACTTCAGGGATAAAGATAATTAAATGGTAGGGGTGTAAATCGCGGGTTTTGTCACGATACGATATATCATCGATTCAAAGAACTACGATACGATATTTGCCGATATCTTAAAGCCTGCTGCGATTCATTCACGATATATCGCGATATAGTGCTCTACGATCGATTTTTTTTTTTTTTTTTTTTTTTAAATAAAAAATATAGAACAATAACCTGATTTATAACAATTCATACGCAAAATCAACAAGGTACTGCAAACTCTTTATTTAGGAAATAACAAGAGTATTGTAGTATACAAAGTGCTTATTTTAACACTAAACTTTGATGTTGTGTTTTTTCTTTAAATGTGCGGCGAGATTTGTGCTCCCTGAATATTAGATCACCGCATGGCAGGATTTACAAACTGCACGTGTCTTGTCCGTTGAGCCATCTTTTCTTTGGAATCCAAAGTGCTTCCAAACGAATGATTTGAAGCCTAAAGGGGAGCAAATTTCCTCGTCTTTTTGGACACTAGCCATTGCACCAGCCCCGGAGCCGCGTACTAGTTGTCGACTCCCCTTTCACGTGCGTGCTCTGCTCACAACACAACACGCGCAGTGCGCTCCCGGAAAGAGGAAGCAAGCAACAATGAACTGGATTTCAAAATAAAGTCGCGTCTAATGTCCGAGGTCAAACACGGCGATATAAATCGATGTTTACGTTTAGCATCGATGCCAATAAATCGTAGAGCATTATATCGATTAATCGATGTGTATCGATGTATCGTTACACCCGTATTAAATGGATAAAATACATGACTGTCAGCAAGAACCGTTCATGATTGGGCCACTATGAAGGCAAATCAAGTGGAGGAAGCACAAGTGAGTGACATAAACACAGCAGTCTACTTCTCCCTCATTTTGGATGAATCAACAGACATGAGCCATGTATCCCAATTCAGTGTGATTGCAAGATATGTTGCCGGTGACACGCTGCATGAGTAAAGTCTTGCTGTTTTGCCAATGAAGGGATCAACGAGAGGGGAGGATTTATTCAAGGCGTTCATGGAGTTTGCCCAGGGGAAAAATCTACCTATGGATAAACTCATTTCTCTGTGTACCGATGGCGCTCCATGTATGGTAGGGGAAAACTGAGGATTCGTGGCGCTTCTTCGTCAACATGAAAACAGACCTATCCTCAGTCTTCACTGCATTCTGCATCAGGAGGCGCTTTGTGCGCAAATGTGTGGCGAGCAACTAGGTGAGGTGATGTCGCTGGTGATTTAGGTGTCCAACTTCATTGTTACCAGAGCGTTACATGATCGGCACTATAAAACACTGCTGAATGAAGTTGGAAAGGCCTACCCTGGTCTGGTTCTGCACAGCAATGTCCGGTGGTTGTCAAGAGGGAGGGTGCCGTTTCGCGGCTTGCCTGAGCGAAATCCTGACTTTTCTCGAAATGAAAGGTGCTGAGCATCCTGAGCTAACCAACGCCGAGTGGCTTCTGAAGTTTTACTACCTTGTGGACATGACTGCCCATCTAAACCAACTCAACGTGAAAATGCAAGGCATTGGGAATACAGTCGCATCCCTTCAACAAGCTGTGTCTGCATTCGAGAATAAGCTTGAGCTCTCTCTTCGTTGCGGATATTGAGACAGGCCGTTTACTGCACTTTGAAAAACTGAGGGAATTTAAAGTTGCCTCCACAGCCAAAGACCCCTTTCAACATGTTGATATTCAGCAGCTAGTTAGCTTGACATCTAATCTCCTGCAGTCGTTCAAAACACGTTTTGGAGCGTTTCGTGAGCACACTCGTCTTTTTCAATTCATCACTCATTCACACGTGTGCGTACTGGATGCAGTGGAACTGAGTTACATCCCTGGTGTGTCTGTCGGAGAGTTTGAGCTTGAAATTGCTGATCTGAAGGCCGCTGACATGTGGGTGAATAAGTTGAAGTCGCTTAATGAAGAGTTGGAGAAACTTGTATGACAGCAAGCAGAACTGGCCAGCCAACACAAGTGGACAGGAATGAAGTTACTTCCACATGCAGATGAGTTGATTGTGAAAACATGGAATGCGCTTCCAGTCACATATCACACACTGCAGCGAGCGTTGCTGTATTGACCATGTTCGGATCTACCTATACATGTGAGCAGTCCTTCTCTCATCTCAAACACATCAAGACCAACCTAAGGTCATGTCTAACTGATGAGAGCCTCAACGCCTGCATGAAACTCAACCTTACCGCATATCAACCGGACTACAAAGCCATCAGCCATCAAATAAATCGGCACACAGCTAACGCTCGCCACGCATCTAACGCTCGCCACGCATCTAACGCTCGCCACGCATCTAACGCTCGCCACGCAGCTAACGCTCGCCACGCAGCTAACGCTCGCCACGCAGCTAACGCTCGCGACGCAGCTAACGCTCGCGACGCAGCTAACGCTCGCCACACAGCTAACGCTCACCACACAGCTAACGCTCACCACGCAGCAGCTTTCAAGAGCCAAAGAAACAAACGTGGAGAGGAATTAACAAAACAAAGGATCTCAAGAGTGAAACGAAAATACGCTTAGAGCAGTATTTTCTGCCTAGATTGGACGCTCTGTCATCACGGCGCCTCTGAGCCAGTGTTGAAACTCTGTTGGACACTCTTTTTACCACCTTTTTACCATGCTGACGAAAGTGGAAAAAGAGCTTAAGGAAGCGCTCAATTTTGTGACTGCGGAGATGGAGGCGGTCAGACTGGAGCAGAAAACAATTCTCGACTTGGTTGAAGAAGTTAGAACGCTAGGACTACAACTATATGAGAAGGAGAAAACAATTGCACATCCCGAAAATCGAGTGTCGGACCTCGAAGAGTACACGAATGAACGACATAATTGTCACTGGACTTGCGATTAAACCCCGGTCATTTGCCTGGGCGGTGGCGGGTTTTGATGAGACAACCAGGCCGAACAACAGGTGACAGCCTTTTTCCTGTCCAAGGGCATGGAATTGGACGGGCGTAGCATAGAGGCCTGTCACCCACGCCCACAGAGAAGGACAAGCGACAAACCTGCTGTAATACTGAGATTTGCAAACTGAAAACATAAAACGGCACTGTTAAAACAAAAGAAAATACTGAGAGGATCCGACGTTTACCTGAATGAGCACTTGACCAAAAAGAACGCGGAAATCGGCAAGAAAGCTCGTTTGTTAAGAAAGAACAGAAAGATCCAATCCACATGGACAGCAAACTGCAAAGTTTATATAAAGCTGAACGGAACGCCAGAGGAATCCAGAGGGATGGTTGTCAGAAGTATAGAAGATTTGAACAAGTATCAGTGACAATCAGACGACAACTACACAAGGTAACAATGCTGTCTATTTATGGACTGGCTACCTGTGAAAATGACTGTGGACTGAAAAGGCAATAGACTCTTCTGATATAGTTGAACTCACTGAACATAACATGCATGGATTTGAATATAACATTGACCCTGATAGCAACTTCTTTAAGAATGTAAACAGCAATTGTGGTTATTATACAGATGACCAATTTAATGCCAAAATCAATGTAAATCAAGGACTGTCAATTATCCATTTTAATCGCAGAAGACTTTACACCAATTTTCAACACATTAAGGAGTACTTATACCATTTTAAGAAAATATTCAATACTGTAGCTATATCTGAGACTTGGATTAACTCCAAGAAGGGTGCAGATTTCGAGTTAAAGGTTATGAACTCAAATACAAGAGTAGGATGGATAAAAAGGGAGGAGGAGTGGCCTTGTTTGTAGAATCTCAACTTCAAGGTGATCGAAAATATGACTGTAACCATTGCTGATGTAATAGAATGTATTACCATAAAAATCGACACCTGGAAAAAAAATAAATGTAATTGTTTGTTGTGTTTATCGAGCTCCTGGCTCGAGCATTGACATTTTTAAGGACATTATGGAGGGATTATTCGCCAACACAAATCAGAAACTGAACTTCATCTATTTTGAAATAGATCTTCTGAATCCCAACAAACATAAACAGACTGCCGAGTTCTATGATACATTGTTTAGGGCATTCAAACCATCACGGACTACAAGCCCGCGCCGCAGAGCTGTGAGGGCGACATCCATCTGCTCAACGATCTGAACTGCTTCTTTGCTCGCTTCGACGTTCAGAACAGCACTTGTCCGCTGAAGACTCCTCCCCCTACACACGAGCAGCCCTTGTGCCACGCTGGAGATAGCGTGAGGAGGGCGCTTGCCGCTATAAACGCCCGTAAGGCGGCGGGCCCTGACAACATCCCAGGTCGAGCGCTGACGGACTGCGCTGGGGAGCTGATGGGTGTCTTCACGGACATCTTTAACATTTACCTGCAGCCGGCCATCGTCCCTTCATGTTTCAAGGCTGCCACCATCGTACCTGTGCTGAAGAAACCTGCTCCGTCCTGCTTCAATGACTACCCCCCCGTGGCACTGACGCCCAGCAACATGAAGTGCTTTGAGCGCCTTGTCATGGAGCACATCAGGTCAATTAACCCCCCCCCCCCCCACCATAGACCCCTTCCAGTTTGCGTACCGAGCCAAACGGTCCTCTGAGGATGCCATCTGCTCTGCCCTCCACTCGACCCTCACCCACCTGGAGAGAAGGGACTCGTATGTGAGATTGCTGTTTGTGGACTTCAGTTCCGCCTTCAACACCATTGTGCCACAACGACTCATCTGCAAACTCGACAAGCTGGGCCTCAGTACCTACCTCTGCAACTGGCTACTGGACTTCCTCTATCAGAGGCCTCAGGTGGTACGTGTTGGCGACAAAAACTCCGCCAGCATCACGCTGAGCACGGGGGCCCCCCAAGGCTGCGTGCTCAGTCCGCTGCTCTTCACCCTCCTGGCGGATGACTGCACTGCAACCTACAGCGACAACCGGATCGTGAAGTTTGCTGACGACACGACTCTGGTGGGTCTCATCACCAAGGGAGACGAGACTCAATACAGGCTGGAGGTTGACCTTCTGACCACGTGGTGCAGGGACAACAACCTCCTGCTGAACGTCGACAAGACCAGGGAGGTTGTTGTTGACTTCCGGAAGGGTCACACCCAACACCTGCCGCTGACCATCGACGGTGCTGTGGTGGAGAGAGTGAGCAGCACCACATTCCTGGGGGTGCACATCAGTGAGGACCTCTCCTGGTCCACCAACACCGCATCACTGGCGAAGAAAGCTCAGCGCCGCCTGTACTTCCTGCGGAAACTCAGGCGAGCAAGTCCTCCTCCGGCCGTCATGACTACATTCTACCGTGGCACCATTGAGAGCGTCCTCTCAAGTTGTATCGCTTTTTTGGGGTGGTAGCTGCACTGAATACAACTTGAAGGCCCGACAGCGCATAGTGAACACGGCTGGTAAGATTATTGGGGCTTCACTACCCTCCCTAAAGGACATTTACACCTCCCATCTCACCCGCAAGGCGACCACGATTGTGAGTGATGTGAGTCACCCCGCTCACTCTTTGTTCAATCTTCTGTCCTCGAGGGAAGAGGTACAGGAGCCTGCGCTCCCGCACCACCAGACTCACCAACAGCTTCATACTCCAGGCTGTTTGGATCCTGAACTCTCTCCCCCCTTCTGCGTAGCGTCCTGTACTTTTGCGCTATATTCTGACTGTCTGCTGTATGCACGCTTGCTCCATTTTTGTTCCTCTTATTTATTATGTTATTTGTTCATTTATTATTTATTAATCACTCTTATTTATTCATTGTTTGTGCCTTCTTGTTTTTACTTTTTGTGTTGTTTACTTGTATGTATATTGTGTACTATGTCTTGTCACCGTGGGATAGTGGGAACGTAATTTTGATCTCTTTGTGTGTCTTGACATGTGAAGAAATTGACAATAAAGCAGACTTTGAATTTGTATGTGTCTCTTGCACATGATCACCAAGCCAAACAGAGTAACATCACATTGTGCCACTCTCATTGATAACATATTCTCAAATAGCTTGGAAAACAATATCATTAGTGGGTTATTGCTGATTGATATGGTTTGGTTTGGTTTATTGTTTAGCACATATTATAGCAATAACAGTGCAAGGAGGGAGACGAAGCCTTGGGCTTGTAAAGAGCTCCACTCCTGTAGAAACAAAGTGTTAAACAAACAAAGTGCTGTGTCGTCAAATGTCATTCAAGTGTTTAAAAAAACAACAACATATATATGTGTATATATATATATATATATATATATATGTATGTGAATATTTATATATATAGCAAGTGCTATATATACACTACCGTTCAAAAGTTTGGGGTCACAAAATTGTTTGGTAGGGTAAATATTATTATAATAAAATGTTATGAGTTAAATATTATAAATTATATTTATAGATTTGTATAAGATTATATATAATCTATGAATATAAGTATACATATATATTATAAGATTTTTTACACAGAAGATCCATCCATCCATCTTCTTCCGCTTATCCGGGGTCGGGTCGCGGGGGCAGCAGCTTCAGGAGGGACTCCCAGACTTTCCTCTCCCCAGCCACTTCATCTAGCTCATCCCGGGGGATCCCAAGGCGTTCCCAGGCCAGCTGAGAGACATAGTCTCTCCAGCGCGTCCTGGGTCGTCCCCGGGGTCTCCCACCGGTGGGACATGCCCGGAACACCTCCCCAGGGAGGCGTCCAGGAGGCATCCTGATGAGATCCCCGAGCCACCTCATCTGGCTCCTCTCAACGTGGAGGAGTAGCGACTCTACTCCGAGTCTCTCCCGGATGACCGAACTTCTCACCCTATCTCTAAGGGAGAGCCCGGACATCCTGCGGAGAAAACTCATTTCGGCCGCTTGTATTCGGGATCTCGTTCTTTCGGTCATGACCCATAGCTCGTGACCATAGGTGAGGGTAGGAGCGTAAATCGACCGGTAAATTGAGAGCTTTGCCTTTTGGCTCAGCTCTCTCTTTACCACGACGGACCGGTACAGAGTCCGCATTACTGCCGACGCTGCACCGATCCGCCTGTCGATCTCGCGCTCCATCCTCCCCTCACTCGTGAACAAGACCCCAAGATACTTAAACTCCTCCACTTGGGGCAGGATCTCATCCCCGATCTGGAGAGGGCATTCCACCTTTTTCTGGTCGAGGACCATGGACTCGGATTTGGAGGTGCTGACCCTCATCCCGACCGCTTCACACTCTGCTGCGAACCGCTCCAGTGCGAGCTGGAGATCACGGCCTGAAGAAGCCAACAGCACCACGTCGTCTGCAAAAAAGCAGAGACGCGATGCTGAGGTCCCCAAACCGGACACCCTCAACGCCTCGGCTGCGCCTAGAAATTCTGTCCATGAAAATTATGAACAAATTCGGTGACAAAGGGCAGCCTTGGCGGAGTCTAACCCTCACTGGGAACGAATCCGACTAACTGCCGGAAATGTGGACCAAACTCTGGCATCGGTGATACAGGGACCGAACCGCCCTTATCAGTTGGCTCGGTACCCTGTACTCCCGAAGGGACACGGTCGAACGCCTTCTCCAAGTCCACAAAACACATGTGGACTGGTTGGGCGAACTCCCATGCACCCTCGAGGATCCTGCTGAGGGTGAAGAGCTGGTCCACTGAATCCGAGGTTCGACCTCCCGACGGACCCTTCTCTCCAGCACCCCTGAATAGACCTTACCAAGGAGGCTGAGGAGTGTAATTCCCCTGTAATTGGAACACACCCTCCGGTCCCCCTTCTTAAAGAGGGGAACCACCACCCCAGTCTGCCAATCCAGAGGCACTGTCCCCGATGTCCACGCGATGCTGTAGAGACGTGTCAGCCATGACAGCCCCACAACATCCAGAGCCCTTAAGAAATCCGGGCAGATCTCATCCACCCCCGGGGCCTTGCCACCGAGGAGTTTTTTAACTACCTCAGTGACTTCAACCCCAGAGATTGGAGAGTCCGCCTCAGAGTCCCCAGGCCCTGCCTCCACAATGGAAGGCGTGTTGGTGGAATTGAGGAGGTCTTCGAAGTATTCTCCCTACCGACACACAACGTCCCGAGTCGAGTTCAGCAGCACGCCATCTCTACTGTAAACAGTGTTGCTCGTTGCACTGCTTCCCCCTCCTGAGACGCCGGATGGTGGACCAGAATTTCTTCGAAGCTGTCCGGAAGTCATTCTCCATGGCCTCGCCAAACTCCTCCCACGCCCGGGTTTTTGCCTCAGCAACCGCCGAAGCCACGTTCCGTTTGGCCATCTGGTACCTGTCAGCTGCCTCCGGAGTCCCGCAGGCCAAAACGGCCCGATAGGACTCCTTCTTCAGTTTGACGACATCCCTTATCGCCGGTGTCCACCAGCGGGTTCGGGGATTGCCGCCACGACAGGCACCAATGACCTTACGGCAGTGCTTCTCAATTATTTTCTAATACGCCCCCCCCTAGCAAGAAGAAAGCTATTCGCGCCCTCCCCTCCCCACCGTGACTATCCTAACTTGTCTTGTAAGTCGTAAAATGTTGCACTGTCGCAAACGTCACAGAAGTAACAATGAGAGCGTCACTGCCCCCTGCTGGGAAGATGCGCAATTACACTTTATTCTAGTACTGCAAAAAAAAAGCCTGTTCCCCAGGGTCACACGCGCCCCCCCAGGTATAGCACGGCGCCCCCCAAGGGGGGCGCGCCCCACTATTTGAGAAGCACTGCCTTACGGCCACAGCTCCGGTCAGCCGCCTCAACAATGGAGGTGCGGAACAAGGTCCACTTGGACTCAATGTTCCCCGCCTCCCCCGGGACGTGGGAAAGGTTCTGCCGGAGGTGGGAGTTGAAGCTCTTCCTGACAGGGGATTCCGCCAGACGTTCCCAGCAGACCCTCACAGAACGTTTGGGTCTGCCAGGTCGGACCGGCATCTTCCCCCACCATCGGAGCCAACCCACCACCAGGTGGTGATCAGTTGACAGCTCCGCCCCTCTCTTCGCCCGAGTGTCCAAAACACGCGGCCGCAAATCCGATGACACGACTACAAAGTCGATCATCGAACTGCGGCCTAGGGTGTCCTGGTGCTAAGTGCACACATAGACACACTTATGTTTGAACATGGTGTTCATTATAGAAAATCCGTGTCGAGCACAGAAGTCCAATAATAGAACACCGCTCGGGTTCAGATCGAGCACAGAAGATTATATATATAATCTATAAATAATTATGTAAATAAATATATACACTACCATTCAAAAGTTTGGGGTCACCCAAACAATTTTGTGACCCCAAACTTTTGAACGGTAGTGTATAATAATAATAATAATAATAATTCATTATATTTGTATAGCGCTTTTCAAGAACCCAAAGACGCTTACAGGGAACAATGCAAAGACATACATGGGGGGGGGAGGGAGGGGAGGAAACAATCGGATAAACTTAAGAGGAGGAAACCAGTTATGGGTAGGGGAGGTCATAAGCTTGGGAGAAGAGGTATGTTTTTAGATGGGACTTAAATATGGGAAGTGTGGGTGAGTCACAGACAGACTGGGGGAGAGAGTTCCAGAGTCGGGGTGATGTGCAGGAGAAGGCTCTGTCACCGAAGGATTTGAGTTTGGATTTTGGGACTGTCAGACGTGAAGTATTGGAGGATCGGAGGGGACGGTTGGGGCAGTAGGGGACAAGGAGGTCGGATAGGTAAGTGGGAGCCAGGTGGTGAAGGGCTTTGAAGGTGAGGAGGAGTGTCTTGAAGATGATACGCTCCTTCATGGGGAGCCAGTGAAGAGAGTGGAGAACAGGAGTGATGTGTTCACGGGACCGGGTGTGGGTAAGGAGGCGGGCAGCAGAGTTTTGGACTAGTTGAAGTCTATGGAGTGAGTGAGCAGTGATTCCAGTGAGAAGGGAGTTGCAGTAGTCAAGCCGGGATGAGATGAAGGCGTGGATGAGAGATTCAGCGGCAGGGAGAGAAAGGCAGTGCCGGATTTTAGCGATGCGTCGGAGGTGGAAGTAGGAGGTCTTGACAACTGAGCTAACATGAGGTTGAAAGGACAGTGTGGGGTCAAAAATAATGCCAAGATTGCGTGCCAGAGGGGAAGGAGTGATGTTTGAGGAGTCAATGGTGAGTGTGATGGATCCAGTTTTATTAAGGGAGGATTTAGTGCCTATGAGGAGGAGCTCTGTTTTGTCACTGTTGAGTTTGAGAAAGTTGTGGGTCAGCCATGCTTTTATTGTAGAGATGCAGGTTTCAAAATGAGTGAGGGAAGGGTTACGGGTTGGTGTCGTACGTATATAGATCATCAGGTCATCAGCGTAGCAGTGGAAGTCCAGATTGAGTTTGCGGATGACGGTACCAAGGGGAAAGAGGTAGCAGATGAATAGGAGGGGGCCAAGAACTGAGCCTTGGGGGACCCCTTGTGTAACTGGGGAGAGGATGGATGTGTGACCGGAGAGAGAGATGAAATGGTTTCTGTTGGTGAGGTAGGAGGTGAGCCAGTCGAGTGCAGTGCCCTCAACACCTAGTTGGCGCAGCCTTTGGAGGAGGATGGAATGGTTCACAGTGTCAAAGGCTGCGCTAAGGTCAAGTAGTAGTAGGATGTTGAGGGCACCAGAGTCTGCAGAAATGAGGAGATCGTTGGTGACTTTAACTAGAGCTGTTTCAGTGCTGTGAAGTGGGCGGAATCCGGACTGGAAGGGTTCATAGAGGTTGTTTGACTGGAGATGGGTGTGGAGTTGGGCGGAGACAATGCGTTCAAGGGTTTTGGAAAGGAATGAGAGGTTGGAGATGGGACGGTAGTTGGAGAGGTTGAGTGGGTCCAAGGTGGGCTTTTTGAGAATGGGGGTGATGGCTGCAAGTTTATAGACAGCGGGAAAGTGGCCAAGGGATAAAGACTGATTAAAAAGGGTGGTGAGGTAGGGGAGGAGGACAGGGAGGCAGGCCTTAGTTAAGGTCGTTGGAAGAGGGTCAAAAGAGCAGGTGGTTGTCTTGGATGAGGTAATGATGTCTAGGATAGTGGAGGAGTCAACAAGGGAGAAGGCAGTGAGAGAGGGAAAGGGCGGGCGGTCAGGAAGTGGGGGCAGGAGGGCAGGGGAGGAGGAGTTATTGATGGTGTCGGTCAGAGAACTGTTGATTTGGGCGATTTTGTTGTTGAAGTTGACAAGGAAGGAGTTACAGAGGGCGGGTGAGGAGGGTGGCTTGGTGACCGGTGGCTGGAGCAATTTGTTGATGGTGGAGAAGAGTATGCGGGGGTTTCGGTTGGTGTTATTAATGAAAGATGAGAAGTAAGCAGATTTGGCAGCAAGAAGAGCGTCACGGTAGGAGGAGATGTGTTGTTCAAAGGTTTCGGCATGGACGGTGAGGCGGGTTCTTTTGTAGAGGCGTTCCAGTTGACGGCCAGTTTGTTTCATGGTGCGGAGTTCCGGTGTGTACCAAGGGGCAGAGTTAGTGAATGTAACAGAGGAAGTTTTCCAGGGGGCTAGGGAATCAAGGGAGTCAGAAAGGATGTTGTTGAGCGTGGTGGCAAGGTCATCAGGGGAGGAAGAAGTGGGGTCGGAGGGAAGAGCAGAGGATAAGAGCTGGCAAAGCGTGATTGGGTTTACAGCCTTGATGTTGCGGTAGGAGATGGTGCGCTTTGTGGATTTATGAGGCGAGGGTAGAGGGGCGGAGAAGAGGATGCAGAGATGATCTGACAGTGGAAAGGTGAGAGGACGGGGGTTGGATGTGAGTGGAAAGGAGGAGCATACTATATCCAGAGTGTGGCCTTTGGTGTGGGTGGGGAAGTTGATGTGCTGGGTGAGATGAAAGCATTCTAGAACGGAGATGAAGTCAGATGTCAGTGGAGCAGTTGGCTGGTCGATGTGGATGTTGAAATCACCGATTAGTAGGAGGCGATAGGAGAGTGAGGATACGATGGTGAGAAGTTCAGAGAGTTCAGAGAGAAAAGACGGATGTGACTTGGGGGGGCGGTAGATAAGAACAGCAGTAGTAGAGTTGGGGAGGGAAAAAGCGAGATATTCAAAGGATGAAATAGATGGGAGGTTGAGGTCCAATTCAGTGATTGATAGGGACCGCTTATGGAAGACAGCGATACCACCTCCTCGCCCAGAGAGGCGGGGTTTGGCGATGTAGCTGTAGTTAGACGGAGTGGCTTGGTTGAGAGAAAAATAGTCCAGAGGCTGTTGCCATGTTTCACAGAGAAGGAGCAGATCCAAATTATTGTCCAATATTAGTTCGAAAATAACTAGTGATTTGTTGGAGAGGGAGCGACAGTTCAGCAGTGCAAGGGAGATGGATGAAGGAGCGGGGGTGGGGGAGCGGAGATTGTTGAAGTTCACAGTACGGAAGGTGGGGGTGACGGGGGGGCGAGAGTTAGTCCAGAAAGAGGGGATGGGTGAGCCATCAGGGAAATGTCGTTTAAAAGATAGTCCGGAGCTACGGTGGATGTAGCGGCGACGGCGGAGGATCCCAGCCTTGCTATATATATATATATATATATATATATAGGTAAATAAACAAAAGCATAAGCTATATATTAATTTGTCATATTTATACATGCATATATACTACGAATGTGTATGTATACATACATAAACAAATACACTATACAAAATGAGAAACAAAAGAAACAAAATAGACACTTAGCGATGTTGAAGCAATCAAAGAGACACCAGGTAGGAATAGCTTAGAGAGGACAGAAGAACTGCAAACAGAAAATAACAAAACAAGGAAGAATCAGAGTATAAATTGCGGTTTAAGTTGATGTTCTTAGTATGAATCAGCTTAGTGCGGTGGAGTAATTATGGACTGGTAGGATCATGAGTAGAAAAGGTGGTGTTTCAGGTGCTTTCTAAAAGCAGCCTGTGAAGATATGGATCGGATATGGATTGGTAGCTCATTCCAGAGTGAGGGCCCTCTAAAGTGGATATTATATTGATGGCGTGATGTTCGACAGGAAGGTAGGTGGAGATTGTCCCTCTGTCTTGTTGGATAAGAATGAAGATCAGATACAAATGTGAAGAAGTTATGAAAAGTATATTTATGGATGAGTAGACAGGTTTGATGAATATTTACTTTATCAATTGGCAGTAGTGAATCATTTCTAAACAGTGGTGCCGATGGTTCATATCTATTCGAGAAAAAGATCATTTTTAGGAACTTCTTTTGTATGATGAGCAATTTGTTGAGGTATGTTGGATATGTGGCTGCCCAGACTATGTTGTAGTAATTGAGAAAAGGAAACAGGAAGCTATAATACAGAGTGAGATGAGCAGAAGGATGGACCAAGGGACAAACTTTTCATAAAATACCTAGCATTTTCATAGATCTTTTGCAAACCAAATCAATGTGTTCAGACCAGTTTAAGTGTTTGTCTACTATAACTCCTAGGAATTTGGTGCTAGTAACTTGATGGATTCCATTATTGTTTATGTAAATTTTGGTCTGTTCTTTGGGGTAAGATTTATTTATATTGCAGAAGATCATGAAGTTACACTTTTTTTTTTTTGAGTGACAACTTATTTATTTTGAACCATTTTGTAACAGCGTGCAACTCAGTATTCACACTTGCAATGAGGAAATTAAAATCATCGTGGGTGGCAATAAGGTTGGTATCGTCCGCAAATAACAAAGGGAGAAAATTTGAACAAGACATGGAAAAATCATTTATGTACACCGAAAATAATAGATGACCCAATATTGAACCCTGCGGGACCCCAAATAGTATTTTAGATCTGTTGGAGGAACAACCATTTATATATACATATTGTTCTCTGTTGGCAGGATAGTTTGTGAACCATTTCAGTTCAGAATCGTTCACTCCATATCTCTCTAGCTTAGCGATAAGGATCTTATGGTCAACAGTATCAAATGCTTTGCTTAAATCTAGGAAGACACCAAGAGCGAATTTCTTATTGTCAAGAGCTGTTGAGATGTGGTTGACAACTTGAAGCAGTGCATGCTCAGTAGAAAACCTTTTGCGGAAACCATATTGATGTTTATAGAGAATATTGTTTGTTTCTTAGGTGCTTTGCCAATCTTGAATAAACCATTTTTTCTAGAATCTTGGAGAAGCATGGAAGAATGGATATAGGTCGATAATTACCACATTAATTTCTCTCACCAGCTTTGAAAATAGGAATGACTTTAGCAATTTTTAGTTCTTGGGGTACAATGCCAAATTTTAAAGATAAGGAGAAAATGTGTATGAGTGGAATTATTATTGAATGAATGATTTTCTTAATGAGTATGCTTCTGATCTCGTCATGGCCAGGGGCCCAGTTTTTCAAGCTAATGACGATGCTGTAAACGTCCTCAACACTAGGAGGGTCAAGAATAGAGAGTGTAGGAAACTGCCCTTTAATTAGGCAACAGGGGCTTGTATCAGAGTTTGAGAAGCTAGATGCCAAGGTAGCGCCAACATTTACAAATCATTGAAACCATTTGAAATACCTATTGGGTTAGAATGGGCTCCATTCTTCGCCAGCATCTCACTTGGGGTAGATGTTTTAGGTTTTTTGCGATGTAATAAATGGTTGATAAGATTCCATGTTGTTTTGATGTCACCAGAGGCTTGTGTAAATTTATCAGCAAGTAAGTTTGTTTGGTTTTCCTTAGTAATACTGTAAAATTATTTTTATATTTCTTGTATGTTTCTTTAAAGGGGTGGGATTTGCAATAGATTTTCTATATAGTTTATTTTATTATTTTAAGTTCATCCGTTATCCATAGTTTCCCCTTAGAGTTATTTTTACGACTAGAAATTAAAGGAAATGACGACTCTAATGCATTTGTGAGTATTGTTAGAAAGGAGTGATAGGCTTTGTTGACATCTTGCAACAGAATAACCTCATTCCATGACACAGAACTGATGATAGATATAAAAGATTCCATGTTTTTCTCAGTAAATTTGCGGAATTTCATTTGATCACCAATATGACCTTTGATTTTTGGACCACTATCACTGTGGATGAAATGGAAGACAAGAAGATGATCCGATACATCACAGATCAACAGGACAGATGTCATCTTGTAGTCTAGAGAATTAAATAAAATGTTGTCAATGAGAGTGGCCGTTGAGCTTGTGATCCTGGAGGGTTTGTTGATAAGAGGGAAAAAGTTACTGGAATATAATGTATTAAGGAAGTCTGCTGTATGTGACTGCTTAGTTTCAAGCAAATTAATATTATAGTCACCAAGTAGGACACACAATTTGTTTTCGTTGTTTATGATTTCTAGAGTAGAGTCGAGGGCTTCATTGAAGGTGATTTTATCAGAGTCTGGTGGTCTATATATACATCCAATTATCACATTTTTGTTGTTTATAAGTGAGCAAGATGAGAGTTCTATAAACACAGATTCTGCTACAGTACTATCAAAGTTAACACTTAGATCCTTTCTGGGAGAGAAATTGAAGTTATCAATCACATAGAGTGAGACTCCTCCACCTTGCTTGTTTGGTCTACAAGAGTGTATAGGAGTGTAGTGAGAGAGAGGGTAGCTAGATGTATTATCAACCATTAAGGTTTCAGTAAGAAAGGGATGTGTTAAGGTTGATAAATAGGTTTTCAGACCATCATGATTTTTAGAGATAATCTGTACATTGAAATGGACAGTGGAGAACACGTTTGTTTGGCAGTGGCCAGGAGGAGTATTGCACAATTTGTTAAACATATCTTCAGAAAAATATTCAAATGACAATTCAACAGATTTTAGGGGAGTGTAATTAGTATCTGGGTTAAAGAAGGACTCATAAATACCAGCATTAACATTCTCTAGGTCAAATGAATTAAGTAATAAAGAGTGTAGATTCGGTGGGACAGAAATCCCTGTATTTGTGAGAATGTCACTGGATGGCATGAAGGGTGTAAGGGGACGGTCTACCTGAGATGGATGTCCTCCCCGGCAGTCTCTGTTTGCCATATTGTGCTGTAATCCACCATTCTCGTCAGGAGGGTCCATAGGTACCAGTTAATGGTCATCAGTTCAGCTATTGTACATGTTAGGTTCCCCCACCACCAGGCCATATTTCTTCAGTTCCTCCAGTTCACTCACAACGAGACTTTTGACATCTTCTGGTGTTGCTCCGTTTGTTTTAATCCATACTTTGCAGTTTCTGACCCATGTTGCGAGAATCTTGTTTTCCTTCTTCAGTTTGCGTGCGTTCCAGGCTATCTCAGCATTCTTCTTTGTGAGGTGCTCATTTAGGTAAACACCCGTTCCTTGTTGTTTCCTCCCTTGCTTCAAAAGATCCACTTTATGTTTCCTATTGACGAATTGAATGATAATTTTCGGAGCATCTTTTGGTCGTTTTCGGTTTCTTGGGAGTGTGTGACAAGCGGCAATGTTTCCTTTCTGGAGTTCCATATGCTTACTCTCGAAAAACTGTACTACCTGATTTTCAAGCGTTGACAGTTCGTCCGATGGAGTGTCATCTGTCGAGGGATCCGGAGGACCCGCCGCCCTGGCATAGGAGCGGTGTGATGTTTTAAGACCGGTGATTCTGAGGTCTTCTTGTCGGGAGTACTGCTCCAGTACATCTACTCTCCATTCAAGCGACTGGATTTTCTCATCTTTCTCCTTGGATAATTTCTTAAGCTCCGTTAGTTCAGACGTTAGCTTGAGCAGGGTGGCTTGCTGCTCTAAGAGTGTGGTAATGTCTAGCCGTAACAAGTCAATGGATGATTTAAGTCAGGGGTGTCCAACCTTTTTGCAAGGAGGGCCAGATTTAGTAACGTGAAGGGGCCCTGGGGCCAATATGCGCGTTTGCTTCTCTTCTAGGGGGGGGGGTTAGGGTTAGGGTGCTAATGGGACTTCAGATGCTTTGTGTGGCGGGCTCCATCTAGTGTGGAAACTGAGAAGTGCAACAGAGTTGAGCTCAAACTTCTTGTGCGGGCCATATTCAATTATGTTTTCAGAATTTGATGCAGGCCAATAAAAACTGGGCCGTAGTTTGGACACCCCTAATTTAAGTTCATCGTAGCCCTCATTTTTTTGGGGGGGCGGCATAGCGTAAAGTTTGAACATGTAGACCAGCTAGGCGCTTTAGCTGATTTCCTTGTTAGCGCATCGCTAAGGTGCTAGCGTCAACCCAGGTGCTAGCGTCAACCCTACGCTATATATATACGATATGTCAGGAATGAGGTGAGCCAGGGCGACCAAATGCAGCTTGGACTAGGATTTATTGAAGGGGAAGGGAGTGGGAAGGGAGTCAGGTGGGGAAACGAAGACACAAACGGGATAGAGACTCACGGCCAGCAAACAGACAGAAGTCTTCTTGGACACTTGGATACATGGACACTTGGACAAGAATAAAATTCTGACCGTGAGCCTCCAGACAGACCGAGGAAAACCGAACGACAGGAACACTGGGCGCGGACAGGGACAGATCACAACAGTAGACACCGCCCGGGAGAAATACACGGGCAGGGCTTAAATACACAGGGTAACAAGAGGAACCAGGTGACAGACATTACGGTAACGAAAGGGGTGTGGCCGAGGGAAGTGCAGGCAGCACGTGCTCTGGCACGGTTGTGACACGATATACGTGACCATTTGCCTGTTTTTGTGGTTTATGACTGTGATTGTAATAATGTAAAGGATGGAAGTAACGTTTACAGGAGGGTGAGAACATCAGAATCCTTGAGTGCTTTCAGAGCAGATCTATTGACGGAAGATTGGAATTGTGTGTATAATGAGTATAATGTAGACATAGCATATGATATATTCCTCGAAAGATTTATGTCATTGTATGATAAAAACTTCCCACTAAAGCAATGCAATAGGAAGCATAAGTATACAGAGTTCCCATGGATCACAAAAGGTCTACAAAATGCCAGTAAAAAGAAAAATTCTATGTATCGAGAATTTATCAAACATAGAACCATAGAGACAGAAATTACCGTAATTTTTGGACTATGAATCGGTCCGGAGTATAAATCGCACCAGCCATAAAATGCCCAAAAATGTGAAAAAAAATATATAAGTCGCTCCGGAGTATAAGTCGCCCCCCCACCCAAACTATGAAAAAATCGCAACTTATAGTCCGAAGATTACGGTAAGTACAAAAAATATAAAAATAAAATGATGCAAATTATGAGGAGGTGCAAGAAGGATTACTACAGCAAGTTAATAGAAAGTAAAGGGATAGGGAAGGTTTTAAACAGTATTATCCGGAAAGGAGCCGTTACACAAATTATTCTGAACACTTCATGGATAATAACAAGACCATAAACAATATGGAAGATGCGGTCAATGATTTGAATGCATTTTTCGGGAATGTAGGACCAAAATTGGCTGAGGATATCAGTGACCTGTCTATAGAGCAGGCGAGAGCAGTAGGAGATGGTATTGAAATTAATCTAAGTTCAATGTTCTTGAGGGCGGTTGATGAGGAAGACGTTTTAGATATTGTAAAATCATACAAAAATAAAACATCTACGGATGGGAATGATGTTGATATGGCCTTAATTAAGGAAGTTGTCAAAGTCAAAGTCAAAGTCAGCTTTATTGTCAATCTCTCCACATGTCACAACACACAAAGAGACCGAAATTACGTTTTTCTCTATCCCACGGTGACGAGACACATAACACGATAGACATACAAGTACGCGACACAATATAAAAACAAGAAGGCAAAAATTCAAACAATCAATAGTAAGAGTGATGAATAAATAATAAATAAACAGATAACACAATAAATAAGAGGAGCAAAACGGAGCCAGCAAGCGTAGCGCAAAAGTAAAAAACATCATAAACAAAAAGAAACAAACAATAAATAATAAGAGTAATAATAAATAATAAATAAACAGATAACACAACAAATAAGAGCCAGTGTGCATACAGACAGTACAGACAGTAAAAGTACAGGACGCTACGCAGAACGGGGGAACGAGTTCAGGATCCTAACAGCCTGGAGTATGAAGCTGTTTGAGAGTCTGGTGGTGCGGGAGCGCAGGCTTCTGTACCTCTTCCCAGAGGGCAGAAGCTCGAACAAAGAGTGAGCGGGGTGACTCACATCACTCACAATCGTGGTCGCCTTGCGGGTGAGATGGGAGGTGTAAATGTCCTTCAAGGAGGGGAGCGAAGCACCAGCAATCTTACCAGCCGTGTTCACTATGCGCTGCAGGGCCTTCAAGTTGTAGTCAGTGCAGCCGCCACCCCAAACAGCAATACAGCTGGAGAGGACGCTCTCAATGGTGCCGCGGTAAAATGCAGTCATGACGGCCGGAGGAGCGCTCGCTCGCCTGAGTTTCCGCAGGAAGTACAGGCGGCGCTGGGCTTTCTTTGCCAGTGATGCGGTGTTGGTGGACCAGGAGAGATCCTCACCGATGTGCAGCCCCAGGAACTTGGCGCTGCTCACTCTCTCCACCACAGCACCGTCGATGGTCAGCGGCAGGTGTTGGGTGTGACCCTTCCGGAAGTCCACAACAATCTCCTTGGTCTTGTCGACGTTCAGCAGGAGGTTGTTGTCCCTGCACCACGTGGTCAGAAGGTCAACCTCCAGCCTGTATTGAGTCTCGTCTCCCTTGGTGATGAGACCCACCAGAGTCGTGTCGTCAGCAAACTTCACGATACGGTTGTCGCTGTAGGTTGCAGTGCAGTCATGCGCCAGGAGGGTGAAGAGCAGCGGACTGAGCACGCAGCCTTGGGGGGCCCCCGTGCTCAGCGTGATGCTGGCGGAGATTTTGTCGCCAACACGTACTACCTGTGGCCTCTGACAGAGGAAGTCCAGTAGCCAGTTGCAGAGGTAGGTACTGAGGCCCAGCGCGTCAAGTTTGCTGATGAGGCGTTGTGGCACAATGGTGTTGAAGGCAGAACTGAAGTCCACAAACAGCAATCTCACATACGAGTCCCTCCTCTCCAGGTGGGTGAGGGCCGAGTGGAGGGCAGAGCAGATGGCATCCTCAGAAGACCGTTTGGCTTGGTACTCAAACTGGAAGGGGTCAATGGTGGGGGGTAGAACGGATCGGATGTGCTCCATGACAAGCCGCTCAAAGCACTTCATGATGATGGGCGTAAGTGCCACGGGGCGGTAGTCATTGAAGCAGGACGGAGCGGGTTTCTTCGGTACAGGTACGATGGTGGCAGCTTTGAAACACGACGGGACGAAGGCCTGCTGCAGGGAAGTGTTAAAGATGTCCGTGAAGACATCCGTCAGCTCACCAGCGCAGTCCTTCAGTGCCCGACCTGGGATGTTGTCAGGGCCCGCCGCCTTACGGATGTTGATAGCGGCAAGCGCCCTCCTCACGCTGTCGGCGGAGAGGCACAGGGGCAGCTCGTGTGAAGGGGGAGTGGCCTTCAGCGGGCAAGTGCTGTTCTGAGCGTCGAAGCGAGCAAAGAAGCAGTTGAGGTCATTGAGCAGACGGACGTCGCCTTCACAGCTCTGCGGCGCGGGCTTGTAATCCGTGATGGTCTGAATGCCCTGCCAAAGGCTCCGTGCGTCCCTGCTGTCCTTGAAGTGGGCGGTAATTTTGCACGAGAACGCCCTCTTTGCTTCTTTGATGCCCCGGGACAGGTCGGCCCTCGCAGTGATGGAGTGGTAAATCCTCTGACATACATCTGCAATTTGTCCTTTAAAACAGGGGTCCCCAACCCCCGGTCCGCTGACCGGTACCGGTCCGTGGGTAACTTGGTACCGGGCCGCCAAGCCAACATTTTTTTTATTGACGATCAATTAATTCTCCCCAGTCGAGCCCGCAAAGCTAGCAAAAATTTGTAAAAATTTCCATCCATCCATCCATTTTATGAACCGCTTATCGTTTTTTTCCATGTATAATGCGCCCCCATGGATAATACGCACCTTAAAAATGGCATGTTGATGCTGGAAAAAAAGCCTGTACCCATGTATAATACGCACCCAAATTTTGACTCCTACTTAAGTCCGTAAACGTAAAATTATTTCAGAAAAAAGATCATCTTTGGGAACAACCGGATGTTATTCTGCCGGTCAGTATCACTGCGCATGCGGTAGCAAACTCAATAGCGAAGAAATGTTTCGTATTTGTGCAGGGTACATTATGACAGCAAACGAGCAGGTGATCGAGCAAGCGTCTGATACGAGAGCATTGTGTTAGTATGGAGCGTGTTTGTAGTGAACAGCAGAGAAGACAGGAACAAGGCAAAGTGTTGTGAAATAAAATATTACCGTAATTTTCAGACTATAAATCGCGTTTTTTTTCATAGTTTGGGTGGGGGGGCGACTTATACTCAGGAGCGACTTATATGTTTTTTTTTCACAAGTTTTTACTTGATCATTAACACATCACTTACAAGTATAGTTGACCACTTCATATGTTATTTTTAGTATGGTTGATCACTTCACATGCTTTGATATCTTTATCTTGAACATATTCAAAACATGAAAAATAGAGAGAAAAAATGAAATAAAGTAATTAACACTTTAAAGCGCCATATCCTCTGGACATGTCCTCTGTCACCAGGATGACATAAAGGACGAGAAATTTCATCGATGGATTTAATGATTTGGAGTGACACAAATAGTTTGATAATATTGTTGTTTATGTGAAAGTTATTTAAAATATAGTTTATATATCGTTGTATGGGCCTATATTTATATATATATGTCGGCTGGATAGCTCAGTAGGATAGTCGCCAGACTATCAACCAGCGGGACCCGGGTTCGAGACCAGGTCGGGGCGGAGCCATACCATCATCCAGTGTGGGTCTGTGGGCAAGACCCTTGACGATATCGCCTACCTCATAAACATGATGAGAGATAAAGAATCAAATGAGATGCCGGCTCAGACGTCGCCCGGACAAACAAGGTCTGCGTCAGGCGTTGGGGAACCAGAACGCCTAGATGTAAAGTGGGCAACTGGAACAAGGCGGAAATGGGCGAGATGTGAGAACCTAACACTGTTGGAGTGCTACTACTCCAGTGAACCAAGACAGAGAGGGTACATGAAGCGAATGTGGGAGCAATGGCAAGGGCGATATCCACACTCAACACTAACCGCTAAACAACTAGTAACTCAGTGCTCCAATATCCAGAAACGGCAATTGATATCACAACTTGAGATTGACGAGGTACAACACAGATGCCAAGTCACACAGGAACCCGAATACCAGGTCAGAGAGGAGTCAACATCAACTGCCCAAGTAATTGGGTACACAGCTCCAAGAGAATATGCAAGCCTGAACAAGTCAGCAACTGACCTGAAAAATAAGATCATGACTCGAATGAACAGCAGCCAACCCCGACGCCAACTACAAAGGCTAAGAGAAGCACCACCAGAAAGCCTGGTTGAAGATCTGAATGCAGCACTGAGAACAATCCCTACAACCACCATCACTGAAACCAATAAGTTGATATACACTTCAGCAACAGTGATCCTGGAGATGCTTGGTTACAAGAGCAATATCAAGCATGAGATACAAGACCCACCATGGAAAACAAGGTTGGAGGCTAAGATCAAGACAGTGCGGAGAGACGTGAGCCAACTATCGGAGATCCAGAAAAGTGCAATGAAGAAACCAGCACCCAAGAAGTACAGCCAGATGAACATACCTGAAGCACTGGAGACTGCCAAACAGAGGCTCCTAGCCCTGTCCAGCCGCCTAAAGAGATACACAAGCGAAAGTGAAGCCAGGCGAATAAACAGGCTCTTCACAACCCAACCAGGAAAAGTGTACTCTCAATGGCAGGGTAACAACAGCAGAGCAGACCCACCAAGACTGGAGACTGTGCAATACTGGAAGGGCATATGGGAGAAGAACACATCACACAACAGGGAGGCACAATGGCTAGTCTCTCTAAGAGAAGACCACAGCAACCACCCTGAGCAGAACCCAGTTACCATCACTGTGACAGACATCCAAGAGAGAGTCTCAGGTATGAAGAACTGGACAGCACCCGGGCCAGATATGATCCATGCCTACTGGATTAAGAAGCTCACTGCACTCCATGAGCGCCTAGCAGAACAAATGAACCAGCTACTAAAAGTTGGAACTCACCCCGAATGGTTAACTGAAGGACGCACAATCCTGATCCTGAAGGATCCCACGAAGGGTACAGTCCCATCCAACTATAGGCCAATAACCTGTCTCCCTACAACATGGAAGATCATGTCAGGCATCATAGCGGCTAAGATAAGTGTGCACATGGCTCAATACATGAGCACAACACAGAAAGGCATAGGCAGCAATACCAGAGGAGCCAAACACCAGCTGCTGGTTGACGGAACAGTCGCCCGAGACTGCAAGACTCGACACACCAACCTGTGCACTGCCTGGATTGATTACAAGAAAGCCTACGACTCCATGCCACACTCATGGATCACTGAATGCTTGGAACTGTACAACATCAACAGGAACCTGAGAGCCTTCATTGCAAACTCGATGGGACTGTGGAAAACAACCCTTGAGGCCAATTACAAGCCAATTGCACAAGTCTCCATCAAATGTGGCATATACCAAGGAGATGCTCTGTCCCCACTGCTGTTCTGCATAGGTCTGAACCCCCTCAGCCAAATAATCAACAAGACTGGCTACGGATACCGACTCAAAAATGGGGCCACCATCAGTCACCTCCTATACATGGATGACATAAAGTTGTATGCCAAGAGCGAGCGAGACATCGATTCACTGATCCACACAACCAGGATCTACAGCACAGACATTGGAATGTCATTCGGACTAGAGAAGTGCGGTCGCATGGTGACAAAGAGAGGGAAGGTAGTCCATACAGATGGGGTCTCACTCCCAGAAGGAACAATAACAATTGAGGACAGCTACAAGTACCTTGGTATCCAACAAGCAAATGGCAACCTCGATGAAGCCACAAGGAGAGGAGCCACAGCCAAATACCTACAACGAGTAAGGCAAGTCCTCAGAAGTCAGCTAAATGGCAAGAACAAGATCCGGGCAATAAACAGCTACGCCCTGCCAGTCATCAGATACCCTGCAGGAATAATAAGATGGCCAAAGGAAGAGACTCAGACCACAGATGTCAAGACACGGAAGCTCCTAACCATGCACGGAGGGTTCCACCCTAAGTCCAGCACCCTGAGACTGTACACTAGCCGCAAAGAAGGAGGCCGAGGACTACTGAGTGTGAGAGCCACTGTTCGGGATGAAACAGCCAAGATCCATGAGTACATCAAGGAAAAGGCCCGAACGGATGTCGTGCTCAGTGAATGTCTCAGACAATGGCAAACAGAGGAGGAGTGGCTAGAGACACCATCATGGGAGGACAAACCCCTACATGGGATGTACCATCGACAGATAAGTGAAGTGGCTGACATCAAGAAATCCTACCAATGGCTGGAAAAAGCTGGACTGAAGGACAGCACAGAGGCACTCATCATGGCTGCACAGGAACAGGCTCTGAACACCAGAGCAATAGAGGTCAAGATCTACCACACCAGACAAGACCCAAGGTGCAGGCTGTGCAAAGAGGCCCCTGAGACAGTCCAGCACATAACAGCAGGGTGTAAGATGCTAGCAGGGAAAGCATACATGGAACGTCATAACCAAGTGGCTGGCATAGTGTACAGGAACATCTGTGCAGAGTATGGACTGGAAGCCCCAAGTTCAAAGTGGGAAGCACCCCCTAAGGTGACAGAGAATGGGCGAGCCAAGATCCTGTGGGACTTCCAGATCCAGACTGACAAGAAGGTGATGGCGAACCAACCGGACATTGTGGTGGTGGATAAACAACAGAAGAAGGCCGTTGTAGTGGATGTAGCAATACCAAGCGATGGCAACATCAGGAAAAAAGAACTTGAGAAGCTAGAGAAATACCAGGGCCTCAAAGAAGAGCTTGAGAAGGCCTGGAAAGTGAAGGCCTCGGTGGTGCCCGTGGTCATTGGGGCACTTGGGGCAGTGACCCCCAAACTGGAGGAGTGGCTACAGCAGATTCCAGGAACAACATCAGACATCTCAGTCCAGAAGAGTGCAGTGCTAGGAACAGCCAAAATACTGCGCAGAACCCTCAAGCTCCCAGGCCTCTGGTAGAGGACCCGAGCTTGGAGTGGGAGACCACCCGCGGAGGGTGAGAGGGGAATTTTTTTTTTTTTTTAATATAATATATATATGATACGGAGGCCGCCATTACAGATGCGCTTTCTTCTCTGCTGTTCACTTCAAACACGCTCCATACAAACACAATGCTCTCGTATCAGACGCTTGCTCGATGGCTCAAAGAAAAAAGCTATGAGAACTGTACACAAGGTTGGATTTCGAGATCATACAAATAATTTGTTTTTAAAATCAAACGCTTTAAAGCCAATGGACTTATTCAAATTTAGACTGTCACAGATAATGTATTGAGCAAAGACTCAAAAACTCCCAGGGAACATTCAAAAATTATTTATTCAAAAAGATAAGGGATATAATTTGAGAGGAAAAGGTAACTTTGATAACGGGTATGCTCGCGCCAATCTGAGGAGCAGGTGCATATCATCCTATGGAGTAACTAACTGTGTGGAATGGGCTAGAACAGGGGTGGGCAAACTTTTTGACTTGGGTTCTAAATTTTGACCGGGGGCAGATGGATGTAGTGTTTGTGTGAAGTACTGTTTTTTCCATGTATAATGCGCAAAATTTAACTAATTTATTGTCCTAAAATCTGGGGTGCGCATTATACATGGGGACAATTTTTAATTTTTTTCTTTTCTTTTTTTTTTTTTTTTTGAAGAAAATCATGGTACAACAATTTTTGAAGACAATCTTGTCACGGATGGAGTGTGGAAAGGAGCAGGGCGACCAAGTGCAGCTTGGACCAGGGTTCATTGGAGGACCTCAAAACATAGACTTGGTAAACTAACATAACTCTCTAACAAAACCAACAACAGGACTGACCGACAAAGACGTGGAACAAAAAGACAGGGTGACATTACCAAAGACAGGAAGAGAAACCTGTGTTATTGTCAAATATTGTTTGGTTTTTAATCTCCATCGCGGACTGGACGTCAGTATCACTGCGCATGCGCACTATGGATCTGATGCGAATAGTCCTCTTCTCTTCTTAACTGACAATGAATGTGATAGTTTAATACAATCAGCAAATAACAAAATGCGTATTACAAGTAATATTTTATTTCACAACACTTTGCCTTGTTCCTTTCGTCTCTGCTGTTCACTTCAAACATACTCCATACGAACGCAATGCTCTCGTAACAGACGCTTGCTCAATCACGTGCTCGTTTGCTGTCACAATGTACCCTACACAAATCCGAAACATTTGTTGCGGCTCCGAGTCACGACGAGGGGCAAGTTTTGGTTTCCAAGGGTGCTTTTATTCCTCTTCAACTTCTCTCCCATACAGAGCGGCCTTTTTCACATGTCCGCACGCCTTTTTCACATGTCCGCACTTTTCATTTTAACCTAACTGATCGCGGTGCTGCCTTTACGGGCAGTCGGAGAAATCAACACCAACAAAGAAAATACATCCAGCCTAGTTAAGACTATAGACTATAAAAATGGGACCCATTGCCTCCCTGCTTGGCACTCAGCATTAAGGGTTGGAATTGGGGGGTTAGATCACCAAATGATTCCCGAGCGCGGCGCCGCTGCTGCTCACTGCTCCCCCAGGGGATGGATCAAAATCACACGGGGATGGGTCAAATGCAGAGACAGCATTGACATGACATTTTTAGGGTGCGTATTATACGTGGGGGCGCATTATACATGAAAAAAAATGGTAATATAAATGACATGTAAAGGTCATTGCATAAAAGCTTTTTTTTTTTAGTGTTTACTAAAGCATGGATATTAAAAAAAGCTTTTTGAAAACAAATGCATTTATTAACAGCATTAAAAAAAGATTTCACCAAAAAAGTGAGTTCAGTGATTCTTATTAAATACGACACTGTTATGATGAATAACATTTTCCATCACTTCAGCGCCTGCAGGTCAGATTTATGAAATATGTTTACCTAATGAGGCGAAATCACATCCAACAGAAAACATTCTGACCAAATACATCATCTTGAAGAATCAGTGAAAGAATACATCTAAATAAAGTAATAAAAAAATCAATAGTATTGTTGTTTTCCCTTTTTTGCTAGTGCATCATAGTCTGGAGTAAAATTTGTTGTGGTAATTCTTAGGATAGAGCCGAGGTGTCGGTCTGTTAACCTAGATCTGTGACGGGCTTTGTTGACGTTCATGTGGCTGAACGTCTTCTCACACACGTAGGTCGAGCCAAATTGTCCACTGTTTTTTAACATTCGGCACTCAGTGTCCACCTTTCTTTTCTTCGGGCCACTCATTTTAATGGAAGGATTCCAGGGGAAGGTTTGTGGGTGGCATTAGCGTAAAACTGTATCTGAAAACTCAGCGGCCGAATTACGAGAATATTGACGTCACAGCCTACACTCGAAATTCGGCACTGATAGATGAAATTACTACGTACTACTGAGTACGCACACGCACTTGTGATTGTGCACCGAGCTTTCTGACACGGCTCCCGGGAGTAAATGCGCGGGCGGGCGCTTCCCCATCTACTGGGGAAACGTAGTAATTGCAGGGAAAATGACCCCCAAAACAATACAATTTATTCAGGTTTGGCGGGCCGGATTAAACGGCCCCGTGGGCCGGATGTGGCCCGCGGGCCGTAGTTTGCCTACGCCTGGGCTAGAAGATAAAATGAAGGAAAGCAGAAATATAGTTCTATTTAACAAAATGCATAAAGGAGGAAAATGAAGGTGACTACTGTTAAACTTTTAGATTATAAGATGGTTTTGTTGTTTTTCTTTTGTTCTTTTGGATATAGTTTTAATGTTCTCACTTGGAACTAAGTGATGGATAGGAGTTGGACATGATAAGCTTAGGCTTCTTCCTACTCCTTTTCGAACAGTGATATATATCGTTTGTTGTTTGTTTTTTGTTGTTTGTTTTTTTATTGTTTTTATTCTTTAAATCATGTTCGAAAAAAGATTCATTCATCATCATCAGCAGCAGCAGCAAAACGATGCAGCCCCAAAAGTCTCAGTAATGGTGATTTATTTTTCTTGGCTATAAAAACGTTATTGAAAAGAATATACTTGTACAGTAAAAAAATCGTTGGTCTATCTTTTTTTTTTTTTTTTAATGGGATGGCTCTCACAGAAAATTATTTTTAAAAAATGGGCATTTGGCTCTCCACCAAAAAGGTTCCTGACCCCTGGTGTAGCGTATGTAAATCTGTGTTTGTGTCCATTGCGTTTAATGTTTTTGTTTAACTGTTTAATGAGACACTGTTGCAGTTTACTGTAAAGCGAAACAACCAAGAAAAAGAATGACAGTACATTGAATATTTAAATAATGCTTTGTTTTTAAAAAATTGCAAGCGCTAATGCTATAGTACTCTAGGGTAGTGTCTGAACGTCCCCCTTAACCGCACTATATAGTAGTCTATATAGTTCTCCGCATTCTGTTTGACGATTTGGATAACCAGCTAACTACTTGCTCATCATCACATATGACATCTTCCCTGTCATGATGCACCAAGATTGCCAAATATTTATTAAGAAAAAAAGAGATTGTATGAGCCATGTACATTGTTCTGACAGTGCATGTACCTTGCTAGCAGCGTTACGCGCCTGCTGGATGAGTTGCCGAATGCGGTTGATGCTCTCTGAGATGTTTGGCATCTGCACGGAGAGGTTGTGCAGCTTGTCCAGCTTGTTCAAGAGGAGCGGGACAGTGTCGCCCAGCATGCTCACTGTGGCAGATTTGAGTTAGCCACATGTAGAAAACACAATACTGTTAAGTAGAGCACACATACCAATTTTGAGCATATACATTTTTTAAATGTGGGCGAACCCTCACGTCGTAAATAGATGAATGAATCAATACATTATAATTAACAAACTAATAAAAAAAAATCGTAAACTGCAGAAATATTTCAGGACTCTTGATAATGTAAAGTCCGGCCCGCGTCTAAATTTAGAGTGGCCTGAAGCACTGTGTCATAAAATCAATAAGAAATGGCCCATTGGCACTATCGCGAGGACCTGCGCGCCCCAGAGCCATCCACAGAAATGAAACTCGTCCGAACGGAAATGAGCACATGCATGAGCTAGCGCTCATGATCGGTTGCGAGCGAGTCTCTTCTGTCCTTTTCCAGTTCACGCACACACAGGTGTCCGTTTGCAAGCTTATCAGTGACACAGTGACCTCATTCAAATGTCCACACACCAAGGACTAAGGCGACGCTAAAATCAGAGACACTGCAAGTGACGCTGCACAGGGAAAGGCAAAAACTAAAAAAAAAACACGGACTACTAGTGAGAGCTCTCTACTTCGTACTAACTCCACAAACTACTGCGCATCCGCGCCGCCCACTCGCAATGATCGCAAACAACAAACAGACTATGGATTATTATTTTGTGATTATGAAGTAATTTGTTGTGTATGAAGTTGAAATAAAAAAGATAAAATGGAGAATGATTTAATTTGGATTAAAAATCTGACATGATGCAACCTGGCCTGTTTACTGCAGTCGAAAAACCAATACCACCTGTCTCATTAATACAACAATAACAATAAGAAAACAAACTTAATCCATCTAATTAAAAATTCATTCAACTTTCATACAATTGTTCATTTGCACATATTTATCCAAATATATTGTAATTCGCGCACTGCGCTTTCAGATACAGTTTTACGCTAAAGCCACCCACAAACCTTCCCCTGGAATACTTCCATTAAAATGAGCCGCCCAAGGAAAAGCAATGTGGACACTGAGTGCTGAGTGTTTAAAAAAGAGTGGCCAATTTGGCTCGATGCACGCGACGTGACTTTCACCCACATTAACATCAACCCGTCATAGATCTAGGTAAACGGACCAACACCTCGGATCTCTCCTAAGAATTGCCACAACAAATTTTACTCCAGACTATGACGCACTAGCAAAAAAAGATAGACCAACAACACTGTTCCCACTGAAAATGAAGGGGAGGCTCTCAAGTTTGTTGTAAGAAAATGCATTTTGAATATGATTTGTACAAATAGCAGGGATTGAAACTACCGACCATTCTCATTTTCTAACAATGCAGGATGCTCAAGGACATTTATGCACCACCTGTTTGCGACTAATCTTAACCTGTAAAATTCTTAAGGCTTACTTTAAGGAAGTGTTTCCCGTTTCCTCACCTCTGTTACCAGGTGTTTGTGAGTTAAAACTCTGCTCTGATTTTCAGATACCCGTCACCGTGTCGCATTTTGATTACTTTATTTGGATGTATGCTTTCACCGATTCTTCAAGATGATGTATTTGGTCAGAATGTTTGCCGTTTGATGTGATCTCATAAGATAAACATCTTTCAATAATCTGACCTGCAGGCACTGAAGTGATGGAGACTGCTATTCATAATAACAGTGTGACCGTTATTCATAATGACAGTCATATTTTATGAGAATCACTGATAGCCAGGGCTGTGGACTCCGTCGGATTTTTGCACCGAGTCCGAGTCCGGCCTCTTGACCATGAGTCCGAGTCCGGCTGTCCATTTTTTTCTGTTAATTCATGTGACTGCTTAGTCTTTATTCAAGGCTAATTTAGATCAAAATCTAAATAATTACAACAGTTTTGTGATGGCTTTGTCTTTATTAAACATATAAACGAATACAATAAACAGATACTTTGAATCATTAATTACACCATTATAGCTCAGACATTTATCTAAACACAAATAATTAGTGACGACGCCTTATTTGGAAAGCGAAAAACCTATGTCGTACGGCGTCAGCACTATGTTGTTTTCAATAAAAACATGAAGAACTCACGTTTGCGTCAGTCAATTTTAATTTTTATAAAGGATTATTCTCATTTGATGTCTTTAAATTCATCCGCGGTCTGCCATTGAAGCGGGGTGCATTCAAAGACCAGTCGTACAGACGGAACACTCATTCACTTCACCAAAACGCAACAATATAATTACGTGAGCTCTTTGCATAAACCTCGATGCAAAGAAACTCCTCTTTTTGGGTACAGGCTACAAGGAGTATATATTACAAAGACTTTATACTTAATTGTGATCATCATTCATCCATCCATTTTACTTTATTACTCAGGTATTTTCAAAGCAAATTAATATTGTTGCATTTATTAATTTGCTTTAACATGACAGCGCAATATAATTAAAAGCTGACACGATAGCAATGTCAAACGTGTTCATTTAAGAAAAAGCCACACACGTTTTGTGATCAAATCTTTCATAACGAGAATGATTTGAGTGAATTGATTTTACAATTTTTATCCCCCTTCCCCACCATCTGTCACTTTGCTTGGGACAAAAGGAGCCTTCAGAACTGAAATTTCTTCTCAATTATTCATTCAAATCAATTCCCTCAAATCATTCTCATTATGAAAGATTTGATCACAAAACGTTTCCGTCTGTACGACTGGTCTTTGAATGCACCCCGCTTCAATGGCAGAACGCGGATGAATTTAAAGACATCAAATGAGAATAATCCTTTATAAAAATTAAAATTGAGTGACGCAAACGTGAGTTCTTCATGTTTTTTATTGAAAACAACATAGTGCTGAGTCAGCACTATGTTGTTTCAGCACTGCTGACGCCGTACGACATCGTTTTTTCGCTATAAATCAGTATACCGTTTTTTTCCGTGTATAGTGCGCAAAATTTAACTAATTTATTGTCCTAAAATCTGGGGTGCGCATTATACATGGGTACAAAAAAAAAAAAAATAATTTTTTTATTTATTTATTTATCTATCTATTTTTTTTTTTCTTTAAGTCCCAATGATCGTCACACACGCAGGGAGGCAATGGGTCCCATTTTTATAGTCTTTGGTATGGTCTTAACTAGGCTGGATGTAATTTTTTTTGTTGGCGTTGATTTCTCCGACTGCCCGTAAACGCACCACCGCGCTTCGTGCGCGCACGGGACAGCAAACGAGCAGGTGATCGAGCAAGCGTCTGATACGAGAGCATTGCGGTCGCATGGAGCGTGTTTGAAGTGAACAGCAGAGAAGAAAGGCAAAGTGTTGTGAAATAAAATGCACAGAACGGATGCGCAAGACACGTCAGCTATATAAAGAGCGAGAGTTGTTTTCTTCCTATTAGTTTCAATTCACAGTTTAATTAGCAGTTTCAATCAGCAAATAACAAAATGCGTATTACAGGTAATATTTTATTTCACAACACTTTGCCTTGTTCCTTTGGTCTCTGCTGTTCATCCTAAAACACAAAGGCGCTCTTTAAGCAATGCGACAGTGAGCGCCCGGCGCGCTGCGGTTGCGCGACCGCACCAAATTAAGCTCCCTGCGCAGTGCGCACTGAGGTCCACTTAAATTTTAGAAAGTACATCAGGACTTTAAAAATATCTTCTAAATTTCAGCGACGGCTCTGTCACAATAATCGACCAGCCCGGTGCAGTTGGGCGGTCGGCGGCGCGCTACGGTTGAGCGTTCTCTCGCACGCTCTCTCTCTCGCTCTCTCTCGCTCTCGCACACATGCAAACCGGATATCATACGGAGGCCGCCATTACAGATGCGCAGAACGGATGAGCAAGACACGTCAGCTATATAAAGAGCGAGAGTTCAGTTCTCTACCTAAATCCATATTACAGGTAATATTTTATTTCACAACACTTTGCCTTGTTCCTTTCTTCTCTGCTGTTCACTTCAATCACGCTCCATGCGCACGGAGCGCGGTGGTGCGTTTACGGGCAGTCGGAGAAATCAACGCCAACAAAAAAAATTACATCCAGCCTAGTTAAGACCATACCAAAGACTATAAAAATGGGACCCATTGCCTCCCTGCGTGTGTGACGATCATTGGGACTTAAAAAAAAAAAAAAAAAAAAAAAAAAAAATTTTTTTTTTTTTTTAAAATTCATAAAAATTGGGTGCGTATTATACATGGGTACAAGCTTTTTTCCAGCATCAGCATGCCATTTTTAGGGGTGCGTACTATACATGGGGGCGCACTATACACGGAAAAAAACGGTAATTCGAGGTAGTCCACCCTCACCCAAAGTTAAGGTTTCATGGGAATATTATTGTCATAATTGTCTGGACCATATATGACAATTGTTTAATGGTAGTTATTGATAGATCTTGAAGATGTCAAGTTATAGGTGCATAAGACTATGTTGTTCATGCATATAGCACGTTCATTGTAAGAGGGGAAGAGATGTTGTGTATTTTGGGCTAACTCAAATTCCGTAGTAGAAAAAACCCGGAAGTGGGATGGGCATTCTGTGTTGTTGTGGTACGCCCTGTGAACGCACTGTGAGTAAGGAATAAAGCAGTTATCATTCACGTTGTTGTCCGACCTATTCTTGCTATCTAAGAACCTGGAAAATAGTAAGGATATAACATATATAACGGGTCATTACGACGAGTTTGGTGGAGTTTTTACTGCTTCTTCCAACTCCTACCGCGCTGACTGTAACCTGACACTTTCTGGCTGCGTCTTGCCCCTTTCCCCCTTTCTGCGTAGCGTCCTGTACTTAGCGCTATGCTTACTGTCTGCTGTACGCACACTGGCTCAGTTTTGCTCCTCTTATTTATTGGGTTATTTGTTTATTATTTATTCATCACTCATTTTATTTATTTATTATTTATTCTTTATTGTTTGTGCCTTCTTGTTTTTATTTTGTGTCGTCTAATTGTATGTTTATGTATTTGTATGTCTCGTCACCGTGGGATGGAGGAAACAGAATTTCGGTTTCTTTGTGTGTCTTGACATATGAAGGGATTGACAATAAAGCTGACTTTGACTTTGCCTTTTTTTTTTTTGTCGGACCCGGTGGACTCGGTCAAAATCAGCACCGAGTCCGAGTCCGGCAAAAACGACCGAGTCCGACCGAGTCCGAGTCCCCGAGTCCGAACTGAGTCCACAGCCCTGGTTCAAAGTAACCTTCTGAATAATATGCATTAAAAGTTCACATTCATTACAACTTGTTTCTGGTTAGCAGAATGTCAGAAGAATTGAATTTAAATGCTGATTGATTGGGTTTTAATACAATGCAGATGATCTAAACAGCGCCACTGCTTTGTGTAATCTCTGAGTCACATGGCAGAGTAAGAGGGTTTAGAGCCCTTTGACGCAGGTCACGTAGCGTGCATTCCTACTAAAGCTCATAATAATCACAAGCAACACAGCCAGAATAAGCAGCAGCCATAGTAGTGTTTCAAAATAGTATTTTTGTTGTTGTTTTTTTCTTCAAGATACCACACAACAGCGGTCCACAGCCTTTTTAGAAGTGTATAAAAGTGATCAAGTCATCAAAACAATCATGGAAAAAAATCCTCCATAAGCCGCACCGGACTATAAGCCGCGGGGTTCAAAATTTGAGAAAAAAGTCACGGCTTATGGTCCGACATTTACGGTAATAATATTGATAATAATAATAATCCATTAAATTTGTATAGCGCTTTTCAAGAACCCAAAGACGCTTACAAGGAACAAGGCAAAGACATACATGGGGGGGGGGGGGGGGGTACGGGGAGGAAACAATCGGATAAACTTAAGAAGAGGAAACCAGTTATGGGTAGGGGAGGTCATAAGCTTGGGAGAAGAGGTAAGTTTTTAGACGGGACTTAAATATGGGGAGTGTGGGTGAGTCACAGACAGACTGGGGGAGAGAGTTCCAGAGTCGGGGTGATGTGCAGGAGAAGCCTCTGTCACCGAAGGATTTGAGTTTGGATTTTGGGACTGTCAGACGTGAAGTATTGGAGGATCGGAGGGGACGGTTGGGGCAGTAGGGGACAAGGAGGTCGGATAGGTAAGTGGGAGCCAGGTGGTGAAGGGCTTTGAAGGTGAGGAGGAGTATCTTGAAGATGATACGCTCCTTCATGGGGAGCCAGTGAAGAGAGTGGAGAACAGGAGTGATGTGTTCACGGGACCGGGTGTGGGTAAGGAGGCGGGCAGCAGAGTTTTGGACTAGTTGAAGTCTATGGAGTGAGTGAGCAGTGATTCCAGTGAGAAGGGAGTTGCAGTAGTCAAGCCGGGATGAGATGAAGGCGTGGATGAGAGATTCAGCGGCAGGGAGAGAAAGGCAGTGCCGGATTTTAGCGATGCGAATAACGCCAAGATTGCGTGCCAGAGGGGAAGGAGTGATGTTTGAGGAGTCAATGGTGAGTGTGATGGATCCAGTTTTATTAAGGGAGGATTTAGTGCCTATGAGGAGGAGCTCTGTTTTGTCACTGTTGAGTTTGAGAAAGTTGTGGGTCAGCCATGCTTTTATTGTAGAGATGCAGGTTTCAAAATGGAGGTAACAGATGAATAGGAGGGGGCCAAGAACTGAGCCTTGGGGGACCCCTTGTGTAACCGGGGAGAGGATGGATGTGTGACCGGAGAGAGAGATGAACTGGTTTCTGTTGGTGAGGTAGGAGGTGAGCCAGTCGAGTGCAGTGCCCTCAACACCTAGTTGGCGCAGCCTTTGGAGGAGGATGGAATGGTTCACAGTGTCAAAGCCTGCGCTAAGGTCAAGTAGTAGTAGGATGTTGAGGGCACCAGAGTCTGCAGAAATGAGGAGATCGTTGGTGACTTTAACTAGAGCTGTTTCAGTGCTGTGAAGTGGGCGGAATCCGAACTGGAAGGGTTAATAGAGGTTGTTGGACTGGAGATGGGTGTGGAGTTGGGCGGAGACAATGCGTTCAAGGGTTTTGGAAAGGAATGAAAGGTTGGAGATGGGACAGTAGTTGGAGAGGTTGAGTGGGTCCAATGTGGGCTTTTTGAGGATGGGGGTGATGGCTGCAAGTTTATAGACAGTGGGAAAGTGGCCAAGGGATAAAGACTGATTAAAAAGGGTGGTGAGGTAGGGGAGGAGGACAGGGAGGCAGGCCTTAGTTAAGGTCGTTGGAAGAGGGTCAAGAGAGCAGGTGGTTGTCTTGGATGAGGTAATGATGTCTAGGATAGTGGAGGAGTCAACAAGGGAGAAGGCAGTGAGAGAGGGAAAGGGCGGGCGGTCAGGAAGGGGGGGCAGGAGGGCAGGGGAGGAGGAGTTATTGATCAGAGAACTGTTGATTTGGGCGATTTTGTTGTTAAAGTTGACAAGGAAGGAGTTACAGAGGGCGGGTGAGGAGGGTGGCTTAGTGACCGGTGGCTGGAGCAATTTGTTGATGGTGGAGAACAGTATGCGGGGGTTTCGGTTGGTGTTATTAATGAGAGATGAGAAATAAGCAGATTTGGCAGCAAGAAGAGCATCATGATAGGAGGAGATGTGTTGTTTAAAGGTTTCGGCATGGACGGTGAGGCGGGTTCTTTTGTAGAGGCGTTCGAGTTGACGGCCAGTTTGTTTCATGGTGCGGAGTTCCGGTGTGTACCAAGGGGCAGAGTTAGTGAATGTAACAGAGGAAGTTTTCCAGGGGGCTAGGGAATCAAGGGAGTCAGAAAGGATGTTGTTGAGCGTGGTGGCAAGGTCATCAGGGGAGGAAGAAGTTGGGTCGGAGAGAAGAGCAGAGGATAAGAGCTGGCAAAGCGTGATTGGGTTTACTGTCTTGATGTTGCGGTAGGAGATGGCGCGCTTTGTGGATTTATGAGGCGAGGGTAGAGGGGCGGAGAAGAGGATGCAGAGATGATCTGACAGTGGAAAGGTGAGAGGACGGGGGTTGGATGTGAGTGGAAAGGAGGAGCATACTATATCCAGGGTGTGGCCTTTGGTGTGGGTGGGGAAGTTGATGTGCTGGGTGAGATGAAAGCAGTCCAGAACGGAGATGAAGTCAGACGTCAGTGGAGCAGTTGGCTGGTCGATGTGGATATTGAAGTCACCGATTAGTAGGAGGCAATAGGAGACTGAGGATACGATGGTGAGAAGTTCAGAGAGTTCAGAGAGAAAAGACGGATGTGACTTGGGGGGGCGGTAGATAAGAACAGCAGTAGTAGAGTTGGGGAGGGAAAAAGTGAGATATTCAAAGGATGAAATAGATGGGAGGTTGAGGTCCAATTCAGTGATTGATAGGGACCGGTTATGGATGACAGCAATACCACCTCCTCGCCCAGAGAGGCGGGGTTTGGTGATGTAGCTGTAGTTAGACGGAGTGGCTTGGTTGAGAGAAAAATAGTCCAGGGGCTGTTGCCATGTTTCACAGAGAAGGAGCAGATCCAAATTATTGTCCAATATTAGTTCGAAAATAACTAGTGATTTGTTGGAGAGGGAGCGACAGTTCAGCAGTGCAAGGGTGATGGATGAAGGAACGGGGGTGGGGGAACGGAGATTGTTGAAGTTCACAGTACGGAAGGTGGGGGTGACGGGGGGGCGAGAGTTAGTCCAGAAAGAGGGGATGGGTGAGCCTTCAGGGAAATGTCGTTTAAAAGATAGTCCGGAGCTACGGTGGATGTAGCGGCGACGGCGGAGGATCCCAGCCTTGCTGGCAGCTGAGGCAGCAGCAGCAGGGAGACGGTGATTATGGTTGAAATGATGAAGATCAGCAGCAGTGTAGACAAATGGACGAGTAATTAGTGGAATGGAAGCCCGGAGTAGCAGAAGTGATAGTTCATGCAGGAGATGACACGTGACAGCAGCAGGGAATAATCCAGATAAAATGGTAGAAATGGCTAGTAGCTGGTTAACTAGAAGTTGGTAGGCAGTGAAATGCATGGAAGCAGCAGTGGACCGAGTCGTGATGTTGATGGAGTGGGTAGTGGTGTTGGTCAATCCCGACTGTACCCGAGCCGGGAGGTAGGAGGGTCCGGTGGTGGGTTGGCTAGCTGGCTAGCGTAGCTCGTAGTCAGAGGGAGCGGGATCGGAGAGGTGCGAGCAGAGCTCCAGAGATACGCGGTGGGCAGGAGAAAAGGCGAGGAAATAAAAGAAAAAACGGGCACACTTAAAACGGGAAACACAAAACAGACGGGGGACGAACAAATAGCGGACACGGTTCGGGGTAGAAGCGGCAGTCAACAGACAAGACAAGAAAAGGGGGTTATTATGATAGCATAATAAACAAGTTGTGACTTCAAAATGTTCAATTTTCATGAAAGTTAGCAGCATGAGGTTAGCTTGCAGGACCTCACATGAGTGAGAGCCCTCACACAATAAAGTTTACCCATCAACTAAAACGGCTTTCTTTCAGGTGACTTTAAGGTCTCTGCGTATAAGCCGATGTTTAAATTGTTCCACACTATGTTTGTTGATTAATTTTCATGAAAGTTAGCAACACGAGGTTAGATTGGTAAGCTTGCAGGACCTCACCTGAGTGAGAGAGCTATCACGTTTGAGTTGTTCCACACTATGTTTGGCAATAAAACCGTTTTGGAATTTCGCCCCTGGTACGTCGTCGTCCTCCAAAATGATGCGTGCAGCTGTAGTCGCCATTCAAATGTTTGTCCGACTGTTTGGATCGGCTGAATATTTATAAGTGAACGTGACGTCATTTGAGATCAACCCCATTCAGCTTTGGGTGAACAGAGTTCAATAGTTGACTCACAATTTTCGAAGAAGATATGGGCTGCGAATAGTGAAAATCTGTGTAGAATTGAGGCCTGGGAGTCCCCTCTTTAAGAGGAGAATTGTGTCAAAATTTACACAAATTCATCCATGATTTTCACGTGTTTTTCAGATCCACAAGTACAGCATACAGTCAAACTTCTACATACGATTGCTTAAACATACACATTTTTCAACATACGATGTGAAGTTTGATCAAATATTTGACTCAACACCCTAAGCAATTCCGGACATACGACGTCATTCAGGCCGCTAGAAGGCGGCACGTCAGGATAACATCAGTTAGCGTCCCAAGAAGGTTAACACAAAGGGTATTAGTGGTGAAAAAACGAAGATGGTTATGAATTCCTTACAATGAAAAAAAGAAATCATAAGGAAGCATGAGCGCGGAGTGCGCGTGAGTAATCTTGCAGAACAATATGGCTGTAAAAACATGCCAACAATTTCAACGATCATTAAGCAGAATTACGTACGCCCTTAAAGTGGTCAAGCCATCCAAAGGATCACCTTCATCTCTTAACGTCGCAGCCCTACCCTGGAAGTGATGAAGCGCCTATTGGTTGTACTTGTATGTATAAACGACAAAGAGATTGCTGGCGAAACGATCACTGAAACGATCATATGTGAGAAGGCCAACGTCAAATATTGCGTTATGGTAATGTTATGTAAATAGGATAAAACAAATGATAAAAATAGAGAAATATACATATTATATATATACGATATACGCAACTTTATTTTGAAATCCAGTTCATTGTTGCTTGCTTCCTCTTTCCGGGAACAGTGCGCGGCGTGTTGTGTTGTGAGCAGAGCAGGCACGTGAAAGGGGAGCCGACAACTACGCGGCTCCTGGGCTGGTGCTATGGCTAGTGTCCAAGAAGACGAGGAAATTCGCTCCCCTTTGGGCTTCAAGTCATTCGTTTGGAAGCACTTTGGATTCCAAAGAAAAGATGGCTCAACCAGGGCTGTGAACTCGGGGAATCGGACTCGGTCGGACTCGGTCATTTTTGCCGGACCCGGACTCGGTGCTGATTTTGACCGAGTCCACCGAGTCCGACAATAAAAAAAAGAGGCAAGACGCAGCCAGAGAGTGTCAGGTTACAGTCAGCGCGGTAGGAGTTGGAAGAAGCAGTAAAAACTCCACCAAACTCGTCGTAATGACCCGTGATATACCGTTTTTTTCCGTGTATAGTGCGCCCCCATGTATAATACGCACCCTAAAAATGGCATGCTGATGCTGGAAAAAAGCCTGTACCCATGTATAATACGCACCCAATTTTTATGAATTTTTTTTTATGAAATTTTTTATTTTTTATTATTTTTTTTAATTCCCAATGATCGTCACACACGCAGGGAGGCAATGGGTCCCATTTTTATAGTCTTTGGTATGGTCTTAACTAGGCTGGATGTAATTTTTTTTGTTGGCGTTGATTTCTCCGACTGTCCTTAAACGCACCACCACGCTCCGTGCGCGCACGGGAAAGAGGCGTGCGGACGTGAAAAAGGCGGGTCTGTATGGGAGAGACGTTGAAGAGGAATAAAAACACCTTTGGAAACCAAAACTTGGTGATTTCAAGTTTCATTTCGAGGGACATTTGTCACGTCTCGTCCCCAGTTTTGCTATGTTCTAGGTCAGGGGTGGGCAAACTTTTTGACTTGCGGGCCGAACTTGGTTCTAAATTTGGACCGGAGGGCCGCACCAGGAGCAGATGGATGTAGTGTTTGTTTGAAGTAATATAAACGACCTGTAAAGGTCATTGCATAAAAGGTTTTGGCCTTTAGTAGGTAGTAAAGCATGGATATTCAAAAAAGGTTTTTGGAAAACAAATGCATTTATTAACAGCATTAACAAAAAAAAAAAACCTAAAAAAACTGCTATCAGTGATTCTCATAAAATACGACACTGTTATTATGAATAGCAGTCTCCATCACTTCAGTGCCTGCAGGTCAGATTAATGAAAGATGTTTATCTTATGAGATCACATAAAACGGCAAACATTCTGACCAAATATGTCATCTTGAAGAATGTCCTTGAGCATCCTGCATTGTTTGAAAATGAGAATGGTCGCTAGTTTCAATCCCTGCTATTACAAATCATATTCAAAATGCATTTTTATACAACAAACTTGAGAGCCTCCCCTTCATTTTCAGTGGGAACCGTGATGTTGGTCTCCCTTTTTTTTGCTAGTGCGTCATAGTCTGGAGTAAAAATTGTTGTGGCAATTCTTAGGAGAGATCCGAGGTGTTGGTCGTTTACCTAGATCTGTGACGGGTTGATGTTGATGTTCATGTGGCTGAACGTCACGTCGAGCCAAATTGGTCACTCTTTTTTAAATACTTGGCACTCAGTGTCCACCTTGCTTTTCCTTGGGCGACTAATTTTAATGGAAGGATTCCAGAGGAAGGTTTGTGGGTGGCTTTAGCGTAAAACTGTATCTGAAAGCTCAGCGCGCGAATTACAAGAATGCTGTCGTCACAGCCCACGCTCTAAATTCGGCACTGCTACAAATAGAGCGCGAGTGCGCCATGTCCGTACTACTGAGTACGTACACGCACTAGTGAGTGTGCACCGAGCTTTCTGACACGGCTTCCGGTAGTGGATGCGCAGGCAAGCGGTTCCCCATCTACTGGGGAAACGCAGTCATTGCAGTAAAAATGACCAAAAGAAAATGTTTATTAATACAATTTATTCAGGTTTGGCGGGCCGGATTAAACGGTCCCGTGGGCCGGATGTGGCCCGCGGGCCGTAGTTTGCCCATCCCTGGTCTAGGTTGCCATAGTTTCTGTTCGCGTCGCCCCTCTCTTCCTGTGTCACCTCAATCGATATAACGTGTTTTGTATTTAAGTCCTGTCTGCCCCTCGCTCACCGTCGGATCATTGCATGTGTTACTGTCATGATGTCTGTTTGCTTTCTGTTCCTGTCTTTGGTAATGTCACCCTGTCTTTTTGTTCCACGACTTTGTCGGTCAGTCCTGTTGTTGGTTTTGTTTTCTAAAAAAAAAAAAAAATTAAAAAAAAAAAAAAAAAAAAATTTTGTACCCATGTATAATGCGCACCCCAGATTTTAGGACAATAAATTCGTTAAATCTTGCGCACTATACGTACACGGAAAAAAACGGTATGTTATATCCTTACTATTTTCCAGGTTCTTAGATAGCAAGAATAGGTCGGACAACGACGTGAATGATAACTGCTTTATTCCTTACTCACAGTGCGTTTACAGGGCGTACCACAACAACACAGAATACCCATCCCACTTCCGGGGTTTTTCTACTACGGGATTTGAGTTAGCCCAAAATACACAACATCTCTTCCCCTCTTACAATGAACGCATGAACAACATAGTCTTATGCACCTATAACTTGACATCTTCAAGATCTATCAATAACTACCATTAAACAATTATCATATATGGTCCAGACAATTATGACAATAATATTCCCATGAAACCTTAACTTTGGGTGAGGGTGGACTACCTCGAATTATACCGAATTTTAGCGAAAAACCGATGTCGTACGGCGTCGTACGGCGTCAGCACTATGTTGTTTTCAATAAAAACATGAAGAACTCCCGTTTGCGTCAGTCAATTTTAATTTTTATAAAGGATTATTCTCATTTGATGTGTTTAAATTCATCCGCGTTCTGCCATTGAAGCGGGGTGCATTCAAAGACCAGCAAACGTGAGTTCTTCATGTTTTTATTGAAAACAACAAAGTGCTGACACCGTACGACATGGGTTTTTCGCTTTCCAAATAAGGGGTCGTCACTAATTATTTGTGTTTAGATAAATGTCTGAGCTATAATTGTGTAATTAATGATTAAAACTTGAAAGTATCTGTTTATTGTATTCGTTTATATGTTTAATAAAGACAAAGCCATCACAAAACTGTTGTAATTATTTAGATTTTGATCTAAATTAGCCTTGAATAAAGACTAAGCAGTCACATGAATTAACAGAAAAAATGGATATCCGGACTCGGACTCATGGTCAAGAGGACGGACTCGGTGCAAAAATCCGACCGAGTCCACAGCCCTGGGCTCAACGGACAAGACACGTGGAGTTTGTAAATCCTGCCATGCGGTGATCAAATATTCAGGGAACACCACAAAAAGAACGCACTATCACAAATTTCAATGCAGTAAACAAACATGTGACAAACTACTTTTGATTTTGCACTACATGCTGTATTATTGGCCATATTGAACAGTTCAAAGAGTAGACACCCTGTAATGTTAAAATTCTATATAAAGAGTTCTAAATTAAGTTATTTTTGTTTTATAGAGTTAAATAACAACATACATATTTTATTTATGTATAGTTCTCTGGTATTGCAAGAGAATTTTTGCATTTGGATTATGGTCAAGGTGTAATGTTTACTGCATTCATCATAAAGAACTTATTTTTGTTTTGTAATTAAATAGTTCAGTAATGCACTTTAAAGTTAATGGTATTACAAAAAAATAAAGAATATTCATTTTTCTTTACTGATTTATGAGAAAAAATATAGGAATTTGATAAAGTTCAGTGTTAAAATAAGCACTTTGTATACTACAATACTATTGTAATTTCCTAAATAAAGAGTTTGCAGTACCTTGTTGATTTTGCGTATGAATTGTTATAAATCAGGATATTGTTTTATATCGATCGTAGAGCACTATATCGTGATGTATCGTGAATGAATCACAGCAGGCTTTAAGATATCGGCAAATTCTTTTTATCGAAATGATATCGTATCGTGACAAAACCCCCGATTTACACCCCTAATATATATATATATATATATATATATATATATTTACATATATAGTATATGAAAAATAGAAATAAAATATTTTTTAAAAAAAGCTAAGTTAGTTTGAAGTTCACATACTGCAAGTTACAATAAGTTACATAACGTATGTATCTCTGTGTCTCTAAGGTACAGTTACAATAAAAAAAAAACTTTTTATTGATTATTCTTTGTAATTTATTTATTTTTACATTGCTGTGATCTAATGCATTTGTTTTATTGCTGTGTTATTATCTGCAGTATTTATGAAGGCGTTATTATTTTTTGGCTGTGGAACGAATTGAACGAATTTCAGTGCATTCTTATGGGAAAACCATTACTATTGTAAATGAACTTGTAAATATGTAACTACAGTCAAACCTCGGTTTTCGAACGTCCCGGTTCTCGAACAAATCGGAATTCGGACGAAAAATTCGAGGTTTTTTGCTTCGGTTGTCCAACAAAAACGGAGGTCGAACCTCGCAAAATGAGCCGAGAGGACACGATAAAAGCTGACCATGCGACCCGGATGCCGACTGACTCCGTTCGTTATTGTATTTTCCTTACTTTGAGGATTGTATTAACCCCTAATCATGCCTCCAAATAAAGCAAGTGGGAGCAGTAAAGCCATCCTAAAACATAAAGATGTTCTTAAAGTCAAAGTCAAAGTCTGCTTTATTGTCAATTTCTTCACATGCCAAGACACACAAAGAAATCGAAATAACGTTCCCACTATCCCACGGTGACAAAGTACACAATATACATACAAGTAAACAACACAAAAAAATAAAAACAAGAAGGCACAAACAATGAATAAATAAGAGTGGTGAACAAATAATAAATAAACAAATAACACAATAAATAAGAGGAGCAAAAATGGAGCAAGTGTGCATACAGCAGACAGTCAAAATATAGCGCAAAAGTACAGGACGCTACGCAGAAGGGGGGATAGAGATCAGGATCCTAACAGCCTGGAGAATGAAGCTGTCGGTGAGTCTGGTGGTGCGGGAGCGCAGGCTCCTGTACCTCTTCCCAGAGGGCAGAAGATCGAACAAAGAGTGAGCGGGGTGACTCACATCACTCACAATCGTGGTCGCCTTGCGGGTGAGATGGGAGGTGTAAACGTCCTTCAGGAAGGGGAGTGAAGCACCAATAATCTTACCAGCCGTGTTCACTATGCGCTGGAGGGCCTTCATGTTGTATTCAGTGCAGCTACCACCCCAGACAGCGATACAACTGGAGAGGACGCTCTCAATGGTGCCACGGTAGAATGTAGTCATGACGGCCGGAGGAGCACTTGCTCGCCTGAGTTTCCGCAGGAAGTACAAGCGGCGCTGAGCCTTCTTGGCCAGTGATGCGGTGTTGGCAGACCAGGAGAGGTCCGCACTGATGTGCACCCCCAGGAATGTGGTGCTGCTCACTCTCCACCACAGCACTGTCGATGGTCAGCGGCAGGTGTTGAGTGTGACCCTTCCGGAAGTCAACAACAATTTCCTTGGTCTTGTTGACGTTCAGCAGGAGGTTGTTGTCCCTGCACCACGCGGTCAGAAGGTCAACCTCCAACCTGTATTGAGTCTCGTCGCCCTTGGTGATGCGGTTGTTGCTGTAGGTTGCAGTCCGACAGTGAGCGCCCAGCGCGCTGCGGGTACGCGATCGGACCAAATTAAGCTCCCTGCGGACTGAGGTCCACTAAAATTTGGGAAAGTCTATCGGGACTTTAAAAATATTTTCTAAATCTCAGTGACGGCTCTGTCACAGTAATGCGTTCAGCGCGGAACAGTTGCGCCATCGGACAAAATTGCGCAAATGAAAAAATGCTTAAAAAAGGCGTTTTTTTTTTTTAGTCTTGCAACGGATTAAAGTTTTCTTATTATTTGTAATGGGAAAAATAGATTCGGAATTCGAACGATTCACTTCTCGAACCGCCTTCTGGAACGGATTGTGGTCGAAAACCGAGGTTTGACTATATATCCTTTGCTGTCTGCAGATAAGTTGATATTGCAAATGAGAATCTGTTGTCGATTGCACTACCAGAAACGTTAAAAATTAAAAAAATAATAAATTAAATACACATGAACAATTTTACGAAAGTTGAATGATTTTTTAATTAGATGTATTAAGTTTGTTTCATTATTGTTATTGTTGTATTAATAAGAAGGATGATATTGGTGTTTGTAACTGCAGTGAACAGGTTAGGTTGCATCATGTCAGATCTTTGATCAAAATTAAATCATTCCCCATTTTATCTTTTTTATTTCAACTTCATAGGCAACAAATTACTTCATAATCACAAAATAATAATTCATAGTCTTTTTGTTCTTTGCGATTACTGTGAGTGGACAGCGCGGACAGTGTGTAGAGTTAGTATGAAGTAGACAGCTCTACTCAGCTCAGTGGCCCAGTGGTTAGAGTGCCCGCCCTGAGACTGGAAGGTTGTGGGTTCAAACCCCGGCCGGGTCATACCAAAGACTGTAAAAATGGGACCCATTGCCTCCCTGCTTCAGTCTACAGTCTAACTAACTGTAGACCAGTAGTCCGTGTTTTTTTTTTTTTGCCTTTCCCTGTGCAGCGTCTCTGTTTTTAGCGTCACCTTCGTCCTTGGTGTGTGGACATTTGAATGACAAAGTGTCTGTGTCCCTCCTTTAATGCTATTTTTGGAGAGATACAATTGAGAGAACTTCGAGACTGAATAATTTTGCTTATTGAGATTGGTGACTGGAATTATTGTTGACTGTTTGAACAATGGAGACTTGTATGCTCAACTCAGCTACGTGCAGGCGTGCACTTGTGTAAATTAATGAATCTCCGCGGTCTTAACAGAGACAGGTTAATATATCCGAGATCTAACAAGAGCCCCAAATCATTTAGGAAGATAGCCGTTGTAAAAAGGGCGTGGTCATCCTGACGCCGTGTCTCGACCCTAGTTACTCTACATGAGCATAGCTTGACTTTAGAGGGATTGGCGTCCTGAAAACATTCAATTGATTCCTTCAGAATTAATTTCTTAGAGGCGGTTAGCACTCGGACGAATATTTTTCCCCCCCGATTTATTTTACTCTCGTCTCCCCATGAGAGCCGCGTTAGAGCAGCGGGGACAAAGGAGACTTTTAACCCTTTAAACGGAGAGCCGGTCGCTTACGTTTGATAGGTGCGGATTTGACAGTTTCCCACAAAAAAATGGGGGGAAAATGGGGGGGAACTTTACAGTACTATATTCGAAATATAAAATATTTATAGCTGCAGGCCCAAATTCAGCGACTACGTGACTTAGTCACTATGTGATTAATCTATGTGCATTCAGTTAATACAGTCGAAGGCGGCAGTTTTGATTCTAGCACCAGAGTGATTCTTACAGATTTTGTTTCAAAACTTCACCAAAAGCAGGTTGGATCAGAGAGAGTGACAGTGAAAGCAGCCCTTTTTACATCTTTATTCTGTGCGGTGTGAATGCTCCTACCCGTCTTGTTGGCCTCCAACAGTGCCTCATTGACATCCTTGGTGGTGGTGTTGGCATCACTGTATGTCTGCTTCCATTGGTCCAGCTGCTCTCTGAATGGACGCAGGATATCTTTGACATGTGAGGCAGATGCATTGGCCTGATGAATTGCTAGCTTGGCAATGTAAATGTCCTGAGGGATGTCTGCAGGGCACACAGAAGTGAACACTTAGTGTACTTTGTCAAACGCACAGTTTTTATCAAAGTGTCACCGGCTCCCCGGTAACGGGTTCAATAAGCCGGGGTGAAGGGACTCGTCCGTAGCTAACCACTCGAGTTAAATTAACTCTACCAGAATCAATCTAATTTCTTTACCACGCCAATCCCTCTCAAGTCATCCGACGCGCGAGCCGAGTAACTCAATTCGAGGTGAGTCGTCGAAATGACCGTGCCATAATGATGGCTCCCTTCGGTTGTTTGATGCTTGTGTTATGTTAAAATAACACAATATGTCTGAAATATCCGTATATTTTTAGTAGATGCCTTTGTTAAGACCTCAAGGATTTGTTAATTTACTCGAGCGCCCTCGCCCTGGCTGAGCTCAAGATAACTACTTCGAACCAGATCTGACAATTCCTGATGTTAAGGATTAAAGCTTTCTTCACTTTAAAAAGAATTGAACGGATTTAAAGAATGACTATGATAGGGAAATAAAGACATTTTAAAGTTGTAATTACTGCATATAAAACCATGCTCAACATAGTTAATACGAAATAATCGATACCGAATTAAGGCTTAAGAAGAGATTTAATGAATAAGCAAGAAAAATAATTACAAGTCGAAAAAAACAAGACTCACCCACTCAGAACAAAAGAGGAGACTAAAGGTCTAAAATCCTATTTGGTTGATTGATTGATTGATTGATTGTATATTTATTGATCCCCAGGGGTGGGGAAATTCAGGCCCCAGCAGTATTCATACCACAGAATGGGTATACAAAAGACGCACAAATGGCATGAGCGCAACTCAATAGGCTCTCATAAGGCTGCCACACAACGGCGCCACAAAGAAAGCCAGAAAGTGCTCAAGATAAAAGCCATCAAAGCAAAACAAAGCTAAAAGACAAAGGAAAAAAAGTAACTGTGGCCAACCAGCACCCCTCAATACAAGAGAACATCCCAAAACACACTAAATAGCCTCCACGGGGTCCATAGACAGGTGTAGGGGCAGTCCAGTCCAACGGCGGCCAATGGACCGTGGTCGTGAATCGGTGAAAAACATCACAAAGCAGGCAAACGTGTGAGCAGCGTCCTGGGCACCCAGTCGGGTGCACGTGCAGATGGTCACCACGGGGCTAGCATGGCGAAAGTCGTTGGTTCCGACGAGCACGAGGGAGCGGACTCCCCACAGGGGTTGCGGCTGCAAGGCCAAGGCGAGGGACCCGGTCATCACTGCCCGGATAAGCAGGAAGCCGCCGTAGAGTTACGCCGGTCTCGACCGATGATCCCGGTCCCAGGAAGAAAAAAAAATAATACAAAATATCCGATCCGAAGAGATACCGAGGTGCGGTAGAAGGCACCAGCATTGCCGAATGGACAAGAAGACAGAAAGAAAAGGGAGAAAAGAAAGTCGAGTGATCAGCTCTCCTTTGTTCCAAAATCCGAATTCTGTTTAAAAAAGAGGAAAGGTCTGGCCGTGAGGAGCATAGCCAAAAAAGTAAAATTGGCGTCTTCCCCTTTCTGCCCGGGGCGGCTGTCTCCTCTGCCATCCTCGAAGCTTATAATTTGACAAAGTCCAATTCGAAGACTCTGGAAATTCATTTTAGTAGATTTTGGTTCAATCTAAAAAAGAATGCAAAATCTATCTTTGTTCTTTTACTCCGGGCAGCGTCACGGCCATCGCCCTGACTAGGAAGAACCGTGCCCGCTCTGTGTCCGGGCAACATATTTATAGGCTTCTGGCATTACCTCATCGTGATATGTAGGTGCACCACTGGTTGTCTTGGCAACCTTGCTTCAAGCAGCAACCACTGCGCCTGACCGCAGTCAGTCACCGGATGCAGATGTTTCCTGTTTTGCTCGTTCTTTCTTTTACTATTAGCCCTTAATGTCTCCTCTCAACTTAATACATTCAGGTATGGATGGAACACCAATGTTAAATACAGGTTGGACAAAACATTGCAACATGAATCACATATATCTTGTCTAATAAAGATCAATCTCAACACATAATAATACTTAACACAATAATGGGTTCCTCCAACTTAAACACATATATTGATATTGCTCAAGCTGTTACATCTTAAAATTATGGCATAGCAAACTCCTATTACGAAATTGTGCGTTGCTACGTGTTTGAACAGGTCTTGTCCTCCCAATTGCTAACAATTTAATTTATTAGATTTGTTAATTTCCATCAGGTCACCCCTATGTCAAGCTTTAACACCATCATCTCCTGGTGAAATTTTGAACTACTACATGTTTTGAGATAGCCAATGTGCCTGGGCCAAATTCAATACCTAATTTTACACCATCTCGTACCACCATGCCACTTGACAACTTTCCGGACTATAAGATGCCTTGCACTGCTGATGCTGCTAATATATAGATCTTTCACTCGCCCTTGGTTGTGTGCGTTCACGAGAATAAAGGGGTGTTCAAGTTCTCAGAGATTTCACATAAGAACGCTGCAACAGCTCCTAGATACAGCTGAGGTTATGCCTTTTTTGTTTTTACACTTGATCCTCATTCAATGGGCCGATGATGAATCTACAAGTGGGTTGTATCCAGCTACCGCCCCCTCCCAACACCAGACTTATGTGCCAAGGAAATTATGCGAGTGATTACCTGTGGACAAGGCAAAGGCGAAAACAATAATAGAGCTAAAGCTCGATTTTATGCGGACTTTGGGGTCCAGAATTTGGGAATTGTGTTAACCCCGAAAGCGCGCTACACAGTAAGATTATTATTATTATTATTTTTTAGAGAGGCATGGTTTTAGTCAGCCAAAGGGGTCCTTTCCACGTTAATTTATGTCAGGCATGTTGTTGGGGAGCTACGGCTCCGTTCGCCATTGGTCATTGTGAATGTTCCCCATACATCGAAGTCTGTTGACACTTTTATTAAAAGAGAACCTATACGCAGATGACAATATCAGGCAGACTGAATAAGTCGTTTTGATGCTATGCAAATTGGATGGAAGAGAGAATACAGCAGCCACTTATTCTACTACTGTGTCCGGCCACGTTCTTTGTGATTTGAGCGCCTGTGTAGATGAGGTGATTCCGCAAACCTCCCTCTTTCCAAAACATCCATCTAGCTATCCATAACACTGTAATAAAGCAGTCATAAAGATCAAACAGCCTGAGTGGAATTATTGTTGTTTGTTCGAACAATCGAGACTTGTAATTATTTTTCTTACTTATTCATTAAATTCCTACTTTATAATCATTTAATTTCAATTAATGATTATTCGGATCTTTTAAGGTCCAAATCTCTTTTGTTTCTCTTTCATAGTCATACTTTGAAACAGTTCAGTTCTTTTTTGAAGACAGCTTTAGTCCTTAACATCGGGAATTGTCAGATCTGGTTCGAAATAGTTATCTTAAGCTCAGCTAGAACGAGTCTGCGCTAGTGTAAATTAACAAATCGCCACGGTCTTAAAATAGACAGCTAAATTTATCCGAGATTTAAGAAAAGCCCCAAATCAAAGGAAAATAGCTGCCAGGACAAAGGGCGTGGTCATTCTGACGCCATGTCTCAACAGCTACTCTATGCGCGCGTCACTTGACTTTAGAGGGATTGGCGTCCTGAAGAAATTAAATTCATTCCTTCAGAATTAATTTCTTAGAGGCGGTCAGCACTCGGACGAATATTTTCCGAATTCCGGCTGATTTAACTCTCGTCTCCACATGAGAGCTACGTTAAAGCAGCGGGGACAAGGGAGAGTTTTAACCCTTTAAACGGAGAGCCGGTCGCTTACGTTTGATAAGTGCGGATTTGTCCTTATATTGTTAATTTAAAATACTACAGTAATCCCTCGTCTATCACAGATAATTGGTTCCAAGACCATCCGCGATATGTGAAACGTAGTGTCACCCTCTCATTTTTAACATACCGTTTTTTTCCATGTATAATGCGCCCCCATGTATAATACACACCCTAAAAATGGCATGTTGATGCTGGAAAAAAGCCTGTACCCATGTAAAATACGCACCCAAATTTTGACTCCTACTTAAGTCCGTAAACGTAAAATTATTTCAGAAAAAATATCATCTTTGGTAACAACCGGATGTTATTCTGCCGGTCAGTATCACTGTGCATGCGCTAGCAAACTCAATAGCGAAGAAATGTTTCGGATTTGTGTAGGGTACATTGTGACAGCAAACGAGCAGGTGATCAGGAAGCGTCTGATAAGAGAGCAATGTGTTCGTATGGAGCGTGTTTGAAGTGAACAGCAGAGAAGAAAGCGCATCTGTAATGGCGGCCTCCGTATCATATCCGGATAAAAAAAATAAATAAATACAGAAATTTAGTTTTGTACCCATGTATAATGCGCACCCCAGATTTTAGGACAATAAATTAGTTACATTTTGCGCATTATACATGGGAAAAAACAGTACATAAATTTTTTCTGTATCAATTAGTGTATATTAAACCAGTGGTCTCCAACCACCGGGCCGTGGGTCACTTGGTACCGGGCCGCCAAGCCACACAGAAAAAAAAAAAATTATCGACGATCAATTAATTCAGGTCAAGACACTCGTGCCGGTCACGTGACATGTTTCCCCAGTCGAGCCCGCAAAGCTAATATGTCTCGACAGGCTAACTAACCAGGCAATGAAGCATTCAAAACGGCTTCAACACATGGAGACCAAGCATCCTGCAATAAAAGACAAACCTTCATCCCTTCGGGTGTCATTGTCTCCGATTACGTCTAGATGGGACCGGCTCGTTTCTGAGAAACAAACTCAGTGCTCCTACTAATTCAACGTAATGGTGAGTTTTATTTTTGTCATTTGTACTTGTTTTTATGTCAGTCGTATCGTTTTATTTCATCGTATTTATATATTCATTATAAAGGGATTAGTTATTTATTTATATACCGTTTTTTTCCATGTATAGTGCGCAAAATTTAACTAATTTATTGTCCTAAAATCTGGGGTGCGCATTATACATGGGTACAAAAAAAACCCTTTTTTTTTCTTTTTTTTTAAATCCGGATATCATACGGAGGCCGCCATTACAGATGCGCTTTCTTCTCTGCTGTTCACTTCAAACACGCTCCATACGAACACAGTGCTCTCGTATCAGACGCTTGCTAGATCACCTGCTCGTATGCTGTCAGGATGTACCCTACACAAATCCGAAACATTTCTTCGCTATTGAGTATGCTAGCACATGCGCAGTGATACTGACCGGCAGAATAACATCCGGTTGTTCCCAAAGATGATCTTTTTTCTGAAATAACTTTACGTTCACGGACTTAAGTAGGAGTCAAAATTTGGGTGCGTATTATACATGGGTACAGGCTTTTTTCCAGCATCAACATGCCATTTTTAGGGTGCGTATTATACATGGGGGCGCATTATACATGGAAAAAAACGGTAAATGTATTATTTATTTATATAAATGCCGGTCCGCGAAAATATTTCTGACATGTAACCGGTCCGTGGCGCAAAAAAGGTTGGGGACCACTGTATTAAACCATATAAGTGCATTATGTTATCATTAGAATATGAAATTTTATTATTTATTTCTATTATATATATATTATTTATAATATTAATAGTTTCAAACATGTAAATACTATATGAATACGTAGTATAAATGACAGAAAATAATGTAGAAATAATACAAATATGATACTCTTATTATTATTACAACTTTTTTATAAAAAGGTCCAAGTGTATGTACTGCAATTGTGTGGACACTCCCTGCTTTCTGGTAGCGTGTGGGCAACTTTCGTGCCATAATTTCTCAATTTAGCAGGTTTATTTTTAATTTGTGATTCATTAATTTTTTTCAATTTGGAAAAAAATCTGCAATGTACTGGAGCCGCGATAAACGAACCGTGATGTAGCGACGGATCACTGTACACTGTAAAATTGGTTAATGAACAAACCGAGTTAGACAGAAAGTAGCGTAGAATCCAAGTGTGTCAAATTGAGCTTCAGCTGTAATTGTGAAAGTCTTATCACAGTTTCTTGCCAAAGTATATAAAACGCAACTATGGTTGTGTGTGTGAACATGCATACAGAAAGAGAAGTTCAGGTTGTTCTTGATCGTCATGAAGTCCATGGCCACTTGATTTTGCTTTGCTTTGACATTGTTAAGTTGCTTGTGGCCATCTTCCAGCTGAGCTTTTACCTCTGTGGCATGGAAACAGGCATTAGGAACAACACAAATAATCACAAATGTTATGCTTCATCTACCATATCAAAGTCACACAGGAAAAACAGTATAAACGCTAAGCTAACATAGCAAAAAAATTACTCAGCAACACATCTACCTCTACCATGACTACAGTAATCCCCCACAGGCACCATTAGAAAATTTACCAATTTACCGTATTTTTCGGACTATAAATTGCGTTTTTTCATAGCTTGGCCGGTAGGGGTGTAACGATTCATTGATACACATCGATTAATCGATATAATGCTCTACGATTTATTGGCATCGATGCTAAACGTAAACATCGATTTATATCGCCGTGTTTGACCTCGGACATTAGACGCGACTTTATTTTGAAATCCAGTTCATTGTTGCTTGCTTCCTCTTTCCGGGAGCAGTGCGCGCGGCGTTGTTTTGTTGTGAGCAGAGCAGGCACGTGAAAGGGGAGTCGACAACTAGTACGCGGCTCCTGGGCTGGTGCTATGGCTAGTGTCCAAAAAGACGAGGAAATTTGCTCCTCTTTAGGCTTCAAGTCATTCGTTTGGAAGCACTTTGGATTCCAAAGAAAAGATGGCTCAACGGACAAGACACGTGCAGTTTGTAAATCCTGCCATGCGGTGATCAAATATTCAGGGACCACGAATCTCGCTGCACATTTAAAGAAAAAACACGACATCAAAGTTCAGTGTTAAAATAAGCACTTTGTATACTACAATACTCTTGTAATTTCCTAAATAAAGAGTTTGCAGTACCTTGTTGATTTTCCGTATGAATTGTTATAAATCAGGATATTGTTCTATATTTTTTATTTTAAAAAAATACATATCGATCGTAGAGCACTATATCGCAATATATCGTGAATCAATCGCAGCAGGCTTTAAGATATCGGCAAATATTGTATCGTAGTTCTTTGTATCGATATGATATCGTATCGTGACAAAACCCGCGATTTACACCCCTATTGGCCGGAGATGCGATTTATACACTGGAGCGATTTATGTGTGAAATTATTAAGACATTATTATATCATTTCACATGTAATTTCCACACTAAACCACAAGTGAGCCCTCTAGGCCTGTGTTGATAATTGTGTTGAACATTCTGACATAAGCGACGTACAAACGGAATCGTCGCATTGTCTGCCTCCAGTGTTAGCGGAGTTGTTTAAAAGTGACACAGAGGATGAAGATTTCATTGGATTTAGTGATTTGGAGTGACACGGATGGTTGGGTAAACTTGTTAGCATGTTATTCATGCTAAAGTTATCTGAATAACTCTTACTATGTTACGTCAGGCACGTTCTCAGTTCGTTGTTTAGTATATGTCATGTAACGTTAGCATACCGTACAATTATTCAGCCTGTTGTTGCCTCTATTGTATTTTTACCGTTTTTTTCCGTGTATAGTGCGCCCCCATGTATAGTATGCACCCCTAAAAATGGCATGCTGATGCTGGAAAAAAGCTTGTACCCATGTATAATACGCACCCAATTTTTATGAATTTTTAAAAAAAAAAAATTTAATTTTTTTTTTTTTTTTTTTTAAGTCCCAATGATCGTCACACACGCAGGGAGGCAATGGGTCCCATTTTTATAGTCTTTGGTATGGTCTTAACTAGGCTGGATGTAATTTTTTTTGTTGGCGTTGATTTCTCCGACTGCCCGTAAACGCACCACCGCGCTCCGTGCGCATGGAGCGTGGTTGAAGTGAACAGCAGAGAAGAAAGGAACAAGGCAAAGTGTTGTGAAATAAAATATTACCTGTAATACGGATTTAGGTAGAGAACTGAACTCTCGCTCTTTATATAGCTGACGTGTCTTGCTCATCCGTTCTGCGCATCTGTAATGGCGGCCTCCGTATGATATCCGGTTTGCGTGTGTGCGAGAGCGAGAGAGAGCGAGAGAGAGAGCGTGCGAGAGAACGCTCAACCGTAGCGCGCCGCCGACCGCCCAACTGCACCGGGCTGGTCGATTATTGTGACAGAGCCGTCGCTGAAATTTAGAAGATATTTTTAAAGTCCTGATGTACTTTCTAAAATTTAAGTGGACCTCAGTGCGCACTGCGCAGGGAGCTTAATTTGGTGCGGTCGCGCAACCGCAGCGCGCCGGGCGCTCACTGTCGCATTGCTTAAAGAGCGCCTTTGTGTTTTAGGATGAACAGCAGAGACCAAAGGAACAAGGCAAAGTGTTGTGAAATAAAATATTACCTGTAATACGCATTTTGTTATTTGCTGATTGAAACTGCTAATTAAACTGTGAATTGAAACTAATAGGAAGAAAACAACTCTCGCTCTTTATATAGCTGACGTGTCTTGCGCATCCGTTCTGTGCATTTTATTTCACAACACTTTGCCTTTCTTCTCTGCTGTTCACTTCAAACACGCTCCATGCGACCGCAATGCTCTCGTATCAGACGCTTGCTCGATCACCTGCTCGTTTGCTGTCCCGTGCGCGCACGAAGCGCGGTGGTGCGTTTACGGGCAGTCGGAGAAATCAACGCCAACAAAAAAAACTACATCCAGCCTAGTTAAGACCATACCAAAGACTATAAAAATGGGACCCATTGCCTCCCTGCGTGTGTGACGATCATTGGGACTTAAAAAAAAAAAAAAAAAAAAAAAAAAAATTAAAAAAAAAATTATTATTTTTTTTTTTTGTACCCATGTATAATGCGCGCCCCAGATTTTAGGACAATAAATTAGTTAAATTTTGCGCACTATACACGGAAAAAAACGGTATTTTAAATTGGTTTTCAAGATGACATGTCTGTTTTTGGTGTTGGATTTTATGAAAGTAATTTCCCCTAAAAATGCGACTTATACTCCAGTGCGACTTGTATATATATTTTTCTTCTTTATTATGCATTTTATGGCTGGTACGACTTGTACTCCGGAGCGATTTATAGTCTGGAAAATATGGTACTAATATGTATTTTCTTTCCTGTAAAGCATTATCTCCATTTGTGTAAAAATAACTAAAAATGTAGGTTTCTATGTCTGAAATGCTGCGGGTCGGTAGCAAAGTACTGACAATAGGAAATAGGACTTTGGTTTTAAAGAACAAATGCTCCGAAAATTATCATTCGGTTCGTCAATAGGAAATATAAAGTGGGTCTTTTGAAGCAAGGGAGGAAACTACAAGGAACGGGTGTTTACCTAAACGAGCACCTCACTAAGAAAAATGCTGAGATAGCAAATTGAAGAAGGAAAACAAGATTCTCGCAACGTAGGTCAGAAACTGCAAAGTATGGATTAAAACGAACGGAGCAACACCAGAAGATGTCAAAACTCTCGTGAGTGAACTGGAGGAACTGAAGACGTATGGCCTGCTGATGGGGGAACCTAACATCTACAATGGCTGAACTGATGACCATTAACCTATGGACCCTCCTGACGAGAACGGTGGATTACAGCGGAGCACAACATGGCAAACAGAGAGTGGCGGGGAGGACATCCATCTCAGGTAGACCGTCCCCTTACACCCTTCATGCCATCCAGTGACACTCTCACAAATACAGGGATTTCTGTCCCAACGAATCTAGACTCTTTATTATTTAATTCATTTGACCTAGAGAATGTTAATGCTGGTATCTATGAGTCCTTCTTTAACCCAGATACTAATTACACTCCCCTAAAATCTGTTGAATTGTCACGTGAATATTTTTCTGAAGATATGTTTCACAAACTGTGCAATACTCCTCTTGGTCACTGCCAAACAAATGTATTCTCCACTGTCCACTTCAATGTACGGAGTGTCTCTAAAAATCATGATGGTCTGAAAACCTATTTATCAACCTTAACACATTCCTTTTCACTAATAGCTCTTACTGAAACCTTGACGGTTGATAATACATCTAGCTACCCTCTCACTACACTCCTATACACTCTTGGAGACCAAACAAGCAAGGTGGAGGAGTCTCGCTCTGTGATTGATAACTTCAATTTTTCTCCCAGAAAGGATCTAAGTGTTAACTTTGATATGACTGTAGCAGAATTTGTGTTTATAGAACTCTCATCTTGCTCACTCTTAAACAACACCAATGCGATAATTGGAGTATATATAGACCACCAGACTCTGATAAAATCACCTTAAATGAAGACCTCGACTCTACTCTAAAAATCATAAACAAAGAAAATAAATTGTGTGTCCTACTTGGTGACTATTAATTTGCTTGAAACTAAGCAGTCACATACAGCAGACTTCCTTAATACATTATATTGCAGTAACTTTTTCGCTCTTATCAACAAACTCTCCAGGATCACAAACTCAACGGCCACTCTCATTGACAACATTTTATTTAATTCTCTAGACTACAAAATAACATCTGGCCTGTTCATCTGTGATGTATCTGATCATCTTCCTGTCTTCCATTTCATCCACAATGACAGTGGTCCAAAAATCAAAGGTCATACTGGTGATCAAATGAAATTCCGCAAATTTACTGAGAAAAACATGGTATCTTTTATATCTATCATTAGCTCTGTGTCATGGGATGAGGTTATCCTGTTGCAAGATGTCAACAAAGCCTATCACTACTTTCTAACAATACTCACAAATGCATTAGAGTCCTCATTTCCTTTCATTTCTAGTCGTAATATTTTTTTTTTTTTTTTTTTTTTTTTCCGGTATGGCGCCGTAAGTGGCTGCCTCCCAGCAGTGTTCTCTCTTTTCCTCTTTATTTCTTTCTTTTCTCCTTTTTCTTTCTGTCTTTTTGTCCATTCGGCGATGCTGGTGCCTTCTACCGCACCTCGGTATCTCTTCGGATCGGATATTTTGTATTTATTTTTTTTTTTCTTCCTGGGACCGGGATCATCGGTCGAGACCGGCGTGACTCTACGGCGGCTTCCTGCTTATCCGGGCAGTGATGACCGGGTCCCTCGCCTTGGCCTTGCAGCCGCAACCCCTGTGGGGAGTCCGCTCCCTCGTGCTCGTCGGAACCAACGACTTTCGCCATGCTAGCCCCGTGGTGACCATCTGCACGTGCACCCGACTGGGTGCCCAGGACGCTGCTCACACGTTTGCCTGCTTTGTGATGTTTTTCACCGATTTACGACCACGGTCCATTGGGCGCCGTTGAACTGGACTGCCCCTACACCTGTCTATGGACCCCGTGGAGGCTATTTAGTGTGTTTTGGGGTGTTCTCCTGTATTGAGGGGTGCTGGTTGGCCACAGTTACTTTTTTTCCTTTGTCTTTTATCTTTGTTTTGCTTTGATGGCTTTTATCTTGAGCACTTTCTGGCTTTCTTTGTGGCGCCGTTGTGTGGCAGCCTTATGAGAGCCTGTTGAGTTGCTCTCATGCCATTTGTGCGTCTTTTGTATACCCACTCTGTGGTATGAATACTGCTGGGGCCTGAATTTCCCCACCCCTGGGGATCAATAAATATTCAATCAATCAACTCTAAGGGGAAACCATGGATAACGGATGAACTAAAAAAATCTTCACGTAAAAATAATAAACTTTATACAAAATCTATTGCAAATCCCACCCCCATAGAAATATATGAAGACCCCTCCACACGAGCAGCCCCTGTGCCTCTTCGCCGATAGCATGAGGAGGGCGCTTGCCGCTATTAACACCCGTAAGGCGGCGGGCCCTGACAACATCCCAGGTCGAGCGCTGAAGGACTGCGCTGGGGAGCTGACGGGTGTCTTCACGGACATTTTTAACATTTCCCTGCAGCAGGCCATCGTCCCTTTGTGTTTCAAGGCTGCCACCATCGTACCTGTGCCAAAAAAACCTGCTCCGTCCTGCTTCAATGACTACCCCCCCGTGGCACTGACGCCCAGCAACATGAAGTGCTTTGAGCGGCTTGTCATGGAGCACATAAGGTCCATTTCACACCCCCCACCATAGACCCCTTCCAGTTTGCGTAGCGAGCCAAACGGTCCTCTGAGGATGCGATCTGCTCTGCCCTCCACTCGACCCTCACCCACCTGGAGAGAAGGGACTCGTATGTGAGATTGCTGTTTGTGGACTTCAGTTCCGCCTTCAACACCATTGTGCCACAACGACTCATCTGCAAACTCGACAAGCTGGGCCTCAGTACCTACCTCTGCAACTGGCTACTGGACTTCCTCTATCAGAGGCCTCAGGTGGTACGTGTTGGCGACAAAATCTCCGCCAGCATCACGCTGAGCACAGGGGCTGCCCAAGGCTGCGTGCTCAGTCCGCTGCTCTTCACCCTGCTGATGCATGACTGCACTGCAACCTACAGCAACAACTGCATAGTGAAATTTGCTGACGACACGGCTCTGGTGGTTCTCATCACCAAGGGCGACGAGACTCAATACAGGTTTGGAGGTTGACTTTCTGACCACGTGGTGCAGGGACAACAACCTCCTGCTGAACGTCAACAAGACCAAGGAGATTGTTGACTTCCGGAAGGGTCACACCCAACACCTGCCGCTGACCATCGACGGTGCTGTGGTGGAGAGAGTGAGCAGCACCAGGTTCCTGGGGGTGCACATCAGTGAGGATCTCTCCTGGTCCACCAACACAGCATCACTGGCGAAGAAAGCTCAGCGCCGCCTGTACTTCCTGCGGAAACTCAGGCGAGCAAGTGCTCCTCCGGCCGTCATGACTACATTCTACCGTGGCACCATTGAGAGCGTCCTCTCCAGTTGTATTACTGTCTGGGGTGGTAGCTGCACCGAATACAACATGAAGGACCTGCAGCGCATAGTGGACATGGCTGGTAAGATTCTTGGTGCTTGACTCCCCTCCCTGATGGACATTTACACCTCCCATCTCACCCGCAATGTGACCACGATTGTGAGTGATGTGAGTCACCCCGCTCACTCTTTGTTTGATCTTCTGCCCTCAGGGAAGAGGTACAGGAGCCTGCGCTCCCGCACCACCAGACTCACCAACAGCTTCATACTCCAGGCTGTTAGGATCTTGAACTCTCTCCCCACTTCTGCGTAGCGTCCTGTACTTTTGCGCTATATTCTGACTGTCTGCTGTATGCACACTTGCTCCATTTTTGCTCCTCTTATTTATTATGTTGTTTGTTTATTTATTATTTATTCACCACTCTTATTTATTCATTGTTTGTGCCTTCTTGTTTTTATTTTCTTGTGTTGTTTACTTGTATGTATATTGTGTACTATGTCTTGTCACCGTGGGATAGTGGGAACGTAATTTTGATTTCTTTGTGTGTCTTGGCATGTGAAGAAATTGACAGTAAAGCACACTTTGACTTTGATAGAAATATACAATAAATATAAAAATAAATTTACAGTATTACTAAGGAAAACCAAACAAACTTACTATGCTGATAAATTTACTCAAGCCTCTGGTGACATCAAAACAATCTTATCAACCATTTATTACATCGCTAAAACATCTACCCCAAGTGAGATGCTGGGAAGAATGGAGCCCATTCTAACCCAATAGATATTTCTAATGGTTTCAATGATTTGTTTGTAAATGTAAAAAGCGTTAGCTTGGCATCTAGCTTCTCAACCTCTCATACAAGCCCCTGTTGCCTAATTAAAGGGCAGTTTCCTTCACTCTCCATTCTTGACCCTCCTAGTGTTAAGGAAGTTTGCAGCATTGTCATGAGCTTGAAAAACTCGGCCCCTGGCCATGACGAGATCAGAAGCATACTTATTAAGAGAATCATTCATTCAATAATAATCCCACTAACACACATTTTCTCCTTATCTTTAAAATTTGGCATTGTACCCCAAGAACTAAAAATTGCTAAAGTCATTCCTATTTTCAATGCTGGTGAGACAAATGAATATGGTAATTTTCAGCCTACGTATATCAATTCTTCCATGCTTCTCCAAGATTCTAGAAAAATTGGTTTATTCAAGATTGGCAAAGCACCTCGAAACAAACAATATTCTCTACAAGCATCAATACGGTTTCCGCAAAAAGTTTTCCACTGAGCATGCACTGCAGCATGAGGACTGTGAAGCTCGGAAGTTGTAAAATTGATATTGCAATATATTGTTGCGCCATCTGTTGCAATAAATAATTGATACATTGACGGCAAATACTAATATTTTATGACAACACACTAATGCAACTCACCTAGATAGATTCAACCCATTGTTACTGTCACTACTTAATCTCTCCTGTTCTGTATGTGAGGTAGGTGGAAGCAGTGGCCAGCGAAGAACACATGCAAAGACACACCTACAGTGTTTGCCTCAAAAGTGTGGAGACACTTCAGCTTTTATGAAACGGATGACAGAAAAACGGACTAACAAAGAAAAAGACTATACGATCTGCAATAACTGTTTTCTAAAGTGTAACAGCAACACTACGAATCTACAAAGCCACCTCGTTCACTATTACTGTGAACTGTACAAAGGCAGTGTTGGGCCAATTACTTCCAAAATGGTTGTACTAAGTTCATTTTGTCTTCACTTATAAATTAGTTGACTGGTTCTTTTATCACAGACAATTTATGTTACAGTTAGTAGTTACCCCTCCAAGAAGTAAGTGAATTAGTATTTGAATTACTCCATCATAAATGTAACTAGTTACTAGGAAAAGTAATTATTGCATTAAAAAACATTGAATTATGTAAAAGAATTCCGATTTTTGAGCAGGTGGCAATATACAGTTACCGTAATTTTCGGACTATAGGTCGTTTTTTTTTTCATAGTTTGGGTGGGGGGGGGCGACTTATACTCAGGAGCGACTTATATATGTTTTTTTTCACAAGTTTTTACTTGATTATTAACGCATCACTTACTTACAAGTATAGTTGACCACTTCACATGTTATTTTTAGTATAGTTGATCACTTCACATGCTTTGATATCTTTATCTTGAACATATTCAAAACATGAAAAATAGAGAGAAAAAATCTAATAAAGTAATTAACACTTTAAAGCGCCATAATCTCTGGACATGTCCTCTGTCACCAGGATGACATAAAGGACGAGAAATTTGATCAATGGATTTAATGATTTGGAGTGACACAAATGGTTTGATAATATTGTTGTTTATGTGATAGTTATTTAAAATATAGTTTATATATCGTTGTATGGGCCTGTGGAATAATTTGAACTGCGGCGCGGCACATGGCATTGTTGACGAAGGACAATCGATGGATTTAATGAATTGGAGTGACACAGATGGTTTTATAAACGTGTTATTTATGTAATAGTTTTTTTTAAATAACTGAATGTTACGTCAGGCCTGTTCTCAGCTCCTCGTTTGTATTTGTCACGTTAGCATACCGTATCGTTTAGCCCAGGGGTCACCAAACTACGGCCCGTGGGCCGTATCCGTTTAATCCGGCCCGCCAACCCTGAACAAATTGTATTATTAAACTTTTTTTTTTTGTCATTTTGCCTGCAATAGTATAGCCAGTAGATGGGGAAGCGCTCGCCTGCGCATTTACTACCGGAAGCCGTGTCAGAAAGCTCGGTGCACACTCACAAGTGCGTGTATGTACTCAGTAGTACGGACATGGCGCACTCGCGCTCTATTTGTATCAGTCCCGAATTTAGAGCGTGGGCTGTGACGACAGCATTCTTGTAATTCGCGCGCTGAGCTTTCAGATGCAGCCACCCACAAACCTTCCCCTGGAAGCCTTCCATTAAAATGAGTCGCCCAAGGAAAAGCAAGGTGGACACAGTGCCGAGCGTTTAAAAGAGAGTGGCCAATTTGGCTCGACGTACACGACGTGACGTTCAGCCACATGAATGTCAACATCAAACCGTCACAGATCGAGGTAAACGGACCAACACCTCGGATCTCGCCTAAGAATTGCCACAACAAATTTTACTCCAGACTATGACGCACTAGCAAACTTTAACAAAAAAGACAGCGGTGTCTACAAGCCTACTGGAACCTACAAAAGGATTATAAGGAAGGAACACAAGAACTTTAAGCGACTGCTCATATGTGTCAGAGAGATTCTGCTCTGACAACTGAGCTGAACTTTTATCTGTTAAGATTGTGCATGGCACAACAGAAAGTTAATGTTCCATGGCTTTTTTCTTCTATGAAGAACCCAGAGAGAGTTATTTAGTTATTATTTATTTCCATTTTTTTCTGTGAAGAACTCAGAGAGGGTTATTTAGTTATTATTTATTTCATTAATAGTGTTATTATTTGTTTCCTGACTTTTTCTGTAAAGAACCTGGAAAGGGTTATTAATTAACCGTTATTTGGTTATGTGTGGCTTTCTGGAAAACAATACATTTTTTAAGCTCCCCTACAATCGTCACACTTTTTCTGTTACAAACTGACACCGGCCTCCCATCAGAGAAAGGAAAAGTTATGTGGCCCTCACAGGAAAAGGTTTGGGGACCCCTGGTTTAGCCTGTTGTTGCTCGTTCATGTCTGTTCTTGGTGTTGGATTTTGTCGAATAAATTGCCCCCCAAAATGCAACTTATACTCCGGAGCGGCTTATATATGTTTTTCTTCACATTTTTGGGCATTTTATGGCTGGTGCGATTTATACTTCGGACCGATTTATAGTCCAAAAATTACGGTAGATTAAAAAAAAGAAAATGAACACTTACGTCTAAAAGACAATGATAAAGGGTGACATACAAGCTAGGGCTGTGGACTCGGACTCGGGGACTCGGACTCGGTCATTTTTGCCGGACTCGGTGCTGATTTTGACCGAGTCCACCGAGTCCGACAATAAAAAAAATACGTTCAATTTTATTTTTATCATGCTGCTGAGAATGTGCGTAGGAATACTGTCCACAGCCCTGCTTACGATCAATGCGGCCACGTTGAGTTGCACTAATGTTTACATTATGTACCAATGTCAAGGACGATTATGTCACCCAGCTTATATCATTGATGTGTTTCGATAGTTGTGGGGTCGTCACTAATTATTTGTGTTTAGATAAACGAGCTGTAATGGTGTAATTAATGATTAAAAAAATATTATCTTACATGTCCTGTGTTTCAGAATGGTTATTTAATTGGGCGAGAGTGTGTGTTTTCAAGCGTTTTGCCTCATGCCAATGGCACTCAGGGCTAAGGGTGGGCTTCAATGACTATTTTTGTAAAGCCATGCATTTAATACCATGTCAGATAATATATTAGAGTGTAGGTTATGTTCCAATGTATCCACTTCTATCGGTTAAATTGTCAACCGTACATTTATGACTACGCCATGAGTGATCTACGTTATGAACTAGCACAACTCCGGTAGGGCAGGGAAAATGTTATCGATCCGACGTCCGATTGGAACGTCGCCTCACTTTTCCGTCCGCGCTCTCAGCAAGGGATCCTATATAAGCCGAACCAGCCAGTGTGAAAGCAGTTGCATTCGTTCTGCATATATAATTAGTAGGGGTGTAACAATTCATCGATACACATCGATTAATCGATATAATGCTCTACGATTTATTGGCATCGATGCTAAACGTAAACATCGATTTATATCGCCGTGTTTGACCTCGGACATTAGACGTGACTTTATTTGGAAATCCAGTTCATTCTTGCTTGCTTCCTCTTTTCGGGAGCAGTGAGCGGCGTGTTGTGTTGTGAGCAGAGCAGGCACGTGAAAGGGGAGTCGACAACTAGTACGCGGCTCCTGGGCTGGTGCTATGGCTAGTGTCCAAAAAGACGAGGAAATTTGCTCCCCTTTAGGCTTCAAGTCATTCGTTTGGAAGCACTTTGGATTCCAAAGAAAACATGGCTCAACGGGCAAGACACGTGCAGTTTGTAAATCCTGCCAAGCGGTGATCAAATATTCAGGGACCACAAATCTCTATATTTATATTTAAAGAAAAAACACGACGTCAAAGTTCAGTGTTAAAATAAGCACTTTGTATACTACAATACTCTTGTAATTTCCTAAATAAAGAGTTTCCAGTACCTTGTTGATTTTGCGTATGAATTGTTATAAATCAGGATATTGTTCTATATTTTTTATTAAAAAAAAAAAAAAACGATCGTAGAGCACTATATCGCGATGTATCGTGAATGAATCACAGCAGGCTTTAAGATATCGGCAAATATCGTATCGTGGTCCTTTGTATCGATATGATATTGTATCGTGATAAAACCCGCGATTTACACCCCTAATAATTACCTATTTTGTCCCTCGTATAATCATGGGATCCAGAAAGAGTCATGTGTGGACGTATTTTGATGTCACATGAATTACCGTTTTTTTCCGTGTATAGTGCGCCCCCATGTATAATACGCACCCTAAAAATGTATACATATATATTATAAGATTTTTTACACAGAAGATTATATATATAATCTATAAATAATTATCTAAATAAATATATACACTACCGTTCAAAAGTTTGGGGTCACAAAATTGTTTGGGTATAATTGTGTATATATATATATATATGTCGAATATATATATATATATGTCAAATATATATATACCGTTTTTTTCCGTGTATAGTGCGCCCCCATGTATAATACGCACCCTAGAAATGGCATGCTGATGCTGGAAAAAAGCCTGTACCCATGTATAATACGCACCCAATTTTTATGAATTTTCTTTTATGAAATTTTTATTTATTTATTTATTTTTTTAAGTCCCAATGATCGTCACACACGCAGGGAGGCAATGGGTCCCATTTTTATAGTCTTTGGTATGGTCTTAACTAGGCTGGATATAATTTTTTTTGTTGGCGTTGATTTCTCCGACTGCCCATAAACGCACCACCGCGCTCCGTGTGCGCACGGGAAAGAGGGTCCGGACGTGAAAAAGGCGGCTCTGTATGGGAGAGACGTTGAAGAGGAATAAAAACACCCTTGGAAACCAAAACTTGGTGATTTCAAGTTTCATTTCGAGGGACATTTGTCACGTCTCGTCCCCAGTTTTGCTATGTGTCTAGGTTGCCATAGTTTCTGTTCGCGTCGCCCCTCTCTTCCTGTGTCACCTCAATCGATGTAACGTGTTTTGTATTTAAGTCCTGTCTGCCCCTCGCTCACCGTCGGATCATTGCATGTGTTACTGTCATGATGTCTGTTTGCTTTCTGTTCCTGTCTTTGGTAATGTCACCCTGTCTTTTTGTTCCACGACTTTGTCGGTCAGTCCTGTTGTTGGTTTTGTTTTCTAAAAAAAAAAAAAAAAATAAATAAATAAATAATTAAAAAAAAAAAAAATTAAAATTTTTTGTACCCATGTATAATGCGCACCCCAGATTTTAGGACAATAAATTCGTTAAATTTTGCGCACTATACCCGGAAAAAAACGGTAACAGAAAAAATGGACAGCCGGACTCGGACTCGGTGGTCAAGAGGCCGGACTCGGACTCGGTGCAAAAATCCGACCAAGTCCTCAGCCCTGATACAAGCTATAAATGCAATGTATTACCATTTTATATTGAGTTTATCGTCAATGCTGCATTTATATTCCCTAAACTTTAGCAACCCTGTCATGTGCTCCACCTTGAATTTCCATGACGCTGTGGTGAAAACATATTTCCAAAAAATAATACATTCCCATTTCTTTATTTCTCCCAAAGAACACTATGTGGAGGCAGGTGTACACAGAAATATATCATTATTGTGTTAAGTGATTCTGGATGGATTCAAAATGACTTTGCAGACGAGTGGTAAGCGACTGGGATTTATGTTTGTAGGCTAACAATAGCATTTGAGCTAACAACAGCGCTGCGATATTTTCTAGCCAAAACATGCATCGGGTTGACTTTTTGATGAATTCAAAAGGTCTATGCGGATGATGGCAAAGCAACTAGGCCTCATATTTGTTGAATAAAGCATTTTAGCAAAAAACAATTCATCCAGTGCGGATGGTTGTTCGTCTCCCTGTGCCCTGCCATTGTCTGGCAACCAGTTCAGGGTGTCCCCGTCCACTCCCCGATGAGTGCTGGAATAAGCTGCAGGACGCCAACGACCCTCGTGGATTAAAGCGGTACGGAAAATGGATTGAAATTGCTTGCCATGGAGCAAAGACAAAAGGCGAGACCATAGATTTGTAAGGGATTCAAATATGCAGAGGACCACATATGTAGCATGCGATTTAACCATAATTGCCTTTTTGAAAATAAATATCTTCACATAGCATCCAAAAATGCATCACTAAAATAAATGGAGTGATACCAAGAATGTGTCAGACTTCTGTACTGTGCTATACGCACTAATTAGCCAGTCTGTGTTTGAGGGACCTGGCTTAGCAAAAGGTTTATAATTGCACTCCACTAAGGATAAATAATCATCAAGGAGACACTGATACCATTGTTGAGTTCCTCATTGAGTTTTTCGACTTCCTCCTTTAGTGACACACTGCTGTTCCACAGCGAGTCAGCCATTTGGCTGAAGTTCTGCTTCCCGATGTTCTACAAGAACACAACATTTACAAAGCCAGAAGGAAGCAAAGCAACAAGGCAACAGATGACCTTCACCTCAAGTGTCTTGCTTGCGGCTTCATCTGCCTCCTCCGCCGTCCTCTCGGCCACTTTGATGCCATTAATTATATTGTTGTAGGCCTTGGTCATGTCAACCAAACCCTCGCTCTTTGTTTTCTCCACAAACCTAATAAGACACCAATTTGAAGGCCCGCATACGTAGTTTTTTTCCATGTTGTCATTGGGCAGGAGAATTTACTTGGACAGGTTTGCAGCCAAAGCGTGGAACATATTAGCATGGCGCTCAGATTCCTCCACCAGTATCTTTGAATTGGCCCAAATGAAGCCCTGCACCTTCTTGGACAATGGTGTCCTGGCACCGTCGAGCTGTGCTGACAAACGCTCATAATCCTGTGGAAAAGATGTAAGACAAAGTAAGATGGCGGCGCGTGCACACGCAGCAGCCTCTCTCTGTCCCGCGCGTGCACACGCAGCAGCCTCTCTCTGTCCCGAACGGTGTTTTGTTTTGTCGTTTAATGTGGGTTTGTCCGACAGTTTTGTGTGTTTGTCTCGTCGTACTGAGTCGTGCTACAAGTACAGCGGGCTGGTTCTGCTCGACATCGGCGAAAGCGAGTTTTGTGGTGTTCTGGACTTTGAAGCGGGGACATTAAAGGCGCTCGGTCTGCTCCGTCCTGAAGCGTCGCCGGACTCGCCTGCTATTGCTCCCCCGGTTGGGAAGCGTCGGAAGCGGTGTGCGAGGAGGCTGAAGAGGGGCAAGCGCGGGGGCGTCCGGGCCAGGCTGGCGGCCAACCCAGCTCGCCCGGCCGTGCCTTCCATTCTTCTGGCGACTTTTCGGTCGCTGGACATCAACATGGTTTACATTCGCCTGCTGTGATCTACGAACCGGACAGTGCGTAACTGCTGTGTGCTCGTGTTCACTGGGACTTGGTTGACCGTCATCATTCCGGACTCTGCTGTGCATTTGGAGCGGCTAGCGTGCTATCGGGCGGACCGGGCCGTTGTACGAGGGGGACAGTCGCGAGGAGGTGGGATGTGCGTCTACATCCGTGACGGATGGTGCTGGGACTTTGTGGTGGTATGCGAGCACTGCTCGCCACTGGCGGAGTTTGTGATCTCCAGGCTGTTAGGGTCCTGAACTCTCTCCCCCCTTCTGCGTAGCGTCCTGTACTTTTGCGCTTTGTTCTGACTGTCTGCTGTGCACTTGTGCTCCGTTTTGCTCCTCTTATTTACTGTGTTATTTATTTATTATTTATTCATCACTCTTATTGTTCATTGTTTGTGCCTTCTTGTTTTTATTTTGCGTTGTTTACTTGTATGTTTATCGTGTACTGTGTCTCGTCACCGTGGGATAGGGGAAACGTAATTTCAATTTCTTTGTGTGTCTTGGCATGAAGAGATTGACAATAAAGCAGACTTTTTTTGACTTTGAAAAACACAATTCATGATGTGTGTGCGTGTGTTACAAACAAGCATACAAAATCAGTGTCAAAATTTGTGAAAGAACGATACCACAAAAATTGAACCATTGCATGCTGAGGGAGGTCTATTTATATAGCAGTCTATGTATAAGTGTACATACACTTACATCTCGATTTTACGTGGACTTTGGGATCCAGAATTTGGGAAGCGCGTTAACCTCGAAAGCACGTTGTATAATGATGAGTAAAGTCCAGATTTAGGTGTATTGACAGTTTCAACGTAGACTAGGTGCATTTTTCCAGTCGTGGCAAATCTGGGTATGTGTGCACACCTCTTTGGAGTTATGTAGCATGGAGAGCAGCTCGTTGACTTGAGCCACACGGTCTTCTGTTATGTGCAGCTGCTCGTCTACCTCCTTGCGTTTGGACATCAGCTCGTCCACTTGCCTCTGAGACAACACAGGGTGATGTGATAATCATGGCTCCTCACCCTTCTCCTCTTCGACAATCACTCCGCCAACACTCACCCTGCTGTCCTCAAGCATTTCCTGGTTGCTGTTGTTGACCTCAACCGCTTGGGCTGTCTTGTTGATCGCCTCATTCAGGGCGTCCCGCAGTGCCATCATGTCATCGTGGAAGTGCGAGAGGAACTTTTTGGCAGTTTCACCCGCATTCACGTTGTACTCCTGACGACGTGCCAAGTTCTTGTCTACATGCTCCAACACTGTCCGCGCACACATCAGTCCCTGTCTGCCTCATTACGAAATTCACAGATTTTACGAAACTTACGCTTTTCCGCCTCCATCTTCTCCTGATCGGCCATTTTCTTCTGTCCAGTGCAGCTTCTGCTACTCATCTTGTCCAAAATGACCTCCACCTCCTCTATCTTCTGCTCCTGCTCGCCTTTGTCCTGATCTATTTCCGTCTTGTTTAGCGACCAATTTGCCATTTCTATGATGTCTGCAAGGATTGACAACCACAATAGTATCAGAGGGGATCTTCCAGTAGTTTATGACAGTACAGGGCCATCAATTGGTTAATTGGTTTGGTTATCTCTCATAATACAGCCAACATCGGGTACGGAAACACTCACTGAATAAACTAGGTGACAAAAAAAATACTTTTCTTTTATTGTTTTTAACAGTTGAGTCCTCTCGTGCAGGATAATTTGTTCTGCGAATAAAATTAGGATATAATTGACCTTGAAAGCAATGCACCAGGGTGTTAAAAATGAAAAAATAAAATCTTCAACAACACACACTGAAACACTCAATATAAGTTTTCCATTAAAAACGCGCCTCATTAGTGCTACATATTGAATGGCAAAAAACCCCCAAAAAACCCCAATAAGACTTAAATGTCAACTGCCAAAAGTAGTGATGTGTATTTCGAGCCATTGTGTTCATTTGAACGAGCCAGCACATTGTTGTTAATATTTAATTGTCAATCACTGAATGCACAAGCCAAAGTTGGGCAGTGTAAAGCCTTTTTCCCCACCACATTGAGCAGGGTGCAGCACGCCACCGTTAAACCCATTGATTGTGTATGTGGTGAGGGGCGGCCAACACGGAATGGAGTATTGCTGGGTGCCCAGAATAGGAAAATGATTTCCTGTTATTTTGGTAAACGTATTGACAAGTGACGGCCTGATTAAACTAATTTGCTCCTGAGCTATTAGATTTTCTCTAATCCTCCTTCTTAAAAAGCTTTTTTTGTAAATGTGAACAAAAGCACTAACTTGGACATTAATTTATAAATCTGTTGGTCTAACCCAGGGGTGGGCAAACTACGGCCCGCGGGCCACATCCGGCCCACGGGACTGTTTAATCCGGCCCGCCAACCCTGAATAAATTGTATTCATCCATCCATCCATTTTCTGAACCGCTTAGTCCCCACGGGGGTCGCGGGAGTGCTGGAGCCTATCCCAGCCATCATCGGGCAGTAGGCGGGGGACACCCTGAACCGGTTGCCAGCCGATGGCAGGGCACACGGAGACAAACAACCATTCGCACTCACACCTAGGGACAATTTGGAGTCTTCAATCGGCCTACCAAGCATGTTTTTGGAATGTGGGAGGAAACCGGAGTGCCCGGAGAAAACCCACGCGGGCCCGGGGAGAACATGCAAACTCCACATTGTATTATTAAACATTTTTCGGGGTCATTTTGCCTGCAATGACTGTGTTTCCCCAGTAGATGGGGAACCGCTCGCCTGCGCATTTACTACCGGAAGCCGTGTCAGAAAGCTCGGTGCACACTCACAAGTGCGTGTACGTACTCAGTAGTACGGACATGGCGCACTCGCGCTCTATTTGTATCAGTCCCGAATATAGAGCGTGGGCTGTGACGAGAGCATTCTTGTAATTCGCGCGCTGTGCTTTCAGATGCAGTTTTACGCTAAAGCCACCCACAAACCTTCCCCTGGAATCCTTCTATTAAAATGAGTCGCCCAAGGAAAAGCAAGGTGGACACAGTGCCGAGTGTTTAAAAAAGAGTGGCCAATTTGGCTCGACGTACGCGACGTGACGTTCAGCCACATCAACATCAACCCGTCACAGATCGAGGTAAACGGACCAACACCTCGAATCTCTCCTAAGAATTGCCACAACAAATTTTACTCCAGACTATGACGCACTAGCAAAAAAAGGGAGACCAACAACACTGTTCCCACTGAAAATGAAGGGGAGGCTCTCAAGTTTGTTGTAAAAAAACGCATTTTGAATGTGATTTGTACACATAGCGAACTACTAGCGACCATTCTCATTTTCAAACAACGCAGGATGCTCAAGGACATTGATGCACAACCTGTTTGCGACTAATCTTAACCTGGAAAGTTCTTAAGGCTTACTTTAAGGAAGTGTTTCCCGTTTCCTCACCTCTGTTACCAGGTGTTTGTGAGTTAAAACTCTGCCCTGATTTTCAAATACCCCTCACCGTGTTGCCGTTTTGATTACTTTATTTGGATGTATGCTTTCACCGATTCTTCAAGATGCTATATTTGGTCAGAATGTTTGCCGTTTGATGTGATGTCATAAGCTAAACATCTTTCATTAATCTGACCTGCAGGCACTGAAGTGATGGAGACTGTTATTCATAATAATAGTGTCGTATTTTATGAGAATCACTGATAGCAGTTTTTTTGTGAATTTCTTTTTTTTTCAAATGCTGTTAACAAATGCATTTGTTTTCAAAAAAACTTGTTTGTAATATCCATGCTTTACTACCTACTAAAGGCCAAAATCTTTTATGCAATGACCTTTACAGGTTGCCTATATTACTCCACACAAACACTACGTCCATCTGCTCCTGGTTCGGCCCTCTGGTCCAAATTTAGAACCCAGTTCGGCCCGCGAGTCAAAAAGTTTGCCCACCCCTGGTCTAACCAGTGGCAAAATCTCTGTTTTTACTTTCTGGTAAACTGCCACGTCAACACTGAGCAAGTGCAATGTAAAATGGGAGCTCACAGAGGCGACGACGGCCGTAAGAACAGTCATGAAAATGAGGGACAGTGGAAAAATTAGTTATATCAGCAACGTTTTTCTCATTATCAAATTTAAGCATACAAAAGTTATTTATTTTTTTAAGGGTATTTTTACTCTTAACGTTTTGTGTTTTAAGCATAGATAGATGGTCATCGACATCTGCGATTGGCTGGCAACCAATTCAGAGTGTTCCCCGTCTACTGCCCGAAGTTCGCTGGAATAGGCTCCAGCGCACCCACGACCCTCGTATTCATTATAGTATTATTTTTATTGCTCCGTAAAACCTAGGGATGCACCGAAATAAAAATTCTTGGCCGAAACCGAAAACCAAAAATGAGGAAACCAAGGCCGAAAACCGAAAACCGAAACACCGAAAGAAATGTCAGTTATTAGAACCACAGCATTTATGGCTACATGTGTACTAACCTCACTAAAATCAAGGCATTGCAATAAACCAGTTACGAAAGTATGAAAATATTTATTTAGCACTGACAACAATGCACAATATAAATTAAAATTCAAAAATAAAATAAAATGTTTAACTTGACCCAACTCATGTGTACATTAAATAATAATTTACAGGCTTATAACTGACTGTAAAATTAAATATGTTCTCTTATAAAAACACAGAGAACTTTCTTGCCTTTTCAAAAACGTCCCCCACAGACGGAGTGGGCGTGCTCGGTGTCAGTTTCCTTTTCTGTGTCGCCTTCTTCTCATATTCAGAATGGCGATCGGGATGTTTGGATTTCAGGTGATGAATTAAACCCGACATGGAGAAACTTTTTGCAGATGCACCCCTTTCAGCATTGCATGTTTTGCAAATCGCTATCCGTGGGTCTTTCTCTGAGATAGTGAAATCAGTCCACACCGCAGACTTATCCCGTTTTCCCGCGTGCTGGCTGCGCTGTTTGCTCACGTCATCACAAGTTTCGGCCGTGTTGTTTCGGTGATTTAGGTCTTTCGGCCAAAAACCGAAAATGCACTTTTGGGTCATTTTCGGCCGAAAATTTTCGGTGGCCGAATTTTCGGTGCATCCCTAGTAAAACCCTTGCTTCAGTTCCCAGGAAATAAACTGAGGAAAAACTCCATAAAGGTGCTCCTCAAATTAATTACCTCTCACCAAGACATGAAAGGAGGGAAGAAGGGTGTGGCTATATTGTTGAGTTTTGATAACATTTACCGTTTTTTTCCGTGTATAATGCGCAAAATATAACTAATTTATTGTCCTAAAATCTGGGGTGCGCATTATACATGGGTACAATTTAAAAAAAAAAAAAAAAATGTTTTTTTTTTTTTTTTATTTTTTTTTAATTTTTTTTTTTAATTGTTTTTTTTTTTTTAAGAAAATTATGGTACAACAAAACCAACAACAGGACTGACCGACAAAGTCGTGGAACAAAAAGACATTACCAAGGACAGGAACAGTAACCAAACAGACATCATGACAGTAACACATGCAATGATCCGACGGTAAGCGAGGGGCAGACAGGACTTAAATACAAAACACGTTACATTGATTGAGGTGACACAGGAAGGGAGGGGCGACAATTTAATTTAAAAAAAAAAAAAAAGAAAATTGGGTGTGTCAGGGTTTTCCAAAGTATCTTGATCTATGATTATGTTGGAATGTATATAACCGGTAATAAATAACTTAGGTGGATTAGTTTTATGCTTACGTTGGTATGTATCCGGTAATAAACCACCTAGCTCTGTCCCATCCTAAACAATGTCGTAAAACATCCCCTGCTCTGTTTACCTAGAGGTCAAGAGCTTTAACTTGTTTATTCAGTCTACTGTCACCCCCACCCTTTTCCTCTTAATAAAGATGCTCTTGTGGGAAGGGAGAGTCAGACTTCATTCGACCATCGCTGTAAGCACAGCGACGAGTGAACTCTCCGCCTGCAGGTGTCTAAAACGACTAACTTGTCTCCGAATGGTTCTTGCAAAATAAGTTAGAGTGAGCACCTCTCTAACAGGGTGCGTATTATACATGGGTACAGGCTTTTTTCCAGCATCAACATGCCATTTTTAGGGTGCGTATTATACATGGGGGCGCATTATACACGAAAAAAAAACGGTATTACTGCCTCTGGCAACTGTCTCATTTCTCTTTTATATTGGCTCGATTGATAATCTCACAAATTATTTCAATGCCGCTTTGTTAAACGCCCTCGATTCAGTAATGCCTTTACGTCTTAAAACTCATCCCAGGAGGCTTACTTTGTGGTACACGGATAAAACTCGTACACTTAAACAAATATGCAGGAAGCTTGAGGGCAAATGCTCTGTAACTAAACTTCAGGTTTTCCATCAGACATGGTGTGACAGCCTGCTGAAATACAAAGAACCAACTCAGTGGCCTCGTGGTAGAGTGTCCGCCCTGAGACTGGAAGGTTGTGGGTTCAAACCCCGGCCGGGTCATACCAAAGACTATAAAAATGGGACCCATTAACTCCCTGCTTGGCACTCAGCATTAAGGGTTGGAATTGGGGGGTTAGATCACCAAATGATTCCCGAGCGAGGCACCGCTGATGCTCACAGCTCCCCTCAGCGGATGGATTTTAATCACACAGGGATGGGTTAAATGCAGAGGACAAATTTCACCACACCCAGATGTGTGTGTGGCGATCATTGGGACTTTAACTAATATTTAACTTTAACTAATTTATCAAAAACTAATTATTTCAGAGCTGCTACCTCAGTCGAAGTATTCAAGACACGATTAAAAACACTTTTCTATGCCATTGCCTTTAATTAACCTACGCTGGCCGATTCGACTGACATCTTCCTTGACTTGACTCTGGCCCCACCGTTTTTTTCCGTGTATAGTGCGCCCCCATGTATAATACGCACCCTAGAAATGGCATGCTGATGCTGGAAAAAAGCCTGTACCCATGTATAATACGCACCCAATTTTTATTTTTTTTTATTTTATTTTTTTAAGTCCCAATGATCGTCACACACGCAGGGAGGCAATGGGTCCCGTTTTTATAGTCTTTGGTATGGTCTTAACTAGGCTGGATGTAATTTTTTTTGTTGGCGTTGATTTCTCCGACTGCCCATAAACGCACCACCGCGCTCCGTGCGCGCATGAGAAAAAGGCGTGCGGACGTAAAAAAGGCGGCTCTGTATGGGAGAGACGTTGAAGAGGAATAAAAACACCCTTGGAAACCAAAACTTGCCCCTCGTCGTGACTCGGAGCCGCAACAAATGTTTCGGATTTGTGTAGGGTACATTGTGACAGACAGCAAACGAGCAGGTGATCGAGCAAGCGTCTGATACGAGAGCATTGCGGTCGTATGGAGCGTGTTTGAAGTGAACAGCAGAGACGAAAGGAACAAGGCAAAGTGTTGTGAAATAAAATATTACCTGTAATACGCATTTTGTTATTTGCTGATTGAAACTGCAAATTAAACTGTGAATTGAAACTAATAGGTGGAGAACTGAACTCTCGCTCTTTATATAGCTGACGTGTCTTGCGCATCCGTTCTGCGCATCTGTAATGGCGGCCTCCGTATGACGTCCGGTCCGCGATGGAGATTAAAAAACAAACAATATTTGACAATAACACACCATCAAGGATTGCACCATCGCATCAAACGATGTGTCGTCAATTATGAATTTTACTGACTAAGTGTGTTGGGCAGGATGGCTGAATGCGATGCGCGATTGAAAACAAACAAGAAGAAAGGTGATTTCAAGTTTTATTTCGAGGGAGATTTGTCATGTCTCGTCCCCAGTTTTGCTATGTGTCTAGGTTGCCATAGTTTCTGTTCGCGTCACCCCTCTCTTCCTGTGTCACCTCAATCGATGTAACGTGTTTTGTATTTAAGTCCTGTCTGCCCCTCGCTCACCGTCGGATCATTGCATGTGTTACTGTCATGATGTCTGTTTGTTTTCTGTTCCTGTCTTTGGTAATGTCACCCTGTCTTTTTGTTCCACGACTTTGTCGGTCAGTCCTGTTGTTGGTTTTTTTGTACCCATGTATAATGCGCACCCCAGATTTTAGGACAATAAATTAGTTACATTTTGCGCACTATACACGGAAAAAACGGTATATATATATATATATATGTGTGTATATGTGTGTATATATATATATATATATATACACGTATGGAGAGAGAGAGAGAGAGAGAGAGAGAGAGAGAGAGAGAGCGAGAGAGAGAGAGCGAGAGAGAGAGAGCGAGAGCGAGCGCGAGAGCGAGAGCGAGAGCGAGAGCGAGCGAGAGCGAGCGAGAGAGAGCGAGAGAGAGCGAGAGCGAGCGAGAGCGAGAGAGAGCGAGAGCGAGAGCGAGAGCGAGCGAGAGAGAGCGAGAGAGCGAGCGAGAGAGAGAGAGCGAGAGAGAGAGAGCGAGAGAGAGCGAGAGAGAGAGAGAGAGAGAGAGAGAGCGAGAGCGAGAGCGAGAGAGCGAGAGAGCGAGAGAGCGAGAGCGAGAGAGCGAGAGCGAGAGAGAGAGCGAGAGAGAGAGAGAGAGAGAGAGCGAGAGAGAGAGAGAGAGAGAGAGAGAGAGAGAGAGAGAGACTCTCTAACTAAATAACTACAAGTGATGAAAACCCAATCGCAAATTCACATTGTGGCAGTGTAAAAACACTTCTCCGCGTAAGTTAACAAGGAGAAATGATGTGACGAAAGTAGCGCCAAAATGCTGCAGAAAATAAGGCGGATGTTGTCGCATCAGTGCTGCCAGTTAGTTAGGTTTACAGAGGCAAGCCAATTTCCGTAAAATAACGTCGCGGAGGCCAGGCGAATGCTCACGAGTGCCGAGGCTAACGATGCCCGTTTTCCTACACCCTCCATATATAAACAACAATTTTTCGACGGATTTACACGATTCACGAAAATGATACTTTCGACGACAAAAAACACGGAAATCCGCGGATCCGCGGAAAATTCTCATCCCTGGGCTGTGCAATCCACCTCCAGCCCAGGGGGCCACTCCCTCAGGGCCATGCTTCTGCTGCTAACATGTAACATCACACGGCCTGAATAAGAGGCCATGGAGTAACAAATCCTTGGCAGCAAGTAGTATAATTCGTCCTTCCTCATCAATGGATGCCGTTTTTTTTTTTTAACAAAAAGGAGAAGATGTTCCGTCCTTGTGTGGACTACCATGGTCTCAACAAAATCACTGACAAATGTCCCTGCCCCTGATTGATTATGCTTATTAACCCCCTTCATGGTGCTGTCATCTTTTCCAAATTGGATTTGTATCAGGCCTATCATCTGGTCCAGATTTGGGAGGGAGATGAATGCAAGACTGCCGTCAACACACATAGGGGACATTATGAGTATCTGGTTATGCTATTTGGTTTAACCAATGCCCCTGCGGTCTTCCAGGCCTTGGTAAACGATGTTCCATGTGATACGATTGGCAAATTTGTGTTTATCTAATAATCCAGTGCCGGCTCTGAACATAAACATCACGTACGCAAGGTGCTCCAGAGGCTTCTAAATACAAGGCCAAGAAGTGTGAGTATCATGTGGCTAAGACTACCTTTTGGGGGTATGTCATTGTTGAAGGACAGCTCCGGATGGACCCCGCCTAGTTGACTGCTGTTACAGCTCTTACAGCTACGTCGGTACGCTTCTGTTAGTAAAACGAGGCAGATTTTGCTTTTCGCAACCTCAAAAGCCTGTTCACCTCTGCTCCAGACATCATCCACACAGATCCACAAAGAAAGTGCATCCATCTCTGAGAAGGGAGTAGGTACTGTTCTCTCCCAGCAGCCCTTGGAGGACGATAAGGTCCACACATGCGCCTTCTCACACAGGTTGTTTCAGGCAGAACGAAATTAATTAAAGGATTGGGGACAGGGAACTCTTGGCCGTGAAGGTGGCTTTGGAGTGGCTTTGAATGGCGACACTTTCTGGAAAGACGGGCGTAACCCTTCATCGTTTGGACTGATCACAAGAAACTCAAATACATCTGCTCTGCCAATAGGCTGAACGCCCATCAAGCTAAGTGGGGCATGGTCTTTGACCGGGTCACATTCACTCTGTCCTACCGCTCAAGGTCCCAAAACCCTAATGCCCTGTCTTGCCAGTTTACTGAAAAGGGCGCCAAATCAGATCAGGGTCTAATCTTACCTCCTACGTACGTGCTTTATGGCAGTGGTCCCCAACCTTTTTTGCGCCACGGACCGGTTACGTGTCAGAAATATTTTTGCGGACCGGCCTTTATATAAATAAATAATCCATTTATATAAATAAATAATCCATTTATATAAATAAATAATCCATTTATAATAAATATATAAATACGATGATACGACACGACTGGCATAAGAACAAATATAAACCACATAAAAATAAAACTTACAATTGCGTTGAATTAATGTGAGCACTGAGCTTGTTTCTCAGAAACAAGCCAGTCCCATCTAGGCGTAATCGGACACAATGACACCCAAAGTGGTTAAGGTTTGTCTTTTAAAGCAGGATGCTTGGTCTCCATGTGCCGAAGCAGTTTTGAAGGCTTCATTGCCTCGTTAGCTAGCCTGTCGCCACATATTATGCAGAGTGAGCTTGGCACATCAGAGTCACCTGTGGCGATTAATCCATATTTTAAGTAGAACTCCAGAAAGTTTCTTTTAAATGCAGCTTTACTTTTCTTAGAAGTCGTTGCCTCTTCCGTCTTTTTTTTCCTTTCTTTTTGCCCTTTCCGAAGAAGTTTCTTGCTCATTTTTGCTTGCTTTGCGGGCTTGACTAGGGTGACGTCAAGTGACTGGGGCGAGTGTCTTGACCTGAATTAACCTGTATCAAGAGACACAGATGCACCGACGGATGTAATTGGAAGAGAATCGCCAAATTTTTATATTTTTCAAAATAAAATCGTACTCATTTTCGCTAGTTTTGCGGACTCAACTGGGAAAACATGTCACGTGACCGGGACGAGCATCTTGAGCGATGTTCCCTTTAAACTGCGCGCGTGCGCAATCGCGCACTTCCCGCACATTCTCAGTGCACAAGAAAGTCTATCCAGCGCATAAACAACATCAACATAACGTGTTAATTAATATTAGATTATAATATATTATTATAATATATTATATCAATTATAAAGTTCAAAGTCACTTTATTGTCAATCCCTTCATATGTCCAGACACACAAAGAAACCGAAATTCCGTTTCCTCCATCCCACGGTGACGAGACACAGTACACGATAAACATACAAGTAGACGACACAAAATAAAAACAAGAACGCACAAACAATAACTAATAAATAATAAATGAATAAAATGAGTGATGAATAAATAATAAACAAATAACCCAATAAATAAGAGGAGCAAAACTGAGCCAGTGTGCGTACAGCAGACAGTAAGCATAGCGCAAAGTACAGGACGCTACGCAGAAAGGGGGGGGCGAGTTCAGGATCCTAACAGCCTGGAGTATGAAGCTGTTGGAGAGTCTGGTGGTGCGGGAGCGCAGGCTCCTGTACCTCTTCCCAGAGGGCAGAAGCTCAAAAAAAGAGTGAGCGGGGTGACTCACATCACTCACAATCGTGGTCGCCTTGCGGGTGAGATGGGACGTGTAAATGTCCTTCAAGGAGGGGAGCGAAGCACCAATAATCTCATATTAATATTAGACCTAATCTAATTAATTCGCCCAATAATATTGTTTTTTTTGTTTCTCACTCAGTGAGTGACAGGTGTCCAGCCAATGATACGATACGGTTCACTTACGGTACGAAGCCAATCATGGCATTGACGGTGCTTGCGTCTGGGCCCTGCCTATATGCGCCGTGCAGGTTAGCTAGCAGGTTAATTTATGCTAATACAAACCCCGCATCCTGGCAAAACGAACAGGTAGCGATACATCCACTCACCAAGCCACAGTAAAAAAGAAATGCAGTTCTTTTAAGATGGAATGGCTGTCGGAGTATGTGCAAATTGAAGAAAAAGCGGTGAAATTGGGTGAGATTTTTTCTTTTTCAAGTGAGAAAGGTCTACTCTGCAAAACATGCAGCGATGCCAACTGTGAAAGAGGATTTAGTTTAATGAATCATATCAAAACAAAATCCAGAAATTGGAAAATATCCAAGATGGCAGCGCGTGCATACGCAGCAACCTCTCTCTGTCCCGCCCGAACGGCGTTTTGTCCGTCTAATGAGTGATTGTCCGGCAGTTTTTTTTGTTCGTCTCGTCGTACTGAGTCGTGCTACAAGTACGGCAGGCAGGTTCTGCTTGACATCGGCAAAAGCGAGTTTTGTCGAGTTCTGGACTTTGATGCGGGGACATTAAAGGAGCTCGGACTGCTACGTCCTGAAGCGTCGCCGGGCTCGTCTGCTATTCCTCCCCCGGTTTGGAAGCGTCGAAAGCGGTGTGCGAGGAGGCTGAAGAGGGGCAAGCGCGGGGGCGTCCGGGCCAGGCTGGCGGCTAACCCTGCTCGCCCGGCCGTGCCTTCTATTCTTCTGGCGAATGTTCGATCGCTGGACAACAAAATGGATTACATTCGCTTGCTGCGATCTACAAACCGGACAGTGCGGGACTGCTGTGTGCTCGTGTTCACTGAGACTTGGTTGACCGTCAACATTTCGGACTCTGCCGTACATCTGGAGCGGCTAGCGTGCTATCGGGTGGACCGGGCCATTGTACAAGGGGGAAAATCTCGTGGAGGTGGAATATGCCGGGACTCTGTAGTGGTATGCAAGCACTGCTCGCCACTGGCAGAGTTTGTGATCATTAAGTGCCGTCCTTTTTACCTGCCAAGGGAATTTACCGCGATTCTGCTGGTCGCGGTTTACATCCCGCCTTCCAACATCGAAGGCGACAGGATCGCGGCTCTTAGTGAACTGTACCAGGCTGTCAGTGAACAACAGACAGCGCACCCTGACGGTTTCACCATCTTTGCTGGGGATTTTAATCATGCTAATCTGAAGTCTGTTTTTCCGAGGCTTCACCAGCATGTTAATTTTCCTACGTGTTGCGACAGCTTCCTGGACCTGGTCTACTCTTCGCATAAAGGAGTTTTCAAAGCCGCCCCCCTCCCCCATCTTGGCCTTTCTGACCATATCACTGTTATGCTTTTGCCCGCATACAGACAAATGGGGAGAGCATCCAGACTGGTTCGAAAGCGGGTACGGGTGTGGCCTGAGGGTGCCTCTGATGCGCTTCGTGACTGCTTTGGCTCTACTGACTGGGACATGTTTAGGAGGGCTGCCACTTGCGACGATCGGACAGACATTGAGGAGTATACTGACTCTGTTTCCTTCTACATCAGGAAGTGCATTGATGATGTGACTCACTCAAAATCCATCGTCACGCGGGCTAACCGGAAGCCATGGCTCACGGGGGATGTCTTCAGTCTGCTGAGAGCCAGGGACAAAGCCTTTAGAGCGGGGGATGAGGCTGGCTTGAGGACTGTGAGGGCCAACATGTCCCGGGGCATCAAAGAAGCAAAGAGGGCGTTCTCTTGCAAAATTACCGCCCACTTCAAGGACACCAGGGACGCACGGAGCCTTTGGCAGGGCATTCAGACCATCACGGACTACAAGACTGCACCGTCAATGACCTTAACCGCTTCTTTGCTCGCTTCGACGCTCAGAACAGCACTTGCCCGCTGAAGGCCACTCCCCCTTCACACGAGCTGCCCCTGTGCCTCTCCGCCGACAGCGTGAGGAGGGCGCTTGCCGCTATCAACATCCGTAAGGCGGCGGGCCCTGACAACATCCCGGGTCGAGCGCTGAAGGACTGCGCTGGTGAGCTGACGGGTGTCTTCACGGACATCTTTAACACTTCCCTGCAGCAGGCCATCGTCCCGTCGTGTTTCAAAGCTGCCACCATCGTACCTGTGCCGGAGAAACCTGCTCCGTCCTGCTTCAATGACTACCGCCCCGTGGCACTACGCCCATCATCATGAAGTGCTTTGAGCGGCTTGTCATGGAGCACATCCGTTCCGTTCTCCCCCCCCACCACTGACCCCTTCCAGTTTGCGTACCGAGCCAAGCGGCCCTCTGAGGATGCCATCTGCTCTGGCCTTCACTCGGCCCTCACCCACCTGGAGAGAAGGGACTCGTATGTGAGATTGCTGTTTGTGGACTTTAGTTCTGCCTTCAACACCATTGTGCCACAACGTCTCATCAGCAAACTTGACAAGCTGGGCCTCGGTACCTATCTCTGCAACTGGCTACTGGACTTCCTCTGTCAGAGGCCACAGGTGGTACGTGTTGGCGACAAGATCTCCGCCAGCATCACGCTGAGCACAGGGGTCCCCAAGGCTGCGTGCTCAGTCCGCTACTCTTCACCCTCCTGACGCATGACTGCATTGCAACCCACAGCGACAACCGCATAGTGAAATTTGCTGACGACACGACTCTGGTGGGTCTCATCACCAGGGGAGACGAGACTCAGTACAGCCTGGAGGTTGACCTTCTGACCACGTGGTGCAGGGACAACAACCTCCTGCTGAACGTCGACAAGACCAAGGAGGTTGTTGTTGACTTCCGGAAGGGTCACACCCAACACCTGCCGCTGACCATCGACGGTGCTGTGATGGAGAGAGTGAGCAGCGCCAGGTTCCTGGGGGTGCACATCAATGAGGATCTCTTCTGGTCCACCAACACCGCATCACTGGCGAAGAAGGCCCAGCGCCGCCTGTACTTCCTGCGGAAACTCAGGCGAGCGAGCGCTCCTCCGGCCGTCATGACTACATTTTACCGTGGCACCATTGAGAGCGTCCTCTCCAGCTGTATTGCTGTTTGGGGTGGCGGCTGCGCTGACTACAACTTGAAGGCCCTGCAGCGCATAGTGAACACGGCTGGTAAGATTATTGGTGCTTCACTCCCCTCCTTGAAAGACATTTACATCTCCCATCTCACCCGCAAGGCGACCACGATTGTGAGTGATGTGAGTCACCCCGCTCACTCTTTGTTTGAGCTTCTATCCTCTGGGAAGAGGTATAGGAGCCTGCGTTCCCGCACCGCCAGACTCAACAACAGCTTCATACTCCAGGCTGTTAGGATCCTGAACTCGCTTCCCCTTTTTGCGTAGCGTCCTGTACTTTTGCGCTACGCTTACTGTCTGCTGTATGCACACTGGCTCTGTTTGGCTCCGTTTTGCTCCTCTTATTTATTAAGTTATCTGTTTATTTATTATTTATTCATCATTCTTATTATTTATTGTTTGTGCCTTCTTGTTTTTATATTGTGTAGTTTACTTGTATGTCTATCGTGTAATATGTCTCGTCAACGTGGGATAGAGAAAACGTAATTTCGGTTTCTTTGTGTGTCTTGACATGTGAAGAGATTGACAATAAAGCTGACTTTGACTTTGTCTTGAAGTGACACATTTGGACCAGCTGATGTGCATAAAGTCAAAGCAAGAAGCAGACGAAGCCATCAACCTGGACAAAGTGTACAACCATTGGAGAAGTGAGAAGGACAGACGTACAAAATAAGGTAAAATTTAAGTCATATTTGTGCATATTCTAGTGACGGTTATTAAGATTTTGTCTTTATGGATATTAATCATTAAATGTTGTTACTATTAGATCATTTATGGGTAGTAGAAATGCCAAGAAAAACTGTGTAATTAGTAGGGGTGTAAATCGCGGGTTTTGTCACGATACGATATCATTTCGATACAAAGAACCACGATACGATATTTGCCGATATCTTAAAGCCTGGTGTGATTCATTCACGATACATCACGATATAGTGCTCTATGATCGATATACCGTTTTTTTACGTGTATAATGCGCCCCCATGTATAATACGCACCCTAAAAATGGCATGTTGATGCTGGAAAAAAGCCGGTACCCATGTATAATACGCACCCAAACTTTTTAAAAAAAAGTCCCAATGATCGTCACACACGCAGGGAGGCAATGGGTCCCATTTTTATAGTCTTTGGTATGATCTTAACTAGGCTGGATGTAATTTTTTTTGTTGGCGTTGATTTCTCCGACTGCCCGTAAAGCAGTGCTTCTCAAATAGTGGGGCGCGCCCTGAGGGGGCGCGTGTGACCCTGGGGAACAGGCTTTTTTTTTTGGTAGTACTAGAATAAAGTGTAATTGCGCATCTACTACAGTAGGCGGCAGTGGCGCTCTCATTGTTACTTCCGTCACGTTTGCGACAGTGCAACATTTTACGACTTACAAGACAACAGGTTTGCCTTGGTTAGCAGCGTTGAGTCAACAGAAAGCTCAGACTGCGCCCCGTCTATAGCCTCCGTTATTCAACATAACAACCACCAACATGAAAAAGGTTTTAACAGGGATGAAAAGAAAAGCGGAGAGAAACAAAGATAATGAAACAAAAGAAAGTCAGCCGAAAGCTAAGACGAGGAAATACGTCGAAGCGTATTTAGCGCTTGGCTTCACTGTGAGTACAGTTGGAGAATATTATTTATTGATTTGATTTAATTTTGCAATGGTGCAATTAGTTGGTCAAACATGTTTACAGTTTAAACAAGGATTTATTTATTTTTAATTTCAGGCATTGATGCACTTATAATCTTTTCTGTTGCAGACTTAAAACACGATTTGATAAAGTTATTCTTTGTAAGTTTGACCATATGTCTTTCTTTTTTTCTTTAATGTTAATAAGGATAAAATGTTATGCAGAGATGGACAGTCACGGTGGGGAGTGGGGGGCGCGAATAGTTTTCTTCTTGCTAGGGGGGGGGGGGGCGTAACAGAAAATAATTGAGAAGCACTGCCGTAAAGGCACCACCGCGATCAGTGCGAACATGTGAAAAAGGCGTGCGGACGTGAAAAAGGCGTCTCTGTATGGGAGAGACGTTGAAGAGGACTAAAAACACCCTTGGAAACCAAAACTTGCCCCTCGTCGTGACTCGGAGCTGCAACAAATGTTTCAGATTTGTGTAGGGTACATTGTGACAGCAAACAAGCAGGTGATCGAGCAAGCGTCTGATACGAGAGCATTGCGTTCGTATGGAACGTGTTTGAAGTGAACAGCAGAGACGAAAGGAACAAAGGAAAGTGTTGTGAAATAAAATATTACCTGTAATACGCATTTTGTTATTTGCTGATTGAAACTGCTAGTTAAACTGTGAATTGAAACTAAGAGGAAGAAAACAACTCTCGCTCTTTATATAGCTGACGTGTCTTGCGCATCCGTTCTGCGCATCGGATCCATAGTGCGCATGCGCAGTCATACTGCCTCCGTATGACGTCCGGTCCGCGATGGAGATTAAAAAACAAACAATATTTGACAATAACACACCATCAAGGATTTCACCATCGCATCAAACGATGTGTCGTCAATTATGAATTTTACTGACTAAGTGTGTTGGGCAGGATGGCTGAATGCGATGCGCGATTGACAACAAACAAGAAGAAAGGTGATTTCAAGTTTTATTTCGAGGGAGATTTGTCATGTCTCGTCCCCAGTTTTGCTATGTGTCTAGGTTGCCATAGTTTCTGTTGGTATGATCTTAACTAGGCTGGATGTAATTTTTTTTGTTGGCGTTGATTTCTCCGACTGCCCGTAAAGCAGTGCTTCTCAAATAGTGGGGCGCGCCCTGAGGGGGCGCGTGTGACCCTGGGGAACAGGCTTTTTTTTTTGGTAGTACTAGAATAAAGTGTAATTGCGCATCTACTACAGTAGGCGGCAGTGGCGCTCTCATTGTTACTTCCGTCACGTTTGCGACAGTGCAACATTTTACGACTTACAAGACAACAGGTTTGCCTTGGTTAGCAGCGTTGAGTCAACAGAAAGCTCAGACTGCGCCCCGTCTATAGCCTCCGTTATTCAACATAACAACCACCAACATGAAAAAGGTTTTAACAGGGATGAAAAGAAAAGCGGAGAGAAACAAAGATAATGAAACAAAAGAAAGTCAGCCGAAAGCTAAGACGAGGAAATACGTCGAAGCGTATTTAGCGCTTGGCTTCACTGTGAGTACAGTTGGAGAATATTATTTATTGATTTGATTTAATTTTGCAATGGTGCAATTAGTTGGTCAAACATGTTTACAGTTTAAACAAGGATTTATTTATTTTTAATTTCAGGCATTGATGCACTTATAATCTTTTCTGTTGCAGACTTAAAACACGATTTGATAAAGTTATTCTTTGTAAGTTTGACCATATGTCTTTCTTTTTTTCTTTAATGTTAATAAGGATAAAATGTTATGCAGAGATGGACAGTCACGGTGGGGAGTGGGGGGCGCGAATAGTTTTCTTCTTGCTAGGGGGGGGGGGGCGTAACAGAAAATAATTGAGAAGCACTGCCGTAAAGGCACCACCGCGATCAGTGCGGACATGTGAAAAAGGTGTGCGGATGTGAAAAAGGCGTCTCTGTATGGGAGAGACGTTGAAGAGGACTAAAAACACCCTTGGAAACCAAAACTTGCCCCTCGTCGTGACTCGGAGCTGCAACAAATGTTTCAGATTTGTGTAGGGTACATTGTGACAGCAAACAAGCAGGTGATCGAGCAAGCGTCTGATACGAGAGCATTGCGTTCGTATGGAACGTGTTTGAAGTGAACAGCAGAGACGAAAGGAACAAAGGAAAGTGTTGTGAAATAAAATATTACCTGTAATACGCATTTTGTTATTTGCTGATTGAAACTGCTAGTTAAACTGTGAATTGAAACTAAGAGGAAGAAAACAACTCTCGCTCTTTATATAGCTGACGTGTCTTGCGCATCCGTTCTGCGCATCGGATCCATAGTGCGCATGCGCAGTCATACTGCCTCCGTATGACGTCCGGTCCGCGATGGAGATTAAAAAACAAACAATATTTGACAATAACACACCATCAAGGATTTCACCATCGCATCAAACGATGTGTCGTCAATTATGAATTTTACTGACTAAGTGTGTTGGGCAGGATGGCTGAATGCGATGCGCGATTGACAACAAACAAGAAGAAAGGTGATTTCAAGTTTTATTTCGAGGGAGATTTGTCATGTCTCGTCCCCAGTTTTGCTATGTGTCTAGGTTGCCATAGTTTCTGTTCGCATCGCCCCTCCCTTCCTGTGTCACCTCAATCAATGTAACGTGTTTTGTATTTAAGTCCTGTCTGCCCCTCGCTCACCGTCGGATCATTGCATGTGTTACTGTCATGATGTCTGTTTGGTTTCTGTTCCTGTCTTTGGTAATGTCACCCTGTCTTTTTGTTCCACGACTTTGTCGGTCAGTCCTGTTGTTGGTTTTGTTGTACCATGATTTTCTTAAAAAAAAAAAAAAAAAAAAGAAATTTTAAAAAATTTGTACCCATGTATAATGCGCACCCCAGATTTTAGGACAATAAATTAGTTAAATTTTGCGCATTATACACGGAAAAAAACGGTATATATTTTTAAAAATATATATATATAGAACAATATCCTGATTTATAACAATTCATACGCAAAATCAACAAGGTACTGCAAACTCTTTATTTAGGAAATTACAAGAGTATTGTAGTATACAAAGTGCTTATTTTAACACTGAACTTTGATGTCGTGTTTTTCTTTAAATAAGCGGCGAGATTTGTGGTCCCTGAATATTTGATCAATTTGGTCAGTCAATTTTAATTTTTATAAAAGACTATTCTCATTTGATGTCTTTAAATTCATCCGCGTTCTGCCATTGAAGCAATGAGTTTCTTTGCATCGAGGTTTATGCAAAGAGCTCACGTAATAATATTGTTGCGTTTTGGTGAAGTGAATGAGTGTTCCGTCTGTACGACTGGTCTTTGAATGCACCCCGCTTCAATGGCAGAACGCGGATGAATTTAAAGACATCAAATGGGAAGAATCCTTTATAAAAATTAAAATTGACTGACGCAAACGTGAGTTCTTCATGTTTTTATTGAAAACAACATAGTGCTGACGCCGTACGACGCCGTACGACATCGGTTTTTCGCTATAATTCGAGGTAGTCCACCCTCACCCAAAGTTAAGGTTTCATGGGAATATTATTGGTATAATTGTCTGGACCATATATGATAATTGTTTAATGGTAGTTATTGATAGATCTCGAAGATGTCAAGTTATAGGTGCATAAGACTATGTTGTTCATGCATATAGCACGTTCATTGTAAGAGGGGAAGAGATGTTGTGTATTTTGGGCTAACTCAAATTCCGTAGTAGAAAAACCCCGGAAGTGGGATGGGCATTCTGTGTTGTTGTGGTACGCCCTGTGAACGCACTGTGAGTAAGGAATAAAGCAGTTATCATTCACGTCGTTGTCCGACCTATTCTTGCTATCTAAGAACCTGGAAAATAGTAAGGATATAACATATATCACGGGTCATTACGACGAGTTTGGTGGAGTTTTTACTGCTTCTTCCAACTCCTACCGCGCAGACTGTAACCTGACACTCTCTGGCTGGGTCTTGCCTCTTTTTTTTTTATTGTCGGACTCGGTGGACTCGGTCAAAATCAGCACCGAGTCCGAGTCCGGCAAAAATGACCGAGTCCGACCGAGTTCCCGAGTCCGAACCGAGTCCACAGCCCTGCTCTATACCAATGACTGCTCCTCAGGGGACTCTTCTGTGAAGCTCCTGAAGTACGCGGACGACACCACTCTCATCGGCCTGATCCAGGACAAGGACGAGACTGCGTACAGACAGGAGGTGGAGCGGCTAGTTCACTGGTGCAGCCAAGACCACCTGGAGCTGAACCCGCCCAAGACCGTGGAGATGAGCGTGGACTTCAGGAGAGACCCATCGCTACTTCATCCTCAACAATACTATTTCCACCATAGACACCTTCAAGTTCCTGGGATCCACAATGTCCCGGGACCTGAAGTGGACCAGCCACTTAAACTCTATCCGGAAGAAGGCCCAGCAGAGGTTGTACTTTCTGAGAGAGCTCAGAAAGTTCAACCTGCCACAATAGCTGCTGAAAACCTCATACACTGCCATCATCCAGTCTATCCTCTGTACCACCATCAGTGTCTGGTTTGAATCAGCCACCAAACAAGACAAGCACAAACTGCAACAGACAATTAGGTCTGCGGAAAAGATAATCGGGACCAACCTCCCAACTATCCAAGACTTGTACCGGAAACTCGCAAGTAACATTTCCACAGACCCCTCACACCCAGGACACAGTCTGTTTAAACTCCTCCCCTCTGGACGGCGTTACGCCAAAACCAGCAGACACAGACACAGCTTCTTCCCTCGGGCTGTCGCTTTGACTCAGTGTCATCACTGTGCAATAACATCCTGTACTCGTCACTTAAATGTTGTTAGTTACCTGAATGTTGTCAGTCACTTAAATGTTGTACAGACACCGAGATCAACCGGAGTCAAATTCCCTGTTTGGCATGGACAAACTTGGTCAATAAAGCTGATTCTGATTATTAAAAAGTGCAGTTTTTTGAGAAAATTAAAGGCTTTTAAGTGCGCCTTATGGTGCGGAAAATACGGTACTCTGCTTTCACGAACCCTTTTATATGTGATAGAAAAGTAGTTAAAACGATCAGCCACTTATACAATCAATAAATGGATCAATACATGTTTGAGCGTTTTTATATAAATTGCAATGATTCCTACCATTTAAATCCGTGGTCACCATGTTGATGAAGGCCAACAGATTGTGCGCTCTTTGGTGAGTGTCAAAGGTGCTATTTGTCAGCTCGCTGAGTCGATCGGCTTTTGCTGCAGTCTGAGGATGCCAAGGTCAGCATGCACATACACAGTGTGAATGGGAATGTTTATTTTCCACCAAGCAGTTTTACATTCTGTGATGTTGGCTGGGCTGATAGTGAGATGCCACAGTGTTTAAGTGTCGCCAGGAGGTCAACCAAGAAGAGGAAGTTGGCACATTGATAAACAATCTTGTCTTGATGACAAGAAAACTATTGACTGTCGCTGTCGAGTGCTTATCTCCAGTGACCCTTTCTGTAGTGACCTAAAACTATGCTTGCTACCCCAAAATACATATGCAGAAAACAACTACATAAAATAAATACTGACTTCTACTTTGTTTACAGATACAATAAAATTAAGTCTGTTGTCAAAATAATGTGTAAAAAGTGGAGTGCTTGATAGAAACACGCATTACCTTATCCTCCAGCATGTCCATGTCTGCGCTGATGTTTACAATCTCGGCATCCAGTACAATGGCGCGATGACGGCTGCCATCCAACGAGCTGTTGTACTTCTCAATGGCATGCTGTGATGGCCACAAGATGACAACCAATGTATAAGAACAAAGTTCACAACCACATGGATTGGTCAAAGTTATACAAACATCCTTTCCCAAAATTTTAAGACACACAGTATCTCCCAGCATCACTACCTCCTAAAATCCCCACGTCACCACTAAAACCAAAGTTGGTTGAATGTATTTTTTATGCTGTTTTTGCAGCATAGAGCAAGCTTTCCTAAACATTTCAAGTCATGCGCCCCCTTAACACTCTGACACGATTGATGCACCAATACCAATATCAAGCCACCCCTAAAAATGCTAACTCTAACCCTCTAATTATATTTATGAAGGCACAACTCCCTGAAACGCTCCATTGCAAATAGCACACTCCTGTCAAACAAAACCTTCCTTAAACACATCAAAAACAAACTGATGACTATTTTAACAATGTGGACAAGGATTTTCCAAACTTTTCATGCCAACAGGCCTCTAAACACGCTGATACAGTAGGTGCATCCCTGACGCCAAACCCCGCAACCCAAAGATTTTTAAACGACAGAACAGGCTTTCCTATTTTTTTTTTAATGCACACACCACATTTACCATGCCTGCAGAAATAGCGCACACTCATCATGACACCACTACAACAGCCTCCTCAACTCCCCAAGAGTAGATTAATAATTTTCAGCCTCTTGATGTACTGATGTTATGTCATCTAAAAGCTTTATCCAAAGTTCACACATTTTAAGTTACAACGCCTTTCAACACAACAGCTTATTTAGCACACTACTAACTGCAGCAACGCAAACCATCCGCAACCTACCGTTTTTTTCCGTGTATAGTGCGCCCCCATGTATAGTACGCACCCCTAAAAATGGCATGCTGATGCTGGAAAAAAGCTTGTACCCATGTATAATACGCACCCAATTTTTATGAATTTTTAAAAAAAAAAAAATTTTTTATTTTTTTAAGTCCCAATGATCGTCACACACGCAGGGAGGCAATGGGTCCCATTTTTATAGTCTTTGGTATGGTCTTAACTAGGCTGGATGTAATTTATTTTGTTGGCGTTGATTTCTCCGACTGCCCGTAAACGCACCACCGCGCTCCGTGCGCACACGGGAAAGAGGCGGCTCTGTACGTTGAAGAGGAATAAAAACACCCTTGGAAACCAAAACTTGCCCCTCGTCGTGACTCGGAGCCGCAACAAATGTTTCGGATTTGTGTAGGGTACATTGTGACAGACAGCAAACTAGCAGGTGATCGAGCGAGCGTCTAATACAAGAGCATTGCGGTCGTATGGAGCGTGTTTGAAGTGAACAGCAGAGACGAGGCAAAGTGTTGTGAAATAAAATATTACCTGTAATACGGATTTAGGTAGAGAACTGAACTCTCACTCTTTATATAGCTGACGTGTCTTGCGCATCCGTTCTGCGCATCTGTAATGGCGGCCTCCGTATGATATCCGGTTTGCGTGTGTGTGCGTGTGCGTGTGTGCGCGTGTGTGCGAGAGCGAGAGAGAGCGAGAGAGAGAGAGCGCGAGAGAGAACGCTCAACCGTAGCACGCCGCCGACCGCCCAACTGCACCGCGCTGGTAGCATTATTGTGACAGAGCCGTCGCTGAAATTTAGAAGATATTTTTAAAGTCCTGATGTACTTTCTAAAATTTAAGTGGACCTCAGTGCGCACTGCGCAGGGAGCTTAATTTGGTGCGGTCGCGCAACCGCAGCGCGCCGGGCGCTCACTGTCGCATTGCTTAAAGAGCGCCTTTGTGTTTTAGGATGAACAGCAGAGACCAAAGGAACAAGGCAAAGTGTTGTGAAATAAAATTTTACCTGTAATACGCATTTTGTTATTTGCTGATTGAAACTGCTAATTAAACTGTGAATTGAAACTAATAGGAAGAAAACAACTCTCGCTCTTAATATAGCTGACGTGTCTTGCGCATCCGTTTTGCGCATCTGTAATGGCGGCCTCCGTATGACGTCCGGTCCGCGATGGAAATTAAAAACAAACAATATTTGACAATAACACACCATCAAGGATTGCACCATCACATCAAACGATGTGTCGTCAATTATGTATTTTACTGACTAAGTGTGTTGGCCAGGATGGCTGAATGCGATGCGCGATTGACAACAAACAAGAAGAAAGGTGAGTTTTATTTCGGGGGAGATTTGTCATGTCTCGTCCCCAGTTTTGCTATGTGTCTAGGTTGCCATAGTTTCTGTTCGCGGCGCCCCTCTCTTCCTGTGTCACCTCAATCGATGTAACGTGTTTTGTATTTAAGTCCTGTCTGCCCCTCGCTCACCGTTGGATCATTGCATGTGTTACTGTCATTCTGTTCCTGTCTTTGGTAATGTCACCCTGTCTTTTTGTTCCACGACTTTGTCGGTCAGTCCTGTTGTTGGTTTTGTTGTACCATGACTTTCTTTAAAAAAAAATTTAAAAAAAATTAAAAAAAAAAAAATTAAAATGTTTTTTCTTTGTACCCATGTATAATACGCACCCCAGATTTTAGGACAATAAATTAGGTAAATTTTGCGCACTATACACGGAAAAAAACGGTACTTAAAAAAAGAAACAAAAATAACGCAAATCATCTTCAACCTCATTAAAAAAGAAAATAAAACATGCAAGAATACGTGTGTGTGCGTGTGTGTGCGTGCGTATGTTTGTGTGAAACCTACAGCAACATCGTCAACAGATGTGTTGAGCTTATGCAACTGCGTCGAGGCCATGGTGCTGGCGTTGAGGTTGTGCAGCTGTGCAGCGAGCGAGTCAAAGTTGATCTGATGCAGATCATCCAGCAGGACGATGACGCAGCTGTCACATGCTGCCATGGTAATGGACACTCACATCACATGACATGCCTGCAAGTATGCTTGTGTGCTTTTGTGGGTATGAGGGGCTGCCAGGGTGTTTCAGGGTGTTTTGCTACCTCTCACATTACAGTACAGAAAATGAAAGCAGTTAGGTATGATATTTCAGTTATAACAAAGGCGTGTTGTGTGTGTGTGTGTGTGAATAACGTTTTAGTAGGGACTGTTATTGGAACACAGTGTTTTGACTGCTGCCTCTGATCTCTCTCCTGCCCCCTCCTCCCCAAGGTCTGGGTGATGACTGAATTAGAGGTTGCTGTCTGGATTATGTGCCAAGTGACCAGGGAAAGATCTAAGGTGGACCATTTTCCCGGACGCAGATTTCTGCAGTGACCAATTGGACTGGGACATACTTCCCTCAAGACGTCCTGTTTCAGCACTTTATCTGATCGATAGGACTTTCACATCTTTTTGCTAATATTGTCTACCATTATAGTACGTGTTGAATGCTGCCCACTCTGCATCCATTGCAGCCTGGTCATACTGGACTGGAAGGGGTTTGCAGTCTTCTCAAGATTTACTATTTACCCCATGTTTTTTTTCTTGCACTCCTATGGGTTAAGATTAAGGGATATTGTTAACATGTTTTTCAAAGCATGTAAAGCCCCTTGAGACTTTTTTGTTATTAAGGGCTATATAAATAAATTTGACTTGACATGACTTGACTGTGAAACCATTTCTGCAGTGGTGAGAGAAGCAATTTAGCAGTGTGTGTGAACAAATGTTGCAATATAGTGTGTTAGAGCATTTCAGTATTGACAGTATTTCACCAGTGTGCGTTAACCTTAATTCTGAATTGAGTAGCTGATGATGGCTCATATGTGTGTGTGGTTGTGTGTGTTGTGTTGTGTGTTATCACCTTCGCAGTGCAGGTCATGATCGTGCGCAACGGGTACGTTGTGTTCTTGTGAACAGATTTCACACTGTTTTCCTGTCATACCATCCCGACAGTGGCACTCTCCGGTTCGCGGGTTGCACAGACCGCCCCTGCAGTCGCATTCTGATCTCACAAACAAGTCACAACTTACCTTTGGCGGACATTAAGTCACAAACCAGCTTGTTTGTGTGTGTGCTCACTCACGCTTGCATCCATCAACTCCATAGTCCCAGAATCCAGGAGCACACTGACGACAGTTGGGTCCGTTGACTCCAGGATGGCAATTGCACTGACCACTCTGGGGGTCACAAGGCTGCACCAGTGCTGCCGAAGCGCCACAGTCACACGGTCGACACCCGCCGCATGACTCAAAGCCGAACGAGCCGTCCTGAGAGACAGGAAGAATTACATGTTTATTTGGAGCTGTCAACAATATTGAACATGGAAATAGAAATACAGTTGTCTGTCGGTTCCTGGGTCAAATTGTCTCCATCGTAAAAGCTTGTGCAGACATGTCATCTAAAAGTCAATGTTTACTTTACAAGTAGTTGTCTGCTCACCTATAAAGTGTGAAATTAAATGTTTCTGAGAGTGAATCGCTTCTTAATTTAGACCGATTGTGACTGGGGCATCCAACCAGCAAATCCCAAAGGCTCTCCTGATCATAGACTTCAATGCCATAATTGTCACAAAAGCCCTGGTAGAGGAGGCAGAAGTCGGGTTTTGGCCTTGGCTCCAAAGACACAGTGGAGAAAACAAGAATCTCTTGGTTGGCTGCAGCGAGCTTCAGCATGACATTCCTGTCACTGCAGTGTTCTGGGTTTAAAAGAGCAAAATAATGGTGGATTGAAGCTGACGACCTTGCAATCATCTCAATGGCAATGTTGGTGATGCGTCAGGCAGAATTTGGCATTGAAAAAAAAGTCTGCCCCATAAAAGTTGTTAAACAATTGAGCAGGCTTATTTTCAAAGCACATGCATTGGATATGGGAAGATCGCTGCTAGCTAGTAGTAGCTGAATTAGCATTATAACCTAGCTTTGTTGTAGCTCAGCTCTGCAGTTTGAAATCTTCGATGGCCATTAAACGTTTCAGAATAGGCAGCAGTTGCTGTTTGGAATTGTATTGTTGACATCCAAGTTTGACTGCTGCAGTAATCTCAACAATCAGTTTTATATTTCTTTATTTATTCACATATTTATGGTGTAGCAGAGCACAATGATAAGGCGACACATCAGAGTTCCTTTTCTTCAATATTATGTGGGTGCCAAATATATTGGAAAATCCACTTTTTTTGCTTTTATATTCATTTTATTGTGGAGTTGGAATCGCCAAGATAATTGAAAAGTGAAACCAACCCCCAAGGTGTTGCAGAGATACTATTATGATCAGTTTGAGGGCTTATTTTTTACTTCGTTTAGTTTTCTCCATTTTCTATTTCGTATTTTTATCTATTACGTTACATCCTTTCGGTCGGCACCACCAAACAATGTAACGGGATGGCCAAACGGTTTTGCAAATTCGCCATCTCTATTACTCAGAGAGACCATTGTAGTCCAAACAACTCAAGGTTGCCGAACTGGAGAGATCAAATGTTCTGTTGTTGGATGCATCAGTCCACACAAATCATTGCACCGTCCCCCAGCATCAGAACCTCAAAGAAGTGCCTAGTCAAATTTCATTTTTCAAGCAGTGTTCCCACATCTGTGTGCAAAGACATGCTTGTTCATGGACGAGTGTTTCAGAAATGTATTGCCTATAGGCGGCTGTACATTGGGGTTCACCCCGGTGAACGAGAGGGTAGCCTCCCTCCACCTCCGGTGGGGGAATGGATCCTGTTTGTTTGTGTCTAAGCACCAAACGGCAGCTTAGAGTATCCACCCTTTTGGGAGTCCTTGGAAGAAGTGCTGGAGTGTGCTCCTTCTGTGGACTCCATCGTTCTGCTGGGTGCCTTCAATGCTCACGTGGGCAATGTCCGTGAGACCTGAAGGGCATGAGTGGGAGGAACAACCCCACGAATCAGAACCCGAGCGGTGTTCTATTACTGGAATTTTGTGCTTGATATGGATTGTCCATAAAGAACACCATGTTCAAACATAAGGGTGTCCATGTGTGCACCTGGCACCAGGACAGCCTAGGCCTCGGTCCGATAATTGACTTTGTAATCGTGCCGTTGGATATGCGGCCGTATGTTTTGGACACTCGGGTAAAGCAGTCCACGTGTTTTGTGGACCAGGAGTAAGCGTTCGACCGTGTCCCTCGGGGAGTTCTGTGGGGGAGTGCAGCGGGAGTACGAGGGGCCGATCGCATTGATGTGGGCAGTTCGGTCCCTGTATCACAGATGCCAGAGTTTAGTCCGGATTTCCGGCAGTAAGTCGGATTCGTTTCCAGTGAGGGTTGGACTCCGTCAAGGCTGCCCTTTGTCCCCGATTCTGTTCATAACTTTTATGGAGAGAATTTCTAGGTGCAGCCAAGGCATTGAGGTCATCCGGTTTGGTGACCTCAGCATTCAATGTCTGCTTTTTACAGAAGATGTGGTGCTGTTGGCTTTTTCAACCCGTGATCTCCAGCTCGCACGACTGGTTTGCAGCCGAGTGTGAAGCGGTCGGGATGAAAGTCAGCATCTCCAAATCTGAGACCATGGTCCTCAGTGGAAAAGGGTGGAATGCCCTCTCCGGGTCGGGGATGAGATCCTGCCACAAATGGAGGAGTTCAAGTATCTTGGGGTCTTGTTTATGAGCGAGGGTAGGATGGAGCGTGACATCGACAGGTGGATCGGTGCAGCGTCTGCAGTGACAAGGACTCTGTACCGGTCTATCGTAGTGAAGATAGAGCTGAGCCAAAAGGCAAAGATCGCAATTTAGTGGTCGATCTACTCGCCTACCATCACCTATGGTCACAAGCTCTGGGTCGTAACTGAAAGAAAAAGATCCCGGATACAAGAGGCCGAAATGAGTTTCCTCCGCAGGGTATCTGCGCTCTCCCTTAAAGAAAGGGTGAGAAGTTCGGTCATCCGTGAGGAACTCGGAGTCCAGCCGCTGCTGATGAGATGGCTCGGGCATCTCATTAGGATGCCTCCTGGACGCCTCCCCGGGGAGGTGTTCCGGGCGTGTCCCACTTGCAGGAGACCTAGTGAACGCTGGAAAAACAATGTCTCCCAGCTGGCCTAGGAACTCTTTGGAATCCCCCGGGATGAGCTGAAAGAAGTGGCTGGGGAGTAGAAAGTATGGGCTTTCCTCCTGAAGCTGCTGCCCCTGCGATTCGACCGCGAATAAGCAGTAGAAGATGGATGGATAGATGGATGGAATACAAAGCTCTATGTAAACCTGACTGGTGATTGTGGTGTTGTTTTACAAACAGCCAGTTTTTGTTCCTCAATGTTACAGGCCAACACAGTAACTATCACAATTTCTCTTGTGAATTTTGTGCACTTCATTTGAAGCCTTGTCCTGTTCTTGAAAAACAAAGGGATATAAACTTCAGAATTGTGGATAAAATCTTATTAATTAATTTGTGGCATGGTAGCGCACTGGTTAGCACGTCCACCTCATAGTGCAGAGGTGGTGGGTTCCGGCTCCGGCTTTCCTGTGTGGACTTTGCATGTTCTCTTTGTACCTGCTTGGGTTTCCTCCAGGTACTCTGGTTTCCTGCCACGTTCCAAAAATATGCATGGTTGGTCAATTGAGCACACCAAATTGCCCGTAGGTGTGGTTGTGAGTGTGAATGGTTGTCCGTCTATGTGTGCCCTGCGATTGGCCGGCAACCAGTCTCCCGCCTACTGCCCCGTCAGCTGGGATGGGCTCCAGCATACCCGCGATCTTCGCGAGGAAAAGCAATTCAGAAAATGGATGGATAGAATATTTAATTAAAAAAAAGGACAGATTAATTGATTTGAAAAAAGGTCATAGTCGTAGCTCTAAAATTAAAAAATTGCACCGAAGCGAAGTTACCAGTATCGGTCAATCACATTCAGCGATGATCGGCATTGATATCGGCAGCATAAAACGGAATAATCCCAAATAATATGCTGAGTAAAAGTAATGTTTTGGCCACATGATCAGAATCACAATCAGAATTAGCTTTAGGGCGGGAGGTGGTTAGGTGGCATCCAAGCTGACAGCGGCTATCTGGATTCTCGTGGGCCAATTCAGGATGGGGGAACTGCAGCTCAACCTCCTCGAAGACACTGCCAGGATAATAGAGGGCTCCTCCGGTCCGGCAGCCCTTCGCTCTGATTTGGACATCCACTTTTTTTCATTGATTTTCATATTATGTATTATTTGTGCCCTCTCTGCATCCATTTCAACCTGCTGATCCTGAAAGGGGGATCCTTCCATCTGTGGTCCCTCCTCAAGGTTTCTCATTTTCCCCTGGCAGTTTTTTTTTTTTTTTTTCTTGCCCTTTTGGGAGCTTAAGATCAGGGGATGCTTTGAGAAAAATTGTCGATTTTTGTCTATGTGAAGCCCTTTGAGACTGCTTGTGATTTAGGGCTAAACAAATAAACTTGACTTGACTTAACTTATTGACCAGGTTTGTGCATGCCAAACAGGGAATGTGACCCCGATTGAGCTCAGCCTCTGTAGAACATTTAAGTGACTGACAACATTCAGGTAAGTGACGAGACAGATGATGTGAGTGAGGTGATCCGAAAGCAGCGTAATACTCAGCAAATCAATCTCTAATCTGACATGCCATAATAATATTGAAATGTGTAAACGTTCCTGGTGTCAGTAATTAGAAAATGGTTTCTGTTTGGCTGTTACGATGTTTTGGCTCTTGTACTTATTCCTTGTTTTCAAATTGTCAAAATACATGTTCAAAAAATTTACAAAAAAAAAGTCATTTCTGCATGTCTGGATTTTTATTTTCTGTTTGAAAACTGTGAAGAATGGACGGAGTTTTATAATGCCTTGCAATGCTGTTTCTTGCACCAACATTCAAGCCTATAAATTCTATGAAAACACTTAAACATGGGACAAAATACAACTGGTTTTTGTCACTTACAGGAGACATATCATGGAAATTCCACTTTTTTTGCTTTTATATTCATTTTCTTGTGTATTTGGAGTTTCCAAGAGTCTAGAAAAGTGCAATCTATCCCTCCAGGTGCTGCAGAGATACTTTTATGATCTGTTTGGGGGATATTTTTTTACTCTGTTCAGTTTTCTCCATTTTTTATTAGGTATATTTATCTATGACATCACATCATTTGGGGCGGGACAAACCAAATAAGGTAATGGCCAAACAATTTCACAAATCTGCCATATTTATTTCTCTGAGAGACTTTGGTAGTCCAAACAACTCAAGGATGCCGAAGTGGAGAGATCAAAATGTTCTACTGTTGAATGCATCAATCCACACAAATCATTGCATCGTCCCCCAAAATCAGGACCTCAAAGAAGTACCAAATGTCAAATGTCATTTTTCAAGCAATGTTTCCACGTCCACCGTGAGTCGTCACCTTATCGTGGTGGAGGGGTTTGCGTGCCCCTATGATCCTAGGAGCCATGTTGTCTGGGGCTTCATGCCCCTGGTAGGGTCACCCATGGCAAACGGGTCCTAGGTGAGGGGCCAGACAAAGCACGGCTCACACAAGCCCCATATGAAGAAAAACATAAATGGATTTTGTTTTCCCTCGCCCGGACGCGGGTCACCGGGGCCCCCCTCTGGAGCCAGGCCTGGAGGCAGGGCTCAGAGTCTGGTGGCCGGGCACAGCCTCCATTGTTGAGGCGGCCAAGCGGAGCTGTGGCCGTAAGGTCATTGGTGCCTGTCGTGGCGGCAATACCCGAACCCGCTGGTGGACACCGGCGGTAAGGGATGACGTCAAGCTGAAGGAGTCCTATTCGGGCCGTTTTGGCCCGCGGGACTCCGGAGGCAGCTGACAGTTACCGGATGGCCAAGGAACGCGGCTTCGGCGGTTGCTGAGGCAAAAACCCGGGCGTGGGGTGAGTTTGGCGAGGCCATGGAGAATGACGTCTGGACGGCTTCGAGGAAATTCTGGTCCACCATCCGGCGTCTCAGGAGGGGGAAGCAGTGCAACGTCAACACTGTTTACAGTGGGGATAGCGTGCTGCTGACCTCGACTAGGGACGTCGTGAGTCGGTGGGGAGAATACTTTGAAGACCTCCTCAATTCCACCAACACGCCTTCCATTGTGGAAGTAGGGCCTGGAGACTCTGAGGCGGACTCTCCAATCTCTGGGGTCGAATTCACTGAGGTAGTTAAAAAACTCGGTGGCAAGGCCCCGGGGGTGGATGAGAGTATATACACCCCTAGAGTATATACATTTCATTTTTACTACTGTCTACTGTTGAGCTGTTTGTCTGATCGCGGTTTGTTTTGTGCGTGCGCCATTTGATTGATAGCTTCGGCGCGCTCCTTTAAGTTTTCCTTGCATCGTATGAGTAGCCGTTACGCAGCGCCACGGCGACCAACGGTCGCCAACAAATGTATTTTGTTGTCCCGACTTATGTTTGGTGTGTTGCCGAGAGTATTTTCTTTATGGTTATTTAGTATAGTGGAGCCGTTACGTCCAGTCAGTTATGTAATGTGTGCCGTCATGTTGTGTGATGTCAGAGGTTGAGCGTTGACTTACGTGCTGTATTTCTCTGTTGCAGAACCACACACACACACACACACCACACACACACACCACACACACACACACACCCTTCACACGCTTCCTACAATAATCACGCACACAAGAATCACATTCACACACCTAAAGACACCCTTGTACACTCCACACACCTGCTCTCACATCCTTACAACCAAACGTGTGTGCTATACCCTTTTGCTAGTTTGCCTGTATGCCCTTACGAGCCACATTGCCTGTTACTTTTTTGTCAATAATTCAGTAAAGCAACCAAAACTGAACCACGTCTTCCCTCCTGTGTTCTGACCAACACCCGGGGTCGAAAAGCTCAAACCTTCCGAGCCAACCACCTATACAGTCTTCAGCCTCCCCAACAGAAACGTAGCGACAATCTGGAAAAAAGTGGCTCGAAGATCAGCCAAGTTAACTGACAGCTGAGGAGAAGCTATGATGCAATCTTCAAGATGATGGTGATAAATGAGGCAGAGTCTTCAAACAATTGCAAAGCGGCTGTGAAATATGGTGTCACAGAGTGTAATGTACGGAGATGGAGAGCTCAAAAAGATTGCCTAAAAAATGCTCACAACCAGAGAAAAGCTTTCCGTGGTCCTCAGAGCGGCCGCTTTCAAGAGCTCGACAGGATCATTTGTTTCAGATGTACTGTAATTATTTTCTGTATAAAAATTAAATTCTAAAAGTGTTCGAAAAGTCTTTTTTCAAACTTGAGTCGTCTTATATTCGGGCCAATACGGTATTATAAATAAAATAGTATACGTACGTACGTGGATGTTTTTATTTCATGTGGTGATATGATCACACAGCATTGCATTAGCACTAAAAGAGACACATACGTGTCTCTCATGCACAGCAAAGGTGTGCTGCGAGACGGCTCAGCTCTAATAGTGAACATGCATTTAAGACAAACATATTCATTTTATTACTGGATAGAAATGAGATCAGACAGATAAGACGAAATAACTTATATACTGTACAGCCTAAATCAATCAAAAACATATTGGAGTAATTTCTCCAAGACTGTTAACAGAACTAATAAGGGTGAAGCTTATTGAAACTGCCGTTTTGTGAAATTCAACTCTGGGGCTGAAAGTTTAGTACTGGGGCTCAGTACCCATCCCTAGTCATGTCTGGTTAAAAATTCACTTTAACGGCACGCCTGGCAAGCAAAACTGAACTCTGTGAGGCTAGGTCAAGAGTTGGCAACCTGCGGCTCTTTAGCACCCCCTAGCGGCTCCCTGGAATTTTTGCAAAAATGTGTGAAAATGGAAAAATAGTTTTTTTTTTTAATTGTTTTTGCTGTTGTTGTTGTTGTTGTTGTTTTAAATATAGTTTTTATATGTTAATCACAACACAACAATACTTATGCTGTAAAAATGTATGTAGTTGTAAATATATTAAAAACACCGAATTTAAGAATGACGCCAAATAACAAAATTGCGTCATAGCCTGCGACACAGCACAGGTGAGTTGTAAACAAACAGGTATGTGAGTGATGAGCCATGGATTCAAAAAGCAAAAAGAGAAAGATTGCCGATGAGAACGGAGGCTTTAAGAAAGAATGGACTGAACTATTTGCTTTCATTGCCAATGCTGAAGCATTGCCTGCATGTTTGATTTGCAATGAGAAGTTGTCAAATAACAAGAGCAATTTGGAGCGACATTTTCAGCTAAAGCATGCCAAATTTGCTGCCGATTACGCAGTTGGAACTGAGAGGAAAGGTGCAATTGCAGTTTCAAGAAGTGGATTGATTGCATCTCCAAACTCTACTACTGCTGCAAGTTTTGTTGCAGCCCCGGAGATAATAAAGCACGGAAAACCATTCACCGATGGCGAGTACATGAAGGATTCATTCATTAAAATACCAGTACCTATTTTCGGACTTCAAAAACAAAACCAAGATCATTCAGAAAATTAAAGACATGCCTCTCCGCACAAACAATATCACCGATCAGCAGATCAAGGACATCAATTCAGCTCCAGCTTTCTCAACTGCCTGTGATGGATGAGTCATGTGACGTGACCGATATTGAACAGACAGCGCTGCTATGCAGGTACGTGAACTCTAATGGGCCTCAAGAAGAAATGATCAAATTGACACCACGATTTTTCTTTATATTATTTTAATAGTAGGCGTACAACTTATGTATTGACAGTCTATGTTGCATTACGAAAGGCTTTTAGATTTTTGTGGCTCCAGACAGGTATGTTTTTGGTTTTTTGGGCCAATATGGCTCTTTGAACATTTTCGGTTGCCATACCCTGGGCTAGGTTAACCAAAACTCTTGATGAGTGACTTGTTTCAGTCCAGCATTTTTTGTTTTTGACGGGTCACTTTCAGAGTATCGTTTTTTTTTCCATGTATAATGCGCCCCCATGTATAATACGCACCCTAAAAATGGCATGTCGATGCTGGAAAAAAGCCTGTACCCATGTATAATACTCACCCAAATTTTGACTCCTACTTAAGTCCGTAAACGTAAAATTATTTCAGAAAAAAGATCATCTTTGGGAACAACCGGATGTTATTCAGTATCACTGCGCATGCAGTAGCAAACTAGATAGCGAAGAAATATGTGAGACTCTCAACGGGATCACCAATATTTGAATGATGTTCCAGTTATCTATCACAATTATTTATTATTATAATAATAATATATATAATATATATCATAATTATTTATTTATTATTCACAAATGTCATGGTGATCTTTCTGGTGATTTCTTAACTAGGCTGGATGTATTTCTTTTGTTGGCGTTGATTTCTTCGACTGTTAGGTTAAAATGAAAAGATAGGAAAGTGACGTGCGGACATGTGAAAAAGGCGGCTCTGTATGGGAGAGAAGTTGAAGAGGAATAAAAACACCCTTGGAAACCAAAACTTGCCCCTCGTCGTGACTCGGAGCCACAACAAATGTTTCGGATTTGTGTAGGGTACATTGTGACAGCAAACGAGCAGGTGATCGAGTAAGCGTCTGATACGAGAGCATTGTGTTCGTATGGAGCGTGTTTGAAGTGAACAGCAGAGAAGAAAGGAACAAGGCAAAGTGTTGTGAAATAAAATATTACCTGTAATACGCATTTTGTTATTTGCTGATTGAAACTGCTAATTAAACTGTGAATTGAAACTAATAGGAAGAAAACTGAACTCTCGCTCTTTATATAGCTGACATGTCTTGCGCATCCGTTCTGCGCATACTGTAATGGCGGCCTCCATATGATATCCGGTCTGCAATGGAGATTAAAAAACAAACAATATTTGACAATAACACACCATCAAGGATTCTACCATCGCATCAAACGATGTGTCGTAAATTATGAATTTTATTGACTAAGTGTGTTGGGCAGGATGTCTGAAAGCGATGCGCGATTGACAACAAACATAGGTAGAGAACTGAACTCTCGCTCTTTATATAGCTGACGTGTCTTGCGCATCCGTTCTGCACATACTGTAATGGCGGCCTCCATATGATATCCGGTCTGCGATGGAGATTAAAAAACAAACAATATTTGACAATAACACACCATCAAGGATTGCACCATCGCATAAAACGATGTGTCGTCATTTATGAATTTTACTGACTAAGTATGTTGGGCAGGATGGCTGAATGCGATGCGCGATTGACTACAAACATAGGTAGAGAACTGAACACTCGTTCTTTATATAGCTGACGTGTCTTGCACATCCGTTCCGCGCATACTGTCATGGCGGCCTCCGTATGATATCCGGTCTGCGATGGAGATTAAAAACCAAACAATATTTGACAATAACACACCATCAAGGATTGCACCATCGCATCAAACGATGTGTCGTCAATTATGAATTTTACTGTTGGGCAGAATGGCTGAATGCGATGCGGGATTGACAACAAACAAAAAGAAAGGTGATTTCAAGTTTTATTTCGAGGGAGATTTTCTTTTGAAATTGTTGTACCCATGTATAATACGCACCCAAGATTTTAGGACAATAAATTAGTTAAATTTGGCGCATTATACATGGAAAAAAATGGTAGTTATGTACGTATGAGTGGAACGCTTAGTATACACAAACATGCATTAGCATCTGGTGAGTAGGGTGATTTATTTTCATCATATTTACATTATTTTCAAGCTTTTATATTGATTGTGAGCTGCTATATTGTAGTGTAGAGGTTTGCCACACATTGGCCTCTTACGTTTGTGGATATAAATTTAGATTATGTAAGCAATGCGTCTGATTGCATATTTGTACACATCTGACCTGTACGTCATCAAAAGCTCAATATGCGATCTGGAACGGCAGAGCAAAAGCTTGGGAGGGAGACTACAATCATAAGACAGCTGACCCCAGGGGGCAGGGACCATACCATTCTGCAAATAACAAATATTCAGCATGTAACTGACACCCATTATTAATAGATATCTTTTTTTAACTAGTACTTTCTTGAATAATTTCTAGTAAGCTTTCAAAGAAGAAAACAAACAAAATGATAAAAAATCAATCAGTGAACAGGTATATCCGTGGTTGTCTACCCCCCCTCACCCTCAAGTATGACGGGAGCTACTGAGCAGTGTGAACATTACCTGAAACGGAGATAAATTCAACCGTAAGCACTAAAATGATACAGTTTTTAATGTGTGGTCAATTGAGACAGTCACGTGTTGTCAACACACCTGACAGCGGTCGCAGTAAGGTCCAATCACTCCGGGTTTGCAGCGACATTGCCCAGTATGCGGGTTGCATGAATCGGTACCACATGGTGAACAAATGCATTCTGTACAACAACAACAACAACAACAGGTTTTAAAGGCGTGCTGATCAAACAACTACTTTGTTGACCTATCATCACTCAGACGTACGGGTGCAGTTTTTGGCAGCGATGGCATCACCGTAGTAACCAACAGCACACTCGTTGCAGCGAGGCCCTGTTGTGTTGTGCATGCAGCCCAGACACTCGCCCGTCAGTGGGTGGCAGTCAATGAACAGCGTGTTGGGGTCTGTATTGCCGTTGCAATTGCATGGTTGGCATGTGCTGCCTAGCACCATAGGGTTACCATAGTATCCGGGGGCACACCTGTCAAGAGACCAATGTTAAAAACAGTGTTAAAAAAAAGTTTAAAAAAAAAGGTTTGTGCAGTCAGCATGTTACAATAGTGTGGTTTTGTAGTAATACTTGTAATACTTGTGTGCAAGTATGATTAAAATGTCAAATGTGGTGCTTTTTATTTTTAAGTTGTGCTTTTATTATACATGCACGTGTGGACTATGATAAAAATAAGGTATATAAAGTAAATAACGTGACAACGACGAGAGAATGACAAGAGGGAACTTGTCATGTTTAATGGCAAACTTGCCCAACTGTTTGATTTGGATACAGAAGATTAGGACTTTGATGGATTTCCGTATTAATATCGATTAACAATGAGTACAATACAGTAAATAGTAGAATAAAGTACAACTGAATTCACTGTTTTGCTCCTGTGACGTTTTCTTTGTTGTTGTTTTTTACCATAAGTCATGGCATGTATGCGATGCATTCTATGTGTGGATTGAGTAAAGAAAAAGGCCCCGGAATTGAGTCTGAGACTTTAAACCCGAAGCGCATTATGGTGCGGAAAATACGGCAGTATTTTAAATGGACGATATAAAGACCGTACCAAGCTAAATGACTAGCGTGAGTGATTTAATTTCCGTGACTAATTTAAAAGTGTTTGATAAGAAGAAGTCAGAACAGCACTCCATTGTGCAACCACAGATCAGTAAGGGCTGTTTAATCTTTATGACTGCTTAAACTGCAATATCCCCATACACTTGTATGTGTGGGTCTGAATTCATTACACTTTCAAGACTTTCTAAATAACTCGCTTTGGGGGTTAACAAGATTCCCAAATTCTGGACCCCTAACGTCACATAAACTTTGAGGTACAAGTGTATGTTCATTTGCAAACTTCAAACTCTGTTTTTTGTGGTGAGGGCGTGGAAGAGGTTTTCTTCTGATGATACTTCCATGAAGATCATATTTGTACAAGTGCATATCTCTTTATAATGGAATCGTGTGCCACAACTTCATTGTCTGCCAGATGATTCTGAAATCTGGAGGGATTGTGCAGTCAAACGTGGGTTTTGAACTTCTGTTGTCTCAATTCTGTGAGCTGTTCTGTGATATTTTTCTTGGTCTTTGAGATCTTGATGGAAGAACCCATTGTGCTGAGTGTTGGGGCAAGGTCAGTTGAGTCAAGGCATTTAACACCTTTGAGATTGACATCAACTGGTCTTTTCAGATGATGATTGTGAACTATCTATGCGACCGAGTCTCAGCTTCACAAGGGGGGCAGTACAAGGTATTAAGTCTGCAGGGTGCCCAAACCTTTGCAGAGGCCACAATTTTGTTTTCTTATTTTGAAACTGAAAATGATGTAAATAAAATCCAACACAAATAACAATGTCTCGCCCGTAATTTGATGCCTTTTGGAGATTTTATATGTCCTTTCTTGGCTTCTTCCTTGACATTAATAGAATTTTCTTTGGAGTCTCTAATCTTTAAATCTCCACTGTACATCTTTTATCACCGTAACCTGCTGCACATCCCTTCCAGCGCCGTCCCTTTGTCTGGCCAATCGGTCGAAGTCCTTTTCTTCTTTACTGTTGAACTTATTGTACAGCGCACTATATGCCTGTTCCTTGGATTTAGCCACTTCTCTTTTTGCATTACGCATCACTTCTTTTTTGACAACCTCTTTCTCCTCATGCTTTCCTGGACATCTTCGTTCCACCACCAAGCCTTCTTGTCTTCCTTCAAGCTGTCAACAATGTTCCTGCCCTTTCTTCCCTTCCACTTGTTCTCTTGCACAGATATGTCTACCTTTCCCCTCTCCATCATGTCAACCAGCTCTCTCCCTTTACCAGTCATGATACAAACATTCAAAGTACCGTCTCTCACTTCCACCCGTCTAGTTTTCCTGTTCTACCGCTTTCTGTGGACACGCTTTCCTCCTCTTTGTCACAATCGGGGTGGGATTGAGAACCCAAATGCAGGGAAGTATCGAAGCGAGGACTGTGGTTCAGTCCAAAAATGCACTAATGATCAAGGGAAAAACAAGAACTGCAAAATGTTTAACACAAAAAGCTCCAAGCTTCGGTGATCACGAGAAAAACTAAAGAAACAGGAAGTCAAAACTACAGGCAACAAAATATTGAAATATCTAGCACAACAAATTCGGACGTGACTTGGACCAGGAAGCACAAAACACAGCATAACACACAGCACATCGGACAGATGACAGTGACCAAACAAAGAATGATCAGAAAGGGGGAAAGTAAATAAAAACAAATTGACGAGATCATTTGAAACACCTGGACTAGACACAAGTGGCTGAGGGAGCTGATTGAAAGACACAGGAGGGTGTAGCTAACGACAACAGGTGGAAACAATTACTTGACGAGATAGACATTGACGATGAGGAGAACAAGGAAATGTGACATTGAACAAAAGAAACACAAACCAAAGTCCAAATCAAAACCAAATAAACTAAGCCCATGACACACTTCACCCAGCAGTAGCCCAATTTCCACCAGCACCCTGTTGGGCAACAGCACCGGTAGCGGATGTGGCCTAGTGGTAGAGTGTCCGCCCTGAGACTGGAAAGATGTGGGTTTAAACCCCGGCCGGGTCATACCAAAGACAATAAAAATGGGACCCATTGCCTCCCTGCTTTGCACTCAGCATCAAGGGTTGGAATTGGGGGGTTAGATCACTGCTGCTGCTGCTGGAATTCCCGAGCGTGCCAGCTCAGTGGCCTAGTGGTAGAGTGTCCGCCCTGAGACTGGAAGGTTGTGGGTTCAAACCCCGGCCGGGTCATACCAAAGACTATAAAAATGGGACCCGTTGCCTCCCTGCTTTGCACTCAGTTTAGGGGTTGGAATTGGGGGGTTAGATCACCAAATGATTCCCGAGCGTGGCACCGCTGCTGCTCACTGCTCACCTCTCCCCCAGGGAATGGATCAAAATCACACGGGGATGGGTTAAATGCAAAGGACAAATTTCACCACACCCAGATGTGTGTGTGACGATCATTGGGAATTTAATCTTAATCTTAATCTTTAAATGGGACCCATTGCCTCTTTGCTTGGCACTCAGCATTAAGGGTTGGAATTGGGGGCTCAGATTACCAAATGAGTCCCGAGCGCGTAACCGCTGCTGCTCACTGCTCACCTCTCCCCCAGGGAATGGATCAAAATCACACGGGGATGGGTTAAATGCAGAGGACAAATTTCACCACACCCAGATGTGTGTGTGATGATCATTGGGACTTTAACTTTAACCTGGGCTACGATCAATCTGGTACGGAAAATCGATTTGTTCTCTGCATGTTTTGGTTGGCTTGTTTTATGTCGAATGCCCTTCCTGACACAACACTCATTTATCCAGGCTTGGGACTGACATCCAGAATGTACTGGCTGCGCACCCCATGTGGCTGAGTTTAAAAGAAAGGTAGTGCCTAACAAAAATGACAATAGTGGTTCTAAAACAAACAATGTTCTTATTTTCCTACTTCCACTGTTGTGTTAATGTCTAATTGTTGTTGTTTTGTTAGCTTACCTTTCACAGTGCGGTCCGGCGTAACCGGGCATGCACAAGCAATGCATGTGCTCGTTTTTCTCTACGCAACCAAGGGCGAAACTGCAGACACAAAGTTAGTCAGTTAGTGCAGATGCAACGGTCTCATATTTTTTTGTAGTACTGACTTGTTGGATGGTTCTATGAGTGGACATGGACAACTGGAACACGACAGCAGCTGCCCATCAACATTATTGCTGACAAAACCACCCTGACATTTCTCACAATGGTCACCAGCAGTGTTGTGTTGACAGTTCTGGCAGACACACAAGCACACAGAACAACAAAACAGATAGAAATTAGAATTAGAGATTAGGAAACAAATATATAAAGCATACATAAAGAGATAAATATAAAGGCTGAGTGAAATAATCTAATGACATACATAGTTCTAAAATGATCAAAAAGATATGTGCAAATTCACTGGGGAAAACTATAAGTGAGAACCGCAGGAGTGTCATATTTGTCGCGGGCCGCATCATAGTTATAGTTTCCTTCGGGGGGCCATTATGATTGTCAACGTCTTCTATATACAGTATAGGTTACAAAACAAACAGATGAATAACTAGTTTTGAAATCAGAGAAACAAATGCTCAAATATTTCAAAAAGACTAATAGTAATAAAAATTGCAAGCAATGTCTCTATTTTTTTATGTTAAGACAATTTGTAATTTTAGTAATGACAAAAATTGATGCAAATTCTTTCTTCGCGGGACATATAAAATGATGTGGCAGGCCGTATCTGGCCCCCGGGCCTTGAGTTTGACACATATGCTTTAGAGGGAAAAGGAACACTCGATGAGAGTGAAAGAACTTGTGGATAACTGCTGGTATGGATAATCAAGAATTGTCTCTTTTTATAGAAGACATTTTCTCCCCAAGTTTGTAACATAGTACTTACATTACATTTTCCACACTATAAGGCGCACTTAAAAACCACAGTGCGCCTTATAATGCAGAGTGCTTTATGTATGGATCAATTGATGAATTTGTTGATCCTGTAGTATATATTTATTCTGTTCGTATGCAATGTATATTTCACTTGTAAGCCTAAGTGTGACCAGGTCACGCTCGTGTGGGATTTTATGGGGCCTGGTCCAGGAAGGCAGACTTTCTGGCACTAGGATGTATAGATAGAGCTGTTGGCCATCTGTGTAGAATCAGCAAGGCAGTTTGGCGGGTCAGAGGTCATCCAGCCGCCCTCATGTGCACGCGCCCGAGTGAGGTGGGGGCACGGGGAATATAATTCAAGGGCGGGAAGACTTGGGGGACTTGACACTTTTGGCTAGAGAGAGACACTTCAATTCTGACATTGGTTGAATAAAATCTTTCCCCAATCAGCCGTGTGTCACTGAAGTTTTCCTTCCCCAAGCCAGCCACCTTTCCATCGTTTGCTTTTGAAGACCAGCTGACCACCGAAGAGAATTCACCACATTTTTGGCGTCACGAACAGTGCTCGTGTTCTCCGGGGAGCCCTTGTCCGCCTGGGTGCGAGTTAGCAGGGCCTGGCCGGCCGGCAGGCTGATATTAAGGTGAGAAGCTTTCACTCACAGTTATCGCTGTATGCTCGTGCCTAGTGTGGAAGGGGGAAGGGGGATCCTACGGGGAATAGTTAATGGAGCTTGTGTGGCCGTGGCTGGGGGGGTAATTTGTCTCCCCTAGTTAAATGTAGTCAAAATATAAATTTTGAAAGTGGGGAGTGGCTCCTAAATGGAAATGACAAAATACAATAAAAATAGAAAAAAGAAAACACCGTTTTTTTCCGTGTATAGTGCGCCCCCATGTATAGTACGCACCCCTAAAAATGGCATGCTGATGCTGGAAAAAAGCTTGTACCCATGTATAATACGCACCCAATTTTTATGAATTTTTAAAAAAAATAACTTTAATTTTTTTATTTTTTTTTTAAGTCCCAATGATCGTCACACACGCAGGGAGGCAATGGGTCCCATTTTTATAGTCTTTGGTATGGTCTTAACTAGGCTGGATGTAATTTTTTTTGTTGGCGTTGATTTCTCCGACTGCCCCTAAACGCACCACCGCGCTCCGTGCGCATGGAGCGTGTTTGAAGTGAACAGCAGAGAAGAAAGGAACAAGGCAAAGTGTTGTGAAATAAAATATTACCTGTAATACGGATTTAGGTAGAGAACTGAACTCTCGCTCTTTATATAGCTGACGTGTCTTGCTCATCCGTTCTGCGCATCTGTAATGGCGGCCTCCGTATGATATCCGGTTTGCGTGTGTGCGAGAGAGAGCGAGAGGGAGAGCGTGCGAGAGAACGCTCAACCGTAGCGCGCCGCCGACCGCCCAACTGCACCGGGCTGGTCGATTATTGTGACAGAGCCGTCGCTGAAATTTAGAAGATATTTTTAAAGTCCTGATGTACTTTCTAAAATTTAAGTGGACCTCAGTGCGCACTGCGCAGGGAGCTTAATTTGGTGCGGTCGCGCAACCGCAGCGCGCCGGGCGCTCACTGTCGCATTGCTTAAAGAGCGCCTTTGTGTTTTAGGATGAACAGCAGAGACCAAAGGAACAAGGCAAAGTGTTGTGAAATAAAATATTACCTGTAATACGCATTTTGTTATTTGCTGATTGAAACTGCTAATTAAACTGTGAATTGAAACTAATAGGAAGAAAACAACTCTCGCTCTTTATATAGCTGACGTGTCTTGCGCATCCGTTCTGTGCATTTTATTTCACAACACTTTGCCTTTCTTCTCTGCTGTTCACTTCAAACACGCTCCATGCGACCGCAATGCTCTCGTATCAGACGCTTGCTCGATCACCTGCTCGTTTGCTGTCCCGTGCGCGCACGAAGCGCGGTGGTGCGTTTACGGGCAGTCGGAGAAATCAACGCCAACAAAAAAAACTACATCCAGCCTAGTTAAGACCATACCAAAGACTATAAAAATGGGACCCATTGCCTCCCTGCGTGTGTGACGATCATTGGGACTTAAAAAAAAAAAAAAAAATGTACATGTACCCATGTATAATGCGCACCCCAGATTTTAGGACAATAATTTAGTTAAATTTTGCGCACTATACACGGAAAAAAACGGTAATAATAAAAATGGAACAATAACATAGAATTTAGGGGGAATGTGCACAATGACTGAGAGACATGTCTGGTGTGACTGATGAAAGGTGAAGGAAAATGTCCGAGAGAGTGGGCACGTGAAACAGGATAGGATGTCATGGTTGATAGGCTGTCACGAGAGAAGAAAAATAGAAAAGTCCCATAAAACGTGGACTTTTGTTTGGAGACAGATCCGGATGAGGATGTAAATTTTAGCTGTGCGAATGAGGCGGAAACACACTGCGTTTGGACACTGCTCGCGACATGGAACACGTGAGCCGCAAAGCCTCCGGGTGGACATCTGGTGCGTTAGTCTTTTAAGGGTAACCTACCGGGATGGGCTGGTAGGCCGCGGTTCTACCCAAGTCGGCATGGTCCGATCCCGCTTGTCGAGACCTACCAGCGGCAGCATTTGTTTCGGTCAAAGTCGTAGAAAAAGGGAGGCCTGCGGCAGACTGTGTTTGGTAAATAGGAGAAGTGAGCGACCTCGGCAGACTGTAGCTGTGTGACTGATGAAGAGAAGATGACGTCGAAGAGAGAAATCGGCCAGGTCCTGATCGAAGAGTGCCGTAGAGAAAGAAGCGCGCAATCCACATTATGTTTGGGCACTGATCAAATCAGGGGTGTGTGGGGGTCACAAGGCCTCCCGGCGGCCAGCTGGCGCATTAGCCTTTTTAGGCTAAACTACCGGGGTAGGCTGGTGCGTTGCGATTGTACCCAATGTCGACATGGTACGATCCCGATTGTCGAGACGCACTGTGATAGCATGCACGCCTGTCAACTGCAGCAGACCGGAATTGGCAGATAGGAGAAATGCGCGGCCGGTTAGAAATGGAAAAACATGGAAAAAGTGGCCTCAGGAGGTATAATATTGGTATACCATGTAAGAAAAGTAATTTATGTGTGCACACTGAAGTTAAAAATCTGCAGTATAAGGGGGAAATACAAAGCACTTTTAGAAATAGTATGTGGTGCGAAACAAAGACAAGTAAGACGTGCAAAGGGCGTGTTTGTCAGTGCGCCTGCGCACTGCAAGCAGACGCTAAAATGACCAAACCGCATAGAAGCGGTTGGCAAGAATTAAGGTGGGAAATAGATACGAATCCCTTTGTCTGTGTCTTGCGTCTGTGCGTAATCTCTGTGAAGTCTGTGTCAGTCTGTTGTCTGTCTGAGCATGTGTGTGCGCACGCAATGTGTGTGTGCGCGCTGTGTGCATGTGTGTGAGGAGGAAGAAAGTAGAAATGGAGAATGTTTGATCAGGGAGGGGGGAAAGATGAGAGTGCCCGTGCTCACTCCAAGGCACGTGGTTGTGGGACGGGGGTCCGTGGAATGATTGCGCGGCCCTGGCTAGCCCATGACATCATCATTGATACGCTGGGCCCCCATCGTTTGTTCGGACTACCCGTCCCAGGGGCTGCGCGCTGAGGAGTTCATAGAGCGGGATGGTGTTCCCCCAGGACAGGTCAAAGTTGAGTAGAACTAAGACAAAATGATGGGGATCCAAATGTGGATTAGCAAAGAATGCATGAACAACATTCGATGTGCACTACTGCAAAGGAGCAAAGGGTTAACAGTTTGCCAACAGGTGGAAAAGGAGCATGCTTGCACTAACCATTACAATACTAATATACCCAGTGTAGCTGGGTGTCTTAAGAAGAACGTTAGGCCGTGGCAACAATAATTTATGGCAGGAAGCCACAAATGCTTTTGCAAGAACAAATAAGGATTGTGTTTGTGCTTGGGGGGAACACAGCTCTCCGGAGGACAACGACATCCTCGGAGATGAGTACAGACATTGAGAATTGAAAGAACTCATAATGCTGAAAATGGACAAATTTGGAAAGTGGACTCATTCAAGAGTGATGGATGGATTGGCTCTGAGGCAACAACAAAAGAACAACAATTTAAGACAATGAGGTGCTGCAAAAGACACATGAGACATGACGTGTCCAACAATCGAACTGGACTCCTTGCTGACGGGTTACTGAACTTAGTGGAGCTAAAAATGTGTAGAGTTACGGAGAAAAGGCATCATAACCTGGGGATTAATAGATTTGGATAAAACAGAGGGGCTAAAACGCTAGGAAGCAAGAGTGGGATCAGATATTTCGGCAAGTCGGACATAAGAAGTAGAAATTTAGGCATGTAAAATTTAGAATTTGGGATAGGATATTTGGACGCAATTGAATTCAGTCAAGAGGAAGCTAGGTTGCTCAATGTACAGTGGAGCTTCAATTTTAGAACGTCCCGGTTCTCGAACAAATCCGTATTCAAACAAAGAATTTGAGATTTTTTGCTTCCGATGTCGAAAGAAATTTGGTTGTCGAACCTCGCGAGATGAGCCGAGAGGACCCGCATGCCAACTGACTGTTCGTTATTACATTCTCGTTACTCTGAGGATTGCATCAACTCTAATCATGCCTCCAAAGGAAGCAAGTGGGAGCAGTAAAGGCATCCAAAAACACAAAGACGCTCCTAAAGCAATGCGACAGTGAGCGCTCGGTGCGCTGCGGTTGCACGATCGGACCAAATTAAGCTCCCTGCGCACTGAGGTCCACTTAAATTTTGGAAAGTCCATTAGAACTTTAAAAATATTTTCTTAATTTTAGCGACCGCTCCGTCACAATAATGTGACCAGCGCGGTGCAGTTGCGCAGTCGGCGGCGCGCTACGTTGCGCGTTCGGCGGTGCGCTGCAGTTGCGCGATCGGACAAAATTAAGCTCCCTGCACACTGAGGTCCACTTAAATTTTAGAAAGTACATCAGGACTTTAAAAATATTTTCTAAATTTCAGCGACAGCTCTGTCACAATAATGCGATGCAGTTGCGCGGTCGGCGACGCGCTACGGTTGCGTGTTCGGCGGTGCGCTGCAGTTGCGCGATCGGACAAAAATGCTCAAATGAAAAAATGCTTAAAAAAGGCGGTTTTTATTTGCTTGGAACGGATTACATTTTTTCCATTATGTGTATTGGGAAAACATGATTTGGAATTCGAACGATTCACTTCTCGAACAGCCTTCTGGAACAGATTGTGGTCGAAAACCGAGGCTCCACTGTACTTACACAATACAATAGAAGTCAATTACACCTCAGTGGAAGTTACGTGGTAAGAGGGCTGCGTATGTTTGAAGGAGTGACGACCATAGGAACTTTTAACCTTTACACAATCATGCATAGAAGTCACACAAAGCGATAGTTAACGAGATGATAAATGTGATAGGGCTCAAATAACGACTGCACCGACATCAACAGAGCTGAGTGAGGGATTATACTAAAAGGTCAGCTATAGGTTTAACAATAGCAAATAATTTCAAAAGCATTTCTACGATTGGCATGTGAGGATACTAGGAGGATGCAGAGTGTGAATGAGGACATTTTGGCATTTTAACAGGGATTGGCATCAAGCGAATTTGGGGATAGAAAATCTGTACAGCAACGAGGTACGTTACATTAAAAATTGCTCATTCGATGAAGAGGAATTGGCGCTCCTTGTGTGGAGCTGCACTTTTGCAGAGGAAGGCAGGACCGCGTGAGAGAATGGATGAAAGAAGTTGTAATAGGTGATGGCATAAAGCAGGGGTGTCCAAACTACGGCCCGCGGGCCGCAGTTTTTATCGGCCGGCAGCAAATTCTGAAAACATAATTGAATATGGCCCGCACAAGAAGCTTGAGCTCAACTCTGTTGCACTTCTCAGTTTCAACACTAGATGGAGCCCGCCACACAAATGAAATCAAGCGAGGAAAGACTTTTACCGCGAGTCCCCAGAAATGACTGCATCCCCCCCCCCCGGAAGAAAAGCGAACACGCAGCGTTTGACGTCCCATTAGCACCCCCCCCCCGGAAGAGAAGCGAACACGCAGCGTTTGACTTCCCATTAGCACCCCCCCCCCGAATGAGAAGCTAACACGCAGCATTTGACGTCCCAATTTGCATGAAATTTTTGTAGTTAAAAAATGTCTGAAAAAAACTATTGACACCCGGGCGCCTTCACGTTACTAAATCTGGCCCTCCTTGCAAAAAGTTTGGACACCCCTGGCATAAAGAATCAAGGAGAGGTGCCGGATGGTGTGACCTTTTGGGAAAAAAACAAAAAAGTGGGGGAAGAGACAACAAAAGATGGGCAATGAAAACAAGCAAACAGAGAAACAAATTTGAGGTAGACAACAGGTAAAAGGGGGGAGCTAAATGATGAAGTACAAAGCCAGAGGTAGTAGTCAGACTTATTTCTTAATTATTTTATTAGGATAATTAGTTAGGACTGAGTTTTTTAGGAGCCATCTGATGTTGCTGATGCGTTTCTTTGCATTTCTGTTGTTGGAGCTCTGCTACCTATTGTGGAATGTGATGTGTGCCGGGGCTCCGTGATCATTGGGACTTTAACTTTTTTGACCTGGCTGACGCCAGGTGGGGGGAGTCCCTGGGGGGGAGTAGGATGGACCTCCCTCTTTTTCCTCGTCATTAGATTGGCGAGGTTTTTTCTCGAAGGCGGTCCGGCAAATGTTTGGGGCTGTACGGGCCACAGTAAAGTTTTTATCTCCAAATTAATGGCGTTGTTGATGTAGCACTGAAGGAGTGTGTGCGTACGGTGTCAATTAGTTAACGGGATTGGGGGATTCAATCTCGGTTAGGTGTGGTTCCTGAGAGGCCTCAGACTGCTGTCAGAGAGTATTTTGGTTTTAAATTAGCTTGAGCTTTCGTAGTTAAAGTAACCTTATGTAGCATGCCTTGAGCATAATTTAGGGTGAAACAAATAGGTCCAAATTGTAGACAAAAAACATAAAAAGGTTGGGGGAAGTTTTTGCATGTTTACGATGTAATTTCTTGTCAGACCGTTGTAGAGACACTCTAAGTGTCTCGAAGGGGGGAAATATGTATAGTATATTTTTATTCTGGTCGTATGCAATTTATATTTCACTTGTAAGCCTAAGTGTGACCAGGTGTGGGATTTTATGGGGCCTGGTCCAGGAAGGCAGACTGGCAGGAAGGCAGGATGTATACGTAGATAGAGCTGTTGGCCATCTGTGTAGAATCAGCAAGGCAGTTTGGCGGGTCAGAGGTCATCCATCCGCCCTCATGTGCACGCGCCCGAGTGAGGTGGGGGCGCGGGGTGTAAAATTTGAGGGCGGGAAGACTTGGGGGACTTGATACTTTTGGCCAGAGAGAGACACTTCAATTCTGACATCGGTTGAATAAAATCAAGACCAGCTGACCACCGAAGAGAATTCACCACAATCCATACTGGTTGTATACAGCGCTCTGCCAAAACGTTTTAGTACGTTTTAGTACGACTAGTAAATTACAAGGTCGCATCACTTTCAGCATTACAACAACCGTGGTCAGGGGCGTCACCGAAGTAAGCTACTATTGGTCGATCGCATGACATTTGACAATAAACATTATTTGTATAAGTTAGAATCGCTTGATTGACATACATGTAAGCCTATTGGGAGGCACACACTGACCTAACCCCCCCTCCCCTCCCCGCAGCACATAGACACCAAAGCTAAGAAGCTAATCAATGCATTACGCATCAACGCACGCACTCACTTTTTTCTTTTAAACTAAAAGTTTATGACCAAAAACGAGTGGGGTTGCTGGACCAAGTAAGAAGCCAAACCGAATCACTTTAATACCATTGCTTGATTGACATACGGGTAAGCCTATCGAGAGGTAATCACATGAACTGCAGCATTTTGGCTGCGCATACAGTGAGGGCTGCCCCCCCCCTCACCGCGGCACATAGACACCAAAGTTAAGAAGCCAATCAACGCATTACGCATCAACGCACGCATGCGCTTCTTTCTGTTAAACTAAATAAAGTTTATGATCGGCAAAAATGAGTAGGGTTGCTGGACCAAGGAAGAAGCCAAGCCGAATCCCATCGCTCGATTGACATACAGGTAAGCCTATCGTGAGGCAATCACAGTGAACCGCCCCCCTCAACTTTCTCAGGTTGATTTAGCATAGCTTGCTCTAAGAGCATTTATATGACTAAACACTACACTACATACATGACTGTGATGATGGGCAGTTTTTACATGGAAATTATGAAAACATGCATTGTTCCCTACTGGTGTTTAACATGAGGCGACTAAAACATGTTGATTTAGCTATCCATCCATTATCCAAATCATTTATCCTTACAAGTCTTCGATAAAAGAAAACTGTTATGAACTGAAATTTTGCAATGTGTTTTATATAAGTTAGTGAGAGGCATGGGGTATTTTTTCCCACACACTGTTGTAGGTATGAACACTATTATTGCACTAGAATATATTAATTTCTCCTTACACGTCTTTAATAAAAGAAAACTGTTGTGAACTGAAATGTTGCAATGTGTTTTATCTAAAGTAGTGAGGCATGGGGTAATCCCCCCCACACTGTTCAGTGTAGGTATGAACACTCATTATTACTGCACTACAATAAATTCTGTTGCTGTAACAGTCTTTTCTACTACTTTTACAAAAATGTTACTTTAACACTGAGTAGATGTAATGGATGCAAATAAACAAGTTGTCAGTGTTAAAATTAACTCATTAGGTGTTGAATTTACACTACCAAGACTTGTAGTGTATGTACTGCACTGAACTCACCATGCAGATTCCTGATCCGTCCAAACACTTGTCCGAATGTCCATGACAGTTGCATGGCACACATTTTCCCAGGAAGAGTCCTATGGCATCCCTGTAGAAACCTGGAGCACATTCCTGTGCAAACAAATGTTGAAAGGAATAAAGAGTATCGATGAAAAATATGTTGCCCGTTTAAGACAGGTGGGTACCTCCTCACCTGACAAGAGTCTCCCAGATAGTTGGCAGGACACATGCAGAGCTCCACATTGTTGGCATGGCGACCAGCTGGTAAGCTCTCAGCACCCTCAAGCACAGCGTCGCGGAGCGACACCGAGTGGGCTGACTGGGAATTAAGGGCTCTGATCTGCAGAGACTCCAAAGCCAACAGAACCATCATTAGCTCTTCTCTGGAGACAATGTTGCCAGTCTGAGCATGTCGAAAACTTCCCTGTGGGAGGCAGCGGGGAGCATGCGTTATAAAACTCCTACTTTGGACTTTGAAAAGTACTTTGATCACCGCCAGGCCTACTTTACCTCAACCATGTGCACAATTCCCAAATGCGGCTCTGCAGGAGAAGAATATTCACGCTCCAAAAATACCAATGTCATCTGGTTGCCCTACAGAAACACGCACGCAGACATGCATCTTTGTTCTGATCATGAATAGATAAACGTGTCACAGCTCTGCTCTCGCTGTGCTGGCCCGCTGACGCGCCCTTGTGCTGCAGAAGCGTGCAGTTCGCATTGGATCTGCGGTGCAACCTGTGCCCTTGTTACCGGCTGATTAGGGCGTATATTTAAACCCGGCAAGCCCATCAGTCTGCCTCGATACACGTATGCCTGCAACCTGGTTCTGCGCTGCCTCCTGATTCCCGTTTGCTTAATTCGCTGTGTAGAGCGATGCCTGTTTCCTGATTTGCTGTTTAGCGATTGCCTGTTTTTATGATCTGCTCTTGACTCGGTTTGGCTCAACCTTCCTCCTGTCCCCAACCACAAGTTTGCTATACCCGTCTGCTTCGATGACGCACGCCGCGTGCTTGCTGACCGGCTCGTCAGCTTGCCTCGTCGTCCTACTCTGTCTGCATTCCAGCCCACCTTGTCTCTTGAGTGTGTGTGTGTTTGTGCGCGCACGTGCACGCAAGCGCACCTTTAGGATGATATCAGGTTGTGGCGGTTCTACAGAAGGAGACCAGACGTCTCCTCTCATACTCTGCGTGTGAAGACGATATCTCAGGTAACCTCCGTAAGATGACAGCTTGTCTCCCAGGTAGGTCTTGGGCGCATACCAATGAAGGTCCTGGTACACATCAGGAATGTCGCTAAGGTCAGCCTCCACCAAGTCCTGATCCGGATACATGTTGACTGGCACTTCCTGTTTGTCAGCACTGAGAAGGAGCCAACCTTCCATGTTCATGATCTTCAGGAATAAGAGAAACAAGGAAGATCGTGTGGCTAATCCCACCAAAGGTAGGACCTTCAAAGGTGTGTACACATTTATTTTGGTCAACCTCGCTGTATCGTTTGTCTGAACTCCTGCAGCGTTCCGTCGCACGGAAGCAGAAGCAGCTGGTGCAACCTTTGGGGTTGGTTGGGTCCAAGTGGAATGTACCAACTCTGCATTGATCACAGTGAGAACCCTGGACGTTCTCCTAATGGTGGTGTTGTGGGGGGGGGGGGATATGGGTTGGAAACGGTTGCACACAGATTGCATCATATGCCACACGAAAGCTCAATTCATATTACCGTATTTTTCGGACTAAAAGTCGCTCCGGAATATACGTCGCATTAGCCATAAAATGCACAATAAAGTGAAAAAAAACACAAGTCGCTCCGGAGTATAAATCGCATTTTGGGGGAAATTTATTCGACAAAATCCAACACCAAGAAGAGACCTGAACGAGCAACAACAGGCTAAACGATACGGTATGCTAACGTGACATAAACACAAACGAAGAGCTGAGAACGGGCCTGAAGTAACATTGACAGTTATCCAAGTAACTATAACATAACACCTTTATCCCAACCATTTGTGTCACTCCAAATAATTAAATCCATCAATCGTCCTTTATGCGCGCCGCTGACGGCGGTTGCACTTCAAATTATTCCACAGGCCCATATAATGATATATAAATTATATATCAAATAACTATTATATAATCAATAATATTATCAAACCATCTGTGTCACTTTAAATCATTAAATCCATCGCTCGTCCTTTATGTCATTAATGCCGGGTGCGAGCCTCTGACGGCGGTTGCACTTATAATATTAACATATATACTAGATATATATAATAATATAAACAACAATTTTATCAAACAATCTCTGTCACTCCAAGTCATTAAATCCTGTGATTGAATCCTTTGTTCCTTATGTAAAACACCGCCCCGTATGCGCCGCAGTTGCACTTCAGATTACAGTAATTCTTTGATACATCGCGGTTCGTTTATCGCGTCTCACTACATCGCGGATTTTTGAATTTTGAAAATTTGTGAATAATTTCACATATAAATCGCTCCTGAGTATAAGTCGCCCCCCACCCAAACTATGAAAAAAAACGCGACTTATAGTTCGAAAAATACGGTATAATTTATTACCAGCAAATATACAAAAATACTTTGGATGGAAAGAATTTAATATTTTTATTTCATGCTCACCTTGCACAGACATTGTCCAGTGAAAGAGTTGCACACTTCTTCCTCAGTTCCTGCTTCATTGCAGTCACATGGTTGGCAATTTGGATAACCATGGAAACCTGATGCACAGCGGTCACACTGGCGACCCACCACGTTGTTCTTGCATCTTGAATGTGTTTTACAGAAATAAAATATTAATAGGGCTGGTACATATCAGGAATGTCACTAAGGTTGAACATAATAGGGCTGCACAAAATATATATGAAAAAAAAACACTATTGTGATATGTGCACTAGCAGCCCATGCAATATGTATATCGCGTAAACATGCGGTAAGTTTCTTTTGGAAATGTACCGTATTTTCCACATCATAAAGTGCTTCAGGTTAAAAGGCGCGGACTCAATTCTGGAGGCCTTTCTTTACTTAATCCACACATAGTACATGCCATAATTTACGGTAAGAAAAATCACCACGGGAGCAAGACAGTGAGTTCAGTTGTACTTTATTCTACTATTTAATCATGTACTATATTGTACTCCCATTTTTAATCGATAATACACAAATCCATCAAAAACCTCATCTTCTGTATCCAAATTAAACAGTAAATAGTTGGGCAAGTTCACCATTAAACATAGGTTCTGCAATGATTCCGGCTTTCCAGAAAGCTTGAGTTGTTCCTCGTAAGCATGTCTCTTTGGCGATGCCATTTTAGATGGTCCTAATGGTGTTTGCTTTACACAAACAATGGTATTTATTTATCAATGGCGGCAGAGGTTTGTTCTCTACGTGTTACGTACAATCCTCTGATTGTTTTTCTGCCCCGATCTACGTAAAACGTAATTAGGCTTTTATCTAAAAACTACCAGTCAGAAACAAACTTAATTAATCATTGCCATCCAATCGTTGAATATTATCAAGGGCAATTACTAGGGGTGTAAATCGCAGGTTTTGTCACGATACGATATCATATCGATACAAAGACCTACGATACGATATTTGCCGATATCTTAAAGCCTGCTGCGATTCATTCACGATATATCGCGATATAGTGCTCTACGATCGATTATTTTTTTTTTTTAATAAAAAATATAGAACAATATCCTGATTTTTTTTAACACTGAACTTTGATGTCGTGTTTTTTCTTTAAATGTGCGGCGAGATTCGTGGTCCCTGAATATTTGATCACCGCATGGCAGGATTTACAAACTGCACGTGTCTTGTCCGTTGAGCCATCTTTTCTTTGGAATCCAAAGTGCTTCCAAACGAATGACTTGAAGCCTAAAGGGGAGCAAATTTCCTCGTCTTTTTGGACACTAGCCATAGCACTAGCCCAAGGAGCCGCGTACTAGTTGTCGACTCCCCTTTCACGTGCCTGCTCTGCTCACAACACAACAACGCCGCGGCGCGCACTGCTCCCGGAAAGAGGAAGCAAGCAACAATGAACTGGATTTCAAAATAAAGTCGCGTCTAATGTCTGAGGTCAAACACGGCGATATAAATCGATGTTTACGTTTAGCATCGATGCCAATAAATCGTAGAGCATTATATCGATTAATCGATGTGTATCGATGAATCGTTACACCCCTAGCAATTACTATTAATATGCCGCATGAAAAAATTAAACTCTGATATTACATAATAAACATATCTTTCTTTATTTACCGCATTTTCCGCGTATTTAGGCACATTTAAAAGCCTTTAATTTTCTCAAAAAACGAAGGTGCGCCTTTTGTGTGGACCGAATTTCCAAATCTGTGAAGTTGTTTTGTGTGGCTTCCGCCACACAGAAGTAATATACAGGCGTAATATGTAGACCCGATAAACCAATCAGAGGACATTACGTTTTACGTAGATCGGGCGATAAACCAATCAGAGGACTGTACGTAATACGACCCTCCGACCCTCTTCTATTAACAGCAAACTAGACAAAGACTATGCATGTTTTTACTACATTATACATTGCAACTTAAAACAACAATCCAAACATGTTTCCCTTGGAGGTAGTATGGCAGGGTTAAGAACAAGAATGTTAATTTGAAAAAAAAACATAATTAATTGCTAGAGAGCATTTGGATGATCCAGAAGAGGATTGGGAGAATGTCATTTGGGATGTCAAACTTCAGACGAGACTGGACATGTACTGCCTTAAGCCGGGGGACACATCAGGCACTGCAGGATTTGAGTCCCTGGAGACGTAGTGTGTTACTGATGGTAGTCTTTGTTACTTTGGTCCCAGCTCTCTGCAGGTCATTCACTAGGTCCCTCCGTGATTTTCTGGGATTTTTGTTCACCGTTCTGTGATCATTTTGACTCCACGGGGTGAGATTTTGCATGGAGCCCCAAATCAAGGCCATTATTGCCCAAATACTTATTTTCCACCATAATTTGCAAAGAAATTCTTTAAAAATCAGACTGGATTTTTTTTACATTTTGTCTCTCATAGTTGAAGTGTACGTACCTGTGATGAAAATTACAGGCATCTCTCATCTTTCAAGGGGGAGACCTTGCACAAATGGTGGCTGACTACCGTTTTTTTCCGTGTATAGTGCGCAAAATTTAACTAATTTATTGTCCTAAAATCTGGGGTGCGCATTATACATGGGTACAAAAAAAATTTTAAATTTTTTTTTTTTTTACATTTTTTTTTTTTTTTTAAAGTCCCAATGATCGTCACACACGTAGGGAGGCAATGGGTCCCATTTTTATAGTCTTTGGTATGGTCTTAACTAGGCTGGATGTAATTTTTTTTGTTGGCGTTGATTTCTCCGACTGCCCGTAAACGCACCACCGCGCACGGGAAAGAGGCGGCTCTGTATGGGAGAGACGTTGAAGAGGAATAAAAACACCCTTGGAAACCAGAACTTGCCCCTCGTCGTGACTCGGAGCCGCAACAAATGTTTCGGATTTGTGTAGGGTACATTGTGAGACAGCAAACGAGCAGGTGATCGAGCAAGCCTTGTCTGATACGAGAGCATTGCGGTCGCATGGAGCGTGTTTGAAGTGAACAGCAGAGAAGAAAGGAACAAGGCAAAGTGTTGTGAAATAAAATGCACAGAACGGATGCGCAAGACACGTCAGCTATATAAAGAGCGAGAGTTGTTTTCTTCCTATTAGTTTCAATTCACAGTTTAATTAGCAGTTTCAATCAGCAAATAACAAAATGCGTATTACAGGTAATATTTTATTTCACAACACTTTGCCTTGTTCCTTTGGGCTCTGCTGTTCATCCTAAAAGGCGCTCTTTAAGCAATGCGACAGTGAGCGCCCGGCGCGCTGCGGTTGCGCGACCGCACCAAATTAAGCTCCCTGCGCAGTGCGCACTGAGGTCCACTTAAATTTTAGAAAGTACATCAGGACTTTAAAAATATCTTCTAAATTTCAGCGACGGCTCTGTCACAATAATCAACCAGCGCGGTGCAGTTGGGCGGTCGGCGGCGCGCTACGGTTGAGCGTTCTCTCGCGCGCTCTCGCTCTCTCTCGCTCTCGCACACACGCAAACGGGATATCATACGGAGGCCGCCATTACAGATGCGCAGAACGGATGCGCAAGACACGTCAGCTATATAAAGAGCGAGAGTTCAGTTCTCTACTTAAATCCGTATTACAGGTAATATTTTATTTCACAACACTTTGCCTTGTTCCTTTCTTCTCTGCTGTTCACTTCAAACACGCTACATGCGACCGCAATGCTCTCGTATCAGACGCTTGCTCGATCACCTGCTCGTTTGCTGTCCCGTGCGCGCACGGAGCGCGGTGGTGCGTTTACGGGCAGTCGGAGAAATCAACGCCAACAAAAAAAATTACATCCAGCCTAGTTAAGACCATACCAAAGACTATAAAAATGGGACCCATTGCCTCCCTGCGTGTGTGACGATCATTGGGACTTAAAAAAAAAAAAAAAAAAAAAAATTAAATTTTTTTTTTTAAAAAATTCATAAAAATTGGGTGCGTATTATACATGGGTACAAGCTTTTTTCCAGCATCCGCATGCCATTTTTAGGGGTGCGTACTATACATGGGGGCGCACTATACACGGAAAAAAACGGTAAATACTTTTTAGCCCCACTGTATGTTTTTGATATCGATCAATACCAAAAGCTCAGGTATTGCACAGCTCTTGTAGTCGACTCACTACCGTCACTGAAGCTACAAATGGGTGCTACAAGTTTTTTGTTTTGTTTGACATTTTAAGTAAAAATATCGCACAGCACAGAGTTTTCCTCTTACCTGCACTGTCCACTGAGCTTGTCGCAGCTGGCGTCAGGTGCCACAATTCCGGACCGGGAGCAATTGCACACTTCACAGCCAACCACTGGGTGGCAGCCAAATGTCTGTGGCTCGCACTGAGTGCACTCAGGCAGCAGGGTCCGCGGTGGGCAGATGCATTCGCCTGACACTGGCTCACACAGCCTGGTGCCACAGTTACACTCTAAATAAAAGTAAGTGGCGAGTAGTATCTTGTCAAAAATGTTCACACAAATGAGAAATACATAATATATCTATGAATCATGTAATAATAAAAATGTGCAATAACTGATTCAAACCAGTTTGATGACTGTAATACACCTAAATCTTGATTTTACGAGGACTTCGAGATTTTGGACTCATGTTAACTCATGTTGTTTTTTTTAGAAATTGTTGCGTTTTGTTCGAGATGTCCGTCGTAAAACAAAGATACGGAGTAATAGTTGGTTCTTTATTTGCAAGATCTTGGGTTGCTTCACGGCAGTCAGTACACAGTGCACTCAGCAGATGAAAACAACGTCTGGCTCCAGATCAGAAGGTTTTATACTCTCCGCAAGCAGGAATACGGAAGGGAAGAAAAGGGAAGGGAAAATAAGGAAAAACATATCCTCATAAGAATGTCTTATCTACTGAATGTTTTGTATCAATGTGTCATGACGTTAATGAGCTCTGCCTTATGTGTAATGGAAAGGTTACCAATGTGCTGTGTCAGTGTTCTGATTGAATAACTATGTGTGCATAAATTAACAAGAGTATTTAGACATTGCTGTTGCTCCCTTGTCAAAAGGCATGTTTTTAGGGGGCCGAAGGAGTCTTTTGTTACGTTAATGTAGCTCAGGCATATTGTTGGGCAGCCTAAGGGGTCCTTTTGCCGTACGTAACGGTGAATCCTGACACATATCTTAGTCTGTTGACATTTTATTAAAAGAAACAATACGTAAAGGACAATATCAGGTGGATCGAGTATGTCTTTTGATGCTATGTGAATTGGATGGAAGAGAGATTAAAGCAGCCACTTATTCTATTACTGTGTCCAGACTTGTGAGTGACTGTGTGGACTTGTGAGGTGCTTCCGCGAACTTCCGAACTCTTTCCGAATTAAAAACAATCCTAGCTAATCGTAACACTGTATTATTATCAAACACCTTTAAAGTGGTCACAGAAGTTCATCAAACTGCTAATGTTAATGAGCTAATCATTTAGCTTTGTACGTCCTATCATTCATTTACAATACTACTTGAAAATGTATTTACGACAAAAAAAAATCAGGGTCCATGACCAAACCGTGTTCGACCGAAAGCCACACGGAATTCAAGCGTGTAAAATCGAGGTTCAGGTTGTCGTGCTGTGCCACCTGTCATCTCCCGGTAACGCCCTGTCACTTAGTCTCCATTGACACCGTTCACAGCCACGCCCCTCGATCGAGTCAATCGCCCACACCTGTTCTTTGCTGTTCATCGGTCCACTATTTAAAAGCCACACTCCAGCCACTCCTTTGTCAGTTCAACCCCCTGAGTTACCCATCCTTCTTTGTCTGATTCCCAGTTGCCAACCCAGTTCCGTGTTCTGACAGACCAAGCTCGATTGCCACCCGTCCTGACCATTTGTCCGTCCACCGACAAAGATCGAACGCGGCCTGCCCTGATCCATGCCCGAATACCGATCACGATACAGCAAAGACCTGGAGCTTCCAAAACCCAATCCTAATTCCTCTATTCAATAAAACAGTGTGTCGCACTTGTTCACTCCGCTCATCTGTCATTCCTGATACAGGTGTACTTTTCGTCATCTTGTCTTCTATTCGGCCTGTTAACTGAGGACTTTCGACTCACCCAACATTGATGAAAGATAATTCACTATCATGTTCTACGGAGGATCGAAATGTCTGGCCAACGATGCAACACAGTCATTATTTGTCTTTGCAGTTTAGGTTGCAAAAAGGTAAGCTGTTTGTAAGTGGCAGTGTGAGTTGCTATGGAATGATGTCAAATGACACTGAATGACACGACAATTTTATACAATGACTGGGAATGAGCTGAAAATGTTGAAGTTGAAATTATACAAATTAATAAGAAAATGTGGAAACTGGAGGTGAATATGTAAAAATGTAGAATTTTTGGCTCTTGAAAATTTTGTGAATTTAGTGAATGGTAAAAAGACTGAAACGGCTAGAATGACCAAATGAAGCTGGAAGTGGAGAGTAAAAAAGTAACTGAGTCAAAGTAACTGAGTCAAAGTAATCAAGTAGTATAGTAATTGAGTAATATAGCAATCGAGTAACACACGAATAAAGTAATACAGTTATCAAGCATTACAGTAACTGAGTATTCCAGTAATTGAATATTCTGTAAATCGAGTAATACACCCATCGAGTAATACAGTGCATGAGTAATACTGTAAACTTAGAAATACAGTAATAAAGTAATACAGTAATCGAGTAGTACAGTAATCGAACAGTAAAGTAATCGAATAGTACACTAATTGAATAGTACAGTAATCGAGGAATACAGTAATTGAGTAATAATATTGTAGTACTTGTAGTAGTAGTAGTAGTAGTAGTATTTGTTGTAGTAGTAGTAGTAGTATTTTGAACGTTTAGACTCAGTCAAAACAGTGTTGAAATTACATAAGAAAAATGAGAAATGACTAAATTTTTTTGTGGGTGTTGTTATGGGGAAAATGTTACATTTTTGGTAAGTGGGAATTTTTTAGATCAGTAGACATAAGATGAACAGTTTAAAGTTGAAATCGATCAAAAAATTTAGAAATACATAAGAAAAAATGTTGTGTTGTGGGTCTCTTAATGTTGAATTTGTAATGTTGAATATTTGGTAAGTGACAAGTTTGGGAATTGGTAGGCAAAAGCTGAACAGAATCAAGTTGGAATGGTTTGAATCAGTGAAAGATAATGTAAAAGTTAAAGGAGCATAACAAAATAAAGTCTTAATTTTCTAATTTGTGTGTGTCTTGTAATGGGGAAAATGTAAACTTTTTGGTGGGTGGGAAGTTTAAGAATAGGTAGGCATAAGATGAATAGTTTAAAGTTGGGATGGTTTGAATCGGTTCAAGAAATGTACAAATTAGAGTAGAAAAACAAAATAAAATAATTTTTGAATTCTTTGTGAGTCTTGTATAGGATAAAATGTTGAATTTTTGGTAAGTGGAAATTTTTTAATCAGCAGGCATAAGATGAACAGTTTGACGATGAATCGGGTTGAATCGGTCAAATGTAAAAAACTAAATCAATCGTAGATTTTGAAATTTTATGGGCCTTTAAAAGGGAAAAGCTAGAATTTTTGGTATGTGGCAATTTTGGGCATGTTGACAATCATTCCCAACGTAAATTGAATGAGCTGAATGTTGAGAATTTCTCATGGGAATTATGTAAAAGTGAAACGTTGAATGTTCCATTGGAAATGGTGAATTTTTGTTTGAAAATTTGTGATTTTTGAGGAAATAGTACATTTTTTGGGATGAAGAAAATCTAAGCGCCCCTCACATGAATTTTTGGAATACATTGAAGTTGGTGAGAATTGGTCGAAAAATGTTGAGGGTATTGAATGCCAAAAAAGTGTGAGGAATAAAAAAGAAGAACAAGAATGTGAATGGTGTCGATCAGGGGTCACCAACCTTTCTTAAACTGAGAGCTACTTCCTGGGAACTGATTAAGGCAAAGGGCTACCAGTTTGACACACACTTCTGAAATAGCCAATTTGCTCAATTTGGCTTTCACTATGTGTTATTATTGTCATTTCCAGTTCACATGTAAGTCTGATTTTAACAAGAATAGCAGAAATACAGTCAAACCTTGGTTTTTGACCACAATCCGTTCCAGAAGGCGGTTCGAGAAGCGAATTGGTGGAATTCCCAATCAGTTTTTCCCATTACAAATAATGCAATTTTTTTTAATCTATTTCGAGACAAAAAAAACCTCGGCTTTTTTTAAGCATTTTTCTCATTTGCGCATATTTGTCCCATCGCGCAACCGCAGCGCACCGCCGAACGCGCAACCGTAGCGCTTCGCCCACCGCGCAACTGCACCGCGCTGGTCGCATTATTGTGACAGAGTCGTTGCTAAATTTTAGAAAAAAAATTTAAAGTCCTGATGTACTTTCCAAAATCTAAGTGGACCTCAGTGCGCAGGGAGCTTAATTTTGGCCGATCGCGCAACCGCAGTGTGCCGGGCGCTCACTGTCGCATTGCTTTAAGAGCGTCTTTGTGTTTTAGGATGGCTTTACTGCTCCCACTTGCTTTCTTTGGAGGTATGATTAGGGGTTAATACAATCCTCAAAGTAACGAAAATACAATAACAACAGAGTTAGTCGGCCTCCGGGCCGCGCGGTCGGGTTTTCTCGGGTCCTCCCGGCTCATCTCGCGAGGTTAGACCCCTCGATCTTTGTTTGACAACCGAAGCAAAGAAATTTCGAATTTTTTGTTCGAATTCCGATTATTTCGAGAACCGGGACGTTTGAAAACCGAGGTTTGACTTTAAATGAATAGATGCAGCTCACTGACAAGTGCCGCTATTTGAGCTAATTTTAGAACAGTCCTGTGGGCGACTCATGCGGTCATCACGGGCGACCTGGTGCCGTGTTGGTGACCCCTGGTTTAGATTAACATGTGTGAAGACCATCAGCCTTCACACAATAATGCACCTGGCCTAATTAATTTGTTGATTTGTTTGACTTTTTTTCTTTTGAATTTTGTTTATGAAGCACACTACATAAATAAAAATGTGGATTTCAAATCTTAATATTATGGGCCAATCATAATCCCTTAATAATGGTAAATTTAGAAAACCTTCTTCAACTGTTGGACTATTTACTTACACAGGTGTACACAATATTGTACCTCAGCCCATCTCTGTTACTGAGCAACAGATTGTTTTTTGATTTTGCTATAAATTCCACTTTGACTTAACGTAAATTGTAATGCAACAATAATATTTTGTCTTATTCTGATGGACAAAGAAAGGCTGACCTCCAAATTCAGAATTTGCAGACATGTGGCAATAGTAAGATGGCGAGGACATTGAGGTGTTGAATAATTTGCTGGGATACTCACGCCTGCAGTTGGGGAAACCCCAGTATCCCGTGGCACACATGGAGCAGTCTCGACCAATCACATTTGGCTTGCAGCGGCACTGACCACCAAACGATTCACAGGAATCACTCTCTGCACCAACCTCATGACACGCGCACGGCACTGCGCCGTTGTTAACAAAGGCTGACAGTGACGTGGCTGCGCGGAGGCAGAAGGGTGATGCAATGGATGGACTATAGGGTGGGATGAAAGTAACAAGCAAAAATCAATCTTGACTTCCATATGCACTACCATTCAAATGTTTAGAATCACTTATAAATGTCCTTATTTTTAAAATAAAATTTTCAGTGAGGATAACATTAAACTAATCAGGAATATACTCTATATTGTTAATGTGGTAAATGACTATCCTAGCTGCAAACATGTGGTTCTTAATGCATTATGTACATACATATACATAGGTGTATAAAGGCCCATTTCCAGCAACCATCCCTATAATGTTCTAGAGGTCCAATTTATTTGCTAATTGTGTTAGAAGGCTAATGGATGATTAGAACACTTTTGAAAACCATTGTGCATTTATGTTAGTTTTCATGGAAAACACTAAATTCCCAAACTGACCCCAAACCTTTGAATGGTAGTGTATTTATGAAATGAAGGCTTTTGTTAGATTCTGTAGTGTGTATAGAAGGGGTCTACAATTACTACTATTTGCTAGCAATTTGATACACACTTTTGAAATAAATATATTTCTTTAATTTAATTGTATTCTTTAATTCTTTAATGATGGTAGGTGAATGGAGCACTTTAAATTGTCATTTGGTGTGATTCTGTGTGAATAGTTGTTTTTCTGTATGTACCCTGAAATTGACTGGCAACCTGTTCAGGGTGTACCCCACTTACTGTCCAGGGACTGATTCCTGCATGCCCGCGACCCTTATGAGGATGAAGCGGTTCAGAAAATGGATTGATCAATGAAATAAAGCGTGTAGTTGAGTGTGTGTGTTAAGCCCAATTTAGAGACTATAAACTGTTATACAACTCAGCAGTGGTGCAACAAAGCACTATAGGGACAGTATAGTCAGAATTGAGCAATTTTCCATCTTTTGATCTAAAACAAAGTGTGGTGGACTGCAACAATTGTCTTTCTTCTTTGGTATGTTGCCCCTTTTTCCCCATTAAAATTACACATTCACCAAATACCGTTTTTTTCCATGTATAGTGCGCCCCCATGTATAGTACGCACCCCTAACAATGGCATGCTGATGCTGGAAAAAAGCTTGTACCCATGTATAATACGCACCCAATTTTTATGATTTTTTTTTAATTTTTTTTTTTTTTTTTTTTAAGTCCCAAAGATCGTCACACACGCAGGGAGGCAATGGGTCCCATTTTTAAAGTCTTTGGTATGGTCTTAACTAGGCTGGATGTCATTTTTTTTGTTGGCGTTGATTTCTCCGACTGCCCCTAAACGCACCACCGCGCTCCCTGCGCACACGGCGGCTCTGTATGGGAGAGACGTTGAAGAGGAATAAAAACACCCTTGGAAACCAAAACTTGCCCCTCGTCGTGACTCGGAGCCGCAACAAATGTTTCGGATTTGTGTAGGGTACATTGTGAGACAGCAAACGAGCAGGTGATCGAGCAAGCCTTGTCTGATACGAGAGCATTGCGGTCGTATGGAGCGTGTTTGAAATGAACAGCAGAGACGAAAGGAACAAGGCAAAGTGTTGTGAAATAAAATATTACCTGTAATACGCATTTTGTTATTTGCTGATTGAAACTGCTAATTAAACTGTGAATTGAAACTAATAGGTGGAGAACTGAACTCTCGCTCTTTATATAGCTGACGTGTCTTGCGCAACCGTTCTGCGCATCTGTAATGGCGGCCTCCGTATGACGTCCGGTCCGCGATGGAGATTAAAAAACAAACAATATTTGACAATAACACACCATCGAGGATTGCACCATCGCATCAAACGATGTGTCGTCAATTATGAATTTTACTAAGTGTGTTGGGCAGGATGGCTGAATGCGATGCGCGATTGACAACAAACAAGAAGAAAGGTGAGTTTTATTTCGGGGGAGATTTGTCATGTCTCGTCCCCAGTTTTGCTATGTGTCTTGGTTGCCATAGTTTCTGTTCGTGTCACCCCGCTCTTCCTGTGTCACCTCAATCGATGTAACGTGTTTTGTATTTAAGTCCTGTCTGCCCCTCGCTCACCGTTGGATCATTGCATGTGTTACTGTCATTCTGTTCCTGTCTTTGGTAATGTCACCCTGTCTTTTTGTTCCACGACTTTGTCGGTCAGTCCTGCTGTTGGTTTTGTTGTACCATGACTTTATTTAAAAAAAAAAAAAAATTAAAAAAAAAAAAAAATTAAATTTTTTTTTCTTTGTACCCATGTATAATACGCACCCCAGATTTTAGGACAATAAATTAGTAAAATAATGCGCACTATACACGGAAAAAAACGGTATGATCATGATTTAGGAGCAGTTATTTTTTTTTAGTATATATATTTACAAATAAACCTGACGTGACTAATTCAATTTCTATTTATTGCAAAAAGAAATGTTGCATCGGTTCACAAACGGAGTCCCGGAATGAATTAAGTCCATGAACTGAGGTTCTACAATAACTGGTAGTGAGTGTTGGAGTGCTCAATGACTCACTTGATGAAGAAGCTGTTCAGGCCGCAGTTGCTAATGAAGTCATAGGATTTGTCCAGAGGCTCCTCATTCAAGTAGCTGGAGCTGTAGCTAGACTCAGGCACCACTAGCACGTAGTCCTGGAAAGACATGGAAAATACATTTACATCCAGCAAGGACCTTGCTGGGAGGTGCAAGAGAGTGAGGTAAAACGTGTAGGACACTTCAAAGGTAAGATGACGACATGACCTTGATTGAGTGTTATTTCACTTGCGGTTTGTCATACAGAGTGCATCACAGCGACGTCACGAGAGACGAGCTGCACTCTACATTAATATTTTCCAGTTCCCCTCACTCGCTTCCTATGTTTTTACTTTACTTTTGGCAGTTTACTATCTTTATTTTTTATAAGCTGCGAACCATCAATCCTTGCCCTTTTCAACCACGTCACTGCTCGGAATTCAGCGGGGCTCTGTGGCTGCTGTCAAACGTCGTTCACCGGGCACAGAAGTATGGCTTCTGATAAGCAGGTTTGTACTGCTCCATGCAGCACCTGCACCCTTCTTTTAGAGAGGCTGTCCCTGGTAGAGGGACGTGTCCGCCAGCTAGAGCAGAACAACCCGCTTACCATAGATGTGGCGGACACAAATACAGGCTGTAGCCAGCCCGCTAGCCCGGTTAACATTAGCCCTAGGCGGCTTGCTAACAGCGATGAGCCTTTAAAGATGCATAGTTGTCCCAATCCACCTCGGTCTACCTCTTGGTCATAGGTGACTCCATTACCTGCAACATCACTCGAAAAAATATATTCACAGTAATTCCTAATGGTATTCCTGGAGCCAGAGCACTCGCCATTGAAGCTAACCTTAGGGAACTGGCTCACAAAAGACCTAGTCAACAGCAAACCACCAACAACGCTCAAATATTGTGATACACGTCGGCTCCAGTATTTCTAGGATGTGGATGTTACTAGGAGTTCAGTTCTCTACCTAAATGTGTATTACAGGTAATATTTTATTTCACAACACTTTGCCTTGTTCCTTTCTTCTCTGCTGTTCACTTCAAACACGCTTCATACGAACACAATGGTCTCGTATCAGACGCTTGCTCGATCACCTGCTCGTTTGCTGTCACAATGTACCCTACACAAATCCGAAACATTTCTCCGCTACCGAGTTTGCTAGCGCATGCGCAGTGATACTGACCGGCAGAATAACATCCGGTTGTTCCCCAAGATGATCTTTTTTCTGAAATAATTTTACGTTTACGGACTTAAGTAAGAGTCAGAATTTGGGTGCGTATTATACATGGGTACAGGCTTTTTTTCCAGCATCGACATGTTCTTTTTAGGGTGTGTATTATACATGGGGGCGTACTATACATGGAAAATTACGGTAATAATTATGGGGGACTTTAATATTTGTATGAACTTAATGTTAGAACCACTCACTGTGACATTTCAAACAATAATTGATACGTTCAGTTTCACACAAGCAATAAATGTAGCAATACATAAAAACGGAAACACTTTAGACTTGGTATTACTCCGAGTCTCTGCAACCTAAAAAATAATGGTACTACCGTACATTACTGTTATGTCTGATTGCTACTTTATGAAATTAAAGTTCTGGCTCTCTGTCAATGTCAGGAACGCAATCAAAGCTACAGCAGCTGTGATTAACGCCACAATCGTGACTGTGCTTTCTTGAGTTAGTGCCTCTGGCAACTGACTCATTTATTTTCTATATTGGCTCAATTGATAATCTCCCAAATTATTTCAATGCAGCTTTGTTAAACACCCTCAATTCAGTAGTTCGTACACTTGAAAAATTTTGCAGAAAGCTTGAGCGCAAATGGCATGTAATTAAACTTGAGGTTTTCCGTCAGGCATGGTGTGACAGCCTGCTGAAATACACATAAGCGCTAGCAAAAATTAATTATTTCTCTTAAATTATCGGTCACAATAAAAACAACCCGAAATACTTATTTGATACTGTGGCAAAGCTAACGCAACAGCAACTGATCTCCGGTAGTGCCCCCCACTCAGCTGACAATTTAATCGAATTTTTCGCTCAGAAGATTCAATCCATTAGGAATGAGATCACGGTGACCGTTCCAAAAACCCAGTCAAGACCTGCGATTACGGAGGTTAACATAAATGAGGCTGACAAAACAACCCTCTCTGAATTTAAAAACGTGTCCCTTGAACGCCTTACTCAACTGGTTTGCGCAGCAAAACAGAAAACTTGCTTATCGACCTATTTAAAGAATTACCGTCATTTTCGGACTAAGTCGCTCCGGAGTATGAGTCGCACCAGCCATAAAATGCCCAAAAAAGTGAACTGAGCTTAATAATGTTACATGTGGTGTGCCGCAGGGATCAGTACTTGGACTTATACTGTTTAGTATTTACATGCTTCCGCTTGGGGAAATTATACATAAATATAACAGTTGTTTTCATTGTTATGTGGACGATACACAATTATGAATGGCGTTAGAAATGACAAATCCGGTGGATTGCTGTGATATTGAGGCCTCTCGCTGAGATTAAACAATTTATGTCTCTCAATTTCCTACTTCTTAACCCAGATAAAACCCAGATGTTGATTATCAGCCCTGCTCATCATTAGCACTTAAGACAACCACTGTGAACAATATTACATAATAATAAATGTACTATTACACAAAGTGATTCTGCAATGAATCTCAGTGTTATATTTGACCAAACTCTCGTTTCAAAAACACATTAAGAACATAACTACAATTGTGTTTTTTCACTTCTGCAATATTGCTACGAGCCATCTGATTGTCTCATCCCGTGAAAAATTATACATGCATTTGTTATGTCATGCCATGATTACGGTAATATTTTGTTCTCTGGTATATATGTCTAGTACTAATGATTTACAGTTGGTACAAAATGCTGCAACTACACTGCTCACAAGGATGAGAAAGTTTGATTATATTACCCCAATACTAGCCAACTTGCATTGGCTCCCAGTCCACTAAAGATATGACTTTGACCTCGTTGTACGTTCTCTTCCGAAACCTTTGTTTGGAAAATGCTGGTCTTTTAGTGACCCTAAGGGCCAAAAAGAAGTCCGCAGGGTCAAGAGCTTTCTTGATTCGGACTCCAGACCTTAAGAATGCCCTACCAATAGATATCATGGCTGTTATCTTAATAGAAGCATTCAAGACACAATAACCCCGACTGGGTTAGGTGACACACAAACTGAAAATGGTTGTCTGGATTCCTCAACAACCAAATGGGGTTAGATCTGAGGTGGACCACTTATTCGTAGGCACTGTAATGACAACTGAGCTCTTCATTTTGACTATGGAAATCTACTTTACTTTTTGTTTGTATTGTTCTATATTGTGTGTTGCATCCATTGCAACCTGGTCATCCTGGAAGAGAGATCCTCACATCTGTGGTCCCTTCTCAAGGTTTCTCATTTTCCCCAGTTGGGGTTTTGTGAGTTTTACTTACCCTCCTGGGAGTTATGATCAGGGAATGTTGAGAATAATTGTCAACTCTGGCCATGTGAAGCCCTTTGAGACGTTTCTGTGATTAAGGGCTATAAAAATAAAATTGACTTGACTTGTTTGCTGACTAAAAAATCCTTAGTGAAGCTTGGGCTTGGAATTGAGTTGTGTTGCATTGTGTGGGTCCAATGTTACCATTGTAACTTACCAACCACAGTGTTTTATCTGCAGGAATCTGCACAGTGAGGAACAGCTTGTGTTCACTGACATCAAGGATGATCTGGTTTTCCGACACCAGGACGGTTCGACAGCCATATGCGTGCGGACAGAAGGAGGCATTGGCATGGCCTGATGCAGAATTATAGTAGAAAGTTAAAACATCAACAAAAACAATCAAAACTAGAGCTATGAAGTACCAATTAGCCTCATAGTCCTGGTCATGTTAGGGGTATTCGCAGACTGGGGATAATATTGAGGTCAGAGGAGGTTAACAGATGAAGATAGATTAGACCAGGGTCTGATTTGTGCTATTGACTTTATGAAAATAGCACAGTTAACCTCTAACAAACAAGAGTGGTCTTGCCAGGCTTGATGTGTATGCAAAGTTTAAAGTGAAAGTCAATCCCAATATTTTGGGAGGAATGTTTTATGCAGACAAAGTAGTCAAAACACAGTGTTCAGATTAACGTTTTGCTTGTGGAATATGAATCAAACAGGCAAAATCCACCTGTTTTGTATGTTTTATGCAGGCAAAATAGTCAAAACACAGTGTTCAGATTCTTTTATTCGTGGGATATGAATTAAACAGGCAAAGTCCACCTGTTTTTATCTATCTCAGGGGGTGACGATTTTGTAACTTTCCAACTGAAAATGATATCACAGTTGCCAGGGCTCAGGCCACAACCAATCAATGATTGAGTTTTCTGAAGATGAGCTGTGATTGGTTGTGACTTGAGACCTGGCAACAGTGATGACATTTTCAGTTGACAGCAAGTGGCAAAATGGCCACCTCGAGATGGATAAAAATAGTTGAATTTTGCTGCCTAACTAATTCCACAAATACTTTCAATGCTGTGTTTACACTCGTGGAGGCACACACCATATTTTTGTTAAGAAAATATTTGGGTTAACCTCCCCTGTCATGAGTTTAACGGGCAAATTTACATCCTCATGCATGGGCCCTTCACAAAGTTTCTTCGTTTTGGGAATTTGAGTTTTTCTCTGCTCGATTCAGGGATTGGATCATTGAATGGAGATTTTTTGTGAGTCTGTGAAGCCCTTTGAGATTCTTTTGCAAAGGCTATACAATATATTTTATTTTGATTTAACTTTACAATTGCAGTTTATGTAGGTTATTTATTTTTAGCTTTGGTTTGTAACAGACACAAATCAATGGCAATTAATCTTTCATACACAATATCTGTGTATACGGTCACTTCTTCCACTACTATTTCCGATTACATCACCTCACATTTAATTGATCAGTGATCTCCCAGATTTTCTGTGGTGAAAAAGATCACAAAGCTCAAATCACTAGTTTTAATACAGGATTAGCAGTTTTGGCCATTTTACCATCGGTTTTTTAGTGTCTTCCGAAGGTACATAACCAGCAATCTGTTAGTGTGACTATCCAATTGAAAGGCTGTTTTTTGGGCCTGAGTAAGACACGCCCTACACGCCACAGTTGTTGGTCAAGCAGAACATGCTCACTAACAGCGCAATTTGATCAACTAAAAACAATTTACCACATGGCACGTTATTTGGAATCTTACTAAATCAGGTCCAATACACTCAGATGTAAATGTGAACAAAATGAAGTAAAACTAATCAGCACCATTGTACGTGAATAAGAATTACACATGTATCAGTTGCCTATACAGTAAAACCCCAGAATTCGACCGCCTCAGTAGTCAACATATTCTGATTTCAATGGAAAATGTTGGGAGATCTTTGCCTCTGATCTCAGACAAAGCGTCAGAATCCGACGTGAGTTGTTGTTTAGCGGGTTTTAAACCATTGCAACACCCAACTGCAGTCATGTCCGGTGGAGTCCGGAAAGCTGCACTGGCGAGGCCACAAGATAACGGAGGTTCACGCTGAAGAGTTGAGTTCCCACAACCGTGTAAAAACAGGGGACATTTTCTCCGGGGCTTTCACTCTATTACCATGGGTAAGTACTTTTTGTGTTTAAATAGTGTTATTTTGTCACGTTTAATTTATTTCAAGCTCATTATTTGTCTTTTGAATGTCCAACATGTTAAGTGCCACATACGGACCATGTAAAGCTGTGCTCACTGCTTTTGATGTGCTGTATTTTTGTTGTTTTATTGGTTTATGTATTGTTTTACACAAAATTAGAAAATTGCTTCAGAACTCCAATCCTTCAGGAAAAAATCAGTGTCAAGTTCCGAGGTTGTACATGGATGCATACAGTACATGTTGTGTTCTCTATCATGTCTTACCTTTCCAGATTCGCCCACCGCTGATGTAGACCTGGATGGAGTAAGTTGGGTGCAGAGGTTGGTGATAATGGAGGATGAAGACATACCGTCCCAATGCGTGAACATGAGTAGAGTACACTGCTGCATTCTGGGAAAGAAGAAATGTTAAATGTAAACAAAGCACAGACCTAATGCATCAGTAGTGTGGCTCTCTATAGTATTTACCTGTTGCGAGTGAAGTCTGACGTGGTCACGATCGTCCGCTGCCTGAGGGGGTAGCTCTGCTGCTGCCCGGGCTGATGGCTCTCTCTGGGAACTGGGCAGAGGTGGAGCGGTTGTGTGGGAGGCCAAGATGGGCTCTGGCATGTTGGAGCTTTGACCCTCCTTCAACACCAGTGAGTTGGATGGCATGCGAAAGCGCGAGGGGACGCAAGAGAAGCTGCAAGGGAGCGGAGAGGCTGGTGTGAATGGGGGTCACAACATCATTAAATGAAGATGAGGAAGACTATTGTACCTGTCCTGGGAGAAGTGTCCATGAGTGCTAATGCAAAGGACTTTAGGATCCACATACTCCATGGAGAAGTGATCTTGAGGAACCAGATGGATTTTGTGCTACAACACCAGGACAACGTTGAATTAACACTTGGACCTGCATCTAGAGGCGCCAATTTTGAGTTACTCCCACACCTTGAAACGCAAACCTGAATTTATAAATCAGAAAGGGCTGATGCGTTTTTATGATAACACTTGTAGACTCAGGATGGTGCGGTAAGAGTACCGATAGTATCACAACCACTGATAGATTGGAATTTCTTGCTCTTTATTTCATCATACTTTCCACTTGACCTTGGGAGCAGGAATAGCGTGATGCAGGAAGATATGTTGGCATTTAATATTTTTACTCAAGACATTTAATAAATTTTCAAAATCTTAAAATGTATTTTGTCTCCCAAAAAGTTAAAACTGTCAATGAAATGTAGAGAATGATCAGAACAGGCAGTTGAAATTCATTTGCCCCTTTCTTGTGGTGTAGTGAACCACTAATCCGCCTCTGACAAAGCTTCATAATATATATATTTTTTTCATTTTAGATGCTCTGATGCTCTCAAATTAGCTTAAACACATGGTTAGCTTTCAGAATATGACAAAAAACAAACGTTGATATTTGGGACACATTTTGATTAAAATTGCATTTATCAGCATTTGAGTTAAAGCGACATACTGATTTTGTGAAAATACATCTCACAAACACGCACACACACAAACACAAAGAAACGCACACCTACACACACATGCAAATACACAGACCACGCACACCTACACACAGATGGTTGGAGACCACAGTATTAAACATCAAATATATGTTCACCCATGTTCCTATATTGGGTTTGGTAATAATCAGCAGAGTTGCACAACTTCATCAGCAAATCATATGAGAGCAATGGCATGCATACCAAAAAAAAGCTTGCGTTCTCGGCAGACAACTGGAGCTCTGCGTCACCTGGCAGAGAGAAGCGTGCCACTCGCTTGTGTTCATCAACGGCAACCACTCGACACAGAAAGCTGTGCAAACACAAAATAGATGAAGACGACCTTATAACTTTGTGAACAACAGTGCCTGCGGCTGCACCTGTAAGTGCAGCGTATCAGAGTAACACTGTGTTGTTGTCTTTGGGCTCCTGGCAAGTTGAAGGTGACAGCGAGCGTTTGTGGCGACTCCTCCACGTTGGCATACTCCACCACCAGTAGATAGACGTCCCCAGGCTTCACATTTGCTTTCATCTCCACTCTGATCTGTTGCCACGGTTTGGAAAAATATCTGGTTAACAACAATTCACATATCGTACCGGCTTTTTTTAAAATAGTATTTACAGTGATCCCTTGTAATTTCACGATTCACCTATTGCGACTTCACTATTTCGCGGGTTTATAATAGCATTTCAATACAAACCAATCAGACGACTGGATGTAACACGTAGAGTACCGTAATTTTCGGACTATAAGTCGCGGTTATTTCATAGTTTGGGTGGGGGGGGCGACTTATACTTATATGACTTATATTTATATGACTTTTTTGGGCATTTTATGGCTGATGCGACTTGTACTCCGGAGCGACTTATAGTCCGAAAATTACGGTACGTACCTTCGCCGCCATTGGTAAATAAATACTATCGTTTGAGCAAAGTACGTACCTCCGCCGCCATTGATAAATAAATACTACCGTTTGTGCAACTCTGTAAAGTTGTTTTGTGTGGCTTCTGCCACACAGAGACGTAATAAACAGGCGTAATATGTAGACCCGATGAACCAATACGTTTTCAACCGGGGCAGTAAACCAATCAGAGGACGTTACGTAACACGTAGAGTACCTACCAGCTCAGTGACCTAGTGGTAGAGTGTCTGCCCTGAGACTGGAAGGTTGTGGGTTCAAACCCCGGCCTGGTCATACCAAAGACTATAAAAATGGGACCCATTGCCCCCTGCTTGGCACTCAGCATTAAATTATTCCCGAGCGCGGCGCCGCTGCTGCTCACTGCTGCTCACTGCTCCCCTTTCCCCCAGGGGATGGATCAAAATCACACGGGGATGGGTCAAATGCAGAGGACAAATCTCACCACACCCAGATGCGTGTGTGACGATCATTGGGACTTAAAAAAAATTTAAATAAATAAAAAATTTGGGTGTGTATTATACATGGGTACAGGCTTTTTTCCAGCATCGACATGCCATTTTTAGGGTGCGTATTATACATGGGGGCGCATTATACATGGAAAAAAACGGTAAGACTCATTGAAAATGTAGCCCTACTAGCCTAATGTGAGCTATTTTTCATGGTGAGTTTCCAATGTTACAATGAGGATAAGTATTGCAGTCTGCGGGAATGAGTGGTAAATGTTAACTTAAATTCCTTCCTATAGTATATTTTCACATTCATGTGTGCCTTCTTATTTATAAGTTATTGCTAACAGGCCTCTATGTTTTCAACAAACCAGAACTAGAACTACTTTCTGTTTCTGTGTCTAAGCATCATGGGAAAATGGAATGTTTCTATTGCCAATTAATCACAACACAAGCAGACCTTTTCTGGCGCCATATTCCCAATGTTACAGAGTGGGACTGGTCCGGCGCGAGGTAAACGAAACAGCCAACTTCAAGCAATAAAGACTGGCTAGTAGTGAGTGCTGGTCTCCAGATTAACATTTTTTACTAGGAACACAGCAGCCCCTAACTTGAAATTTTAGTAGCGCTGGAAGAAAATTTAGGCTCAAATACTAATAAATACTTACATAAAAATAATTTTCAATTCATATTTTACCGTGCAATTTTCGACAACATAAACCCTAAGAAGTCTAAGTTATATATCTTAAATACAAAGAAGTATAAACAGTTGTCTCTTGTACGTATGTGCTCTGTGACTGACTGGGGGCCAGTCAAGGATTTGTCCCCTCTGGCACACTTGGCTTATTGGAGCGAAAGAAGGCACTGGTCATCATCTGGCTGATTATTTCTTGTTAGATGTTATTCAAGGTCCGACATTTAAGTCTTTTTAGGTGGTGGGCTTGTCAAGTGTGAAATTGGCCCATATATTCATAATATCATACAAGTATCAAATATCATATGTTTTAGTGATTATTTTATAGGTTTGAGATTGTGTGTGACCCTTGAGATGGTGACCTGGGTGTTCATCTGAACAATAATCTGGACTGGACCCATAACACAAACACTTTACAAAAAAGGACAGAGTAGACAATATATATTCTCAGAAGGCTGAGGTTTTTATGGGGTGGAACTCAGTGGGCTAGTGGTAGAGTGTCCGCCCTGAGACTGGAAGGTTGTGGGTTCAAACCCCGGCCGGGTCATACCTAAGACTATAAAAAAATGGGACCCATTACCTTCCTGCTTGGCACTCAGCATTAAGGGTTGGAATTGGGGGGTTAAATTACCAAATGATTCTCGAGCGCGGCACCGCTGCTGCTCACTGCTCCCCTCTCCCTCCGCGGATGGATCAAAATCACATGGGGATGGGTTAAATACAGAGGACACATTTCACCACACCCAAATGTGTGTGTGATGACGATCGTTGGGACTTTAACTTTTTTTAACTTTAAGGGCACTCCTTAAGACCTTCTTTGACTCAGTGGTGGCCTTTGTCATTTTGGCATGGTCTG